>NW_027469113.1:0-600000 GCF_051020765.1 Lasioglossum baleicum | reverse complement strand
TTCACAACCCTGGATGGTCAACCTATAGACCCAGGAGCCGTAGACCTCCATAGACAAAGGAAACTGTCCGACGGTCGAGATCTGACCTTATTCAAAGCAAAGATAAGTAATTTCGGTAGCAACAAGCTGATACAGATACCCATCAAACCATCCCTGACTCACGAGGTTTCAACTGACGACCTAAAAGAATGTTTCCGGACATTACTTGATGTAGCCAACGAACTCAGACTGCGAACATTTTCAATCTCTAAAACCTATATAGACGACAATTCCATGGAGTACGTCTCGAACCTCCTCATCGCAACATTCGAAGACACCCCCGTACACATATTCTTCTGCGCAAACGAAATCCAGATACCGGCCGAAGATAGATGGAATGATATTATCGCAGAAAATCACGTCTCTGCGTACGCAGGGCACAAAGGAATTACAAAAACCCTGAAGAGAATCCGCGAAAGATATTGGTGGAGCGGTATGAAGATCCAGATAACGAACTACGTTAATAACTGCCTCAGTTGCCAACGTAATAAACTGACCAGGGTAAAAACGCGCCTGCCGATGAGAATAACGGATACACCCGGTAGGGCGTTCGATAAGGTGTCCATGGATATTGTAGGGCCCCTTCCAACAACCAACGACGGAAACACATACATCTTAACCATACAGGATCTATTAACGAAACACTCAACCGCAATCCCTCTTAAATCCGCCGATGCCATCAGCACTGCGGACGCATTTATAAACAATTTTATCTGCCGTTTCGGAACACCTAAAGCCATCCTAACGGATCAAGGAGCCAATTTCACAAGTTCCCTGATGAAGGCCATCGCAAAACGATTCAGAATAACTCGGCTGCAAACAACAGCCTTCCACCCTCAAAGCAACGGGTCAATCGAAAGATCCCACCACGTCTTAGCAGAGTACCTGAAGCAATACGTCCACAGGAACAACTGGGACAAATGGGTCGATTTGGCAATGTTTAGTTACAATACAAGTGTCCACGAGGGCACAGATTTCACGCCGCACGAGTTAGTATTCGGCTCCTTGGCGCGAGTCCCATCCGCCGATTCCTACTCCTACGAATGCGAAAACGACTCCTATACCCACTACCTCTCCCAATTGCAAAGAAAGATAACCGAAACCCAGAAGAATTAACCCTGTAGAATTCAAGGTGGGAGAACAGGTATTCCTACTCAAAGAACCCTGCAAGGGCAAATTCGATGCGCAATATACGGGTCCTCACGAAATTTGCGACATCTTAGACTCAAACAATGTGAAAATTAAAGTAGGGAACCATTTTAAGATTGTACATGCAAACAAACTCAAGCGTGCGCCGAATAATCTAACGCAAACCCCGCGTCAGCGAAACGTGACACTCATCTGGAAGAAGATAAGAAAAGACAAAAGTGACAGTGACACCAGTGATTCCCCACCCACCCAAAACCCAATTATGCAAAATGAACAAAGCGAAATAAATTGCGTTAAACCAGCCCCAGCCCCACGTGCCGACACCGACAACATTTCAGTGCGACCAGTGTTTCGTACAGATATAGGAAATACTCGCCGAGAACTGTGCTCCCTGCGCGGAGTACCCCCGGACGATGCGTCGCATGAATGAGTGTGAGATCGAGTGTTGAGCGAGAAATTTCTTCTTTGTAAGAAATTTCTTTTCCGCGTTGGGAGGTGTTACGTCGTCCGATGTACGACGTTGGCCCTGTACACACACTATGTATTCAAGGTCTGATCTGCATAAGATCCATACACCGTCCCCTAGACATAAGAACATAATATTAAGATCTCATATATTCTATTGTTCTACTCCTTATCTCCGTCTCTATCCATCACCATAACTTCTCCTTGATCAACACCTTACCTCAGTTTCAACCCATCACCACGACGCATAATGCAATAAAGTATTGCATCACTCTGGAAGCATCTAGAAGCTTCTAGAAACGTCGAGAAGTCCAAAGACTGCTGCATCAGCAGTCCCACGCTCGTAGAGGGCAATAGGACAGCCACGAGACTGCAGCGTCAGCAGAAATGCACGTGCAGTCCCCGGGAGCGAAGACGCTGCTGCGTCAGCGGTTCTCCCACTCCGACAACTGAAGAACAAAGAGACTGCAGCGTCAGCTATCCCCACTCCGACCGAAGGAGGCAAGGCAGAGCGGACGCTTGCATCAGTCCGCCTTCAGCCAGCGACTCGCACAGACGTGCCTACCTGGCCTCAGAGTCAGTCCGGCTTCTTCCGACTTCAAGAGCAGACGTGTTCAGTCTAGCTCCGCGAAAGTGAAGTGTGTCGATCCTTCACTCCTAATTCCAATTCCAATTCCAACTCTAACTCAACTCAACTCAAGTCCTAATTCTCATACGTTATTCCTATAACATATTACAATATCCATTATTCATTAATCCAATTACTACTCCTATTATAATATTACTTACATATTGTATACCAGTGTACTTACCAGTTCTTATTTAATATATCGTTGTTATACCAGTGCTTCGATCTTGTTATTCTTGTGTTAGTTCAACACCATCTTCCAATTCAGTTCTTGCATCGAATATATTAAACTCGTGACATATCCGGACTTGGTCTAAAGTGCGCAGTGGAAACGCTGAGCCGCCAATAAGGAATTTGAAGCGAGTCATAGAGAAGTTCTCGTGCCACGTCTAGAATTGGTCTAAAGTGCGCAGTGGAAACGCTGAGCCGCCACTATAGACGTGAAGCGAGTTAACTACCAAAAAGGTTAATAACAAATGGAAGTTCATTTTCATTATATTATTAATATTCCATCATTACTATTCCTTACCCATGCGACGCCCACGTCGAGCGGGACGCAAGTATCAACTTGCTAAATTGAGACGCGCGTTGAGAAATAAAGCGGTGCTCGATCAAATCATTGCCACTACCGAGTGGACAGAACTTCTGGGAACCACCGAGCACATTCCGTGTGACGCGTCCGATTACGTTTCTGTATACGGTTGCCCTTGCAACCCTCCTAAAGAGGTCAACCACGCGGACCTCTCGCGAGCTCCGACGCCAGTTCTGCATCCGGTCGATTGTCCAGAGGTGATCGACATAGCCGACGACGACGACAGCCGAGACACGATCATCGTTCCCAGGGTCCGTTGCCGAATCATCCGTGACGTTCCTCTGCCAGCTCATCAACGTGTCGTCTTGTGGCCAGCATCCAAGGCCACTAATGTCGTCCCGAACCGAGCAGCAGCAACTCTGCCAGATCTTCCCCACCTCGAGGACATCTGTATAGA
Source organism: Lasioglossum baleicum (assembly GCF_051020765.1). Classification (NCBI taxonomy): domain Eukaryota; kingdom Metazoa; phylum Arthropoda; class Insecta; order Hymenoptera; family Halictidae; genus Lasioglossum; species Lasioglossum baleicum. The sequence goes on along the minus strand of NW_027469113.1, from coordinate 596,730 downwards.
AGACCCGATGTACGACATCTACTGTCAGTACCGCCAGTTCCTGCTGCAACAATATTATTAGGCGTTAATACAGCATTGCGGTGAGTCGTATAATGCCTTGTATAATTGCTGAATCCTGTAAACTCACCGTTTTCGTTACATCATCTCGCGCGTGATTCTTGTCGGGACACTTCTTGTAACCGCGTCGGACGTTCTCTTCTTGACTGCATCCATAGCAATATCGGTTGTCCTAGTGCATATGACAGCCCGCGGCTGTCTCGGCACGAAAGACCACTCCTCATTTTAATCATAATATCTCAACCGTCCGTCTGTCACTGTTCTCTTTTCTCTCTCTTGGTACCTGTAACAAAAACACAGTGACGGACGTGACACTATATTGCACAATAAATCCAGTGACAGTTCTAAACCAGAGAAGGATATCAAAGTCTCCAAAGTAAAACAACTTCATAACTTACTTCAAAATCATATCTTTGATGATCCACAGAAACTCGATTCCTTTCTACTTCCATCTGCACGTTGCCATGCGAAGCGAAACGAATACGATAAAATTAATCTCTGCGCTACAGCGAAATACGCGTCAGCAAGAAAGAAATGTAAATCCGAGTACCCTCGCGATAACGGATATCCCTATGAGAATAAGCGAGCGAAATTCGAAGCCCAGCATCGGCAAAATCTCCTTCGACCACCGGAAGATATAGAACAGGTATTCCTACTCAAAGAACCCTGCAAGGGCAAATTCGATGCGCAATATACGGGTCCTCACGAAATTTGCGACATCTTAGACTCAAACAATGTAAAAATTAAAGTAGGGAACCATTTTAAGATTGTACATGCAAACAAACTCAAGCGTGCGCCGAATAATCCAACGAAAACCCCGCGTCAGCGAAACGTGACACTCATCTGGACGCAGATAAGAAAAGACAAAAGTGAAAGTGTTAGTGAACAAAGTGATTCCCCACCCACCCTAAACCCCGAGAAAAGACAGTCGAAAAATGAACATTGCGAATACGACTTGTCGGACATTACAAAACCAGCCCCAACCCCACGTGCCGACACCGACAACATTTCAGTGCGACCAGTGTTTCGTACAAATATAAGAAATACTCGCCGAGAACTGTGCTCCCTGCGCGGAGTACCCCCGGACGATGCGTCGCATGAATGAGTGTGTGGTCGAGTGTTGAGCGAGAAATTTCTTCCTTTGTAAGAAATTTCTTTTCCGCGTTGGGAGGTGTTACGTCGTCCGATGTACGACGTTGGCCTTGTACACATACTATGTATACAAGGTCTGATCTGCATAAGATCCACACACCGTCCCCTAGACATAAGAGCATAGTATTAAGATTTCATTATTGTATTGTTCTAATCCTTATCTCCGTCTCTACCCATCACCATAACTTCACCTTGATCAACACCTTACCTCAGTTTCAACCCATCACCACGACACATAATGCAATAAAGTATTGCATCACTCTGGAAGCATCTGGAAGCTTCTAGAAACGTCGAGAAGTCCAAAGACTGCTGCATCAGCAGTCCCACGCTCGTAGAGGGCAATAGGACAGCCACGAGACTGCAGCGTCAGCAGAAATGCACGTGCAGTCCCCGGGAGCGAAGACGCTGCTGCGTCAGCGGTTCTCCCACTCCGACGACTGAAGAACAAAGAGACTGCAGCGTCAGCTATCCCCACTCCGAACGAAGGAGGCAAGGCAGAGCGGACGCTTGCATCAGTCCGCCTTCAGCCAGCGACTCGCACAGACGTGCCTACCTGGCCTCAGCCGCCAGTCCGGCTTCAAGAGCAGACGTGTTCAGTCTAGCTCCGCGAAAGTGAAGTGTGTCGATCCTTCACTCCTAATTCCAATTCCAATTCCAATTCTAACTCAACTCAACTCAACTCATACATTATTCCTACAACATATTACAATATCCATTATTCATTAATCCAATTACTACTCCTATTATAATATTACTTACATATTGTATACCAGTGTACTTACCAGTTCTTATTTAATATATCGTTGTTATACCAGTGCTTCGATCTTGTTATTCTTGTGTTAGTTCAACACCATCTTCCAGTTCAGTTCTTACATTGAATGTATTATACTCGTGACATATCCGGACTTGGTCTAAAGTGCGCAGTGGAAACGCTGAGCCGCCAATAAGGAATTTGAAGCGAGTCATAGAGAAGTTCTCGTGCCACGTCTAGAATTGGTCTAAAGAGCGCAGTGGAAACGCTGAGCCGCCACTATAGACGTGAAGCGAGTTAACTACCAAAAAGGTTAATAACAAGTGGAAGTTCATTTTCATTATATTATTAATATTCCATCATTACTATTCCTTACCCATGCGACGCCCACGTCGAGCGGGACGCAAGTATCAACTTGCTAAATTGAGACGCGCGTCGAGAAATAAAGCGGTGCTCGATCAAATCATTGCCACTACCGAGTGGACCGAACTTCTGGGAACCATCGAGCACATTCCGTGCGACGCGTCCGATTACGTTTCTGTATACGGTTGCCCTTGCAACCTTCCTAAAGAGGTCAACCACGCGGACCTCTCGCGAGCTCCGACACCAGTTCTGCATCCGGTCGATCATCCAGAGGTGATTGACATAGCCGACGACGACGACAGCCAAGACACGATCATCATTCCCAGGGTCCGTTGCCGAATCATCAGTGACGTCCCTCTGCCAACTCATCAACGTGTCGTCTTGCGGCCAGCATCCAAGGCCACTAACGTCGTCCCGAACCGAGCAGCAGCAACTCTGCCAGATCTTCCCCACCTCGAGGACATCTGTATAGAAGATCCGATGTACGACACCTACTGTCAGTATCGCCAGTTCCTGCTGCAACAATATTATTAGGCGTTAATACAACATTGCGGTGAGTCGTATAATATCTTGTATAATTGTTGAATCCTGTAAACTCACCGTTCTCGTTGCATCCTCTCGCGCGCGATTCTTGTCGGGACACTCCTTGTAACCGCGTCGGACAGTCTTTTCTTGACTGCATCCATAGCAATATCGGTTGTCCTAGTGCATATGACAGCCCGCGGCTGTCTCGGCACGAAAGACCACTCCTCATTTTAATCATAATATCTCAACCGTCCGTCTGTCACTGTTCTCTTTTCTCTCTCCTGGTACCTGTAACAAAAACACAGTGACGGACGTGACAGTACATCGGACGACGTAACACAACACCATCTTCCAATTCAGTTCTTGCATCGAATATATTAAACTCGTGACATATCCGGACTTGGTCTAAAGTGCGCAGTGGAAACGCTGAGCCGCCAATAAGGAATTTGAAGCGAGTCATAGAGAAGTTCTCGTGCCACGTCTAGAATTGGTCTAAAGAGCGCAGTGGAAACGCTGAGCCGCCACTATAGACGTGAAGCGAGTTAACTACCAAAAAGGTTAATAACAAGTGGAAGTTCATTTTCATTATATTATTAATATTCCATCATTACTATTCCTTACCCATGCGACGCCCACGTCGAGCGGGACGCAAGTATCAACTTGCTAAATTGAGACGCGCGTCGAGAAATAAAGCGGTGCTCGATCAAATCATTGCCACTACCGAGTGGACCGAACTTCTGGGAACCATCGAGCACATTCCGTGCGACGCGTCCGATTACGTTTCTGTATACGGTTGCCCTTGCAACCTTCCTAAAGAGGTCAACCACGCGGACCTCTCGCGAGCTCCGACACCAGTTCTGCATCCGGTCGATCATCCAGAGGTGATTGACATAGCCGACGACGACGACAGCCAAGACACGATCATCATTCCCAGGGTCCGTTGCCGAATCATCAGTGACGTCCCTCTGCCAACTCATCAACGTGTCGTCTTGCGGCCAGCATCCAAGGCCACTAACGTCGTCCCGAACCGAGCAGCAGCAACTCTGCCAGATCTTCCCCACCTCGAGGACATCTGTATAGAAGATCCGATGTACGACACCTACTGTCAGTATCGCCAGTTCCTGCTGCAACAATATTATTAGGCGTTAATACAACATTGCGGTGAGTCGTATAATATCTTGTATAATTGTTGAATCCTGTAAACTCACCGTTCTCGTTGCATCCTCTCGCGCGCGATTCTTGTCGGGACACTCCTTGTAACCGCGTCGGACAGTCTTTTCTTGACTGCATCCATAGCAATATCGGTTGTCCTAGTGCATATGACAGCCCGCGGCTGTCTCGGCACGAAAGACCACTCCTCATTTTAATCATAATATCTCAACCGTCCGTCTGTCACTGTTCTCTTTTCTCTCTCCTGGTACCTGTAACAAAAACACAGTGACGGACGTGACAGTACATCGGACGACGTAACACAACACCATCTTCCAATTCAGTTCTTGCATCGAATATATTAAACTCGTGACATATCCGGACTTGGTCTAAAGTGCGCAGTGGAAACGCTGAGCCGCCAATAAGGAATTTGAAGCGAGTCATAGAGAAGTTCTCGTGCCACGTCTAGAATTGGTCTAAAGTGCGCAGTGGAAACGCTGAGCCGCCACTATAGACGTGAAGCGAGTTAACTACCAAAAAGGTTAATAACAAGTGGAAGTTCATTTTCATTATATTATTAATATTCCATCATTACTATTCCTTACCCATGCGACGCCCACGTCGAGCGGGACGCAAGTATCAACTTGCTAAATTGAGACGCGCGTTGAGAAATAAAGCGGTGCTCGATCTAATCATTGCCACTACCGAGTGGACAGAACTTCTGGGAACCACCGAGCACATTCCGTGTGACGCGTCCGATTACGTTTCTGTATACGGTTGCCCTTGCAACCCTCCTAAAGAGGTCAACCACGCGGACCTCTCGCGAGCTCCGACGCCAGTTCTACATCCGGTTGATTGTCCAGAGGTGATCGACATAGCCGACGACGACGACAGCCGAGACACGATCATCGTTCCCAGGGTCCGTTGCCGAATCATCCGTGACGTTCCTCTGCCAGCTCATCAACGTGTCGTCTTGCGGCCAGCATCCAAGGCCACTGTTACGTCGGACGACCTCCGACGTTGGTCGAATCGAGGACCGTACCTCGATTCTAGGTTAAGACTAAATATTAAGTACATAACAACCTCTTAAACCCATCGCTACCAAACTCTTGTTCTAATTCTAATATCTCTTAAACCCATTGCTATCAAACTCTTGTTCTAATTCTAATACCTCTTAAACCCATCACTACTTCACCCACGACTTTCCCTAAACTTGTTCTAATACCCATCACTACTTAAATCTCGACTCTCCCAATTGTTCTAAACCCAACCACCACTCCAAACTCTCAATCTTACCTAACACTTGTTCAAACCCTCATCTACACTTATAACTTGTTTAAACCCTCATCTACACTTAACACTTGTTCAAACCCTCATCTACACTTACAACTTGTTCAAATCCTCAACTCCGCTCGAGTAAACGCCACCTCGAGAACAAAGAGATCGCAACGTCAGCAGTCTTGCACGCGTCACCACTCTGTCGAGAGCGAGGACAAAGAGACTGCAACGTCAGCAGTCTTGCACCCGTCACCACTCCGACGAGCGAGGACAAAGGGACTGCAGCGTCAGCAACCCCCACTCCGAGCGAAGGAGGCTACGCAGAGCTGCCTCTTGCATCAGTCTGGTGCTAGCCAGCGAAGTGAGCGGACGTGTCGGTCTGCGCTCACTCCATTCTCACACAACGACATCAGTCAGTCTGGCCCAAGCCAGCGAAGCGAGCAGACGTGTCGATCTGCGCTCTTCTAATTCGCGCTTCGACGTTCATCGACGTTTGTTCTACTATTCCAAATCCATTCCAATTCAATTCCCAAATCAATTCCAATTCTAACTCTTACTAACTCATACTCCGTATACGATTATTACGTTTAATTCATTTATTATTATACTACCAAGTTTATACTCAAGTGTACTCAACGTTCTTTATTTCAATATATATATTATATTTTACCAGTGCTACGTGAAGTTGATTTCCACATCATTCTACTAAATCCAGTGACAGTTTCTTTTCGAAATTCGAATCGTGCCCTCGTTAATCATACAGAACTCGGCTTGGAGGTCAGTTCGTCCGCTCCGCTGAGAAGTAGTGGTTGACGAGTAGACGTTTGGAAATAATAACTTTCCAAATCAGATAAACGCATTTAATATTAATAATAAATAATTGAGCTCTCGCTTACGTGTTCAACCTCGGTCACAAAGGGAGAAGCTTACAGCTCCGCCGAGGCAATACGTCAACGAGGTGACACTTAGTCAAAAGATTATCGAAGTTAAAGTGACAGTTTGTGAAAGGAAACATATCAGTGTCTAAAGTGAAGTGACTGTTTTAATAGTGCCCTCGTTGTCGCACGGTGACCCGGCTCGGAGGCCAGTTCGTCTGCTCTGCTGGGTAGTGCCGATTAACGAGTGGACATTTTCGAGTCAGGTAAATTACCTCTGGCCAGCGCCTACGGGGAACCCCTGGCCAATTTTTCTTTCACGTTTGGGACTTAGACAAAATCCGACAAAAGGATTTTCAGAGTATTAACTCTTCCGAAACAGTTCCTTCCATACCCATCCCTTATGCGTCGTACACGTCGTGCAGGCCGAAAGTATCAACAGAGATCAACCACGCGGATCTCTCGCGTTCTTCACCTGTCACCAAACCGTCTGCTGGTCGCTACGAGATAGCCGATCTCGTTGACATCTCTGACGACGACGACGACGTCAGGAATACCATAAACCTGTCCAGTGACAACAACAACCCGCCTGCCGTTCGTTACGAGGTCATTGATCTCGTCACCAGCTCTGATGACGATGACAGCAGGAGCACCATAATCTTGCCGCACGTTCGCTGTAGGATCATCAAGGACGAGTACCTACCGTCCAACAGACGCATTGTCGTGCGTACCCCAGCGAGACAGCTGCCAAACCTTCCTCATCTCGATGAGATCTGTCTGGACGACCCGTTATACCAGACCCATGCTGACCGACGAGCTCAGCTCCTTCAACAGTACTACTAAGATACAACAACTAACCGGTGAGAATTCGTATCTTTTGTAACCCCTTTTGTTCCATGTCAACTCACCGCGTTCGTTGCGTCAGCGTAGAAGTATCGCCATCCGCGTTGACTGCTAGCGGGTGTCGGTCTCAAATGACTATCGGTGTCCTAGCGCATATGACTGCCCGTCTGGCTGTCTTGGCGTAAAAGACCGTTTCCTCTTCAATTCCACGTGCCGCCTCCTGGGGTCATCTTCTTTGCCTAGGACGTGGGGCGTGACGTAACAAAATTTGGCGCAGTCGGTAGGACACGAAAACGGTCGCCGGTAGTCGAACCATTAACAAATTGTTTTCGTACGTCTGACATTTGTTCTTTAAATCGTGTGTCGAGTAAGAATTCACACTAATATCGCAAAATGTCTCGCCCAATCACACGATCCCAAACGGATCCCCGAGCGGATCCTAATCAAGACCTTCCTCCGCCAACCGAGGAAGAGCTACTTCTTTACGCGCAAGATCTCGCCCGTAAAGAGGAATATTTAAAAGAGCAAACCGAATTCATTGCTAAATTGCGTCTTAAATATGAAGAAGACGCACAGAATCAAAATAACATGCTCGATGAAATACGCAAAGAGCTCCACAATATTCAAGCCTTGAACCAAAACTTACGTCACCAAGCGCCTACACCAGGCCCCAGTAACGTCTCTAACACGCGAGAACCTTCATTATCAGAGCCACGCGAAACCCCGCAATATGAGCCAACAGGAAATTTCGCGTTGAAACAAGCCGCAGAACTCGTACCCAAATTCGACGGAACATCGATTCCCGTCCTAAAATTCATCCGCGCCTGCAAACGCGCGCGTGATTCTATCCCCGAATCCATAGAACGTGCCCTTACTAAACTAATCTGCAATAAACTTTCCGATCGTGCGTACGCTGCCATTGAAGGCGAAAACATACGTACGATCTCACAACTTTGCGATAAGCTACGAACAGTACTGGGACCCTACAAATTCGTGGACCAGTACCGTGGCGAATTGGCAAGCGTAGCCCAGGGCAACAATGAGCATATTCTTGACTTCATAAATCGAGTCAAAGATTTACGAACCGCCATCAGCGATTCTACCGAAGGACATTACGACTACAGAGAAATCGATCGTTTCACAGTCGAGTGCTTCCTTCGCGGTCTACTCCCACAACTTCGCAGCGAAGTTTTGCATTGCCGTTCTCAGAATTCGGCAGAGATCTTCGAAGCAGCCATCTCTGCATATAAGCAATATGAGCTGTATCAAAACCGTCGTCGCGAATCTAATCGTGACGATTCCCGCAAGGTAAGCTTCTCAGATAACAGAAGCTCCTATCGCCCACGCTCTTCTGACAATTTCAATTCTCGCGAACGCATCCCTGAACGTCGCGACAACAGACCGGATGAGCGTCGCGATAACGGGTCCGACCAACGTCGAGACTCGTGGAGAAACTCGAACCGCAACTCTTATCGTTCTCCAACTCCGCAGTGGCGATCCGAAACCCCTCGCGAACAAAACCCGCAGCGCGAAAACCGGGACCCGAATTCAAATCGCGACAGACGTTCGGGAGAGCCCCGCAAGTTTTGCAACTATTGCAAAACTCCCGGGCATGACATTCACGAATGTCGAAAAAGAGCCTATAACAATAACCTGCGCTCGGGAAACGAGTCAGGCCTCCCGACAGGAACGAATCAACAGCGGGAGGCCGCCCCAACAAAGCGCAACCAAACATTCACGCAGACCGCCGTTCGAACGAACGAGCTCCCCGAAGACCAGATCGACGATTCGTCTCTGCAGTTAACCTCGCAGTAGACTCGCCGATCCCGCGCGTACAAATCTCCGCCCCTCAGCTTCGCGAGAAAAGTGAATTCTTATTAGACACGGGCTCGGAAGTCAATTTGATACGCGCGTCTAGTTTAAAACCTGGGATAACCATTGATCCCACGAGCACGATCGAAGTTCATGGAATAACCGAGGGTTCCATAGTAACACTCGGTGAAGTCGTTATATTCATTCAAGGGACAATCCCTGTCAAATTCCACGTGCTCGGGGACGATTTTCCAGTCAGTGTTAACGGAATTCTCGGCTCGCCCTTCTTTATAGGAGGAGCTGAGATTTCCTTTGCAAGGCAATTTGTTTTAATCGGAAACATTTCTATTCCGTTCTCTAATTCACGCGCACTGCCGACTGAGCCCCGCGATAGTTCAATGACGAGGGTTATTTCAATGCCTTCTCCGAAAACGGAGGTCTCTCTTGAAAAGCACGCCGCAAGGACAGAGGAAGAAACATTCCCTCTCTCAAAACGTCGGGTGCAACCGGGAGAGATTCGTATCACATCGAATAATATCGTAGAGGAACCGGTCAATAAGCGCAAAAATCTAAATCAACAGTCCGAATCAAGGACTGCAGCAGACTCTAATGAGTTTGCCGTTGAGCCCCGAACAGCCGCCTGCATTGCAGTCAGCGTACAGGGCCCGAAACAGGGATATATCCGCCGCGTCAGCGTAGCGCCGGATGTATTCCTCGGTGACTGTGTAGTCACTAATCGCGGAGGCAAAGCGAGCCTCAGATGTTTCAACACATCTCCGCGTCCGATCTCATTCCGATTACCCGTGTTAGAGGTGGAAGAGATCGAGCGTTATTCAACTAATTCCGGGTACTATCCCGACGCATTCGGTAACCATCCCGACCTTTCTAATTCCGGGTACTATCCCGACGCATTCGGTAACCATCCCGACCTTTTCAATTCCGGTAACCATCCCGACGCATTCGGTAACCATCCCGACCTTTCTAATTCCGGTAACCATCCCGACGCATTCGGTAACCATCCCGACCTTTCTAATTCCGGTAACCATCCCGACGCATTCGGTAACCATCCCGACAATTCTAACTCCGGTAACCAGCCCGATCGTTCCAAACCCAAGAGGGTTTATTCTATTACAAATCCCCATAAAGCTCGCATGAAGGAGCTAATGGACACTATTCCCATGAGCCACCTCAACCAAGATGAGACGGCTCATGTCAAATCTTTATTGGAAGAAAATAACGACCTCTTCCACCTCCAAGGGGATCGCCTGGGGAAGACAAACGCGGTCACCCATAAGATCCCCACAACGGATGAGATCCCCGTACACACGAAGCAATACCGTTATCCGCCAATCCACAAGGAGGAGATTAACAAGCAAATGTTTGAACTATTACAAAACGACATAGTCGTCCCGTCTAACTCTCCCTACAATTCCCCCTTGTGGATTGTCCCGAAGAAGGCGGATGCTAACGGCAATAAAAAATGGCGCATGGTGATCGACTACCGCGCACTAAACGAAAAATCGGTGGCCGACGCATACCCTCTGCCCAGCATTAACGAAATCCTAGATCAGCTGGGCAGCGCGACATACTTTAGCGTATTCGATTTGGCCAGCGGTTTTCATCAGATAGGAATGGAAAAGGAGGACGCCGCAAAGACCGCTTTCTCCACCCCCTTCGGGCATTACGAATTTAATAGAATGCCTTTCGGCCTCAGAAACGCGCCAGCCACCTTCCAGAGATTAATGGACACTATCCTTTCTGGCCTACAAGGCAACGAACTCTTCGTGTATTTAGACGATATTGTAGTCTACGCGCGATCATTAGAGGAACATAAAGCTAAATTCAATAAATTGGCCCAGCGATTACGCAACGCCAACCTCAAGCTACAGCCCTCGAAATGCGGCTTCCTCCACAAGGAAGTGGCATACCTGGGACATCAAATTAGCAAAGACGGCGTTAAGCCATGCCCACAAAAAATTAACGCCGTCCAGAACTTTCCTCGACCCAGAAACGCGAAAAATGTCCGCGAATTTTTGGGCCTAGCAGGGTATTACCGTAGGTTTATAGAAGGTTTCGCTAAAATTTCCAAACCCCTCACCCAACTCCTCACCAAGGAAAACAAATTCGTGTGGGGACCAAAGCAAGAAGAAGCCTTTGAAACTTTACGACAAGCGTTATGCACAGAACCCGTATTGCAATATCCCAATTTCGAGGAGCCATTTAACGTCACATGTGACGCTTCTGGATATGCAATTGGCGCTGTGCTAAGCCAGGGTGAGATAGGTAAAGATCGCCCCGTTGCATACGCCTCACGTATCCTGCACGGTGCCGAGTTGAATTACTCTACAATAGAGAAAGAATGCCTAGCAATAATATTCGCCGTACAATACTTCCGTCCGTACATCTATGGTAGAAGATTCACACTCGTTACGGATCATAAGCCACTGGTATGGATGACATCAGTGAAGGATCCTACGTCACGCCTCCTCAGGTGGCGATTGAAGTTAGCGGAATTTGAATATCAAGTTATTTACAAGCCCGGTAAGGCGAATTCTAATGCGGATGCCCTCTCTCGAAACCCAGTGGCGTTGCCCCTCTCATGGAGCACCCCTGGAGGCGCATCGCCGCCAAGAGCACCGTTATCAGACCCAGGAACCCCTCTCTTCGATACCCGCCGAAGGAGATGGGCCGACTCACATCTTATGCCACCGCCTCAGTCAATTCCCCCGAGGAAGAGGAAATCATCGACAAACTCAACATCTGGACCACCATCGAAAACGTCACCACGCCCTGAGGCGAGTTCAGATGACGACAGCCTTTTGGTATCATCACCCCTAGTACCCGCCTCCAGTCAAGAGGAGCCACTCATAACAGGACTGGAGGACATCTTAACCGTCGTCCCCAGCCTAATTCCCCAACCAACGGGACCCAACTGGATGGATGAGAGAGAAGAAAGCTTACCTTCGGAAGGAGAAGAAGGAGAAGAAGAAGAAGAAGAAGAGGAAGGAGAGGAAGGAGAGGAAGGAGAGGGAGTTGTACCAAGAGCACAGAGGATAGTCACTTACACACGCGACCGGTTAATCATGAGAAATGACAACCTGGTCTGTTTTTCAACGTTGGATGGTCAACCAATCGATACGGGGGCCATGGATCTCAATAGACTAGGGAAATTGGCCAACGCTCAGGACCTGACTCTGTTTAGGGCACGAGTCAGCAAATACGGTGGACATACATTAATTCAAATACCGATCAAGCCAACCCCATTACATGAGGTCTCAGAAGAAGACCTGAAAGAATGTCTTCGAACCTTGTTCGATGCTATCAACGAGCTTGGAATAACGTCGTTTTCTATTTCCAAAACCTACATCGACCACCTCTCCATGGAATACGTCTCAAACCTCCTCGTTGAAACGTTCGAGGACACCCACGTACACATATTCCTTTGCAGCAATGAAATTCAGATCCCGGCCGAAGACAGAAGGACAGATATTATTAGGGAAAATCATGTGTCCGCGTATGCCGGCCACAAAGGAATTACCAAAACTCTCAAGAGAATACGGGAGAGATACTGGTGGAACGGGATGAAGACCGAAGTGGCAAGCTTCATCAACGATTGTTTAAGCTGCCAACGTAACAAGCTAACGAGGGTAAAAACGCGTTTACCCATGACAATCACAGACACACCCAACCGGGCATTTGACAAGGTTTCAATGGACATTGTAGGCCCCCTGCCTACAACCACGGATGAAAACACATATGTTCTCACCATGCAGGACCTATTGACGAAATACTCGGTCGCCGCTCCACTCAAATCAGCCGACGCCATTAGTACTGCCGACGCATTCGTCAATTACTGGATCTGCCGTTTTGGAACACCCAAAGCCATCTTGACGGATCAAGGGACGAATTTTACAAGCTCCCTCATGAAGGCCGTCGCCAGACGTTTCCGAATTACCCGTCTGCAAACAACAGCATTTCACCCGCAAAGCAATGGCTCTATAGAGAGATCCCACCACGTCCTAACAGAATATCTAAAACAATATGTTCATAAAACCAATTGGGACAAATGGATCAACCTAGCCATGTTCAGCTATAACACGAGCGTCCATGAAGGAACGAATTTCACTCCACACGAATTGGTTTTCGGTTCAATAGCACGCGTTCCTTCCGCCGACTCCTATCCTTACGAACTGGAAAACGAATCCTACTCCCACTATCTCTTTGACCTCCACAGGAAAATTAGCGAAACACAAGCCCGCGCGCGCGACAACCTAATTTCCGCGAAGGAAAAGTCTAAGACTTATTACGATAGAAGAATCAACCCCGTCCAGTTCAAGGTAGGAGAACAAGTATTCCTATTAAAGGAACCTTGTAAAAACAAATTTGACGAACAATATACAGGGCCACACGAAATTTGCGAACTAATAGGTGCAAACAACGTAAAAATAAGAATAGGTAACCATTACAAAATCGTACACGCAAACAAACTCAAGCGCGCCTCGAGTAATCCGACACAAAACGCGCGTCAGCGAAACGTAGCTATCACATCCGTAGCATTCGTCAAGCCGAAGATTAGAAGAGAAACTTACCCATTCGAGATAACCCCCACTCTTCCCGAGAAATATGATAGCAGACAAAGGGCCCAGCAACTCGGAGTTTCTTCTGAATGTCGTCATTTCCCGCCAGTACAGCGTCCAACTCGCGTCGCAGTCTCAGCCTCCTACAACAACAAGATGTGTGGACCAGTGCACAAAAGACGTACAGCCACGCAGAAGGCGAACCGTTACACATCACGCTACCGCAACTTAACTTGCTACAATGGCGTAATCATGGTCGCATGCGATGGTAGGGAATTATGCTATGATTGCAGCCTGACAACAACCATCGAGCACACAGAACGTTGGAGGCATCAAAGGATGATCAGTATAATGAATAACTGCAACAACTGCGGTGAGAAGATGTGCAGGGAAACACCTGTGTTGAACTGCATTCCATGCGGACAGATACTGGCTTCAAGATGGGCCATACAACATGACGACACCGACCACGTTTCCGACAGCTCAGACGAGGATACGGACACGGAATAACTCACAAAAGTGAAAGTGAAAATGACATAAGTGAGCCCATTCCCTCCCAAGACCCCAATAAAAGACAGTCAGATAATGAACATTGCGATTATAGACTGTCGGACATTGCGAAACCTACCCCAACTCCTCGCGCAGAATCAGACAACATCTCAGTGCATCCAGTGTTTCGTACTGTTAATACAGTCAACGTGCGCCGAGAACTGAGCTCCCTACGCGGATCGCTCACTAACGATGCGTCTCAAGACCAAAAATTGTAATGCGAGCGTTCACCGAACACAACCTCGGACCGAGAGATTTCACTCCGAGAAATCTCTTCTCCGGCGAGGGAGGTGTTACGTCGGACGACCTCCGACGTTGGTCGAATCGAGGACCGTACCTCGATTCTAGGTTAAGACTAAATATTAAGTACATAACAACCTCTTAAACCCATCGCTACCAAACTCTTGTTCTAATTCTAATATCTCTTAAACCCATTGATATCAAACTCTTGTTCTAATTCTAATACCTCTTAAACCCATCACTACTTCACCCACGACTTTCCCTAAACTTGTTCTAATACCCATCACTACTTAAATCTCGACTCTCCCAATTGTTCTAAACCCAACCACCACTCCAAACTCTCAATCTTACCTAACACTTGTTCAAACCCTCCTCTACACTTATAACTTGTTTAAACCCTCATCTACACTGTTACGTCACGCCCCACGTCCTAGGCAAAGAAGATGACCCCAGGAGGCGGCACGTGGAATTGAAGAGGAAACGGTCTTTTACGCCAAGACAGCCAGACGGGCAGTCATATGCGCTAGGACACCGATAGTCATTTGAGACCGACACCCGCTAGCAGTCAACGCGGATGGCGATACTTCTACGCTGACGCAACGAACGCGGTGAGTTGACATGGAACAAAAGGGGTTACAAAAGATACGAATTCTCACCGGTTAGTTGTTGTATCTTAGTAGTACTGTTGAAGGAGCTGAGCTCGTCGGTCAGCATGGGTCTGGTATAACGGGTCGTCCAGACAGATCTCATCGAGATGAGGAAGGTTTGGCAGCTGTCTCGCTGGGGTACGCACGACAATGCGTCTGTTGGACGGTAGGTACTCGTCCTTGATGATCCTACAGCGAACGTGCGGCAAGATTATGGTGCTCCTGCTGTCATCGTCATCAGAGCTGGTGACGAGATCAATGACCTCGTAACGAACGGCAGGCGGGTTGTTGTTGTCACTGGACAGGTTTATGGTATTCCTGACGTCGTCGTCGTCGTCAGAGATGTCAACGAGATCGGCTATCTCGTAGCGACCAGCAGACGGTTTGGTGACAGGTGAAGAACGCGAGAGGTCCGCGTGGTCGACCTCTGTGTTCGGAATCGGACGGCACGGACAACCGTATACCGATACGTAATCTGACGCGTCGCACTCGATATTCTCGGTCGTTCCGAGAAGTTCAGTCCAATCAGTCGAACTTAAGACGCGGTTTAAGATGGCTGTTTGATTTAATGCCCGTTTGAACTTGGCCAGTTGATACTTTCGGCCTGCACGACGTGTACGACGCATAAGGGATGGGTATGGAAGGAACTGTTTCGGAAGAGTTAATACTCTGAAAATCCTTTTGTCGGATTTTGTCTAAGTCCCAAACGTGAAAGAAAAATTGGCCAGGGGTTCCCCGTAGGCGCTGGCCAGAGGTAATTTACCTGACTCGAAAATGTCCACTCGTTAATCGGCACTACCCAGCAGAGCAGACGAACTGGCCTCCGAGCCGGGTCACCGTGCGACAACGAGGGCACTATTAAAACAGTCACTTCACTTTAGACACTGATATGTTTCCTTTCACAAACTGTCACTTTAACTTCGATAATCTTTTGACTAAGTGTCACCTCGTTGACGTATTGCCTCGGCGGAGCTGTAAGCTTCTCCCTTTGTGACCGAGGTTGAACACGTAAGCGAGAGCTCAATTATTTATTATTAATATTAAATGCGTTTATCTGATTTGGAAAGTTATTATTTCCAAACGTCTACTCGTCAACCACTACTTCTCAGCGGAGCGGACGAACTGACCTCCAAGCCGAGTTCTGTATGATTAACGAGGGCACGATTCGAATTTCGAAAAGAAACTGTCACTGGATTTAGTAGAATGATGTGGAAATTAACTTCACGTAGCACTGGTAAAATATAATATATATATTGAAATAAAGAACGTTGAGTACACTTGAGTATAAACTTGGTAGTATAATAATAAATGAATTAAACGTAATAATCGTATACGGAGTATGAGTTAGTAAGAGTTAGAATTGGAATTGATTTAGGAATTGAATTGGAATGGATTTGGAATAGAATAGTAGAACAAACGTCGATGAACGTCGAAGCGCGAATTAGAAGAGCGCAGATCGACACGTCTGCTCGCTTCGCTGGCTTGGGCCAGACTGACTGATGTCGTTGTGTGAGAATGGAGTGAGCGCAGACCGACACGTCCGCTCACTTCGCTGGCTAGCACCAGACTGATGCAAGAGGCAGCTCTGCGTAGCCTCCTTCGCTCGGAGTGGGGGTTGCTGACGCTGCAGTCCCTTTGTCCTCGCTCGTCGGAGTGGTGACGGGTGCAAGACTGCTGACGTTGCAGTCTCTTTGTCCTCGCTCTCGACAGAGTGGTGACGCGTGCAAGACTGCTGACGTTGCGATCTCTTTGTTCTCGAGGTGGCGTTTACTCGAGCGGAGTTGAGGATTTGAACAAGTTGTAAGTGTAGATGAGGGTTTGAACAAGTGTTAAGTGTAGATGAGGGTTTAAACAAGTTATAAGTGTAGATGACGGTTTGAACAAGTGTTAGGTAAGATTGAGAGTTTGGAGTGGTGGTTGGGTTTAGAACAATTGGGAGAGTCGAGATTTAAGTAGTGATGGGTATTAGAACAAGTTTAGGGAAAGTCGTGGGTGAAGTAGTGATGGGTTTAAGAGGTATTAGAATTAGAACAAGAGTTTGGTAGCGATGGGTTTAAGAGGTTGTTATGTACTTAGTATTTAGTCTTAACCTAGAATCGAGGTACGGTCCTCGATTCGACCAACGTCGGAGGTCGTCCGACGTAACACCTCCCTCGCCGGAGAAGAGATTTCTCGGAGTGAAATCTCTCGGTCCGAGGTTGTGTTCGGTGAACGCTCGCATTACAATTTTTGGTCTTGAGACGCATCGTTAGTGAGCGATCCGCGCAGGGAGCTCAGTTCTCGGCGCACGTTGACTGTATTAACAGTACGAAACACTGGATGCACTGAGATGTTGTCTGATTCTGCGCGAGGAGTTGGGGTAGGTTTCGCAATGTCCGACAGTCTATAATCGCAATGTTCATTATCTGACTGTCTTTTATTGGGGTCTTGGGAGGGAATGGGCTCACTTATGTCATTTTCACTTTCACTTTTCCGATATCTGACAGCGTATGTGTATGTTTCGTCTCTTTGTTTCAGGAAAATGAAGAATCTTGTCAAGGAACTCCAGATGGCGACGATGAGGTGGAGGCTCCAGCCGTATAACGAATGGAGAGCGATGCCATTGATGATTGTGCTGATAATAGTTTTTATTGTGCGAATTGCCACATATATTCCTATTAATCCAGCGGTTACGGATCCGAACGTGGTAAATCCTGACCATAACTTCTGTGCGGTAGATTCAGCTATTTGTTGAAGCGACTCTTCGTCGAGCAGGTTGAACATGTTAATATTTCCTGCTGCGTATTGTCTACCTGAGGCGCCTTGTGCAATAGTATTTATTACGGCTACCTTTTCTACAGGGAACATTATGTGATCCTGCAGTTTGTCGAGGTCGTCTTGCGAATATATGCCTCCAGTCGCAAGGTTTTTGGGGTCCACGTATTTCCATGTGGCCTTAGAGATTGGATGGAGTTCTGACGGTGCAATAGTTTCTGTTAGTGATGGAGTGAGTCGGTACCATGTTCCATGTATTCTGTAATATGGAGATAGTAACTCGCTGCACGGCTTCTCTGTACCGGTGTTTGAAATAATGTGGTCCTTTGGTTTCAGGAATCTTGAAGAATTCTTGTACGTGACGGGCAGTTCGTCATAACAGCGTTCCGTTTTCCGGATCTGGACTGTCACTGGGATACATTTGATAATATGGACCACTTCACCTGCTGGGACTGCAATAAATCCAGCGTCTTTCATGATGGCGGTTGCCACTTCTTCAGGGGCTGTGTGCAGCTGAGTGAGTGCGTTCTGGAGAATTTGTCGTTCTAGTTCGCACTTTTGACGAATGACGTCCTTATATAGTTGAGAAAATTGTGTACGGAGATGTTTCTCTACGTAGACGAATTTGCTGTTGACATAGGTGAATATGTCGAGATTGTTGACGAGGGTGGGTGACTTCTCCTTGAATTTCCCTGACTTCCCCGTTTCTAGTATGAACAGTTTTGGATGTTCTGTACGGATTATGATAAATCCGCAGACTGAAGATCGTCCTGTCTCGGTTAGTGCAAATGTTGTATCCTGAGAGGCAACTGTATACAAGGTTGGCGAGGATTTTAACTGTGGGGATAGCTTGGTCGCTAGCCCTTCGTATAGAACATCGTAGTTGTTGAATCTGCATGAATCTGTTGGTGCGGGTTCCCAGAATGTGTATCCGTCCTGTGAATCGAGGCAGTTGCCTTTCTGAAGAGGACAGGTTTGTCCGGATTGTAAATGAATTTGTGCTGTGGATAGCTTTATCGGTGCAATGTAGTCCCGTATCGTGATGCGTATTATGGCTTGCACCACGACGTCCGTCCAGGTTCCAAAAGGATCGTTGTAGGTTGTGCCTGAGCAGCTTCCGTCATTCTTGATTTCTCCTGCCATTGTGAGGCTACGAGAGGTTGTGGAATTTGGCTGGACTCCTGTGATCTGTGCCGCTGGCGTAATATACAGAGTTCCAGTAGTGTGTAGATTAGAGCATGTTTCACTGGTGGTGGTTAGGAGATACTCTTGTCTACCATTGGCGACGACGGAATTATGCGAATGCATGCCACAGTAGTAGATCGTTCTGTCTATTTCAATGTGGCATTGGAGGACTCGGGCTTGCGAAAACTCGGCTAGCTGCAGAAGTTGAATTCGCTCTAAACTCTCGATCGGTGTGACATCTTCGGGTTCGCAATTCAGGTTATCGATGGTAGAGTACGTAGTGACGTTGAGTGTCGGTCCACCGCAATCATATCCAATGAGGGTATAAACTTGCGTGGTAATGGTGCATAGGATGGCAACTTGTAACGGATACATGTTTGTGGTTGCGAAATTGTCTGAAGACTGGAGCTCCTCTGGAATGATCCTATCTTCCGAGGGGCTGAGTCGTGATGCGACAAGCTTATCTTCCGGCTGTAGAAGGAGATTTTGTCGACGCTGGGTTTCGGATTTCGCTCGTTTGTCGGTGTTGACCGGACGCGTGATTAACGCGGATTCTAATTTCGCGTCAGCGGAGGACTGTAATGAAATCTCCTGGGAGGGTTTCTTATCGCAAGTCGCAGGAGATGCTACAATCATTGTTCGCGGGTTATCGCAGAGGTATAGTATAATACGAAATTTGTTTCTCCTTTTTGCTGACGCGTATTTTACAGACGTATAATTCCTAGATGGATGAAACTCGCTTTGCGGTGCACGGATACTTGACCGTTTAGATTGGAAGAGATCATGTTCCGGCGAAAAATCAGAGGTAGGTTTTTGAAATGAAATATAGACTCTCTTTGACTCTGATTTAGAAATTATCGCGGGATGATCTTTTATGATCGACTCGTATACTCGGTCTATACGAGGTAGAGTTTTATGCTTTACTTTATGTAGACGTTCTGTCGTCTTTAGAGAATCAAAGGCGGGGACATTTCCTTTCAACCTAGACTCGGAATAGAAAAAATCGGACTTGATACCGGAGCTTGTAGAATAAACCTTCATAGGTTTGAATTCGCGGGAGTCTTCTTTGGACTCTGGATTAAAATTGTCGGGATGGTTACCGGAATTAGAAAGGTCGGGATGGTTACCGAATGCGTCGGGATGGTTACCGGAATTAGAAAGGTCGGGATGGTTACCGAATGCGTCGGGATGGTTACCGGAATTAGAAAGGTCGGGATGGTTACCGAATACGTCGGGATGGTTACCGGAATTAGAAAGGTCGGGATGGTTACCGAATGCGTCGGGATAGTACCCGGAATTAGTTGAATAACGCTCGATCTCTTCCACCTCTAACACGGGTAATCGGAATGAGATCGGACGCGAAGATGTGTTGAAACATCTGAGGCTCGCTTTGCCTCCGCGATTAGTGACTACACAGTCACCGAGGAATACATCCGGCGCTACGCTGACGCGGCGGATATATCCCTGTTTCGGGCCCTGTACGCTGACTGCAATGCAGGCGGCTGTTCGGGGCTCAACGGCAAACTCATTAGAGTCTGCTGCAGTCCTTGATTCGGACTGTTGATTTTGATTTTTGCGCTTATCGACCGGTTCCTCTACGATATTATTCGATGTGATACGAATCTCTCCCGGTTGCACCCGACGTTTTGAGAGAGGGAATGTTTCTTCCTCTGTCCTTGCGGCGTGCTTTTCAAGAGAGACCTCCGTTTTCGGAGAAGGCATTGAAATAACCCTCGTCATTGAACTATCGCGGGGCTCAGTCGGCAGTGCGCGTGAATTAGAGAACGGAATAGAAATGTTTCCGATTAAAACGAATTGTTTTGCAAAGGAAATCTCAGCTCCTCCTATAAAGAAGGGCGAGCCGAGAATCCCGTTAACACTGACTGGGAATTCGTCCCCGAGCACGTGGAATTTGATAGGGATTGTCCCCTGAATGAATATAACGACTTCGCCGAGTGTTACTATGGAACCCTCGGTTATTCCATGAACTTCGATCGTGCTCGTGGGATCAATGGTTATCCCAGGTTTTAAACTAGACGCGCGTATCAAATTGACTTCCGAGCCCGTGTCTAATAAGAATTCACTTTTCTCGCGAAGCTGAGGGGCGGAGATTTGTACGCGCGGGATCGGCGAGTCTACTGCGAGGTTAACTGCAGAGACGAATCGTCGATCTGGTCTTCGGGGAGCTCGTTCGTTCGAACGGCGGTCTGCGTGAATGTTTGGTTGCGCTTTGTTGGGGCGGCCTCCCGCTGTTGATTCGTTCCTGTCGGGAGGCCTGACTCGTTTCCCGAGCGCAGGTTATTGTTATAGGCTCTTTTTCGACATTCGTGAATGTCATGCCCGGGAGTTTTGCAATAGTTGCAAAACTTGCGGGGCTCTCCCGAACGTCTGTCGCGATTTGAATTCGGGTCCCGGTTTTCGCGCTGCGGGTTTTGTTCGCGAGGGGTTTCGGATCGCCACTGCGGAGTTGGAGAACGATAAGAGTTGTGGTTCGAGTTTCTCCACGAGTCTCGACGTTGGTCGGACCCGTTATCGCGACGCTCATCCGGTCTGTTGTCGCGACGTTCAGGGATGCGTTCGCGAGAATTGAAATTGTCAGAAGAGCGTGGGCGATAGGAGCTTCTGTTATCTGAGAAGCTTACCTTGCGGGAATCGTCACGATTAGATTCGCGACGACGGTTTTGATACAGCTCATATTGCTTATATGCAGAGATGGCTGCTTCGAAGATCTCTGCCGAATTCTGAGAACGGCAATGCAAAACTTCGCTGCGAAGTTGTGGGAGTAGACCGCGAAGGAAGCACTCGACTGTGAAACGATCGATTTCTCTGTAGTCGTAATGTCCTTCGGTAGAATCGCTGATGGCGGTTCGTAAATCTTTGACTCGATTTATGAAGTCAAGAATATGCTCATTGTTGCCCTGGGCTACGCTTGCCAATTCGCCACGGTACTGGTCCACGAATTTGTAGGGTCCCAGTACTGTTCGTAGCTTATCGCAAAGTTGTGAGATCGTACGTATGTTTTCGCCTTCAATGGCAGCGTACGCACGATCGGAAAGTTTATTGCAGATTAGTTTAGTAAGGGCACGTTCTATGGATTCGGGGATAGAATCACGCGCGCGTTTGCAGGCGCGGATGAATTTTAGGACGGGAATCGATGTTCCGTCGAATTTGGGTACGAGTTCTGCGGCTTGTTTCAACGCGAAATTTCCTGTTGGCTCATATTGCGGGGTTTCGCGTGGCTCTGATAATGAAGGTTCTCGCGTGTTAGAGACGTTACTGGGGCCTGGTGTAGGCGCTTGGTGACGTAAGTTTTGGTTCAAGGCTTGAATATTGTGGAGCTCTTTGCGTATTTCATCGAGCATGTTATTTTGATTCTGTGCGTCTTCTTCATATTTAAGACGCAATTTAGCAATGAATTCGGTTTGCTCTTTTAAATATTCCTCTTTACGGGCGAGATCTTGCGCGTAAAGAAGTAGCTCTTCCTCGGTTGGCGGAGGAAGGTCTTGATTAGGATCCGCTCGGGGATCCGTTTGGGATCGTGTGATTGGGCGAGACATTTTGCGATATTAGTGTGAATTCTTACTCGACACACGATATAGAGAACAAATGTCAGACGTACGAAAACAATTTGTTAATGGTTCGACTACCGGCGACCGTTTTCGTGTCCTACCGACTGCGCCAAATTTTGTTACGTCACGCCCCACGTCCTAGGCAAAGAAGATGACCCCAGGAGGCGGCACGTGGAATTGAAGAGGAAACGGTCTTTTACGCCAAGACAGCCAGACGGGCAGTCATATGCGCTAGGACACCGATAGTCATTTGAGACCGACACCCGCTAGCAGTCAACGCGGATGGCGATACTTCTACGCTGACGCAACGAACGCGGTGAGTTGACATGGAACAAAAGGGGTTACAAAAGATACGAATTCTCACCGGTTAGTTGTTGTATCTTAGTAGTACTGTTGAAGGAGCTGAGCTCGTCGGTCAGCATGGGTCTGGTATAACGGGTCGTCCAGACAGATCTCATCGAGATGAGGAAGGTTTGGCAGCTGTCTCGCTGGGGTACGCACGACAATGCGTCTGTTGGACGGTAGGTACTCGTCCTTGATGATCCTACAGCGAACGTGCGGCAAGATTATGGTGCTCCTGCTGTCATCGTCATCAGAGCTGGTGACGAGATCAATGACCTCGTAACGAACGGCAGGCGGGTTGTTGTTGTCACTGGACAGGTTTATGGTATTCCTGACGTCGTCGTCGTCGTCAGAGATGTCAACGAGATCGGCTATCTCGTAGCGACCAGCAGACGGTTTGGTGACAGGTGAAGAACGCGAGAGGTCCGCGTGGTCGACCTCTGTGTTCGGAATCGGACGGCACGGACAACCGTATACCGATACGTAATCTGACGCGTCGCACTCGATATTCTCGGTCGTTCCGAGAAGTTCAGTCCAATCAGTCGAACTTAAGACGCGGTTTAAGATGGCTGTTTGATTTAATGCCCGTTTGAACTTGGCCAGTTGATACTTTCGGCCTGCACGACGTGTACGACGCATAAGGGATGGGTATGGAAGGAACTGTTTCGGAAGAGTTAATACTCTGAAAATCCTTTTGTCGGATTTTGTCTAAGTCCCAAACGTGAAAGAAAAATTGGCCAGGGGTTCCCCGTAGGCGCTGGCCAGAGGTAATTTACCTGACTCGAAAATGTCCACTCGTTAATCGGCACTACCCAGCAGAGCAGACGAACTGGCCTCCGAGCCGGGTCACCGTGCGACAACGAGGGCACTATTAAAACAGTCACTTCACTTTAGACACTGATATGTTTCCTTTCACAAACTGTCACTTTAACTTCGATAATCTTTTGACTAAGTGTCACCTCGTTGACGTATTGCCTCGGCGGAGCTGTAAGCTTCTCCCTTTGTGACCGAGGTTGAACACGTAAGCGAGAGCTCAATTATTTATTATTAATATTAAATGCGTTTATCTGATTTGGAAAGTTATTATTTCCAAACGTCTACTCGTCAACCACTACTTCTCAGCGGAGCGGACGAACTGACCTCCAAGCCGAGTTCTGTATGATTAACGAGGGCACGATTCGAATTTCGAAAAGAAACTGTCACTGGATTTAGTAGAATGATGTGGAAATTAACTTCACGTAGCACTGGTAAAATATAATATATATATTGAAATAAAGAACGTTGAGTACACTTGAGTATAAACTTGGTAGTATAATAATAAATGAATTAAACGTAATAATCGTATACGGAGTATGAGTTAGTAAGAGTTAGAATTGGAATTGATTTAGGAATTGAATTGGAATGGATTTGGAATAGAATAGTAGAACAAACGTCGATGAACGTCGAAGCGCGAATTAGAAGAGCGCAGATCGACACGTCTGCTCGCTTCGCTGGCTTGGGCCAGACTGACTGATGTCGTTGTGTGAGAATGGAGTGAGCGCAGACCGACACGTCCGCTCACTTCGCTGGCTAGCACCAGACTGATGCAAGAGGCAGCTCTGCGTAGCCTCCTTCGCTCGGAGTGGGGGTTGCTGACGCTGCAGTCCCTTTGTCCTCGCTCGTCGGAGTGGTGACGGGTGCAAGACTGCTGACGTTGCAGTCTCTTTGTCCTCGCTCTCGACAGAGTGGTGACGCGTGCAAGACTGCTGACGTTGCGATCTCTTTGTTCTCGAGGTGGCGTTTACTCGAGCGGAGTTGAGGATTTGAACAAGTTGTAAGTGTAGATGAGGGTTTGAACAAGTGTTAAGTGTAGATGAGGGTTTAAACAAGTTATAAGTGTAGATGAGGGTTTGAACAAGTGTTAGGTAAGATTGAGAGTTTGGAGTGGTGGTTGGGTTTAGAACAATTGGGAGAGTCGAGATTTAAGTAGTGATGGGTATTAGAACAAGTTTAGGGAAAGTCGTGGGTGAAGTAGTGATGGGTTTAAGAGGTATTAGAATTAGAACAAGAGTTTGGTAGCGATGGGTTTAAGAGGTTGTTATGTACTTAGTATTTAGTCTTAACCTAGAATCGAGGTACGGTCCTCGATTCGACCAACGTCGGAGGTCGTCCGACGTAACAACACTTAACACTTGTTCAAACCCTCATCTACACTTACAACTTGTTCAAATCCTCAACTCCGCTCGAGTAAACGCCACCTCGAGAACAAAGAGATCGCAACGTCAGCAGTCTTGCACGCGTCACCACTCTGTCGAGAGCGAGGACAAAGAGACTGCAACGTCAGCAGTCTTGCACCCGTCACCACTCCGACGAGCGAGGACAAAGGGACTGCAGCGTCAGCAACCCCCACTCCGAGCGAAGGAGGCTACGCAGAGCTGCCTCTTGCATCAGTCTGGTGCTAGCCAGCGAAGTGAGCGGACGTGTCGGTCTGCGCTCACTCCATTCTCACACAACGACATCAGTCAGTCTGGCCCAAGCCAGCGAAGCGAGCAGACGTGTCGATCTGCGCTCTTCTAATTCGCGCTTCGACGTTCATCGACGTTTGTTCTACTATTCCAAATCCATTCCAATTCAATTCCTAAATCAATTCCAATTCTAACTCTTACTAACTCATACTCCGTATACGATTATTACGTTTAATTCATTTATTATTATACTACCAAGTTTATACTCAAGTGTACTCAACGTTCTTTATTTCAATATATATATTATATTTTACCAGTGCTACGTGAAGTTGATTTCCACATCATTCTACTAAATCCAGTGACAGTTTCTTTTCGAAATTCGAATCGTGCCCTCGTTAATCATACAGAACTCGGCTTGGAGGTCAGTTCGTCCGCTCCGCTGAGAAGTAGTGGTTGACGAGTAGACGTTTGGAAATAATAACTTTCCAAATCAGATAAACGCATTTAATATTAATAATAAATAATTGAGCTCTCGCTTACGTGTTCAACCTCGGTCACAAAGGGAGAAGCTTACAGCTCCGCCGAGGCAATACGTCAACGAGGTGACACTTAGTCAAAAGATTATCGAAGTTAAAGTGACAGTTTGTGAAAGGAAACATATCAGTGTCTAAAGTGAAGTGACTGTTTTAATAGTGCCCTCGTTGTCGCACGGTGACCCGGCTCGGAGGCCAGTTCGTCTGCTCTGCTGGGTAGTGCCGATTAACGAGTGGACATTTTCGAGTCAGGTAAATTACCTCTGGCCAGCGCCTACGGGGAACCCCTGGCCAATTTTTCTTTCACGTTTGGGACTTAGACAAAATCCGACAAAAGGATTTTCAGAGTATTAACTC
This sequence comes from Lasioglossum baleicum, assembly GCF_051020765.1. NCBI lineage: Eukaryota > Metazoa > Arthropoda > Insecta > Hymenoptera > Halictidae > Lasioglossum > Lasioglossum baleicum. The sequence goes on along the minus strand of NW_027469113.1, from coordinate 570,728 downwards.
TTCCGAAACAGTTCCTTCCATACCCATCCCTTATGCGTCGTACACGTCGTGCAGGCCGAAAGTATCAACAGAGATCAACCACGCGGATCTCTCGCGTTCTTCACCTGTCACCAAACCGTCTGCTGGTCGCTACGAGATAGCCGATCTCGTTGACATCTCTGACGACGACGACGACGTCAGGAATACCATAAACCTGTCCAGTGACAACAACAACCCGCCTGCCGTTCGTTACGAGGTCATTGATCTCGTCACCAGCTCTGATGACGATGACAGCAGGAGCACCATAATCTTGCCGCACGTTCGCTGTAGGATCATCAAGGACGAGTACCTACCGTCCAACAGACGCATTGTCGTGCGTACCCCAGCGAGACAGCTGCCAAACCTTCCTCATCTCGATGAGATCTGTCTGGACGACCCGTTATACCAGACCCATGCTGACCGACGAGCTCAGCTCCTTCAACAGTACTACTAAGATACAACAACTAACCGGTGAGAATTCGTATCTTTTGTAACCCCTTTTGTTCCATGTCAACTCACCGCGTTCGTTGCGTCAGCGTAGAAGTATCGCCATCCGCGTTGACTGCTAGCGGGTGTCGGTCTCAAATGACTATCGGTGTCCTAGCGCATATGACTGCCCGTCTGGCTGTCTTGGCGTAAAAGACCGTTTCCTCTTCAATTCCACGTGCCGCCTCCTGGGGTCATCTTCTTTGCCTAGGACGTGGGGCGTGACGTAACACCACTAACGTCGTCCCGAACCGAGCAGCAGCAACTCTGCCGGATCTTCCCCACCTCGAGGACATCTGTATAGAAGATCCGATGTACGACACCTACTGTCAGTACCGCCAGTTCCTGCTGCAACAATATTATTAGGCGTTAATACAACATTGCGGTGAGTCGTATAATATCTTGTATAATTGTTGAATCCTGTAAACTCACCGTTCTCGTTGCATCCTCTCGCGCGCGATTCTTGTCGGGACACTTCTTGTAACCGCGTCGGACGTTCTTTTCTTGACTGCATCCATAGCAATATCGGTTGTCCTAGTGCATATGACAGCCCGCGGCTGTCTCGGCACGAAAGACCACTCCTCATTTTAATCATAATATCTCAACCGTCCGTCTGTCACTGTTCTCTTTTCTCTCTCCTGGTACCTGTAACAAAAACACAGTGACGGACGTGACATTCCTCCGCCAACCGAGGAAGAGCTACTTCTTTACGCGCAAGACCTCGCCCGTAAAGAGGAATATTTAAAAGAGCAAACCGAATTCATTGCTAAATTGCGTCTTAAATATGAAGAAGACGCACAGAATCAAAATAACATGCTCGATGAAATACGCAAAGAGCTTCACAATATTCAAGTCGTGAATCAAAACTTAACTCACCAAACGCCTACACCAGGCCCCAGTAACGTCTGTGACGTCGGTCGCACCTCCGACGTTAGCTTTAAGACTACATGTAAAATTAGATACATAAGAGCGAGCGTTCCCCTTTAAAGATTCCAAAACTCCTAAAAATCCTTCATAACAATGAATCCTAAACACCACGTACATCTGATCGAAATCCACTGTTACGTCACGCCCCACGTCCTAGGCAAAGAAGATGACCCCAGGAGGCGGCACGTGGAATTGAAGAGGAAACGGTCTTTTACGCCAAGACAGCCAGACGGGCAGTCATATGCGCTAGGACACCGATAGTCATTTGAGACCGACACCCGCTAGCAGTCAACGCGGATGGCGATACTTCTACGCTGACGCAACGAACGCGGTGAGTTGACATGGAACAAAAGGGGTTACAAAAGATACGAATTCTCACCGGTTAGTTGTTGTATCTTAGTAGTACTGTTGAAGGAGCTGAGCTCGTCGGTCAGCATGGGTCTGGTATAACGGGTCGTCCAGACAGATCTCATCGAGATGAGGAAGGTTTGGCAGCTGTCTCGCTGGGGTACGCACGACAATGCGTCTGTTGGACGGTAGGTACTCGTCCTTGATGATCCTACAGCGAACGTGCGGCAAGATTATGGTGCTCCTGCTGTCATCGTCATCAGAGCTGGTGACGAGATCAATGACCTCGTAACGAGCGGCAGGCGGGTTGTTGTTGTCACTGGACAGGTTTATGGTATTCCTGACGTCGTCGTCGTCGTCAGAGATGTCAACGAGATCGGCTATCTCGTAGCGACCAGCAGACGGTTTGGTGACAGGTGAAGAACGCGAGAGGTCCGCGTGGTCGACCTCTGTGTTCGGAATCGGACGGCACGGACAACCGTATACCGATACGTAATCTGACGCGTCGCACTCGATATTCTCGGTCGTTCCGAGAAGTTCAGTCCAATCAGTCGAACTTAAGACGCGGTTTAAGATGGCTGTTTGATTTAATGCCCGTTTGAACTTGGCCAGTTGATACTTTCGGCCTGCACGACGTGTACGACGCATAAGGGATGGGTATGGAAGGAACTGTTTCGGAAGAGTTAATACTCTGAAAATCCTTTTGTCGGATTTTGTCTAAGTCCCAAACGTGAAAGAAAAATTGGCCAGGGGTTCCCCGTAGGCGCTGGCCAGAGGTAATTTACCTGACTCGAAAATGTCCACTCGTTAATCGGCACTACCCAGCAGAGCAGACGAACTGGCCTCCGAGCCGGGTCACCGTGCGACAACGAGGGCACTATTAAAACAGTCACTTCACTTTAGACACTGATATGTTTCCTTTCACAAACTGTCACTTTAACTTCGATAATCTTTTGACTAAGTGTCACCTCGTTGACGTATTGCCTCGGCGGAGCTGTAAGCTTCTCCCTTTGTGACCGAGGTTGAACACGTAAGCGAGAGCTCAATTATTTATTATTAATATTAAATGCGTTTATCTGATTTGGAAAGTTATTATTTCCAAACGTCTACTCGTCAACCACTACTTCTCAGCGGAGCGGACGAACTGACCTCCAAGCCGAGTTCTGTATGATTAACGAGGGCACGATTCGAATTTCGAAAAGAAACTGTCACTGGATTTAGTAGAATGATGTGGAAATTAACTTCACGTAGCACTGGTAAAATATAATATATATATTGAAATAAAGAACGTTGAGTACACTTGAGTATAAACTTGGTAGTATAATAATAAATGAATTAAACGTAATAATCGTATACGGAGTATGAGTTAGTAAGAGTTAGAATTGGAATTGATTTAGGAATTGAATTGGAATGGATTTGGAATAGAATAGTAGAACAAACGTCGATGAACGTCGAAGCGCGAATTAGAAGAGCGCAGATCGACACGTCTGCTCGCTTCGCTGGCTTGGGCCAGACTGACTGATGTCGTTGTGTGAGAATGGAGTGAGCGCAGACCGACACGTCCGCTCACTTCGCTGGCTAGCACCAGACTGATGCAAGAGGCAGCTCTGCGTAGCCTCCTTCGCTCGGAGTGGGGGTTGCTGACGCTGCAGTCCCTTTGTCCTCGCTCGTCGGAGTGGTGACGGGTGCAAGACTGCTGACGTTGCAGTCTCTTTGTCCTCGCTCTCGACAGAGTGGTGACGCGTGCAAGACTGCTGACGTTGCGATCTCTTTGTTCTCGAGGTGGCGTTTACTCGAGCGGAGTTGAGGATTTGAACAAGTTGTAAGTGTAGATGAGGGTTTGAACAAGTGTTAAGTGTAGATGAGGGTTTAAACAAGTTATAAGTGTAGATGAGGGTTTGAACAAGTGTTAGGTAAGATTGAGAGTTTGGAGTGGTGGTTGGGTTTAGAACAATTGGGAGAGTCGAGATTTAAGTAGTGATGGGTATTAGAACAAGTTTAGGGAAAGTCGTGGGTGAAGTAGTGATGGGTTTAAGAGGTATTAGAATTAGAACAAGAGTTTGGTAGCGATGGGTTTAAGAGGTTGTTATGTACTTAGTATTTAGTCTTAACCTAGAATCGAGGTACGGTCCTCGATTCGACCAACGTCGGAGGTCGTCCGACGTAACAACACTTAACACTTGTTCAAACCCTCATCTACACTTACAACTTGTTCAAATCCTCAACTCCGCTCGAGTAAACGCCACCTCGAGAACAAAGAGATCGCAACGTCAGCAGTCTTGCACGCGTCACCACTCTGTCGAGAGCGAGGACAAAGAGACTGCAACGTCAGCAGTCTTGCACCCGTCACCACTCCGACGAGCGAGGACAAAGGGACTGCAGCGTCAGCAACCCCCACTCCGAGCGAAGGAGGCTACGCAGAGCTGCCTCTTGCATCAGTCTGGTGCTAGCCAGCGAAGTGAGCGGACGTGTCGGTCTGCGCTCACTCCATTCTCACACAACGACATCAGTCAGTCTGGCCCAAGCCAGCGAAGCGAGCAGACGTGTCGATCTGCGCTCTTCTAATTCGCGCTTCGACGTTCATCGACGTTTGTTCTACTATTCTATTCCAAATCCATTCCAATTCAATTCCTAAATCAATTCCAATTCTAACTCTTACTAACTCATACTCCGTATACGATTATTACGTTTAATTCATTTATTATTATACTACCAAGTTTATACTCAAGTGTACTCAACGTTCTTTATTTCAATATATATATTATATTTTACCAGTGCTACGTGAAGTTAATTTCCACATCATTCTACTAAATCCAGTGACAGTTTCTTTTCGAAATTCGAATCGTGCCCTCGTTAATCATACAGAACTCGGCTTGGAGGTCAGTTCGTCCGCTCCGCTGAGAAGTAGTGGTTGACGAGTAGACGTTTGGAAATAATAACTTTCCAAATCAGATAAACGCATTTAATATTAATAATAAATAATTGAGCTCTCGCTTACGTGTTCAACCTCGGTCACAAAGGGAGAAGCTTACAGCTCCGCCGAGGCAATACGTCAACGAGGTGACACTTAGTCAAAAGATTATCGAAGTTAAAGTGACAGTTTGTGAAAGGAAACATATCAGTGTCTAAAGTGAAGTGACTGTTTTAATAGTGCCCTCGTTGTCGCACGGTGACCCGGCTCGGAGGCCAGTTCGTCTGCTCTGCTGGGTAGTGCCGATTAACGAGTGGACATTTTCGAGTCAGGTAAATTACCTCTGGCCAGCGCCTACGGGGAACCCCTGGCCAATTTTTCTTTCACGTTTGGGACTTAGACAAAATCCGACAAAAGGATTTTCAGAGTATTAACTCTTCCGAAACAGTTCCTTCCATACCCATCCCTTATGCGTCGTACACGTCGTGCAGGCCGAAAGTATCAACAGAGATCAACCACGCGGATCTCTCGCGTTCTTCACCTGTCACCAAACCGTCTGCTGGTCGCTACGAGATAGCCGATCTCGTTGACATCTCTGACGACGACGACGACGTCAGGAATACCATAAACCTGTCCAGTGACAACAACAACCCGCCTGCCGTTCGTTACGAGGTCATTGATCTCGTCACCAGCTCTGATGACGATGACAGCAGGAGCACCATAATCTTGCCGCACGTTCGCTGTAGGATCATCAAGGACGAGTACCTACCGTCCAACAGACGCATTGTCGTGCGTACCCCAGCGAGACAGCTGCCAAACCTTCCTCATCTCGATGAGATCTGTCTGGACGACCCGTTATACCAGACCCATGCTGACCGACGAGCTCAGCTCCTTCAACAGTACTACTAAGATACAACAACTAACCGGTGAGAATTCGTATCTTTTGTAACCCCTTTTGTTCCATGTCAACTCACCGCGTTCGTTGCGTCAGCGTAGAAGTATCGCCATCCGCGTTGACTGCTAGCGGGTGTCGGTCTCAAATGACTATCGGTGTCCTAGCGCATATGACTGCCCGTCTGGCTGTCTTGGCGTAAAAGACCGTTTCCTCTTCAATTCCACGTGCCGCCTCCTGGGGTCATCTTCTTTGCCTAGGACGTGGGGCGTGACGTAACACCACTAACGTCGTCCCGAACCGAGCAGCAGCAACTCTGCCGGATCTTCCCCACCTCGAGGACATCTGTATAGAAGATCCGATGTACGACACCTACTGTCAGTACCGCCAGTTCCTGCTGCAACAATATTATTAGGCGTTAATACAACATTGCGGTGAGTCGTATAATATCTTGTATAATTGTTGAATCCTGTAAACTCACCGTTCTCGTTGCATCCTCTCGCGCGCGATTCTTGTCGGGACACTTCTTGTAACCGCGTCGGACGTTCTTTTCTTGACTGCATCCATAGCAATATCGGTTGTCCTAGTGCATATGACAGCCCGCGGCTGTCTCGGCACGAAAGACCACTCCTCATTTTAATCATAATATCTCAACCGTCCGTCTGTCACTGTTCTCTTTTCTCTCTCCTGGTACCTGTAACAAAAACACAGTGACGGACGTGACATTCCTCCGCCAACCGAGGAAGAGCTACTTCTTTACGCGCAAGACCTCGCCCGTAAAGAGGAATATTTAAAAGAGCAAACCGAATTCATTGCTAAATTGCGTCTTAAATATGAAGAAGACGCACAGAATCAAAATAACATGCTCGATGAAATACGCAAAGAGCTTCACAATATTCAAGTCGTGAATCAAAACTTAACTCACCAAACGCCTACACCAGGCCCCAGTAACGTCTGTGACGTCGGTCGCACCTCCGACGTTAGCTTTAAGACTACATGTAAAATTAGATACATAAGAGCGAGCGTTCCCCTTTAAAGATTCCAAAACTCCTAAAAATCCTTCATAACAATGAATCCTAAACACCACGTACATCTGATCGAAATCCACTGTTACGTCACGCCCCACGTCCTAGGCAAAGAAGATGACCCCAGGAGGCGGCACGTGGAATTGAAGAGGAAACGGTCTTTTACGCCAAGACAGCCAGACGGGCAGTCATATGCGCTAGGACACCGATAGTCATTTGAGACCGACACCCGCTAGCAGTCAACGCGGATGGCGATACTTCTACGCTGACGCAACGAACGCGGTGAGTTGACATGGAACAAAAGGGGTTACAAAAGATACGAATTCTCACCGGTTAGTTGTTGTATCTTAGTAGTACTGTTGAAGGAGCTGAGCTCGTCGGTCAGCATGGGTCTGGTATAACGGGTCGTCCAGACAGATCTCATCGAGATGAGGAAGGTTTGGCAGCTGTCTCGCTGGGGTACGCACGACAATGCGTCTGTTGGACGGTAGGTACTCGTCCTTGATGATCCTACAGCGAACGTGCGGCAAGATTATGGTGCTCCTGCTGTCATCGTCATCAGAGCTGGTGACGAGATCAATGACCTCGTAACGAGCGGCAGGCGGGTTGTTGTTGTCACTGGACAGGTTTATGGTATTCCTGACGTCGTCGTCGTCGTCAGAGATGTCAACGAGATCGGCTATCTCGTAGCGACCAGCAGACGGTTTGGTGACAGGTGAAGAACGCGAGAGGTCCGCGTGGTCGACCTCTGTGTTCGGAATCGGACGGCACGGACAACCGTATACCGATACGTAATCTGACGCGTCGCACTCGATATTCTCGGTCGTTCCGAGAAGTTCAGTCCAATCAGTCGAACTTAAGACGCGGTTTAAGATGGCTGTTTGATTTAATGCCCGTTTGAACTTGGCCAGTTGATACTTTCGGCCTGCACGACGTGTACGACGCATAAGGGATGGGTATGGAAGGAACTGTTTCGGAAGAGTTAATACTCTGAAAATCCTTTTGTCGGATTTTGTCTAAGTCCCAAACGTGAAAGAAAAATTGGCCAGGGGTTCCCCGTAGGCGCTGGCCAGAGGTAATTTACCTGACTCGAAAATGTCCACTCGTTAATCGGCACTACCCAGCAGAGCAGACGAACTGGCCTCCGAGCCGGGTCACCGTGCGACAACGAGGGCACTATTAAAACAGTCACTTCACTTTAGACACTGATATGTTTCCTTTCACAAACTGTCACTTTAACTTCGATAATCTTTTGACTAAGTGTCACCTCGTTGACGTATTGCCTCGGCGGAGCTGTAAGCTTCTCCCTTTGTGACCGAGGTTGAACACGTAAGCGAGAGCTCAATTATTTATTATTAATATTAAATGCGTTTATCTGATTTGGAAAGTTATTATTTCCAAACGTCTACTCGTCAACCACTACTTCTCAGCGGAGCGGACGAACTGACCTCCAAGCCGAGTTCTGTATGATTAACGAGGGCACGATTCGAATTTCGAAAAGAAACTGTCACTGGATTTAGTAGAATGATGTGGAAATTAACTTCACGTAGCACTGGTAAAATATAATATATATATTGAAATAAAGAACGTTGAGTACACTTGAGTATAAACTTGGTAGTATAATAATAAATGAATTAAACGTAATAATCGTATACGGAGTATGAGTTAGTAAGAGTTAGAATTGGAATTGATTTAGGAATTGAATTGGAATGGATTTGGAATAGAATAGTAGAACAAACGTCGATGAACGTCGAAGCGCGAATTAGAAGAGCGCAGATCGACACGTCTGCTCGCTTCGCTGGCTTGGGCCAGACTGACTGATGTCGTTGTGTGAGAATGGAGTGAGCGCAGACCGACACGTCCGCTCACTTCGCTGGCTAGCACCAGACTGATGCAAGAGGCAGCTCTGCGTAGCCTCCTTCGCTCGGAGTGGGGGTTGCTGACGCTGCAGTCCCTTTGTCCTCGCTCGTCGGAGTGGTGACGGGTGCAAGACTGCTGACGTTGCAGTCTCTTTGTCCTCGCTCTCGACAGAGTGGTGACGCGTGCAAGACTGCTGACGTTGCGATCTCTTTGTTCTCGAGGTGGCGTTTACTCGAGCGGAGTTGAGGATTTGAACAAGTTGTAAGTGTAGATGAGGGTTTGAACAAGTGTTAAGTGTAGATGAGGGTTTAAACAAGTTATAAGTGTAGATGAGGGTTTGAACAAGTGTTAGGTAAGATTGAGAGTTTGGAGTGGTGGTTGGGTTTAGAACAATTGGGAGAGTCGAGATTTAAGTAGTGATGGGTATTAGAACAAGTTTAGGGAAAGTCGTGGGTGAAGTAGTGATGGGTTTAAGAGGTATTAGAATTAGAACAAGAGTTTGATAGCAATGGGTTTAAGAGATATTAGAATTAGAACAAGAGTTTGGTAGCGATGGGTTTAAGAGGTTGTTATGTACTGTTACGTCACGTCCCACGTCCTAGGCAAAGAAGATGACCCCAGGAGGCGGCACGTGGAATTGAAGAGGAAACGGTCTTTTACGCCAAGACAGCCAGACGGGCAGTCATATGCGCTAGGACACCGATAGTCATTTGAGACCGACACCCGCTAGCAGTCAACGCGGATGGCGATACTTCTACGCTGACGCAACGAACGCGGTGAGTTGACATGGAACAAAAGGGGTTACAAAAGATACGAATTCTCACCGGTTAGTTGTTGTATCTTAGTAGTACTGTTGAAGGAGCTGAGATCGTCGGTCAGCATGGGTCTGGTATAACGGGTCGTCCAGACAGATCTCATCGAGATGAGGAAGGTTTGGCAGCTGTCTCGCTGGGGTACGCACGACAATGCGTCTGTTGGACGGTAGGTACTCGTCCTTGATGATCCTACAGCGAACGTGCGGCAAGATTATGGTGCTCCTGCTGTCATCGTCATCAGAGCTGGTGACGAGATCAATGACCTCGTAACGAACGGCAGGCGGGTTGTTGTTGTCACTGGACAGGTTTATGGTATTCCTGACGTCGTCGTCGTCGTCAGAGATGTCAACGAGATCGGCTATCTCGTAGCGACCAGCAGACGGTTTGGTGACAGGTGAAGAACGCGAGAGGTCCGCGTGGTCGACCTCTGTGTTCGGAATCGGACGGCACGGACAACCGTATACCGATACGTAATCTGACGCGTCGCACTCGATATTCTCGGTCGTTCCGAGAAGTTCAGTCCAATCAGTCGAACTTAAGACGCGGTTTAAGATGGCTGTTTGATTTAATGCCCGTTTGAACTTGGCCAGTTGATACTTTCGGCCTGCACGACGTGTACGACGCATAAGGGATGGGTATGGAAGGAACTGTTTCGGAAGAGTTAATACTCTGAAAATCCTTTTGTCGGATTTTGTCTAAGTCCCAAACGTGAAAGAAAAATTGGCCAGGGGTTCCCCGTAGGCGCTGGCCAGAGGTAATTTACCTGACTCGAAAATGTCCACTCGTTAATCGGCACTACCCAGCAGAGCAGACGAACTGGCCTCCGAGCCGGGTCACCGTGCGACAACGAGGGCACTATTAAAACAGTCACTTCACTTTAGACACTGATATGTTTCCTTTCACAAACTGTCACTTTAACTTCGATAATCTTTTGACTAAGTGTCACCTCGTTGACGTATTGCCTCGGCGGAGCTGTAAGCTTCTCCCTTTGTGACCGAGGTTGAACACGTAAGCGAGAGCTCAATTATTTATTATTAATATTAAATGCGTTTATCTGATTTGGAAAGTTATTATTTCCAAACGTCTACTCGTCAACCACTACTTCTCAGCGGAGCGGACGAACTGACCTCCAAGCCGAGTTCTGTATGATTAACGAGGGCACGATTCGAATTTCGAAAAGAAACTGTCACTGGATTTAGTAGAATGATGTGGAAATTAACTTCACGTAGCACTGGTAAAATATAATATATATATTGAAATAAAGAACGTTGAGTACACTTGAGTATAAACTTGGTAGTATAATAATAAATGAATTAAACGTAATAATCGTATACGGAGTATGAGTTAGTAAGAGTTAGAATTGGAATTGATTTAGGAATTGAATTGGAATGGATTTGGAATAGAATAGTAGAACAAACGTCGATGAACGTCGAAGCGCGAATTAGAAGAGCGCAGATCGACACGTCTGCTCGCTTCGCTGGCTTGGGCCAGACTGACTGATGTCGTTGTGTGAGAATGGAGTGAGCGCAGACCGACACGTCCGCTCACTTCGCTGGCTAGCACCAGACTGACTGAAGAGGCAGCTCTGCGTAGCCTCCTTCGCTCGGAGTGGGGGTTGCTGACGCTGCAGTCCCTTTGTCCTCGCTCGTCGGAGTGGTGACGGGTGCAAGACTGCTGACGTTGCAGTCTCTTTGTCCTCGCTCTCGACAGAGTGGTGACGCGTGCAAGACTGCTGACGTTGCGATCTCTTTGTTCTCGAGGTGGCGTTTACTCGAGCGGAGTTGAGGATTTGAACAAGTTGTAAGTGTAGATGAGGGTTTGAACAAGTGTTAAGTGTAGATGAGGGTTTAAACAAGTTATAAGTGTAGATGAGGGTTTGAACAAGTGTTAGGTAAGATTGAGAGTTTGGAGTGGTGGTTGGGTTTAGAACAATTGGGAGAGTCGAGATTTAAGTAGTGATGGGTATTAGAACAAGTTTAGGGAAAGTCGTGGGTGAAGTAGTGATGGGTTTAAGAGGTATTAGAATTAGAACAAGAGTTTGGTAGCGATGGGTTTAAGAGGTTGTTATGTACTTAGTATTTAGTCTTAACCTAGAATCGAGGTACGGTCCTCGATTCGACCAACGTCGGAGGTCGTCCGACGTAACACCTCCCTCGCCGGAGAAGAGATTTCTCGGAGTGAAATCTCTCGGTCCGAGGTTGTGTTCGGTGAACGCTCGCATTACAATTTTTGGTCTTGAGACGCATCGTTAGTGAGCGATCCGCGCAGGGAGCTCAGTTCTCGGCGCACGTTGACTGTATTAACAGTACGAAACACTGGATGCACTGAGATGTTGTCTGATTCTGCGCGAGGAGTTGGGGTAGGTTTCGCAATGTCCGACAGTCTATAATCGCAATGTTCATTATTTGACTGTCTTTTATTGGGGTCTTGGGAGGGAATGGGCTCACTTATGTCATTTTCACTTTCACTTTTCCGATATCTGACAGCGTATGTGTATGTTTCGTCTCTTTGTTTCAGGAAAATGAAGAATCTTGTCAAGGAACTCCAGATGGCGACGATGAGGTGGAGGCTCCAGCCGTATAACGAATGGAGAGCGATGCCATTGATGATTGTGCTGATAATAGTTTTTATTGTGCGAATTGCCACATATATTCCTATTAATCCAGCGGTTACGGATCCGAACGTGGTAAATCCTGACCATAACTTCTGTGCGGTAGATTCAGCTATTTGTTGAAGCGACTCTTCGTCGAGCAGGTTGAACATGTTAATATTTCCTGCTGCGTATTGTCTACCTGAGGCGCCTTGTGCAATAGTATTTATTACGGCTACCTTTTCTACAGGGAACATTATGTGATCCTGCAGTTTGTCGAGGTCGTCTTGCGAATATATGCCTCCAGTCGCAAGGTTTTTGGGGTCCACGTATTTCCATGTGGCCTTAGAGATTGGATGGAGTTCTGACGGTGCAATAGTTTCTGTTAGTGATGGAGTGAGTCGGTACCATGTTCCATGTATTCTGTAATATGGAGATAGTAACTCGCTGCACGGCTTCTCTGTACCGGTGTTTGAAATAATGTGGTCCTTTGGTTTCAGGAATCTTGAAGAATTCTTGTACGTGACGGGCAGTTCGTCATAACAGCGTTCCGTTTTCCGGATCTGGACTGTCACTGGGATACATTTGATAATATGGACCACTTCACCTGCTGGGACTGCAATAAATCCAGCGTCTTTCATGATGGCGGTTGCCACTTCTTCAGGGGCTGTGTGCAGCTGAGTGAGTGCGTTCTGGAGAATTTGTCGTTCTAGTTCGCACTTTTGACGAATGACGTCCTTATATAGTTGAGAAAATTGTGTACGGAGATGTTTCTCTACGTAGACGAATTTGCTGTTGACATAGGTGAATATGTCGAGATTGTTGACGAGGGTGGGTGACTTCTCCTTGAATTTCCCTGACTTCCCCGTTTCTAGTATGAACAGTTTTGGATGTTCTGTACGGATTATGATAAATCCGCAGACTGAAGATCGTCCTGTCTCGGTTAGTGCAAATGTTGTATCCTGAGAGGCAACTGTATACAAGGTTGGCGAGGATTTTAACTGTGGGGATAGCTTGGTCGCTAGCCCTTCGTATAGAACATCGTAGTTGTTGAATCTGCATGAATCTGTTGGTGCGGGTTCCCAGAATGTGTATCCGTCCTGTGAATCGAGGCAGTTGCCTTTCTGAAGAGGACAGGTTTGTCCGGATTGTAAATGAATTTGTGCTGTGGATAGCTTTATCGGTGCAATGTAGTCCCGTATCGTGATGCGTATTATGGCTTGCACCACGACGTCCGTCCAGGTTCCAAAAGGATCGTTGTAGGTTGTGCCTGAGCAGCTTCCGTCATTCTTGATTTCTCCTGCCATTGTGAGGCTACGAGAGGTTGTGGAATTTGGCTGGACTCCTGTGATCTGTGCCGCTGGCGTAATATACAGAGTTCCAGTAGTGTGTAGATTAGAGCATGTTTCACTGGTGGTGGTTAGGAGATACTCTTGTCTACCATTGGCGACGACGGAATTATGCGAATGCATGCCACAGTAGTAGATCGTTCTGTCTATTTCAATGTGGCATTGGAGGACTCGGGCTTGCGAAAACTCGGCTAGCTGCAGAAGTTGAATTCGCTCTAAACTCTCGATCGGTGTGACATCTTCGGGTTCGCAATTCAGGTTATCGATGGTAGAGTACGTAGTGACGTTGAGTGTCGGTCCACCGCAATCATATCCAATGAGGGTATAAACTTGCGTGGTAATGGTGCATAGGATGGCAACTTGTAACGGATACATGTTTGTGGTTGCGAAATTGTCTGAAGACTGGAGCTCCTCTGGAATGATCCTATCTTCCGAGGGGCTGAGTCGTGATGCGACAAGCTTATCATCCGGCTGTAGAAGGAGATTTTGTCGACGCTGGGTTTCGGATTTCGCTCGTTTGTCGGTGTTGACCGGACGCGTGATTAACGCGGATTCTAATTTCGCGTCAGCGGAGGACTGTAATGAAATCTCCTGGGAGGGTTTCTTATCGCAAGTCGCAGGAGATGCTACAATCATTGTTCGCGGGTTATCGCAGAGGTATAGTATAATACGAAATTTGTTTCTCCTTTTTGCTGACGCGTATTTTACAGACGTATAATTCCTAGATGGATGAAACTCGCTTTGCGGTGCACGGATACTTGACCGTTTAGATTGGAAGAGATCATGTTCCGGCGAAAAATCAGAGGTAGGTTTTTGAAATGAAATATAGACTCTCTTTGACTCTGATTTAGAAATTATCGCGGGATGATCTTTTATGATCGACTCGTATACTCGGTCTATACGAGGTAGAGTTTTATGCTTTACTTTATGTAGACGTTCTGTCGTCTTTAGAGAATCAAAGGCGGGGACATTTCCTTTCAACCTAGACTCGGAATAGAAAAAATCGGACTTGATACCGGAGCTTGTAGAATAAACCTTCATAGGTTTGAATTCGCGGGAGTCTTCTTTGGACTCTGGATTAAAATTGTCGGGATGGTTACCGGAATTAGAAAGGTCGGGATGGTTACCGAATGCGTCGGGATGGTTACCGGAATTAGAAAGGTCGGGATGGTTACCGAATGCGTCGGGATGGTTACCGGAATTAGAAAGGTCGGGATGGTTACCGAATACGTCGGGATGGTTACCGGAATTAGAAAGGTCGGGATGGTTACCGAATGCGTCGGGATAGTACCCGGAATTAGTTGAATAACGCTCGATCTCTTCCACCTCTAACACGGGTAATCGGAATGAGATCGGACGCGGAGATGTGTTGAAACATCTGAGGCTCGCTTTGCCTCCGCGATTAGTGACTACACAGTCACCGAGGAATACATCCGGCGCTACGCTGACGCGGCGGATATATCCCTGTTTCGGGCCCTGTACGCTGACTGCAATGCAGGCGGCTGTTCGGGGCTCAACGGCAAACTCATTAGAGTCTGCTGCAGTCCTTGATTCGGACTGTTGATTTAGATTTTTGCGCTTATTGACCGGTTCCTCTACGATATTATTCGATGTGATACGAATCTCTCCCGGTTGCACCCGACGTTTTGAGAGAGGGAATGTTTCTTCCTCTGTCCTTGCGGCGTGCTTTTCAAGAGAGACCTCCGTTTTCGGAGAAGGCATTGAAATAACCCTCGTCATTGAACATTCGCGGGGCTCAGTCGGCAGTGCGCGTGAATTAGAGAACGGAATAGAAATGTTTCCGACTAAAACGAATTGTTTTGCAAAGGAAATCTCAGCTCCTCCTATAAAGAAGGGCGAGCCGAGAATTCCGTTAACACTGACTGGAAAATCGTCCCCGAGCACGTGGAATTTGACAGGGATTGTCCCTTGAATGAATATAACGACTTCGCCGAGTGTTACTATGGAACCCTCGGTTATTCCATGAACTTCGATCGTGCTCGTGGGATCAATGGTTATCCCAGGTTTTAAACTAGACGCGCGTATCAAATTGACTTCCGAGCCCGTGTCTAATAAGAATTCACTTTTCTCGCGAAGCTGAGGGGCGGAGATTTGTACGCGCGGGATCGGCGAGTCTACTGCGAGGTTAACTGCAGAGACGAATCGTCGATCTGGTCTTCGGGGAGCTCGTTCGTTCGAACGGCGGTCTGCGTGAATGTTTGGTTGCGCTTTGTTGGGGCGGCCTCCCGCTGTTGATTCGTTCCTGTCGGGAGGCCTGACTCGTTTCCCGAGCGCAGGTTATTGTTATAGGCTCTTTTTCGACATTCGTGAATGTCATGCCCGGGAGTTTTGCAATAGTTGCAAAACTTGCGGGGCTCTCCCGAACGTCTGTCGCGATTTGAATTCGGGTCCCGGTTTTCGCGCTGCGGGTTTTGTTCGCGAGGGGTTTCGGATCGCCACTGCGGAGTTGGAGAACGATAAGAGTTGTGGTTCGAGTTTCTCCACGAGTCTCGACGTTGGTCGGACCCGTTATCGCGACGCTCATCCGGTCTGTTGACGCGACGTTCAGGGATGCGTTCGCGAGAATTGAAATTGTCAGAAGAGCGTGGGCGATAGGAGCTTCTGTTATCTGAGAAGCTTACCTTGCGGGAATCGTCACGATTAGATTCGCGACGACGGTTTTGATACAGCTCATATTGCTTATATGCAGAGATGGCTGCTTCGAAGATCTCTGCCGAATTCTGAGAACGGCAATGCAAAACTTCGCTGCGAAGTTGTGGGAGTAGACCGCGAAGGAAGCACTCGACTGTGAAACGATCGATTTCTCTGTAGTCGTAATGTCCTTCGGTAGAATCGCTGATGGCGGTTCGTAAATCTTTGACTCGATTTATGAAGTCAAGAATATGCTCATTGTTGCCCTGGGCTACGCTTGCCAATTCGCCACGGTACTGGTCCACGAATTTGTAGGGTCCCAGTACTGTTCGTAGCTTATCGCAAAGTTGTGAGATCGTACGTATGTTTTCGCCTTCAATGGCAGCGTACGCACGATCGGAAAGTTTATTGCAGATTAGTTTAGTAAGGGCACGTTCTATGGATTCGGGGATAGAATCACGCGCGCGTTTGCAGGCGCGGATGAATTTTAGGACGGGAATCGATGTTCCGTCGAATTTGGGTACGAGTTCTGCGGCTTGTTTCAACGCGAAATTTCCTGTTGGCTCATATTGCGGGGTTTCGCGTGGCTCTGATAATGAAGGTTCTCGCGTGTTAGAGACGTTACTGGGGCCTGGTGTAGGCGCTTGGTGACGTAAGTTTTGGTTCAAGGCTTGAATATTGTGGAGCTCTTTGCGTATTTCATCGAGCATGTTATTTTGATTCTGTGCGTCTTCTTCATATTTAAGACGCAATTTAGCAATGAATTCGGTTTGCTCTTTTAAATATTCCTCTTTACGGGCGAGATCTTGCGCGTAAAGAAGTAGCTCTTCCTCGGTTGGCGGAGGAAGGTCTTGATTAGGATCCGCTCGGGGATCCGTTTGGGATCGTGTGATTGGGCGAGACATTTTGCGATATTAGTGTGAATTCTTACTCGACACACGATATAGAGAACAAATGTCAGACGTACGAAAACAATTTGTTAATGGTTCAACTACCGGCGACCGTTTTCGTGTCCTACCGACTGCGCCAAATTTTGTTACGTCACGTCCCACGTCCTAGGCAAAGAAGATGACCCCAGGAGGCGGCACGTGGAATTGAAGAGGAAACGGTCTTTTACGCCAAGACAGCCAGACGGGCAGTCATATGCGCTAGGACACCGATAGTCATTTGAGACCGACACCCGCTAGCAGTCAACGCGGATGGCGATACTTCTACGCTGACGCAACGAACGCGGTGAGTTGACATGGAACAAAAGGGGTTACAAAAGATACGAATTCTCACCGGTTAGTTGTTGTATCTTAGTAGTACTGTTGAAGGAGCTGAGCTCGTCGGTCAGCATGGGTCTGGTATAACGGGTCGTCCAGACAGATCTCATCGAGATGAGGAAGGTTTGGCAGCTGTCTCGCTGGGGTACGCACGACAATGCGTCTGTTGGACGGTAGGTACTCGTCCTTGATGATCCTACAGCGAACGTGCGGCAAGATTATGGTGCTCCTGCTGTCATCGTCATCAGAGCTGGTGACGAGATCAATGACCTCGTAACGAACGGCAGGCGGGTTGTTGTTGTCACTGGACAGGTTTATGGTATTCCTGACGTCGTCGTCGTCGTCAGAGATGTCAACGAGATCGGCTATCTCGTAGCGACCAGCAGACGGTTTGGTGACAGGTGAAGAACGCGAGAGGTCCGCGTGGTCGACCTCTGTGTTCGGAATCGGACGGCACGGACAACCGTATACCGATACGTAATCTGACGCGTCGCACTCGATATTCTCGGTCGTTCCGAGAAGTTCAGTCCAATCAGTCGAACTTAAGACGCGGTTTAAGATGGCTGTTTGATTTAATGCCCGTTTGAACTTGGCCAGTTGATACTTTCGGCCTGCACGACGTGTACGACGCATAAGGGATGGGTATGGAAGGAACTGTTTCGGAAGAGTTAATACTCTGAAAATCCTTTTGTCGGATTTTGTCTAAGTCCCAAACGTGAAAGAAAAATTGGCCAGGGGTTCCCCGTAGGCGCTGGCCAGAGGTAATTTACCTGACTCGAAAATGTCCACTCGTTAATCGGCACTACCCAGCAGAGCAGACGAACTGGCCTCCGAGCCGGGTCACCGTGCGACAACGAGGGCACTATTAAAACAGTCACTTCACTTTAGACACTGATATGTTTCCTTTCACAAACTGTCACTTTAACTTCGATAATCTTTTGACTAAGTGTCACCTCGTTGACGTATTGCCTCGGCGGAGCTGTAAGCTTCTCCCTTTGTGACCGAGGTTGAACACGTAAGCGAGAGCTCAATTATTTATTATTAATATTAAATGCGTTTATCTGATTTGGAAAGTTATTATTTCCAAACGTCTACTCGTCAACCACTACTTCTCAGCGGAGCGGACGAACTGACCTCCAAGCCGAGTTCTGTATGATTAACGAGGGCACGATTCGAATTTCGAAAAGAAACTGTCACTGGATTTAGTAGAATGATGTGGAAATTAACTTCACGTAGCACTGGTAAAATATAATATATATATTGAAATAAAGAACGTTGAGTACACTTGAGTATAAACTTGGTAGTATAATAATAAATGAATTAAACGTAATAATCGTATACGGAGTATGAGTTAGTAAGAGTTAGAATTGGAATTGATTTAGGAATTGAATTGGAATGGATTTGGAATAGAATAGTAGAACAAACGTCGATGAACGTCGAAGCGCGAATTAGAAGAGCGCAGATCGACACGTCTGCTCGCTTCGCTGGCTTGGGCCAGACTGACTGATGTCGTTGTGTGAGAATGGAGTGAGCGCAGACCGACACGTCCGCTCACTTCGCTGGCTAGCACCAGACTGACTGAAGAGGCAGCTCTGCGTAGCCTCCTTCGCTCGGAGTGGGGGTTGCTGACGCTGCAGTCCCTTTGTCCTCGCTCGTCGGAGTGGTGACGGGTGCAAGACTGCTGACGTTGCAGTCTCTTTGTCCTCGCTCTCGACAGAGTGGTGACGCGTGCAAGACTGCTGACGTTGCGATCTCTTTGTTCTCGAGGTGGCGTTTACTCGAGCGGAGTTGAGGATTTGAACAAGTTGTAAGTGTAGATGAGGGTTTGAACAAGTGTTAAGTGTAGATGAGGGTTTAAACAAGTTATAAGTGTAGATGAGGGTTTGAACAAGTGTTAGGTAAGATTGAGAGTTTGGAGTGGTGGTTGGGTTTAGAACAATTGGGAGAGTCGAGATTTAAGTAGTGATGGGTATTAGAACAAGTTTAGGGAAAGTCGTGGGTGAAGTAGTGATGGGTTTAAGAGGTATTAGAATTAGAACAAGAGTTTGGTAGCGATGGGTTTAAGAGGTTGTTATGTACTTAGTATTTAGTCTTAACCTAGAATCGAGGTACGGTCCTCGATTCGACCAACGTCGGAGGTCGTCCGACGTAACAGTACTTAATATTTAGTCTTAACCTAGAATCGAGGTACGGTCCTCGATTCGACCAACGTCGGAGGTCGTCCGACGTAACACCTCCCTCGCCGGAGAAGAGATTTCTCGGAGTGAAATCTCTCGGTCCGAGGTTGTGTTCGGTGAACGCTCGCATTACAATTTTTGGTCTTGAGACGCATCGTTAGTGAGCGATCCGCGTAGGGAGCTCAGTTCTCGGCGCACGTTGACTGTATTAACAGTACGAAACACTGGATGCACTGATGTTACGTCGTCCGATGTACGACGTTGGCCTTGTACACACACTATGTATACAAGGTCTGATCTGCATAAGATCCACACACCGTCCCCTAGACATAAGAGCATAATATTAAGATCTCATATATTCTATTGTTCTAATCCTTATCTCCGTCTCTATCCATCACCATAACTTCACCTTGATCAACACCTTACCTCAGTTTCAACCCATCACCACGACACATAATGCAATAAAGTATTGCATCACTCTGGAAGCATCTAGAAGCTTCTAGAAACGTCGAGAAGTCCAAAGACTGCTGCATCAGCAGTCCCACGCTCGTAGAGGGCAATAGGACAGCCACGAGACTGCAGCGTCAGCAGAAATGCACGTGCAGTCCCCGGGAGAGAAGACGCTGCTGCGTCAGCGGTTCTCCCACTCCGACGACTGAAGAACAAAGAGACTGCAGCGTCAGCCATCCCCACTCCGAACGAAGGAGGCAAGGCAGAGCAGGCGCTTGCATCAGTCCGCCTTCAGCCAGCGACTCGCACAGACGTGCCTACCTGGCCTCAGCCGCCAGTCCGGCTTCTTCCGACTTCAAGAGCAGACGTGTTCAGTCTAGCTCCGCGAAAGTGAAGTGTGTCGATCCTTCACTCCTAATTCCAATTCCAATTCCAACTCTAACTCAACTCAACTCAACTCATACATTATTCCTACAACATATTACTATATCCATTATTCATTAATCCAATTACTACTCCTATTATAATACTACTTACATATTGTATACCAGTGTACTTACCAGATCTTATTTAATATATCGTTGTTATACCAGTGCTTCGATCTTGTTATTCTTGTGTTAGTTCAACACCATCTTCCAATTCAGTTCTTGCATCGAATATATTAAACTCGTGACATATCCGGACTTGGTCTAAAGTGCGCAGTGGAAACGCTGAGCCGCCAATAAGGAATTTGAAGCGAGTCATAGAGAAGTTCTCGTGCCACGTCTAGAATTGGTCTAAAGAGCGCAGTGGAAACGCTGAGCCGCCACTATAGACGTGAAGCGAGTTAGCTACCAAAAAGGTTAATAACAAGTGGAAGTTCATTTTCATTATATTATTAATATTCCATCATTACTATTCCTTACCCATGCGACGCCCACGTCGAGCGGGACGCAAGTATCAACTTGCTAAATTGAGACGCGCGTTAAGAAATAAAGCGGTGCTCGATCAAATCATTGCCACTACCGAGTGGACAGAACTTCTGGGAACTACCGAGCACATTCCGTGTGACGCGTCCGATTACGTTTCTGTATACGGTTGCCCTTGCAACCCTCCTAAAGAGGTCAACCACGCGGACCTCTCGCGAGCTCCGACGCCAGTTCTGCATCCGGTCGATCGTCCTGAGGTAATCGACATAGCCGACGACGACGACAGCCGAGACACGATCATCGTTCCCAGGGTCCGTTGCCGAATCATCCGTGACGTCCCTCTGCCAACTCATCAACGTGTCGTCTTGCGGCCAGCATCCAAGGCCACTAACGTCGTCCCGAACCGAGCAGCAGCAACTCTGCCAGATCTTCCCCACCTCGAGGACATCTGTATAGAAGACCCGATGTACGACACCTACTGCCAGTACCGCCAGTTCCTGCTGCAACAATATTATTAGGCGTTAATACAGCATTGCGGTGAGTCGTATAATGTCTTGTATAATTGCTGAATCCTGTAAACTCACCGTTTTCGTTGCATCATCTCGCGCGTGATTCTTGTCGGACACTTCTTGTAACCGCGTCGGACGTTCTCTTCTTGACTGCATCCATAGCAATATCGGTTGTCCTAGTGCATATGACAGCCCGCGGCTGTCTCGGCACGAAAGACCACTCCTCATTTTAATCTTCATATCTCAACCGTCCGTCTGTCACTGTTCTCTTTTCTCTCTCCTGGTACCTGTAACAAAAACACAGTGACGGACGTGACAAATTTGGCGCAGTCGGTAGGACAACATTTGCATTAATAAGCCCCGACGCGTGTCAGTACGAAGTTCACATTTCTTAAATCCCATTTATATCTTTCAAAATGTCTCGCCCAATCACGCGATCTCAAAGGGATCTCCAAGCAGATCCTAACGCAGACCTTCCCCCAATGACCGAGGAAGGAAGTTACTCCTTTATGCGCAAGACCTCGCCCGTAGAGAGCAATATCTCAAGAAGAAACTGATTTTATTGCCAAATTGCGTCTCAAATATGAAGAAGACGCACAAAACCAAAAGAATATGCTCGACGAAATACGAAAAGAGCTTCGCAACATCCAAATCACGAGTCAAACCCTACGTCAACAATCGCCTACACCAGGCCCTAGTAACGTCTCTAATATGCGGGAACCTATACCGCCAGAGCCACGCGAAATCCCACAGTATGAACCTACTGGTAATTTCGCTCTAAAACAAGCCGCCGAGCTCGTCCCTAGATTCGACGGAACTTCGTCTTCCGTCCTACAATTCATACGTGCATGCAAACGCGCGCGTGACACCGTACCGGCCACTGCAGAGCGTGCCCTCACAAAATTGCTCTGCAATAAACTCCACGATCGTGCTTATGCCGCTATAGAAGGCCAGCACATATTCACAATTTCTGCACTATGCGAGAAATTACGAACAGTACTGGGCCCATACAAATTCGTTGACCAGTACCGTGGCGATCTCGCGAGTGTACTCCAAGCTCCAAACGAGCACATCTTAGACTTCATCAATCGCGTTAAAGACCTTCGAACCGCGATTCAAGATGCCACAGATATTGGCCTTGATTACGAAGAACTAGATCGCTTCGTAGTAGATTGTTTTCTACGAGGTCTCCTTCCCCAGCTGCGTGCCGAAGTGCTTCATTGCCCTTCGCGAAATCCTGCCACTGTTTTCGAAGCAGCCATCTCTGCTTACAGGCAGTATGAGTCAGACCAGACTCGTCGACGAGAACTGATCCGCGAAGAAAAACGAGTCAGCTTCTCTGATAACCGGCCGTATCGCCCGCGTTCCACGTACGAGTCCCCTCGTGACATTCCAGAGCGAACTCAAGAACGCCGCGATAACAGACCGGACTCGTCTCAGCAGTCCTCGAGAAACTTAAACCGGGACTCTTATCGCTCCCCGACGCCGCAACGGCGATGGGAAAATAATCCTCGCGACCAAAACACGTACCGCGATGGTCGCACAGATCGCCCCTCAAGCCCTAACAAGTTTTGCAACTACTGCAAAGTCCCCGGGCACGATATTCACGAGTGCCGTAAGCGCGCTTTTAATAATAATAGGAGGTCGGGAAACGAGTCCGGCCTCCCGACCGAAGCCAACCCCAGGCGGGAGGCCGCATCTTCAACCCAAACTACAGCCCGCACCCAAACAGCTATCCGGACGAACGACCAGTCCGACGATTCGTCTCAGCAGTAAATCTTGCTGCAGACTCACCAATTCCGCGCGTAAAAATCTCCGCCCCTCAATTACAAAAGAAGTGTGAATTTTTGTTGGACACGGGTTCGGAGATCAATCTAATTCGTGCGTCAAGTCTAGAACCAAATCTACCTATAGATCATACGAACATTATAGAAGTCCAAGGAATAACCGAGGGATCCATTCCAACTCTCGGTCAAATTAAAATACACTTACAGGGTCAAAACCCTATCGAATTTCATGTCTTGGAAGAAAACTTCCCAATTAACATCGACGGAATCCTCGGTTCTCCCTTCTTCAGAACAGGAGCCGAGATCTCCTTTGCGAATGAATACATTATGATAGGAAACATTCGGGTTCCCTTCTCGAACCCTTGCGCGCCCGCGGCTGAGCCTCGCGATAAATTGGCAGCAGAGGTTATTTCAATGCCTTCGTCTATGACCAACGATCTCGTTGAAACTCCAGCCGCCGAGCGTGAGGAACATTCGGCAAGGAACGTTCGAGTGTCTTCCTCAAATCCTCGTGCACCCGCGGTCAGACCTTGCAGAGCTCCGGTGACGGAGGTTATTTCAATGCCTCCTCGGGATTCGATCGAGTGCTCCCTAGAGAAAAACGCCGTGAAAAGCCGGCCGGAATCGAAGGAGACTCGAGAGATATCGGAGTACACTGCGAGAAGTCGGATCGTGGAGCGTGAGGATCGAGTCCGAACAAAGACTCCTCTGAAATCCGAAGAATTCGTCCTCGAACCTCGTACCGTTGCGTGCATAGCGGTCGACGTCGAAGGACCCAAACAGGGATATATCCGCCGTGTTAACGTAGCGCCGGATGTATTCCTGGGTGACTGCGTCGTCACCAATCGTAAAGGCAAAGCGAGCCTCCGGTGTTTTAACACCTCGTCGGAAAGAGTTTCATTTCGATTGCCCCCATTGGAGATGGAAGAAATCGAGTCGTACTCTTCCGACCTTTCTAATTCCGGGTATCATCCCGACGCATTCGGTAACCATCCCGACCATTCTAATTCCGGGAACCATCCCGACGCATTCGGTAACCATCCCGACCATTCTACTTCCGGGTATCATCCCGACGCATTCGGTAACCATCCCGACCTTTCTAATTCCGGGAACCATCCCGACGTATTCGGTAACCATCCCGACCTTTCTAATTCCGGGTATCATCCCGACGTATTCGGTAACCATCCCGACGTATTCGGTAACCATCCCGACATTACTAACTCCGGTAACGAGCCCGATTCTCATACTAACTCCGGTAACCAGCCCGATTCTTATTCTAACTCCGGTAACCAGCCCGATCATTATTCTAACTCCGGTAACCATCCCGACGCATTCGGTAACCATCCCGACCTTTTCAATTCCGGTAACCATCCCGACGTATTCGGTAACCATCCCGACAATTTTAATCCAGAGTCCAAAGAAGACTCCCGCGAATTCAAACCTATGAAGGTTTATTCTACAAGCTCCGGTATCAAGTCCGATTGTTTCTATTCCGAGTCTAGGTTGAAAGGAAATGTCCCCGCCTTTGATTCTCTAAAGACGACAGAACGTCTACATAAAATAAAGCATAAAACTCTACCTCGTATAGACCGAGCATACGAGTCGATCATAAAAGATCATCCCGCGATAATTTCTAAATCAGAGTCAAAGAGAGTCTATATTTCATTTCAAAAACCTACCTCTGATTTTTCGCCGGAACATGATCTCTTCCAGTCTCAACGGTCAAGTATCCGTGCACCGCAAAGCGATTTCCATCCATCTAGGAATTATACGTCTGTAAAATACGCGTCAGCAAAAAGGAGAAACAAATTTCGTATTATACTATACCTTTGCAATAACCCGCGAACAATGATTGTAGAGTCTCCTGCGATTTGCGATAAGAAACCCTCCCAGGAGATTTCATTACAGTCCTCCGCTGACGCGAAATTAGAACCCGCGATAATCACGCGTCCGGTCAACACCGATAAGCGAGCGAAATCCGAAACCCAGCGTCGACAGAATCTCCTTCCACCGCCGGAAGATACAGAACAAACGACAGCAGCACTTCGAAGAAGTTCCTACAGCCAGAATCCCAGCCTGTTCCCAGCCGCCTACCACATCGTGTCCAGTATCCACAAACACGATCAACATGTGCGGACACTTACAACCGGCGAGACCATCGGCGAACAAAGCCGGAGACTTCATCTACAGATACCAGGGAATATTCTGCTACAATGGCAGACACAGAATCTCCCTAAATGGCAGAGAACTATGCCTTGCCTGCAGCCTCACTGCGGTAGTCAGGAGGGTCATCGTATACACGCACGTTCTTACAAGGAAAAGGAAGAACGCATGCGACGCGTGTACAAAACCCATATTGAGGGAAACCCCAATATTGGAATGCATCCACTGCAGCTTCCTCCTCGCACTGGATCGGGCAGCAACAGACACTGCCAGAATAAGAAGAGAAAGAGGCGAAATTCTCACGGACGACGAAGAAGAGGACGAAAACTCAAGCACCTCTTCCTCGGACGAAGACACCAATACTCAAGCAAATTAGAGATGCAGAGTGTTTGTGCCAAAGCCGTAATCTCGTCACCTGAGACAAAAGTGACAGTGACACCAGTGATTCCCCACCCACCCAAAACCCAACTATGCAAAATGAACATTGCGAATACGACTTGTCGGACATTACAAAACCAGCCCCAGCCCCACGTGCCGACACCGACAACATTTCAGTGCGACCAGTGTTTCGTACAAATATAGGAAATACTCGCCGAAAACTGTGCTCCCTGCGCGGAGTACCTCCGGACGATGCGTCGCATGAATGAGTGTGATATCGAGTGTTGAGCGAGAAATTTCTTCCTTGTAAGAAATTTCTTTTCCGCGTTGGGAGGTGTTACGTCGTCCGATGTACGACGTTGGCCTTGTACACACACTATGTATACAAGGTCTGATCTGCATAAGATCCACACACCGTCCCCTAGACATAAGAGCATAATATTAAGATCTCATATATTCTATTGTTCTAATCCTTATCTCCGTCTCTATCCATCACCATAACTTCACCTTGATCAACACCTTACCTCAGTTTCAACCCATCACCACGACACATAATGCAATAAAGTATTGCATCACTCTGGAAGCATCTAGAAGCTTCTAGAAACGTCGAGAAGTCCAAAGACTGCTGCATCAGCAGTCCCACGCTCGTAGAGGGCAATAGGACAGCCACGAGACTGCAGCGTCAGCAGAAATGCACGTGCAGTCCCCGGGAGAGAAGACGCTGCTGCGTCAGCGGTTCTCCCACTCCGACGACTGAAGAACAAAGAGACTGCAGCGTCAGCCATCCCCACTCCGAACGAAGGAGGCAAGGCAGAGCAGGCGCTTGCATCAGTCCGCCTTCAGCCAGCGACTCGCACAGACGTGCCTACCTGGCCTCAGCCGCCAGTCCGGCTTCTTCCGACTTCAAGAGCAGACGTGTTCAGTCTAGCTCCGCGAAAGTGAAGTGTGTCGATCCTTCACTCCTAATTCCAATTCCAATTCCAACTCTAACTCAACTCAACTCAACTCATACATTATTCCTACAACATATTACTATATCCATTATTCATTAATCCAATTACTACTCCTATTATAATACTACTTACATATTGTATACCAGTGTACTTACCAGATCTTATTTAATATATCGTTGTTATACCAGTGCTTCGATCTTGTTATTCTTGTGTTAGTTCAACACCATCTTCCAATTCAGTTCTTACATTGAATGTATTATACTCGTGACATATCCGGACTTGGTCTAAAGTGCGCAGTGGAAACGCTGAGCCGCCAATAAGGAATTTGAAGCGAGTCATAGAGAAGTTCTCGTGCCACGTCTAGAATTGGTCTAAAGAGCGCAGTGGAAACGCTGAGCCGCCACTATAGACGTGAAGCGAGTTAGCTACCAAAAAGGTTAATAACAAGTGGAAGTTCATTTTCATTATATTATTAATATTCCATCATTACTATTCCTTACCCATGCGACGCCCACGTCGAGCGGGACGCAAGTATCAACTTGCTAAATTGAGACGCGCGTTAAGAAATAAAGCGGTGCTCGATCAAATCATTGCCACTACCGAGTGGACAGAACTTCTGGGAACTACCGAGCACATTCCGTGTGACGCGTCCGATTACGTTTCTGTATACGGTTGCCCTTGCAACCCTCCTAAAGAGGTCAACCACGCGGACCTCTCGCGAGCTCCGACGCCAGTTCTGCATCCGGTCGATCGTCCTGAGGTAATCGACATAGCCGACGACGACGACAGCCGAGACACGATCATCGTTCCCAGGGTCCGTTGCCGAATCATCCGTGACGTCCCTCTGCCAACTCATCAACGTGTCGTCTTGCGGCCAGCATCCAAGGCCACTAACGTCGTCCCGAACCGAGCAGCAGCAACTCTGCCAGATCTTCCCCACCTCGAGGACATCTGTATAGAAGACCCGATGTACGACACCTACTGCCAGTACCGCCAGTTCCTGCTGCAACAATATTATTAGGCGTTAATACAGCATTGCGGTGAGTCGTATAATGTCTTGTATAATTGCTGAATCCTGTAAACTCACCGTTTTCGTTGCATCATCTCGCGCGTGATTCTTGTCGGACACTTCTTGTAACCGCGTCGGACGTTCTCTTCTTGACTGCATCCATAGCAATATCGGTTGTCCTAGTGCATATGACAGCCCGCGGCTGTCTCGGCACGAAAGACCACTCCTCATTTTAATCTTCATATCTCAACCGTCCGTCTGTCACTGTTCTCTTTTCTCTCTCCTGGTACCTGTAACAAAAACACAGTGACGGACGTGACACTGAGATGTTGTCTGATTCTGCGCGAGGAGTTGGGGTAGGTTTCGCAATGTCCGACAGTCTATAATCGCAATGTTCATTATCTGACTGTCTTTTATTGGGGTCTTGGGAGGGAATGGGCTCACTTATTTCACTGTTGTTGCCATTTAGTTCGTGATGAGGTGTTCCTCCATGTCCGAGTCTGAATCCTCGTCCGAACTTCCTTCGGATGAATCGGAGTCATCTGATGAGTCGGAGACCTCTGGGTTTTCTAACATGATGCCCTGTCCGGCCAGAATGCTCAGGCATTCTCGGCAATCCATTACTGGAGTTTCGGTGCATATCGGACCACCGCATTCTTCGCAATCGTTTTGGACGGAGTACATTCGCTGGTGATTCCAAATTCTTACATTGGAAATGACTGTTCTCTGGCTACAGTCATAGCAAAGTTTCCTTCCGTCGGGCGTTATTCTTATCCTGCCATTGTAGCAGGAGATTTCGAGCAAGTAGGTGGGAATTGCAGGTGGTCTCTTCTGACCGGCCTTCCTGATTGGAAGTTGTTTGCACATTTTGATGAGTGTTTTAACGTGCTTTTTCGTAATGTTGCTTGAGCGGTGGGCGATTGCAGAATGACTGCTCTTCTGCTTTGTTTGTTCGATGTGGGTTAGTGGGGGGTGAGCAAGTCCAACCGGCAGGGGAATACTGAGTATGGATAAGTAATCTCCCTGTTGACTCGGCATTTTGCTCCCCTTGTTGGTTAGAGTAATCACTCTTGTCTCAGGTGACGAGATTACGGCTTTGGCACAAACACTCTGCATCTCTAATTTGCTTGAGTATTGGTGTCTTCGTCCGAGGAAGAGGTGCTTGAGTTTTCGTCCTCTTCTTCGTCGTCCGTGAGAATTTCGCCTCTTTCTCTTCTTATTCTGGCAGTGTCTGTTGCTGCCCGATCCAGTGCGAGGAGGAAGCTGCAGTGGATGCATTCCAATATTGGGGTTTCCCTCAATATGGGTTTTGTACACGCGTCGCATGCGTTCTTCTTTTTCCTTGTAAGAACGTGCGTGTATACGATGACCCTCCTGACTACCGCAGTGAGGCTGCAGGCAAGGCATAGTTCTCTGCCATTTAGGGAGATTCTGTGTCTGCCATTGTAGCAGAATATTCCTTGGTATCTGTAGATGAAGTCTCCGGCTTTGTTCGCCGATGGTCTCGCCGGTTGTAAGTGTCCGCACATGTTGATTGTGTTTGTGGATACTGGACACGATGTGGTAGGCGGCTGGGGACAGGCTGGGATTCTGGCTGTAGGAACTTCTTCGAAGTGCTGCTGTCGTTTGTTCTGTATCTTCCGGCGGTGGAAGGAGATTCTGTCGACGCTGGGTTTCGGATTTCGCTCGCTTATCGGTGTTGACCGGACGCGTGATTAACGCGGATTCTAATTTCGCGTCAGCGGAGGACTGTAATGAAATCTCCTGGGAGGGTTTCTTATCGCAAGTCGCAGGAGATGCTATAATCATTGTTCGCGGGTTATCGCAGAGGTATAGTATAATACGAAATTTGTTTCTCCTTTTTGCTGACGCGTATTTTACAGACGTATAATTCCTAGATGGATGAAACTCGCTTTGCGGTGCACGGATACTTGACCGTTTAGATTGGAAGAGATCATGTTCCGGCGAAAAATCAGAGGTAGGTTTTTGAAATGAAATATAGACTCTCTTTGACTCTGATTTAGAAATTATCGCGGGATGATCTTTTATGATCGACTCGTATACTCGGTCTATACGAGGTAGAGTTTTATGCTTTATTTTATGTAGACGTTCTGTCGTCTTTAGAGAATCAAAGGCGGGGACATTTCCTTTCAACCTAGACTCGGAATAGAAACAATCGGACTTGATACCGGAGCTTGTAGAATAAACCTTCATAGGTTTGAATTCGTGGGAGTCTTCTTTGGACTCTGGATTAAAATTGTCGGGATGGTTACCGAATACGTCGGGATGGTTACCGGAATTGAAAAGGTCGGGATGGTTACCGAATGCGTCGGGATGGTTACCGGAATTAGAAAGGTCGGGATGGTTACCGAATACGTCGGGATGGTTACCGGAATTAGAAAGGTCGGGATGGTTACCGAATGCGTCAGGATGGTTACCGGAATTAGAAAGGTCGGGATGGTTACCGAATACGTCGGGATGGTTACCGGAATTAGAAAGGTCGGGATGGTTACCGAATGCGTCGGGATAGTACCCGGAATTAGTTGAATAACGCTCGATCTCTTCCACCTCTAACACGGGTAATCGGAATGAGATCGGACGCGGAGATGTGTTGAAACATCTGAGGCTCGCTTTGCCTCCGCGATTAGTGACTACACAGTCACCGAGGAATACATCCGGCGCTACGCTGACGCGGCGGATATATCCCTGTTTCGGGCCCTGTACGCTGACTGCAATGCAGGCGGCTGTTCGGGGCTCAACGGCAAACTCATTAGAGTCTGCTGCGGTCCTTGATTCGGACTGTTGATTTAGATTTTTGCGCTTATTGACCGGTTCCTCTACGATATTATTCGATGTGATACGAATCTCTCCCGGTTGCACCCGACGTTTTGAGAGAGGGAATGTTTCTTCCTCTGTCCTTGCGGCGTGCTTTTCAAGAGAGACCTCCGTTTTCGGAGAAGGCATTGAAATAACCCTCGTCATTGAACTATCGCGGGGCTCAGTCGGCAGTGCGCGTGAATTAGAGAACGGAATAGAAATGTTTCCGATTAAAACAAATTGCCTTGCAAAGGAAATCTCAGCTCCTCCTATAAAGAAGGGCGAGCCGAGAATCCCGTTAACACTGACTGGGAATTCGTCCCCGAGCACGTGGAATTTGATAGGGATTGTCCCTTGAATGAATATAACGACTTCGCCGAGTGTTACTATGGAACCCTCGGTTATTCCATGAACTTCGATCGTGCTCGTGGGATCAATGGTTATCCCAGGTTTTAAACTAGACGCGCGTATCAAATTGACTTCCGAGCCCGTGTCTAATAAGAATTCACTTTTCTCGCGAAGCTGAGGGGCGGAGATTTGTACGCGCGGGATCGGCGAGTCTACTGCGAGGTTAACTGCAGAGACGAATCGTCGATCTGGTCTTCGGGGAGCTCGTTCGTTCGAACGGCGGTCTGCGTGAATGTTTGGTTGCGCTTTGTTGGGGCGGCCTCCCGCTGTTGATTCGTTCCTGTCGGGAGGCCTGACTCGTTTCCCGAGCGCAGGTTATTGTTATAGGCTCTTTTTCGACATTCGTGAATGTCATGTCCGGGAGTTTTGCAATAGTTGCAAAACTTGCGGGGCTCTCCCGAACGTCTGTCGCGATTTGAATTCGGGTCCCGGTTTTCGCGCTGCGGGTTTTGTTCGCGAGGGGTTTCGGATCGCCACTGCGGAGTTGGAGAACGATAAGAGTTGCGGTTCGAGTTTCTCCACGAGTCTCGACGTTGGTCGGACCCGTTATCGCGACGCTCATCCGGTCTGTTGTCGCGACGTTCAGGGATGCGTTCGCGAGAATTGAAATTGTCAGAAGAGCGTGGGCGATAGGAGCTTCTGTTATCTGAGAAGCTTACCTTGCGGGAATCGTCACGATTAGATTCGCGACGACGGTTTTGATACAGCTCATATTGCTTATATGCAGAGATGGCTGCTTCGAAGATCTCTGCCGAATTCTGAGAACGGCAATGCAAAACTTCGCTGCGAAGTTGTGGGAGTAGACCGCGAAGGAAGCACTCGACTGTGAAACGATCGATTTCTCTGTAGTCGTAATGTCCTTCGGTAGAATCGCTGATGGCGGTTCGTAAATCTTTGACTCGATTTATGAAGTCAAGAATATGCTCATTGTTGCCCTGGGCTACGCTTGCCAATTCGCCACGGTACTGGTCCACGAATTTGTAGGGTCCCAGTACTGTTCGTAGCTTATCGCAAAGTTGTGAGATCGTACGTATGTTTTCGCCTTCAATGGCAGCGTACGCACGATCGGAAAGTTTATTGCAGATTAGTTTAGTAAGGGCACGTTCTATGGATTCGGGGATAGAATCACGCGCGCGTTTGCAGGCGCGGATGAATTTTAGGACGGGAATCGATGTTCCGTCGAATTTGGGTACGAGTTCTGCGGCTTGTTTCAACGCGAAATTTCCTGTTGGCTCATATTGCGGGGTTTCGCGTGGCTCTGATAATGAAGGTTCTCGCGTGTTAGAGACGTTACTGGGGCCTGGTGTAGGCGCTTGGTGACGTAAGTTTTGGTTCAAGGCTTGAATATTGTGGAGCTCTTTGCGTATTTCATCGAGCATGTTATTTTGATTCTGTGCGTCTTCTTCATATTTAAGACGCAATTTAGCAATGAATTCGGTTTGCTCTTTTAAATATTCCTCTTTACGGGCGAGATCTTGCGCGTAAAGAAGTAGCTCTTCCTCGGTTGGCGGAGGAAGGTCTTGATTAGGATCCGCTCGGGGATCCGTTTGGGATCGTGTGATTGGGCGAGACATTTTGCGATATTAGTGTGAATTCTTACTCGACACACGATTTAAAGAACAAATGTCAGACGTACGAAAACAATTTGTTAATGGTTCGACTACCGGCGACCGTTTTCGTGTCCTACCGACTGCGCCAAATTTTGTTACGTCACGCCCCACGTCCTAGGCAAAGAAGATGACCCCAGGAGGCGGCACGTGGAATTGAAGAGGAAACGGTCTTTTACGCCAAGACAGCCAGACGGGCAGTCATATGCGCTAGGACACCGATAGTCATTTGAGACCGACACCCGCTAGCAGTCAACGCGGATGGCGATACTTCTACGCTGACGCAACGAACGCGGTGAGTTGACATGGAACAAAAGGGGTTACAAAAGATACGAATTCTCACCGGTTAGTTGTTGTATCTTAGTAGTACTGTTGAAGGAGCTGAGCTCGTCGGTCAGCATGGGTCTGGTATAACGGGTCGTCCAGACAGATCTCATCGAGATGAGGAAGGTTTGGCAGCTGTCTCGCTGGGGTACGCACGACAATGCGTCTGTTGGACGGTAGGTACTCGTCCTTGATGATCCTACAGCGAACGTGCGGCAAGATTATGGTGCTCCTGCTGTCATCGTCATCAGAGCTGGTGACGAGATCAATGACCTCGTAACGAGCGGCAGGCGGGTTGTTGTTGTCACTGGACAGGTTTATGGTATTCCTGACGTCGTCGTCGTCGTCAGAGATGTCAACGAGATCGGCTATCTCGTAGCGACCAGCAGACGGTTTGGTGACAGGTGAAGAACGCGAGAGGTCCGCGTGGTCGACCTCTGTGTTCGGAATCGGACGGCACGGACAACCGTATACCGATACGTAATCTGACGCGTCGCACTCGATATTCTCGGTCGTTCCGAGAAGTTCAGTCCAATCAGTCGAACTTAAGACGCGGTTTAAGATGGCTGTTTGATTTAATGCCCGTTTGAACTTGGCCAGTTGATACTTTCGGCCTGCACGACGTGTACGACGCATAAGGGATGGGTATGGAAGGAACTGTTTCGGAAGAGTTAATACTCTGAAAATCCTTTTGTCGGATTTTGTCTAAGTCCCAAACGTGAAAGAAAAATTGGCCAGGGGTTCCCCGTAGGCGCTGGCCAGAGGTAATTTACCTGACTCGAAAATGTCCACTCGTTAATCGGCACTACCCAGCAGAGCAGACGAACTGGCCTCCGAGCCGGGTCACCGTGCGACAACGAGGGCACTATTAAAACAGTCACTTCACTTTAGACACTGATATGTTTCCTTTCACAAACTGTCACTTTAACTTCGATAATCTTTTGACTAAGTGTCACCTCGTTGACGTATTGCCTCGGCGGAGCTGTAAGCTTCTCCCTTTGTGACCGAGGTTGAACACGTAAGCGAGAGCTCAATTATTTATTATTAATATTAAATGCGTTTATCTGATTTGGAAAGTTATTATTTCCAAACGTCTACTCGTCAACCACTACTTCTCAGCGGAGCGGACGAACTGACCTCCAAGCCGAGTTCTGTATGATTAACGAGGGCACGATTCGAATTTCGAAAAGAAACTGTCACTGGATTTAGTAGAATGATGTGGAAATTAACTTCACGTAGCACTGGTAAAATATAATATATATATTGAAATAAAGAACGTTGAGTACACTTGAGTATAAACTTGGTAGTATAATAATAAATGAATTAAACGTAATAATCGTATACGGAGTATGAGTTAGTAAGAGTTAGAATTGGAATTGATTTAGGAATTGAATTGGAATGGATTTGGAATAGAATAGTAGAACAAACGTCGATGAACGTCGAAGCGCGAATTAGAAGAGCGCAGATCGACACGTCTGCTCGCTTCGCTGGCTTGGGCCAGACTGACTGATGTCGTTGTGTGAGAATGGAGTGAGCGCAGACCGACACGTCCGCTCACTTCGCTGGCTAGCACCAGACTGATGCAAGAGGCAGCTCTGCGTAGCCTCCTTCGCTCGGAGTGGGGGTTGCTGACGCTGCAGTCCCTTTGTCCTCGCTCGTCGGAGTGGTGACGGGTGCAAGACTGCTGACGTTGCAGTCTCTTTGTCCTCGCTCTCGACAGAGTGGTGACGCGTGCAAGACTGCTGACGTTGCGATCTCTTTGTTCTCGAGGTGGCGTTTACTCGAGCGGAGTTGAGGATTTGAACAAGTTGTAAGTGTAGATGAGGGTTTGAACAAGTGTTAAGTGTAGATGAGGGTTTAAACAAGTTATAAGTGTAGATGAGGGTTTGAACAAGTGTTAGGTAAGATTGAGAGTTTGGAGTGGTGGTTGGGTTTAGAACAATTGGGAGAGTCGAGATTTAAGTAGTGATGGGTATTAGAACAAGTTTAGGGAAAGTCGTGGGTGAAGTAGTGATGGGTTTAAGAGGTATTAGAATTAGAACAAGAGTTTGATAGCAATGGGTTTAAGAGATATTAGAATTAGAACAAGAGTTTGGTAGCGATGGGTTTAAGAGGTTGTTATGTACTTAATATTTAGTCTTAACCTAGAATCGAGGTACGGTCCTCGATTCGACCAACGTCGGAGGTCGTCCGACGTAACACCACCAACATAACCTAAAATCCAAAATCTGTCAAAATCCTAAAATAGCCAAAAATGGCCCAAACTCGAAGATTAAAATATCATTGGACTCGTGAGCGAAAATCATGAAACTAACCTAAAAATTTGTAGGTTATGTTCTCAATTCGCGTTTGTTTAGACTTTACCAAAATTTCGATTTTTGGTAATTTTCAAAAGTACTTAGAATATTTTCAAACATATGATCGGTCGACAAATGATGTCAACTAATCATATGACATATAAAATTTACATCGAAACGCCTTGCAAGAGCAAGCGCTCGAAAATATTCTAAGTCCCAATTTATTTAAATAAATAAATAGGTGTCACGTCCGTCACTGTGTTTTTGTTACAGGTACCAAGAGAGAGAAAAGGATGGCACTCAAGAACAGTGACAGACGGACGGTGGAGATATGAAGATTAATTGTGGAGTGGTCTTTCGTGCCGAGACAGCCGCGGGCTGTCATATGCACTAGGACAACCGATATTGCTATGGATGCAGTCAAGAAGAGAACGTCCGACGCGGTTACAAGAAGTGTCCCGACAAGAATCACGCGCGAGATGATGCAACGAAAACGGTGAGTTTACAGAATTCAGCAATTATACAAGACATTATACGACTCACCGCAATGCTGTATTAACGCCTAATAATATTGTTGCAGCAGGAACTGGCGGTACTGACAGTAGGTGTCGTACATCGGGTCTTCTATACAGATGTCCTCGAGGTGGGGAAGATCTGGCAAAGTTGCTGCTGCTCGGTTCGGGACGACATTAGTGGCCTTGGATGCTGGCCGCAAGACGACACGTTCGTGAGCTGGCAGAGGAACGTCACGGATGATTCGGCAACGGACCCTGGGAACGATGATCGTGTCTTGGCTGTCGTCGTCGGCTATGTCGATTACCTCAGGACGATCGACCGGATGCAGAACTGGCGTCGGAGCTCGCGAGAGGTCCGCGTGGTTGACCTCTTTAGGAGGGTTGCAAGGGCAACCGTATACAGAAACGTAATCGGACGCGTCACACGGAATGTGCTCGGTGGTTCCTAGAAGTTCTGTCCACTCGGTAGTGGCAATGATTTGATCGAGCACCGCTTTATTTCTCAACGCGCGTCTCAATTTAGCAAGTTGATACTTGCGTCCCGCTCGACGTGGGCGTCGCATGGGTAAGGAATAGTAATGATGGAATATTAATAATATAATGAAAATGAACTTCCACTTGTTATTAACCTTTTTGGTAGTTAACTCGCTTCACGTCTATAGTGGCGGCTCAGCGTTTCAACTGCGCTCTTTAGACCAATTCTAGACGTGGCACGAGAACTTCTCTATGACTCGCTTCAAATTCCTTATTGGCGGCTCAGCGTTTCCACTGCGCACTTTAGACCAAGTCCGGATATGTCACGAGTATAATACATTCAATGTAAGAACTGAATTGGAAGATGGTGTTGAACTAACACAAGAATAACAAGATCGAAGCACTGGTATAACAACGATATATTAAATAAGAACTGGTAAGTACACTGGTATACAATATGTAAGTAGTATTATAATAGGAGTAGTAATTGGATTAATGAATAATGGATATTGTAATATGTTATAGGAATAACGTATGAGAATTAGGACTTGAGTTGAGTTGAGTTAGAGTTGGAATTGGAATTGGAATTGGGAGTGAAGGATCGACACACTTCACTTTCGCGGAGCTAGACTGAACACGTCTGCTCTTGAAGTCGGAAGAAGCCGGACTGGCACGTCCGTGCGAGTCGCTCGCTTGGAGCGGACCGTTCGAGTCGCTGTCTGGAGGCGGACTGATGCAAGCGTCCGCTCTGCCTTGCCTCCTTCGTTCGGAGTGGGGATAGCTGACGCTGCAGTCTCTTTGTTCTTCAGTCGTCGGAGTGGGAGAACCGCTGACGCAGCAGCGTCTTCGCTCCCGGGGACTGCACGTGCATTTCTGCTGACGCTGCAGTCTCGTGGCTGTCCTATTGCCCTCTACGAGCGTGGGACTGCTGATGCAGCAGTCTTTGGACTTCTCGACGTTTCTAGAAGCTTCTAGATGCTTCCAGAGTGATGCAATACTTTATTGCATTATGTGTCGTGGTGATGGGTTGAAACTGAGGTAAGGTGTTGATCAAGGTGAAGTTATGGTGATGGGTAGAGACGGAGATAAGGATTAGAACAATAGAATAATGAGATCTTAATATTATGCTCTTATGTCTAGGGGACGGTGTATGGATCTTATGCAGATCAGACCTTGTATACATAGTGTGTGTACAAGGCTAACGTCGTATATCGGACGACGTAACACCTCCCAACGCGGAAAAGAAATTTCTTACAAGGAAGAAATTTCTCGCTCAACACTCGATATCACACTCATTCATGCGACGCATCGTCCGGAGGTACTCCGCGCAGGGAGCACAGTTCTCGGCGAGTATTTCCTATATTTGTACGAAACACTGGTCGCACTGAAATGTTGTCGGTGTCGGCACGTGGGGCTGGGGCTGATTTTATGCAATTTATTTCACTTTGTTCATTTTGCATAATTGGGTTTTGGGTGGGTGGGGAATCACTGGTGTCACTGTCACTTTTGTCTTTTCTTATCTGCGTCCAGATGAGTGTCGCGTTTCGCTGACGCGGGGTTTGCGTTGGATTATTCGGCGCACGCTTGAGTTTGTTTGCATGTACAATCTTAAAATGGTTCCCTACTTTAATTTTTACATTGTTTGAGTCTAGGATGTCGCAAATTTCGTGAGTACCCGTATATTGCGCATCGAATTTGCCTTTGCGGGGTTCTTTGAGTAGGAATACTTGTTCTATATCTTCCGGTGGTCGAAGGAGATTTTGCCGATGCTGGGCTTCGAATTTCGCTCGCTTATTCTCATAGGAATATCCGTTATCGCGAGGGTACTCGGATTTACATTTCTTTCTTGCTGACGCGTATTTCGCTGTAGCGCAGAGATTAATTTTATCGTATTCGTTTCGCTTCGCATGGCAACGTGCAGATGGAAGTTGAAAGGAATCGAGTTTCTGTGGATCATCAAAGATATGATTTCGAAGTAAGTTATGAAGTTCTTTTACTTTGGAGGCTTTGATATCCTTCTCTGGTTTAGAACTGTCGCTGGATTTATTGTGCAATATAGAACAGACCTGCTTACATATGGGTCTTGAAGATCTTTGATTGTCGTAGGAATGGAGTTGGTCTTGGAATTGATCGGGCTGGTTACCGGAGTTAGTATGAGAATCGGGCTGGTTACCGGAGTTAGTATAAGAATCGGGCTGGTTACCGGAGTTAGTATAATAATCGGGCTGGTTACCGGAGTTAGAAAGGTCGGGATGGTTACCGAATACGTCGGGATGATACCCGGAATTAGTAAGGTCGGGATGGTTACCGAATACGTCGGGATGATACCCGGAATTAGAAAGGTCGGGATGGTTACCGAATGCGTCGGGATGGTACCCGGAATTAGAAAGGTCGGGATGGTTACCGAATACGTCGGGATGATACCCGGAATTAGAAAGGTCGGGATGGTTACCGAATGCGTCGGGATAGTACCCGGAATT
Organism: Lasioglossum baleicum; assembly: GCF_051020765.1. Classification (NCBI taxonomy): domain Eukaryota; kingdom Metazoa; phylum Arthropoda; class Insecta; order Hymenoptera; family Halictidae; genus Lasioglossum; species Lasioglossum baleicum. The sequence continues at coordinate 532,334 of NW_027469113.1, read as the reverse complement.
AGAAAGGTCGGGATGGTTACCGAATACGTCGGGATGATACCCGGAATTAGAAAGGTCGGGATGGTTACCGAATACGTCGGGATGGTTCCCGGAATTAGAATGGTCGGGATGGTTACCGAATACGTCGGGATGATACCCGGAATTAGAAAGGTCGGAAGAGTACGACTCGATTTCTTCCATCTCCAATGGGGGCAATCGAAATGAAACTCTTTCCGACGAGGTGTTAAAACACCGGAGGCTCGCTTTGCCTTTACGATTGGTGACGACGCAGTCACCCAGGAATACATCCGGCGCTACATTAACACGGCGGATATATCCCTGTTTGGGTCCTTCGACGTCGACCGCTATGCACGCAACGGTACGAGGTTCGAGGACGAATTCTTCGGATTTCGGAGGAGTCTTTGTTCGGACTCGATCCTCACGCTCCACGACCCGACTTCTCGCAGTGTACTCCGATATCTCTCGAGTCTCCTTCGATTCCGGCCGACTTTTCACGGCGTTTTTCTCTAGGGAGTACTCGATCGAATCCCGAGGAGGCATTGAAATAACCTCCGTCACCGGGGCTCTGCAAGGTCTGACCGCGGGTGCACGAGGATTTGAGGAAGACACTCGAACGTTCCTTGCCGAATGTTCCTCACGCTTGGCGGCTGGAGTTTTAACGAGATCGTTGGTCATAGACGTGTTACGTCGTCCGATGTACGACGTTGGCCTTGTACATACATTATGTATTCAAGGTCTGATCTGCATAAGATCCATACACCGTCCCCTAGACATAAGAGCATAGTATTAAGATCTCATTATTCTATTGTTCTAATCCTTATCTCCGTCTCTATCCATCACCATAACTTCACCTTGATCAACACCTTACCTCAGTTTCAACCCATCACCACGACACATAATGCAATAAAGTATTGCATCACTCTGGAAGCATCTAGAAGCTTCTAGAAATGTCGAGAAGTCCAAAGACTGCTGCATCAGCAGTCCCACGCTCGTAGAGGGCAATAGGACAGCCACGAGACTGCAGCGTCAGCAGAAATGCACGTGCAGTCCCCGGGAGCGAAGACGCTGCTGCGTCAGCGATTCTCCCACTCCGACGACTGAAGAACAAAGAGACTGCAGCGTCAGCTATCCCCACTCCGAACGAAGGAGGCAAGGCAGAGCAGGCGCTTGCATCAGTCCGCCTCCAGACAGCGACTCGAACGGTCCGCTCCAAGCGAGCGACTCGCACGGACGTGCCAGTCCGGCTTCTTCCGACTTCAAGAGCAGACGTGTTCAGTCTAGCTCCGCGAAAGTGAAGTGTGTCGATCCTTCACTCCTAATTCCAATTCCAATTCCAACTCTAACTCAACTCAACTCAAGTCCTAATTCTCATACGTTATTCCTACAACATATTACTATATCCATTATTCATTAATCCAATTACTACTCCTATTATAATACTACTTACATATTGTATACCAGTGTACTTACCAGTTCTTATTTAATATATCGTTGTTATACCAGTGCTTCGATCTTGTTATTCTTGTGTTAGTTCAACACCATCTTCCAATTCAGTTCTTGCATCGAATATATTAAACTCGTGACATATCCGGACTTGGTCTAAAGTGCGCAGTGGAAACGCTGAGCCGCCAATAAGGAATTTGAAGCGAGTCATAGAGAAGTTCTCGTGCCACGTCTAGAATTGGTCTAAAGAGCGCAGTGGAAACGCTGAGCCGCCACTATAGACGTGAAGCGAGTTAACTACCAAAAAGGTTAATAACAAGTGGAAGTTCATTTTCATTATATTATTAATATTCCATCATTACTATTCCTTACCCATGCGACGCCCACGTCGAGCGGGACGCAAGTATCAACTTGCTAAATTGAGACGCGCGTTGAGAAATAAAGCGGTGCTCGATCAAATCATTGCCACTACCGAGTGGACCGAACTTCTGGGAACCATCGAGCACATTCCGTGTGACGCGTCCGATTACGTTTCTGTATACGGTTGCCCTTGCAACCCTCCTAAAGAGGTCAACCACGCGGACCTCTCGCGAGCTCCGACGCCAGTTCTGCATCCGGTCGATTGTCCAGAGGTGATCGACATAGCCGACGACGACGACAGCCGAGACACGATCATCGTTCCCAGGGTCCGTTGCCGAATCATCCGTGACGTTCCTCTGCCAGCTCATCAACGTGTCGTCTTGCGGCCAGCATCCAAGGCCACTAACGTCGTCCCGAACCGAGCAGCAGCAACTTTGCCAGGTCTTCCCCACCTCGAGGACATCTGTATAGAAGACCCGATGTACGACACCTACTGTCAGTACCGCCAGTTCCTGCTGCAACAATATTATTAGGCGTTAATACAGCATTGCGGTGAGTCGTATAATGTCTTGTATAATTGCTGAATCCTGTAAACTCACCGTTTTCGTTGCATCATCTCGCGCGTGATTCTTGTCGGGACACTTCTTGTAACCGCGTCGGACGTTCTTTTCTTGACTGCATCCATAGCAATATCGGTTGTCCTAGTGCATATGACAGCCCGCGGCTGTCTCGGCACGAAAGACCACTCCTCATTTTAATCATAATATCTCAACCGTCCGTCTGTCACTGTTCTCTTTTCTCTCTCCTGGTACCTGTAACAAAAACACAGTGACGGACGTGACAGACGAAGGCATTGAAATAACCTCTGCTGCCAATTTATCGCGAGGCTCAGCCGTGGGCGCGCAAGGGTTCGAGAAGGGAACCCGAATGTTTCCTATCGTAATGTATTCATTCGCAAAGGAGATCTCGGCTCCTGTTCTGAAGAAGGGAGAACCGAGGATTCCGTCGATGTTAATTGGGAAGTTTTCTTCCAAGACATGAAATTCAATAGGGTTTTGACCCTGTAAGTGTATTTTAATTTGACCGAGAGTTGGAATGGATCCCTCGGTTATTCCTTGGACTTCTATAGTGTTCGTATGATCTATAGGTAGATTTGGTTCTAGACTTGACGCACGAATTAAATTGATCTCCGAACCCGTGTCTAACAAAAATTCACACTTCTTTTGTAATTGAGGGGCGGAGATTTTTACGCGCGGAATTGGTGAGTCTGCAGCAAGATTTACTGCTGAGACGAATCGTCGGACTGGTCGTTCGTCCGGATAGCTGTTTGGGTGCGGGCTGTAGTTTGAGTTGAAGATGCGGCCTCCCGCCTTGGGTTGGCTTCGGTCGGGAGGCCGGACTCGTTTCCCGACCTCCTATTATTATTAAAAGCGCGCTTACGGCACTCGTGAATATCGTGCCCGGGGACTTTGCAGTAGTTGCAAAATTTGTTAGGGCTTGAGGGGCGATCTGTGCGACCATCGCGGTATGTGTTTTGGTCGCGAGGATTATTTTCCCATCGCCGTTGCGGCGTCGGGGAGCGATAAGAGTCCCGGTTTAAGTTTCTCGAGGACTGCTGAGACGAGTCCGGTCTGTTATCGCGGCGTTCTTGAGTTCGTTCTGGGATATCACGAGCGGATTCGTACGTGGAACGCGGGCGATACGGCCGGTTATCAGAGAAGCTGACTCGTTTTTCTTTGCGGATCAGTTCTCGTCGACGAGTCTGGTCTGACTCATACTGCCTGTAAGCAGAGATGGCTGCTTCGAAAACAGTGGCAGGATTTCGCGAAGGGCAATGAAGCACTTCGGCACGCAGCTGGGGAAGGAGACCTCGTAGAAAACAATCTACTACGAAGCGATCTAGTTCTTCGTAATCAAGGCCAATATCTGTGGCATCTTGAATCGCGGTTCGAAGGTCCTTAACGCGATTGATGAAGTCTAAGATGTGCTCGTTTGGAGCCTGGAGTACACTCGCGAGATCGCCACGGTACTGGTCAACGAATTTGTATGGGCCCAGTACTGTTCGTAATTTCTCGCATAGTGCAGAAATTGTGAATATGTGCTGGCCTTCTATAGCGGCATAAGCACGATCGTGGAGTTTATTGCAGAGCAATTTCGTGAGGGCACGCTCTGCAGTGGCCGGTACGGTGTCACGCGCGCGTTTGCATGCACGTATGAATTGTAGGACGGAAGACGAAGTTCCGTCGAATCTAGGGACAAGCTCGGCAGCTTGTTTTAGAGCGAAATTACCAGTAGGTTCATACTGTGGGACTTCGCGTGGCTCTGGCGGTGAAGGTTCCCGCATATTAGAGACGTTACTAGGGCATGGTGTAGGCGATTGTTGACGTAGGGTTTGACTCGTTATTTGGATGTTATGAAGCTCTTTTCGTATTTCGTCGAGCATATTCTTTTGGTTTTGTGCGTCGTCTTCATATTTGAGACGCAATTTGGCAATAAAATCCGTTTCTTCTTTGAGATATTGCTCTCTACGGGCGAGGTCTTGCGCATAAAGGAGTAGCTCTTCCTCGGTCATTGGAGGAAGGTCTGCGTTAGGATCTGCTCGGAGATCCTTTTGAGATCGCGTGATTGGGCGAGACATTTTGAAAGATATAAATGGGATTTAAGAAATGTGAACTTCGCACTGACACGCGTCGGGGCTTATTAATGCAAATATCGGCGACCACTTCGATGTCCTACCGACTGCGCCAAATTTGTCACGTCCGTCACTGTGTTTTTGTTACAGGTACCAAGAGAGAGAAAAGGATGGCACTCAAGAACAGTGACAGACGGACGGTGGAGATATGAAGATTAATTGTGGAGTGGTCTTTCGTGCCGAGACAGCCGCGGGCTGTCATATGCACTAGGACAACCGATATTGCTATGGATGCAGTCAAGAAGAGAACGTCCGACGCGGTTACAAGAAGTGTCCCGACAAGAATCACGCGCGAGATGATGCAACGAAAACGGTGAGTTTACAGAATTCAGCAATTATACAAGACATTATACGACTCACCGCAATGCTGTATTAACGCCTAATAATATTGTTGCAGCAGGAACTGGCGGTACTGACAGTAGGTGTCGTACATCGGGTCTTCTATACAGATGTCCTCGAGGTGGGGAAGATCTGGCAGAGTTGCTGCTGCTCGGTTCGGGACGACATTAGTGGCCTTGGATGCTGGCCGCAAGACGACACGTTCGTGAGCTGGCAGAGGAACGTCACGGATGATTCGGCAACGGACCCTGGGAACGATGATCGTGTCTTGGCTGTCGTCGTCGGCTATGTCGATTACCTCAGGACGATCGACCGGATGCAGAACTGGCGTCGGAGCTCGCGAGAGGTCCGCGTGGTTGACCTCTTTAGGAGGGTTGCAAGGGCAACCGTATACAGAAACGTAATCGGACGCGTCACACGGAATGTGCTCGGTGGTTCCTAGAAGTTCTGTCCACTCGGTAGTGGCAATGATTTGATCGAGCACCGCTTTATTTCTCAACGCGCGTCTCAATTTAGCAAGTTGATACTTGCGTCCCGCTCGACGTGGGCGTCGCATGGGTAAGGAATAGTAATGATGGAATATTAATAATATAATGAAAATGAACTTCCACTTGTTATTAACCTTTTTGGTAGTTAACTCGCTTCACGTCTATAGTGGCGGCTCAGCGTTTCCACTGCGCTCTTTAGACCAATTCTAGACGTGGCACGAGAACTTCTCTATGACTCGCTTCAAATTCCTTATTGGCGGCTCAGCGTTTCCACTGCGCACTTTAGACCAAGTCCGGATATGTCACGAGTATAATACATTCAATGTAAGAACTGAATTGGAAGATGGTGTTGAACTAACACAAGAATAACAAGATCGAAGCACTGGTATAACAACGATATATTAAATAAGAACTGGTAAGTACACTGGTATACAATATGTAAGTAGTATTATAATAGGAGTAGTAATTGGATTAATGAATAATGGATATTGTAATATGTTATAGGAATAACGTATGAGAATTAGGACTTGAGTTGAGTTGAGTTAGAGTTGGAATTGGAATTGGAATTAGGAGTGAAGGATCGACACACTTCACTTTCGCGGAGCTAGACTGAACACGTCTGCTCTTGAAGTCGGAAGAAGCCGGACTGGCACGTCCGTGCGAGTCGCTCGCTTGGAGCGGACCGTTCGAGTCGCTGTCTGGAGGCGGACTGATGCAAGCGTCCGCTCTGCCTTGCCTCCTTCGTTCGGAGTGGGGATAGCTGACGCTGCAGTCTCTTTGTTCTTCAGTCGTCGGAGTGGGAGAACCGCTGACGCAGCAGCGTCTTCGCTCCCGGGGACTGCACGTGCATTTCTGCTGACGCTGCAGTCTCGTGGCTGTCCTATTGCCCTCTACGAGCGTGGGTCTGCTGATGCAGCAGTCTTTGGACTTCTCGACGTTTCTAGAAGCTTCTAGATGCTTCCAGAGTGATGCAATACTTTATTGCATTATGTGTCGTGGTGATGGGTTGAAACTGAGGTAAGGTGTTGATCAAGGTGAAGTTATGGTGATGGGTAGAGACGGAGATAAGGATTAGAACAATAGAATAATGAGATCTTAATATTATGCTCTTATGTCTAGGGGACGGTGTATGGATCTTATGCAGATCAGACCTTGTATACATAGTGTGTGTACAAGGCTAACGTCGTATATCGGACGACGTAACATAGGTACGCCAATGGTTACCACTTAATTTTCGAGTCCTGCACCACTGGGAACGAAAACTGCTGACTCTAGTGCGGCGGCCATCGCGCTGTTTACGACGAAGACCGGCACAAAGAGGACACGGTCCCCTTTTGCGAAGTCAGCATTTTTCGGACGAACGTTATTCGTCGACGAACGTTCGATTCTCCCCAGTCCTCTCCGGGGACCCGAGTGGGTCAGTCGAGTTTTCGTCAATCTTCCAAGTCCAGACTATTTAGACATAGTCTTTCCAAATCCAGATTGTTTAGACACAATCTTTCCAAATCCATACTGTTTAGACACAGTCCCTAATACCATTCGGTAATATCGTATTCTTATTCGTTTAATTCAAATATTACTTCGTTTATTCAATTAAACATTTTTATTGCGTTTCATATTTCGTACTTAGTACGTATTTCAATTTCGTTAATAATAAGCATCTTTACCTTTGTATTCTTTTACGTTTATAATATACTTTGTTTTACCAGAGTCAATCTAAATCCCAATTATTATTTCCTTGCTCCTGTTACGTCGGACGACCTCCGACGTTGGTCGAATCGAGGACCGTACCTCGATTCTAGGCTAAGATTAAATATTAAGTACATAATACCTCTTAAACCCATCGCTATCAAACTCTTGTTCTAAATCTAATATCTCTTAAACCCATCGCTATCAAACTCTTGTTCTAATTCTAATACATCTTAAACCCATCACTACTTCACCCACGACTTTTCCTAAACTTGTTCTAATACCCATCACTACTTAAATCTCGACTCTCCCAATTGTTCTAAACCCAACCACCACTCCAAACTCTCAATCTTACCTAACACTTGTTCAAACCCTCATCTACACTTATAACTTGTTTAAACCCTCATCTACACTTAACACTTGTTCAAACCCTCATCTACACTTACAACTTGTTCAAATCCTCAACTCCGCTCGAGTAAACGCCACCTCGAGAACAAAGAGATCGCAACGTCAGCAGTCTTGCACGCGTCACCACTCTGTCGAGAGCGAGGACAAAGAGACTGCAACGTCAGCAGTCTTGCACCCGTCACCACTCCGACGAGCGAGGACAAAGGGACTGCAGCGTCAGCAACCCCCACTCCGAGCGAAGGAGGCTACGCAGAGCTGCCTCTTGCATCAGTCTGGTGCTAGCCAGCGAAGTGAGCGGACGTGTCGGTCTGCGCTCACTCCATTCTCACACAACGACATCAGTCAGTCTGGCCCAAGCCAGCGAAGCGAGCAGACGTGTCGATCTGCGCTCTTCTAATTCGCGCTTCGACGTTCATCGACGTTTGTTCTACTATTCTATTCCAAATCCATTCCAATTCAATTCCTAAATCAATTCCAATTCTAACTCTTACTAACTCATACTCCGTATACGATTAATACGTTTAATTCATTTATTATTATACTACCAAGTTTATACTCAAGTGTACTCAACGTTCTTTATTTCAATATATATATTATATATTACCAGTGCTACGTGAAGTTAATTTCCACATCATTCTACTAAATCCAGTGACAGTTTCTTTTCGAAATTCGAATCGTGCCCTCGTTAATCATACAGAACTCGGCTTGGAGGTCAGTTCGTCCGCTCCGCTGAGAAGTAGTGGTTGACGAGTAGACGTTTGGAAATAATAACTTTCCAAATCAGATAAACGCATTTAATATTAATAATAAATAATTGAGCTCTCGCTTACGTGTTCAACCTCGGTCACAAAGGGAGAAGCTTACAGCTCCGCCGAGGCAATACGTCAACGAGGTGACACTTAGTCAAAAGATTATCGAAGTTAAAGTGACAGTTTGTGAAAGGAAACATATCAGTGTCTAAAGTGAAGTGACTGTTTTAATAGTGCCCTCGTTGTCGCACGGTGACCCGGCTCGGAGGCCAGTTCGTCTGCTCTGCTGGGTAGTGCCGATTAACGAGTGGACATTTTCGAGTCAGGTAAATTACCTCTGGCCAGCGCCTACGGGGAACCCCTGGCCAATTTTTCTTTCACGTTTGGGACTTAGACAAAATCCGACAAAAGGATTTTCAGAGTATTAACTCTTCCGAAACAGTTCCTTCCATACCCATCCCTTATGCGTCGTACACGTCGTGCAGGCCGAAAGTATCAACTGGCCAAGTTCAAACGGGCATTAAATCAAACAGCCATCTTAAACCGCGTCTTAAGTTCGACTGATTGGACTGAACTTCTCGGAACGACCGAGAATATCGAGTGCGACGCGTCAGATTACGTATCGGTATACGGTTGTCCGTGCCGTCCGATTCCGAACACAGAGGTCGACCACGCGGACCTCTCGCGTTCTTCACCTGTCACCAAACCGTCTGCTGGTCGCTACGAGATAGCCGATCTCGTTGACATCTCTGACGACGACGACGACGTCAGGAATACCATAAACCTGTCCAGTGACAACAACAACCCGCCTGCCGTTCGTTACGAGGTCATTGATCTCGTCACCAGCTCTGATGACGATGACAGCAGGAGCACCATAATCTTGCCGCACGTTCGCTGTAGGATCATCAAGGACGAGTACCTACCGTCCAACAGACGCATTGTCGTGCGTACCCCAGCGAGACAGCTGCCAAACCTTCCTCATCTCGATGAGATCTGTCTGGACGACCCGTTATACCAGACCCATGCTGACCGACGAGCTCAGCTCCTTCAACAGTACTACTAAGATACAACAACTAACCGGTGAGAATTCGTATCTTTTGTAACCCCTTTTGTTCCATGTCAACTCACCGCGTTCGTTGCGTCAGCGTAGAAGTATCGCCATCCGCGTTGACTGCTAGCGGGTGTCGGTCTCAAATGACTATCGGTGTCCTAGCGCATATGACTGCCCGTCTGGCTGTCTTGGCGTAAAAGACCGTTTCCTCTTCAATTCCACGTGCCGCCTCCTGGGATCATCTTCTTTGCCTAGGACGTGGGGCGTGACGTAACAAAATTTGGCGCAGTCGGTAGGACACGAAAACGGTCGCCGGTAGTTGAACCATTAACAAATTGTTTTCGTACGTCTGACATTTGTTCTCTATATCGTGTGTCGAGTAAGAATTCACACTAATATCGCAAAATGTCTCGCCCAATCACACGATCCCAAACGGATCCCCGAGCGGATCCTAATCAAGACCTTCCTCCGCCAACCGAGGAAGAGCTACTTCTTTACGCGCAAGATCTCGCCCGTAAAGAGGAATATTTAAAAGAGCAAACCGAATTCATTGCTAAATTGCGTCTTAAATATGAAGAAGACGCACAGAATCAAAATAACATGCTCGATGAAATACGCAAAGAGCTCCACAATATTCAAGCCTTGAACCAAAACTTACGTCACCAAGCGCCTACACCAGGCCCCAGTAACGTCTCTAACACGCGAGAACCTTCATTATCAGAGCCACGCGAAACCCCGCAATATGAGCCAACAGGAAATTTCGCGTTGAAACAAGCCGCAGAACTCGTACCCAAATTCGACGGAACATCGATTCCCGTCCTAAAATTCATCCGCGCCTGCAAACGCGCGCGTGATTCTATCCCCGAATCCATAGAACGTGCCCTTACTAAACTAATCTGCTGTTACGTCGTCCGATGTACGACGTTGGCCTTGTACACACACTATGTATACAAGGTCTGATCTGCATAAGATCCACACACCGTCCCCTAGACATAAGAGCATAGTATTAAGATCTCATTATTCTATTGTTCTAATCCTTATCTCCGTCTCTACCCATCACCATAACTTCACCTTGATCAACACCTTACCTCAGTTTCAACCCATCACCACGACACATAATGCAATAAAGTATTGCATCACTCTGGAAGCATCTAGAAGCTTCTAGAAACGTCGAGAAGTCCAAAGACTGCTGCATCAGCAGTCCCACGCTCGTAGAGGGCAATAGGACAGCCACGAGACTGCAGCGTCAGCAGAAATGCACGTGCAGTCCCCGGGAGCAAAGACGCTGCTGCGTCAGCGGTTCTCCCACTCCGACGACTGAAGAACAAAGAGACTGCAGCGTCAGCTATCCCCACTCCGAACGAAGGAGGCAAGGCAGAGCGGACGCTTGCATCAGTCCGCCTTCAGCCAGCGACTCGCACGGACGTGCCTACCTGGCCTCAGCCGCCAGTCCGGCTTCAAGAGCAGACGTGTTCAGTCTAGCTCCGCGAAAGTGAAGTGTGTCGATCCTTCACTCCTAATTCCAATTCCAATTCCAACTCTAACTCAACTCAACTCAAGTCCTAATTCTCATACGTTATTCCTATAACATATTACAATATCCATTATTCATTAATCCAATTACTACTCCTATTATAATACTACTTACATATTGTATACCAGTGTACTTACCAGTTCTTATTTAATATATCGTTGTTATACCAGTGCTTCGATCTTGTTATTCTTGTGTTAGTTCAACACCATCTTCCAATTCAGTTCTTGCATCGAATATATTAAACTCGTGACATATCCGGACTTGGTCTAAAGTGCGCAGTGGAAACGCTGAGCCGCCAATAAGGAATTTGAAGCGAGTCATAGAGAAGTTCTCGTGCCACGTCTAGAATTGGTCTAAAGAGCGCAGTGGAAACGCTGAGCCGCCACTATAGACGCGAAGCGAGTTAACTACCAAAAAGGTTAATAACAAGTGGAAGTTCATTTTCATTATATTATTATTAATATTCCATCATTACTATTCCTTACCCATGCGACGCCCACGTCGAGCGGGACGCAAGTATCAACTTGCTAAATTGAGACGCGCGTTGAGAAATAAAGCGGTGCTCGATCAAATCATTGCCACTACCGAGTGGACAGAACTTCTGGGAACCACCGAGCACATTCCGTGTGACGCGTCCGATTACGTTTCTGTATACGGTTGCCCTTGCAGCCTTCCTAAAGAGGTCAACCACGCGGACCTCTCGCGAGCTCCGACGCCAGTTCTACATCCGGTCGATTGTCCAGAGGTGATCGACATAGCCGACGACGACAACAGCCGAGACACGATCATCGTTCCCAGGGTCCGTTGCCGAATCATCCGTGACGTTCCTCTGCCAGCTCATCAACGTGTCGTCTTGCGGCCAGCATCCAAGGCCACTAACGTCGTCCCGAACCGAGCAGCAGCAACTCTGCCAGATCTTCCCCACCTCGAGGACATCTGTATAGAAGATCCGATGTACGACACCTACTGTCAGTACCGCCAGTTCCTGCTGCAACAATATTATTAGGCGTTAATACAACATTGCGGTGAGTCGTATAATATCTTGTATAATTGTTGAATCCTGTAAACTCACCGTTCTCGTTGCATCCTCTCGCGCGCGATTCTTGTCGGGACACTCCTTGTAACCGCGTCGGACGTTCTTTTCTTGACTGCATCATAGAAATATCGGTTGTCCTAGTGCATATGACAGCCCGCGGCTGTCTCGGCACGAAAGACCACTCCTCATATTAATCTTCATATCTCAACCGTCCGTCTGTCACTGTTCTCTTTTCTCTCTCCTGGTACCTGTAACAAAAACACAGTGACGGACGTGACAAATTTGGCGCAGTCGGTAGGACATCGAAGTGGTCGCCGATATTTGCATTAATAAGCCCCGACGCGTGTCAGTGCGAAGTTCACATTTCTTAAATCCCATTTATATCTTTCAAAATGTCTCGCCCAATCACGCGATCTCAAAAGGATCTCCGAGCAGATCCTAACGCAGACCTTCCTCCAATGACCGAGGAAGAGTTACTCCTTTACGCGCAAGACCTCGCCCGTAGAGAGCAATATCTCAAAGAAGAAACTGATTTTATTGCCAAATTGCGTCTCAAATATGAAGAAGACGCACAAAACCAAAAGAATATGCTCGACGAAATACGAAAAGAGCTTCATAACATCCAAATCACGAGTCAAACCCTACGTCAACAATCGCCTACACCAGGCCCTAGTAACGTCTCTAATATGCGGGAACCTTCACCGCCAGAGCCACGCGAAATCCCACAGTATGAACCTACTGGTAATTTCGCTCTAAAACAAGCCGCCGAGCTTGTCCCTAGATTCGACGGTACTTCGTCTTCCGTCCTACAATTCATACGTGCATGCAAACGCGCGCGTGACACCGTACCGGCCACTGCAGAGCGTGCCCTCACAAAATTGCTCTGCAATAAACTCCACGATCGTGCTTATGCCGCTATAGAAGGCCAGCACATATTCACAATTTCTGCACTATGCGAGAAATTACGAACAGTACTGGGCCCATACAAATTCGTTGACCAGTACCGTGGCGATCTCGCGAGTGTACTCCAAGCTCCAAACGAGCACATCCTAGACTTCATCAATCGCGTCAAAGACCTTCGAACCGCGATTCAAGATGCCACAGATATTGGCCTTGATTACGAAGAACTAGATCGCTTCGTAGTAAATTGTTTTCTACGAGGTCTCCTTCCCCAGCTGCGTGCCGAAGTGCTTCATTGCCCTTCGCGAAATCCTGCCACTGTTTTCGAAGCAGCCATCTCTGCTTACAGGCAGTATGAGTCAGACCAGATTCGTCGACGAGAATTGATCCGCGAAGAAAAACGAGTCAGCTTCTCTGATAACCGGCCGTATCGCCCGCGTTCCACGTACGAGTCCGCTCGTGACATTCCAGAGCGAACTCAAGAACGCCGCGATAACAGACCGGACTCGTCTCAGCAGTCCTCAAGAAACTTAAACCGGGACTCTTATCGCTCCCCGACGCCGCAACGGCGATGGGAAAATAATCCTCGCGGCCAAAACACGTACCGCGATGGTCGCACAGATCGCCCCTCAAGCCCTAACAAATTTTGCAACTATTGCAAAGTCCCCGGGCACGATATTCACGAGTGCCGTAAGCGCGCTTTTAATAATAATAGGAGGTCGGGAAACGAGTCCGGCCTCCCGACCGAAGCCAACCCAAGGCGGGAGGCCGCATCTTCAACTCAAACTACAGCCCGCACCCAAACAGCTATCCGGACGAACGACCAGTCCGACGATTCGTCTCAGCAGTAAATCTTGCTGCAGACTCACCAATCCCGCGCGTAAAAATCTCCGCCCCTCAATTACAAAAGAAGTGTGAATTTTTGTTAGACACGGGTTCGGAGATCAATTTAATTCGTGCGTCAAGTCTAGAACCAAATCTACCTATAGATCATACGAACACTATAGAAGTCCAAGGAATAACCGAGGGATCCATTCCAACCCTCGGTCAAATTAAGATACACTTACAGGGTCAAAACCCTATTGAATTTCATGTCTTGGAAGAAAACTTCCCAATTAACATCGACGGAATTCTCGGTTCTCCCTTCTTCAGAACAGGAGCCGAGATCTCCTTTGCGAATGAATACATTATGATAGGAAACATTCGGGTTCCCTTCTCGAACCCTTGCGCGCCCACGGCTGAGCCTCGCGATAAATTGGCAGCAGAGGTTATTTCAATGCCTTCGTCTATGACCAACGATCTCGTTAAAACTCCAGCCGCCAAGCGTGAGGAACATTCGGCAAGGAACGTTCGAGTGTCTTCCTCAAATCCTCGTGCACCCGCGGTCAGACCTTGCAGAGCTCCGGTGACGGAGGTTATTTCAATGCCTCCTCGGGATTCGATCGAGTACTCCCTAGAGAAAAACGCCGTGAAAAGCCGGCCGGAATCGAAGGAGACTCGAGAGATATCGGAGTACACTGCGAGAAGTCGGATCGTGGAGCGTGAGGATCGAGTCCGAACAAAGACTCCTCCGAAATCCGAAGAATTCGTCCTCGAACCTCGTACCGTTGCGTGCATAGCGGTCGACGTCGAAGGACCTAAACAGGGATATATCCGCCGTGTTAATGTAGCGCCGGCAAATCGTAAAGGCAAAGCGAGCCTCCGGTGTTTTAACACCTCGTCGGAAAGAGTTTCATTTCGATTGCCCCCATTGGAGATGGAAGAAATCGAGTCGTACTCTTCCGACCTTTCTAATTCCGGGTATCACCCCGACGTATTCGGTAACCATCCCGACCTTTCTAATTCCGGGTATCGTCCCGACGTATTCGGTAACCATCCCGACCTTTCTAACACTGCAATAAACTTTCCGATCGTGCGTACGCTGCCATTGAAGGCGAAAACATACGTACGATCTCACAACTTTGCGATAAGCTACGAACAGTACTGGGACCCTACAAATTCGTGGACCAGTACCGTGGCGAATTGGCAAGCGTAGCCCAGGGCAACAATGAGCATATTCTTGACTTCATAAATCGAGTCAAAGATTTACGAACCGCCATCAGCGATTCTACCGAAGGACATTACGACTACAGAGAAATCGATCGTTTCACAGTCGAGTGCTTCCTTCGCGGTCTACTCCCACAACTTCGCAGCGAAGTTTTGCATTGCCGTTCTCAGAATTCGGCAGAGATCTTCGAAGCAGCCATCTCTGCATATAAGCAATATGAGCTGTATCAAAACCGTCGTCGCGAATCTAATCGTGACGATTCCCGCAAGGTAAGCTTCTCAGATAACAGAAGCTCCTATCGCCCACGCTCTTCTGACAATTTCAATTCTCGCGAACGCATCCCTGAACGTCGCGACAACAGACCGGATGAGCGTCGCGATAACGGGTCCGACCAACGTCGAGACTCGTGGAGAAACTCGAACCACAACTCTTATCGTTCTCCAACTCCGCAGTGGCGATCCGAAACCCCTCGCGAACAAAACCCGCAGCGCGAAAACCGGGACCCGAATTCAAATCGCGACAGACGTTCGGGAGAGCCCCGCAAGTTTTGCAACTATTGCAAAACTCCCGGGCATGACATTCACGAATGTCGAAAAAGAGCCTATAACAATAACCTGCGCTCGGGAAACGAATCAGGCCTCCCGACAGGAACGAATCAACAGCGGGAGGCCGCCCCAACAAAGCGCAACCAAACATTCACGCAGACCGCCGTTCGAACGAACGAGCTCCCCGAAGACCAGATCGACGATTCGTCTCTGCAGTTAACCTCGCAGTAGACTCGCCGATCCCGCGCGTACAAATCTCCGCCCCTCAGCTTCGCGAGAAAAGTGAATTCTTATTAGACACGGGCTCGGAAGTCAATTTGATACGCGCGTCTAGTTTAAAACCTGGGATAACCATTGATCCCACGAGCACGATCGAAGTTCATGGAATAACCGAGGGTTCCATAGTAACACTCGGCGAAGTCGTTATATTCATTCAAGGGACAATCCCTATCAAATTCCACGTGCTCGGGGACGAATTCCCAGTCAGTGTTAACGGGATTCTCGGCTCGCCCTTCTTTATAGGAGGAGCTGAGATTTCCTTTGCAAGGCAATTTGTTTTAATCGGAAACATTTCTATTCCGTTCTCTAATTCACGCGCACTGCCGACTGAGCCCCGCGATAGTTCAATGACGAGGGTTATTTCAATGCCTTCTCCGAAAACGGAGGTCTCTCTTGAAAAGCACGCCGCAAGGACAGAGGAAGAAACATTCCCTCTCTCAAAACGTCGGGTGCAACCGGGAGAGATTCGTATCACATCGAATAATATCGTAGAGGAACCGGTCGATAAGCGCAAAAATCAAAATCAACAGTCCGAATCAAGGACTGCAGCAGACTCTAATGAGTTTGCCGTTGAGCCCCGAACAGCCGCCTGCATTGCAGTCAGCGTACAGGGCCCGAAACAGGGATATATCCGCCGCGTCAGCGTAGCGCCGGATGTATTCCTCGGTGACTGTGTAGTCACTAATCGCGGAGGCAAAGCGAGCCTCAGATGTTTCAACACATCTCCGCGTCCGATCTCATTCCGATTACCCGTGTTAGAGGTGGAAGAGATCGAGCGTTATTCAACTAATTCCGGGTACTATCCCGACGCATTCGGTAACCATCCCGACCTTTTCAATTCCGGTAACCATCCCGACGTATTCGGTAACCATCCCGACAATTTTAATCCAGAGTCCAAAGAAGACTCCCACGAATTCAAACCTATGAAGGTTTATTCTACAAGCTCCGGTATCAAGTCCGATTGTTTCTATTCCGAGTCTAGGTTGAAAGGAAATGTCCCCGCCTTTGATTCTCTAAAGACGACAGAACGTCTACATAAAATAAAGCATAAAACTCTACCTCGTATAGACCGAGTATACGAGTCGATCATAAAAGATCATCCCGCGATAATTTCTAAATCAGAGTCAAAGAGAGTCTATATTTCATTTCAAAAACCTACCTCTGATTTTTCGCCGGAACATGATCTCTTCCAATCTAAACGGTCAAGTATCCGTGCACCGCAAAGCGAGTTTCATCCATCTAGGAATTATACGTCTGTAAAATACGCGTCAGCAAAAAGGAGAAACAAATTTCGTATTATACTATACCTCTGCGATAACCCGCGAACAATGATTGTAGCATCTCCTGCGACTTGCGATAAGAAACCCTCCCAGGAGATTTCATTACAGTCCTCCGCTGACGCGAAATTAGAATCCGCGTTAATCACGCGTCCGGTCAACACCGACAAACGAGCGAAATCCGAAACCCAGCGTCGACAAAATCTCCTTCTACAGCCGGAAGATAAGCTTGTCGCATCACGACTCAGCCCCTCGGAAGATAGGATCATTCCAGAGGAGCTCCAGTCTTCAGACAATTTCGCAACCACAAACATGTATCCGTTACAAGTTGCCATCCTATGCACCATTACCACGCAAGTTTATACCCTCATTGGATATGATTGCGGTGGACCGACACTCAACGTCACTACGTACTCTACCATCGATAACCTGAATTGCGAACCCGAAGATGTCACACCGATCGAGAGTTTAGAGCGAATTCAACTTCTGCAGCTAGCCGAGTTTTCGCAAGCCCGAGTCCTCCAATGCCACATTGAAATAGACAGAACGATCTACTACTGTGGCATGCATTCGCATAATTCCGTCGTCGCCAATGGTAGACAAGAGTATCTCCTAACCACCACCAGTGAAACATGCTCTAATCTACACACTACTGGAACTCTGTATATTACGCCAGCGGCACAGATCACAGGAGTCCAGCCAAATTCCACAACCTCTCGTAGCCTCACAATGGCAGGAGAAATCAAGAATGACGGAAGCTGCTCAGGCACAACCTACAACGATCCTTTTGGAACCTGGACGGACGTCGTGGTGCAAGCCATAATACGCATCACGATACGGGACTACATTGCACCGATAAAGCTATCCACAGCACAAATTCATTTACAATCCGGACAAACCTGTCCTCTTCAGAAAGGCAACTGCCTCGATTCACAGGACGGATACACATTCTGGGAACCCGCACCAACAGATTCATGCAGATTCAACAACTACGATGTTCTATACGAAGGGCTAGCGACCAAGCTATCCCCACAGTTAAAATCCTCGCCAACCTTGTATACAGTTGCCTCTCAGGATACAACATTTGCACTAACCGAGACAGGACGATCTTCAGTCTGCGGATTTATCATAATCCGTACAGAACATCCAAAACTGTTCATACTAGAAACGGGGAAGTCAGGGAAATTCAAGGAGAAGTCACCCACCCTCGTCAACAATCTCGACATATTCACCTATGTCAACAGCAAATTCGTCTACGTAGAGAAACATCTCCGTACACAATTTTCTCAACTATATAAGGACGTCATTCGTCAAAAGTGCGAACTAGAACGACAAATTCTCCAGAACGCACTCACTCAGCTGCACACAGCCCCTGAAGAAGTGGCAACCGCCATCATGAAAGACGCTGGATTTATTGCAGTCCCAGCAGGTGAAGTGGTCCATATTATCAAATGTATCCCAGTGACAGTCCAGATCCGGAAAACGGAACGCTGTTATGACGAACTGCCCGTCACGTACAAGAATTCTTCAAGATTCCTGAAACCAAAGGACCACATTATTTCAAACACCGGTACAGAGAAGCCGTGCAGCGAGTTACTATCTCCATATTACAGAATACATGGAACATGGTACCGACTCACTCCATCACTAACAGAAACTATTGCACCGTCAGAACTCCATCCAATCTCTAAGGCCACATGGAAATACGTGGACCCCAAAAACCTTGCGACTGGAGGCATATATTCGCAAGACGACCTCGACAAACTGCAGGATCACATAATGTTCCCTGTAGAAAAGGTAGCCGTAATAAATACTATTGCACAAGGCGCCTCAGGTAGACAATACGCAGCAGGAAATATTAACATGTTCAACCTGCTCGACGAAGAGTCGCTTCAACAAATAGCTGAATCTACCGCACAGAAGTTATGGTCAGGATTTACCACGTTCGGATCCGTAACCGCTGGATTAATAGGAATATATGTGGCAATTCGCACAATAAAAACTATTATCAGCACAATCATCAATGGCATCGCTCTCCATTCGTTATACGGCTGGAGCCTCCACCTCATCGTCGCCATCTGGAGTTCCTTGACAAGATTCTTCATTTTCCTGAAACAAAGAGACGAAACATACACATACGCTGTCAGATATCGGAAAAGTGAAAGTGAAAATGACATAAGTGAGCCCATTCCCTCCCAAGACCCCAATAAAAGACAGTCAGATAATGAACATTGCGATTATAGACTGTCGGACATTGCGAAACCTACCCCAACTCCTCGCGCAGAATCAGACAACATCTCAGTGCATCCAGTGTTTCGTACTGTTAATACAGTCAACGTGCGCCGAGAACTGAGCTCCCTGCGCGGATCGCTCACTAACGATGCGTCTCAAGACCAAAAATTGTAATGCGAGCGCTCACCGAACACAACCTCGGACCGAGAGATTTCACTCCGAGAAATCTCTTCTCCGGCGAGGGAGGTGTTACGTCGGACGACCTCCGACGTTGGTCGAATCGAGGACCGTACCTCGATTCTAGGCTAAGATTAAATATTAAGTACATAATACCTCTTAAACCCATCGCTATCAAACTCTTGTTCTAAATCTAATATCTCTTAAACCCATCGCTATCAAACTCTTGTTCTAATTCTAATACATCTTAAACCCATCACTACTTCACCCACGACTTTTCCTAAACTTGTTCTAATACCCATCACTACTTAAATCTCGACTCTCCCAATTGTTCTAAACCCAACCACCACTCCAAACTCTCAATCTTACCTAACACTTGTTCAAACCCTCATCTACACTTATAACTTGTTTAAACCCTCATCTACACTTAACACTTGTTCAAACCCTCATCTACACTTACAACTTGTTCAAATCCTCAACTCCGCTCGAGTAAACGCCACCTCGAGAACAAAGAGATCGCAACGTCAGCAGTCTTGCACGCGTCACCACTCTGTCGAGAGCGAGGACAAAGAGACTGCAACGTCAGCAGTCTTGCACCCGTCACCACTCCGACGAGCGAGGACAAAGGGACTGCAGCGTCAGCAACCCCCACCCCGAGCGAAGGAGGCTACGCAGAGCTGCCTCTTGCATCAGTCTGGTGCTAGCCAGCGAAGTGAGCGGACGTGTCGGTCTGCGCTCACTCCATTCTCACACAACGACATCAGTCAGTCTGGCCCAAGCCAGCGAAGCGAGCAGACGTGTCGATCTGCGCTCTTCTAATTCGCGCTTCGACGTTCATCGACGTTTGTTCTACTATTCTATTCCAAATCCATTCCAATTCAATTCCTAAATCAATTCCAATTCTAACTCTTACTAACTCATACTCCGTATACGATTAATACGTTTAATTCATTTATTATTATACTACCAAGTTTATACTCAAGTGTACTCAACGTTCTTTATTTCAATATATATATTATATATTACCAGTGCTACGTGAAGTTAATTTCCACATCATTCTACTAAATCCAGTGACAGTTTCTTTTCGAAATTCGAATCGTGCCCTCGTTAATCATACAGAACTCGGCTTGGAGGTCAGTTCGTCCGCTCCGCTGAGAAGTAGTGGTTGACGAGTAGACGTTTGGAAATAATAACTTTCCAAATCAGATAAACGCATTTAATATTAATAATAAATAATTGAGCTCTCGCTTACGTGTTCAACCTCGGTCACAAAGGGAGAAGCTTACAGCTCCGCCGAGGCAATACGTCAACGAGGTGACACTTAGTCAAAAGATTATCGAAGTTAAAGTGACAGTTTGTGAAAGGAAACATATCAGTGTCTAAAGTGAAGTGACTGTTTTAATAGTGCCCTCGTTGTCGCACGGTGACCCGGCTCGGAGGCCAGTTCGTCTGCTCTGCTGGGTAGTGCCGATTAACGAGTGGACATTTTCGAGTCAGGTAAATTACCTCTGGCCAGCGCCTACGGGGAACCCCTGGCCAATTTTTCTTTCACGTTTGGGACTTAGACAAAATCCGACAAAAGGATTTTCAGAGTATTAACTCTTCCGAAACAGTTCCTTCCATACCCATCCCTTATGCGTCGTACACGTCGTGCAGGCCGAAAGTATCAACTGGCCAAGTTCAAACGGGCATTAAATCAAACAGCCATCTTAAACCGCGTCTTAAGTTCGACTGATTGGACTGAACTTCTCGGAACGACCGAGAATATCGAGTGCGACGCGTCAGATTACGTATCGGTATACGGTTGTCCGTGCCGTCCGATTCCGAACACAGAGGTCGACCACGCGGACCTCTCGCGTTCTTCACCTGTCACCAAACCGTCTGCTGGTCGCTACGAGATAGCCGATCTCGTTGACATCTCTGACGACGACGACGACGTCAGGAATACCATAAACCTGTCCAGTGACAACAACAACCCGCCTGCCGTTCGTTACGAGGTCATTGATCTCGTCACCAGCTCTGATGACGATGACAGCAGGAGCACCATAATCTTGCCGCACGTTCGCTGTAGGATCATCAAGGACGAGTACCTACCGTCCAACAGACGCATTGCCGTGCGTACCCCAGCGAGACAGCTGCCAAACCTTCCTCATCTCGATGAGATCTGTCTGGACGACCCGTTATACCAGACCCATGCTGACCGACGAGCTCAGCTCCTTCAACAGTACTACTAAGATACAACAACTAACCGGTGAGAATTCGTATCTTTTGTAACCCCTTTTGTTCCATGTCAACTCACCGCGTTCGTTGCGTCAGCGTAGAAGTATCGCCATCCGCGTTGACTGCTAGCGGGTGTCGGTCTCAAATGACTATCGGTGTCCTAGCGCATATGACTGCCCGTCTGGCTGTCTTGGCGTAAAAGACCGTTTCCTCTTCAATTCCACGTGCCGCCTCCTGGGATCATCTTCTTTGCCTAGGACGTGGGGCGTGACGTAACACTCCTAACTTCGTAGTTTGAAGTGACACGTTGTTAGTTAGAGATAGAGTTCTCACTGGAAAGTTCGCGAATAGTATTCCTTATTCAATTTCCTGTTACGTGTTCGCGTACGTGCGTGATAGTGATAGACTTGCTCGCATAGCAAGCTCCGCAGCATCCACGTCCGTTTTCTCGAATCAAAATATCGTCAACCACGCGGACGATATTCGCGAGATAAATTCACGGGATCGCACAGCGTCCACGCCCGTTTTCGCTAGTTAAAATATCGTCAATCACGCGGACGATATTCGTGAGTTAGATTCACGGTATCGTACAGCGTCCACGCCCGTTTCCTCAACGAGCGCATCCGTCTACAATACCGTAGCAGCCAGCTGTCAATCATTGGAGGTCGTTCCTGTCAAATATTGACGTGACAGAGTTTGGCGCAGTCGTCAATCCTTGAAGGTCGTTTCCAGCCATTTGGATCAACCCCTGTCAAGCAGAGCGGACCGTATTCAAGGCCATCAGCGCAACCGTAGCTGTTCATCCGTTGCGAATTCATGTCTCGTGTCAATCGACAAACAAGCGAAGCGTAAAAGTAAGTGGAACATATTACCGCGTATGTTTCAGGGTCGCGTGCATCATTCATCTGTGTAAGACTGCATGCAGGTGTCGGCATCGGGTCCTAGTCTGTTGATAAAAAGACCAACACTTTTATTAAATGTCAGTCAGTGGAAGAGTAGAGTAGCCGGGCCGCGGTATTCTCTTCTCTTGCTCTTGTCACGTCCGTCACTGTGTTTTTGTTACAGGTACCAGGAGAGAGAAAAGAGAACAGTGACAGACGGACGGTTGAGATATTATGATTAAAATGAGGAGTGGTCTTTCGTGCCGAGACAGCCGCGGGCTGTCATATGCACTAGGACAACCGATATTGCTATGGATGCAGTCAAGAAGAGAACGTCCGACGCGGTTACAAGAAGTGTCCGACAAGAATCACGCGCGAGATGATGCAACGAAAACGGTGAGTTTACAGGATTCAGCAATTATACAAGACATTATACGACTCACCGCAATGCTGTATTAACGCCTAATAATATTGTTGCAGCAGGAACTGGCGGTACTGGCAGTAGGTGTCGTACATCGGGTCTTCTATACAGATGTCCTCGAGGTGGGGAAGATCTGGCAGAGCTGCTGCTGCTCGGTTCGGGACGACGTTAGTGGCCTTGGATGCTGGCCGCAAGACGACACGTTGATGAGTTGGCAGAGGAACGTCACTGATGATTCGGCAACGGACCCTGGGAACGATGATCGTGTCTTGGCTGTCGTCGTCGTCGGCTATGTCGATCACCTCTGGACGATCGACCGGATGCAGAACTGGCGTCGGAGCTCGCGAGAGGTCCGCGTGGTTGACCTCTTTAGGAGGGTTGCAAGGGCAACCGTATACAGAAACGTAATCGGACGCGTCACACGGAATGTGCTCGGTGGTTCCCAGAAGTTCGGTCCACTCGGTAGTGGCAATGATTTGATCGAGCACCGTTTTATCTCTCAACGCGCGTCTCAATTTAGCAAGTTGATACTTGCGTCCCGCTCGACGTGGGCGTCGCATGGGTAAGGAATAGTAGTGACGGAATATTAATAAGATAATGAAAATGTACTTCCATTTGTTATTAACCTTTTTGGTAGTTAACTCGCTTCACGTCTATAGTGGCGGCTCAGCGTTTCCACTGCGCACTTTAGACCAATTCTAGACGTGGCACGAGAACTTCTCTATGACTCGCTTCAAATTCCTTATTGGCGGCTCAGCGTTTCCACTGCGCACTTTAGACCAAGTCCGGATATGTCACGAGTTTAATATATTCGATGCAAGAACTGAATTGGAAGATGGTGTTGAACTAACACAAGAATAACAAGATCGAAGCACTGGTATAACAACGATATATTAAATAAGAACTGGTAAGTACACTGGTATACAATATGTAAGTAGTATTATAATAGGAGTAGTAATTGGATTAATGAATAATGGATATAGTAATATGTTGTAGGAATAATGTATGAGAATTAGGAGTTGAGTTGAGTTGAGTTAGAGTTGGAATTGGAATTGGAATTAGGAGTGAAGGATCGACACACTTCACTTTCGCGGAGCTAGACTGAACACGTCTGCTCTTGAAGCCGGACTGGCATGTCCGTGCGAGTCGCTCGCTTGGAGCGGACCGTTCGAGTCGCTGTCTGAAGGCGGACTGATGCAAGCGTCCGCTCTGCCTTGCCTCCTTCGTTCGGAGTGGGGATAGCTGACGCTGCAGTCTCTTTGTTCTTCAGTCGTCGGAGTGGGAGAACCGCTGACGCAGCAGCGTCTTCGCTCCCGGGGACTGCACGTGCATTTCTGCTGACGCTGCAGTCTCGTGGCTGTCCTATTGCCCTCTACGAGCGTGGGACTGCTGATGCAGCAGTCTTTGGACTTCTCGACGTTTCTAGAAGCTTCTAGATGCTTCCAGAGTGATGCAATACTTTATTGCATTATGTGTCGTGGTGATGGGTTGAAACTGAGGTAAGGTGTTGATCAAGGTGAAGTTATGGTGATGGGTAGAGACGGAGATAAGGATTAGAACAATAGAATATATGAGATCTTAATATTATGCTCTTATGTCTAGGGGACGGTGTGTGGATCTTATGCAGATCAGACCTTGTATACATAGTGTGTGTACAAGGCCAACGTCGTACATCGGACGACGTAACACCTCCCAACGCGGAAAAGAAATTTCTTACAAGGAAGAAATTTCTCGCTCAACACTCGATCTCACACTCATTCATGCTTCGTATCGTCCGGGGGTACTCCGCGCAGGGAGCACAGTTCTCGGCGAGTATTTCCTATATTTGTACGAAACACTGGTCGCACTGAAATGTTGTCGGTGTCGGCACGTGGGGCTGGGGCTGGTTTTGTAATGTCCGACAAGTCGTATTCGCAATGTTCATTTTTCGACTGTCTTTTCTCGGGGTTTAGGGTGGGTGGGGAATCACTTTGTTCACTAATACTTTCACTTGCACTTTTCTGTAACTGACTGTATATTTTAATTGTTAGGTTCGGCTGTTCCGTCCTGGTCGGGATCCGCATTGTGGTCCCTGATGTCTGCAGCTATGTGTACCTTTGATGGCACCGTCCAGTCATCTTCGTCTGAAGTGGCGTCGCTATCGCTGGTTTGGAGGTCTTCCGAGTCGGAGTCAGAGTCGAAGTCAGTGTCGGAGTCGGAATTGGATTCAGAGTCGAAACTGAATTCTTCGATAACTGGCCTACGGCTGTGAGGGAAATCTGTCCTGGATCGCATACGTGCTATTTGGTAAGCGCATGGAGCACAGTCCCAGACTGGCTTTTCATCACAGATGTTCTCTTTGCATTGTTCACATGTGTTGTACATGCCGTACATTCTAACGTGATCGAAGCGTTCCGTTCTTCCTATCTTAGCAGGGAGACTGCATGTGCAGCATAATTGTTTTCCCTCGGAGGTTATGTAGATTGTTCCCGTGAAACAGATTACTTGGAGGTAGTTCTGTAGATACCTCTTGGCTCTACGGTCTGATGTCCTATGGATCTTGCCTTGTTTGCACATCTTGTTAGGTTGTCCCGCTTGGATGCTGCTGTCGTGACGGTTCGTAGCGTACTGACGGTCTTTCGTCAAGTTGCTAGTGTCGTCATTACTTTGGTATTGCCTGTATCTCATCAGGGAGGTGGGGGCTACTGAGAACGGGCAGGGTTCTTTCCTTATCTTCTTCCAGATGAGTGTCACGTTTCGCTGACGCGGGGTTTGCGTTGGATTATTCGGCGCACGCTTGAGTTTGTTTGCATGTACAATCTTGAAATGGTTCCCTACTTTAATTTTTACATTGTTTGAGTCTAGGATGTCGCAAATTTCGTGAGGACCCGTATATTGCGCATCGAATTTGCCCTTGCAGGGTTCTTTGAGTAGGAATACCTGTTCTCCCACCTTGAATTCTACCGGGTTAATTCTTCTGTCGTAGTATGATTTTGATTTTCTTTTCGCGGAGACTAAGTTTCCGCGCGCGCGAATCTGGGTTTCGGTTATCTTTCTTTGCAATTGGGAGAGGTAGTGGGTATAGGAGTCGTTTTCGCATTCGTAGGAGTAGGAATCGGCGGATGGGACTCGTGCCAAAGAGCCGAATACTAACTCGTGCGGCGTGAAATCTGTGCCCTCGTGGACACTTGTATTGTAACTAAACATTGCTAAATCGACCCATTTGTCCCAGTTGTTTTTGTGGACGTATTGCTTCAGGTATTCTGCTAAGACGTGGTGGGATCTCTCGATTGACCCGTTGCTTTGAGGGTGGAAGGCTGTTGTTTGCAGCCGAGTTATTCTGAATCGTTTTGCGATGGCCTTCATCAGGGAACTTGTGAAATTGGCTCCTTGATCCGTTAGGATGGCTTTAGGTGTTCCGAAACGGCAGATAAAATTGTTTATAAATGCGTCCGCAGTGCTGATGGCATCGGCGGATTTAAGAGGGATTGCGGTTGAGTGTTTCGTTAATAGATCCTGTATGGTTAAGATGTATGTGTTTCCGTCGTTGGTTGTTGGAAGGGGCCCTACAATGTCCATGGACACCTTATCGAACGCCCTACCGGGTGTATCCGTTATTCTCATCGGCAGGCGCGTTTTTACCCTGGTCAGTTTATTACGTTGGCAACTGAGGCAGTTATTAACGTAGTTCGTTATCTGGATCTTCATACCGCTCCACCAATATCTTTCGCGGATTCTCTTCAGGGTTTTTGTAATTCCTTTGTGCCCTGCGTACGCAGAGACGTGATTTTCTGCGATAATATCATTCCATCTATCTTCGGCCGGTATCTGGATTTCGTTTGCGCAGAAGAATATGTGTACGGGGGTGTCTTCGAATGTTGCGATGAGGAGGTTCGAGACGTACTCCATGGAATTGTCGTCTATATAGGTTTTAGAGATTGAAAATGTTCGCAGTCTGAGTTCGTTGGCTACATCAAGTAATGTCCGGAAACATTCTTTTAGGTCGTCAGTTGAAACCTCGTGAGTCAGGGATGGTTTGATGGGTATCTGTATCAGCTTGTTGCTACCGAAATTACTTATCTTTGCTTTGAATAAGGTCAGATCTCGACCGTCGGACAGTTTCCTTTGTCTATGGAGGTCTACGGCTCCTGGGTCTATAGGTTGACCATCCAGGGTTGTGAAACATACTAAATTATCTTTCCTCATAATTAGTCGGTCGCGGAGGTACGTTATTCTCCCTTGTCGTCTTGGCTCCTCATCTTCTTCCTCGTCCTCGGAGGGTGAGGTTTCTTCTTCTTCATCGAGCCAGTTTGGTCCCGTTGGTTGGGGAATTAGGCTGGGGACGGCGGTTAAAATGTCCTCTAGTCCTGTTATGGGTGATTCCTCTTGACTGGAGGCGGGTACTAGGGGTGGTGATACCAAAAGGCTGTCGTCATCTGAACTCGCCCTAGGGCGTGGTGGCGTTTTCGATGGTGGTTCAGATGTTGAGTTTGACGATGATTTCCTCTTCCTCGGGGGAATTGACTGAGGCGGTGGCATAAGATGCGAGTCGGCCCATCTCCTTCGGCGGTTATCGAAGAGAGGGGTTCCTGGATTTGATAACGGTGCTCTTGGCGGCGATGTGCCTCCAGGGGTGCTCCATGAGAGGGGCAACGTAACTGGGTTTCGGGAGAGGGCATCAGCGTTAGAATTCGCTTTTCCAGGTTTGTAGACGACTTTATATTCAAACTCGGCCAGTTTTAGGCGCCATCTGAGGAGGCGCGACGTAGGGTCTTTTACTGACGTCATCCAGACCAGCGATTTATGGTCTGTGATTAGTGTAAATTTTCGGCCGTAAATATATGGTCTAAAATACTGTACTGCGAATATTATTGCTAAGCACTCCTTCTCTATTGTAGAATAGTTCACTTCAGCGCCCTGCAGGATCCTTGAGGCATAGGCAACGGGACGATCCTTGCCTACTTCGCCTTGGCTTAGTACGGCGCCGATGGCATATCCAGATGCATCGCAGGTGACGTTAAACGGCTTATCGAAATCCGGGTATTGAAGGACCGGTTCGTCACACAGAGCTTGTCGTAGGTCTTCGAAGGCCTTTTCTTGTTTTGGACCCCATTCGAAATTGTGCTCTTTGGCGAGGAGTTGGGTTAGGGGTTTGGAGATTTTAGCGAAGTCATTAATAAATTTGCGGTAGTACCCTGCAAGGCCTAAAAATTCGCGCACGTTTTTCGCGTTCTTAGGTCGTGGGAAATTTTGTACGGCATTAATTTTCTTTGGACATGGTCTGACGCCGTCTTGACTGATCTGATGTCCCAGGTATGCCACTTCCTTATGAAGGAAGCCGCATTTCGAGGGCTGTAATTTGAGGTTGGCTCCGCGCAGTCGGCGGGCTAATTTATTGAATTTGGCATAATGTTCTTCTAATGAACGCGCGTAGATCACGATATCATCGAGGTACACGAAGAGTTCGTTGCCTTGTAGGCCGCAGAGGACTGTGTCCATTAATCTTTGGAAGGTAGCCGGAGCATTACGGAGACCGAATGGCATTCTGTTGAATTCGTAGTGGCCGAAAGGCGTGGAGAAGGCGGTCTTCGCGGCATCCTCCTTCTCCATTCCTATCTGATGGAATCCGCTGGCTAAGTCAAACACACTGAAGTATGCGGCGCTGCCTAACTGATCTAGGATTTCGTTAATGCTAGGTAGCGGGTACGCGTCGGCCACCGACTTCTCGTTTAATGCGCGGTAATCGATTACCATGCGCCACTTTTTGTTACCCTCGGCGTCCGCTTTCTTAGGAACAATCCACAAGGGGGAATTATAAGGTGAGTTAGATGGAACGACTATGTCATTCCGTAAGAGTTCGGACATTTGCTTGTTGATTTCGTCCTTGTGGATTGGTGGGTAGCGATACTGTTTAACATGGATTGGAATATCATCCGTCGTGATGATTCTGTGAGTCACCGCATTTGTTTTCCCCAAACGATCCCCTTGGAGATGGAAAAGATCATTGTGCTTTTCTAACAAAGATTTAACATGGTCCATTTCGTCGCCGCTGAGATGATCCATGGGGATAGTTTCTAATAGCTCTTTCACGCGAGCTTCGTGGGAATTTGCGATGGAATAGGTCATTCTGACCTTGGTTTTATCGGGCTGGTTACCGGAGTTAGTATAATGATCGGGCTGGTTACCGGAGTTAGTATGAGAATCGGGCTGGTTACCGGAGTTAGTATGAGGATCGGGCTGGTTACCGGAGTTAGTATGAGAATCGGGCTGGTTACCGGAGTTAGAATAAGAATCGGGCTGGTTACCGGAGTTAGAAAGGTCGGGATGGTTACCGAATGCGTCGGGATAGTACCCGGAATTAGAAAGGTCGGGATGGTTACCGAATGCGTCGGGATAGTTCCCGGAAGTAGAAAGGTCGGGATGGTTACCGAATGCGTCGGGATGGTTCCCGGAATTAGTAAGGTCGGGATGGTTACCGAATGCGTCGGGATGATACCCGGAATTAGAAAGGTCGGAAGAGTACGACTCGATTTCTTCCATCTCCAATGGGGGCAATCGAAATGAAACTCTTTCCGACGAGGTGTTAAAACACCGGAGGCTCGCTTTGCCTTTACGATTGGTGACGACGCAGTCACCCAGGAATACATCCGGCGCTACATTAACACGGCGGATATATCCCTGTTTAGGTCCTTCGACGTCGACCGCTATGCACGCAACGGTACGAGGTTCGAGGACGAATTCTTCGGATTTCGGAGGAGTCTTTGTTCGGACTCGATCCTCACGCTCCACGATCCGACTTCTCGCAGTGTACTCCGATATCTCTCGAGTCTCCTTCGATTCCGGCCGGCTTTTCACGGCGTTTTTCTCTAGGGAGCACTCGATCGAATCCCGAGGAGGCATTGAAATAACCTCCGTCACCGGAGCTCTGCAAGGTCTGACCGCGGGTGCACGAGGATTTGAGGAAGACACTCGAACGTTCCTTGCCGAATGTTCCTCACGCTCGACGGCTGGAGTTTTAACGAGATCGTTGGTCATAGACGAAGGCATTGAAATAACCTCTGCTGCCAATTTATCGCGAGGCTCAGCCGTGGGCGCGCAAGGGTTCGAGAAGAGAACCCGAATGTTTCCTATTATAATGTATTCGTTCGCAAAGGAGATCTCGGCTCCTGTTCTGAAGAAGGGAGAACCGAGGATTCCGTCGATGTTAATTGGGAAGCTTTCTCCCAAGACATGAAATTCGACAGGGTTTTGACCCTGTAAGTGTATTTTGATTTGACCGAGAGTTGGAATGGATCCCTCGGTTATTCCTTGGACTTCTATAGTGTTCGTATAATCTATAGGTAGATTTGGTTCTAGACTTGACGCACGAATTAGATTGATCTCCGAACCCGTGTCTAACAAAAATTCACACTTCTTTTGTAATTGAGGGGCGGAGATTTTTACGCGCGGAATTGGTGAGTCTGCAGCAAGATTTACTGCTGAGACGAATCGTCGGACTGGTCGTTCGTCCGGATAGCTGTTTGGGTGCGGGCTGTAGTTTGAGTTGAAGATGCGGCCTCCCGCCTTGGGTTGGCTTCGGTCGGGAGGCCGGACTCGTTTCCCGACCTCCTATTATTATTAAAAGCGCGCTTACGGCACTCGTGAATATCGTGCCCGGGGACTTTGCAATAGTTGCAAAATTTGTTAGGGCTTGAGGGGCGATCTGTGCGACCATCGCGGTACGTGTTTTGGCCGCGAGGATTATTTTCCCATCGCCGTTGCGGCGTCGGGGAGCGATAAGAGTCCCGGTTTAAGTTTCTTGAGGACTGCTGAGACGAGTCCGGTCTGTTATCGCGGCGTTCTTGAGTTCGCTCTGGAATGTCACGAGCGGACTCGTACGTGGAACGCGGGCGATACGGCCGGTTATCAGAGAAGCTGACTCGTTTTTCTTCGCGGATCAATTCTCGTCGACGAGTCTGGTCTGACTCATACTGCCTGTAAGCAGAGATGGCTGCTTCGAAAACAGTGGCAGGATTTCGCGAAGGGCAATGAAGCACTTCGGCACGCAGCTGGGGAAGGAGACCTCGTAGAAAACAATCTACTACGAAGCGATCTAGTTCTTCGTAATCAAGGCCAATATCTGTGGCATCTTGAATCGCGGTTCGAAGGTCTTTGACGCGATTGATGAAGTCTAGGATGTGCTCGTTTGGAGCTTGGAGTACACTCGCGAGATCGCCACGGTACTGGTCCACGAATTTGTATGGGCCCAGTACTGTACGTAACTTTTCGCATAGTGCAGAAATTGTGACTATGTGCTCGCCTTCTATAGCGGCATAAGCACGATCGTGGAGTTTATTGCAGAGCAATTTCGTGAGGGCACGCTCTGCAGTGGCCGGTACGGTGTCACGCGCGCGTTTGCATGCACGTATGAATTGTAGGACGGAAGACGAAGTTCCGTCGAATCTAGGGACAAGCTCGGCGGCTTGCTTTAGAGCAAAATTGCCAGTAGGTTCATACTGTGGGATTTCGCGTGGCTCTGGCGGTGAAGGTTCCCGCATATTAGAGACGTTACTAGGGCCTGGTGTAGGCGACTGTTGACGTAGGCTTTGACTCGTGATTTGGATGTTATGAAGCTCTTTTCGTATTTCGTCGAGCATATTCTTTTGGTTTTGTGCGTCTTCTTCATATTTGAGACGCAATTTGGCAATAAAATCAGTTTCTTCTTTGAGATATTGCTCTCTACGGGCGAGGTCTTGCGCATAAAGGAGTAACTCTTCCTCGGTCATTGGAGGAAGGTCTGCGTTAGGATCTGCTCGGAGATCCTTTTGAGATCGCGTGATTGGGCGAGACATTTTGAAAGATATAAATGGGATTTAAGAAATGTGAACTTCGCACTGACACGCGTCGGAGCTTATCAATGCAAATATCGGCGACCACTTCGTGTCCTACCGACTGCGCCAAATTTGTCACGTCCGTCACTGTGTTTTTGTTACAGGTACCAGGAGAGAGAAAAGAGAACAGTGACAGACGGACGGTTGAGATATTATGATTAAAATGAGGAGTGGTCTTTCGTGCCGAGACAGCCGCGGGCTGTCATATGCACTAGGACAACCGATATTGCTATGGATGCAGTCAAGAAGAGAACGTCCGACGCGGTTACAAGAAGTGTCCGACAAGAATCACGCGCGAGATGATGCAACGAAAACGGTGAGTTTACAGGATTCAGCAATTATACAAGACATTATACGACTCACCGCAATGCTGTATTAACGCCTAATAATATTGTTGCAGCAGGAACTGGCGGTACTGGCAGTAGGTGTCGTACATCGGGTCTTCTATACAGATGTCCTCGAGGTGGGGAAGATCTGGCAGAGCTGCTGCTGCTCGGTTCGGGACGACGTTAGTGGCCTTGGATGCTGGCCGCAAGACGACACGTTGATGAGTTGGCAGAGGAACGTCACTGATGATTCGGCAACGGACCCTGGGAACGATGATCGTGTCTTGGCTGTCGTCGTCGTCGGCTATGTCGATCACCTCTGGACGATCGACCGGATGCAGAACTGGCGTCGGAGCTCGCGAGAGGTCCGCGTGGTTGACCTCTTTAGGAGGGTTGCAAGGGCAACCGTATACAGAAACGTAATCGGACGCGTCACACGGAATGTGCTCGGTGGTTCCCAGAAGTTCGGTCCACTCGGTAGTGGCAATGATTTGATCGAGCACCGTTTTATCTCTCAACGCGCGTCTCAATTTAGCAAGTTGATACTTGCGTCCCGCTCGACGTGGGCGTCGCATGGGTAAGGAATAGTAGTGACGGAATATTAATAAGATAATGAAAATGTACTTCCATTTGTTATTAACCTTTTTGGTAGTTAACTCGCTTCACGTCTATAGTGGCGGCTCAGCGTTTCCACTGCGCACTTTAGACCAATTCTAGACGTGGCACGAGAACTTCTCTATGACTCGCTTCAAATTCCTTATTGGCGGCTCAGCGTTTCCACTGCGCACTTTAGACCAAGTCCGGATATGTCACGAGTTTAATATATTCGATGCAAGAACTGAATTGGAAGATGGTGTTGAACTAACACAAGAATAACAAGATCGAAGCACTGGTATAACAACGATATATTAAATAAGAACTGGTAAGTACACTGGTATACAATATGTAAGTAGTATTATAATAGGAGTAGTAATTGGATTAATGAATAATGGATATAGTAATATGTTGTAGGAATAATGTATGAGAATTAGGAGTTGAGTTGAGTTGAGTTAGAGTTGGAATTGGAATTGGAATTAGGAGTGAAGGATCGACACACTTCACTTTCGCGGAGCTAGACTGAACACGTCTGCTCTTGAAGCCGGACTGGCATGTCCGTGCGAGTCGCTCGCTTGGAGCGGACCGTTCGAGTCGCTGTCTGAAGGCGGACTGATGCAAGCGTCCGCTCTGCCTTGCCTCCTTCGTTCGGAGTGGGGATAGCTGACGCTGCAGTCTCTTTGTTCTTCAGTCGTCGGAGTGGGAGAACCGCTGACGCAGCAGCGTCTTCGCTCCCGGGGACTGCACGTGCATTTCTGCTGACGCTGCAGTCTCGTGGCTGTCCTATTGCCCTCTACGAGCGTGGGACTGCTGATGCAGCAGTCTTTGGACTTCTCGACGTTTCTAGAAGCTTCTAGATGCTTCCAGAGTGATGCAATACTTTATTGCATTATGTGTCGTGGTGATGGGTTGAAACTGAGGTAAGGTGTTGATCAAGGTGAAGTTATGGTGATGGGTAGAGACGGAGATAAGGATTAGAACAATAGAATATATGAGATCTTAATATTATGCTCTTATGTCTAGGGGACGGTGTGTGGATCTTATGCAGATCAGACCTTGTATACATACTGTGTGTACAAGGCCAACGTCGTACATCGGACGACGTAACACTCTTATAGCCCCGCCAGGACGTGACAAATTTGGCGCAGTCGGTAGGACACTCGTTGGTCACCGATGTTAGAGACACCGTCAACACTTTTGTAGGATACGTCATGTGTCCTACCTCTGCCAAAATTTGTTGTGACAAATTTGGCGCAGTCGGTAGGACAGTCGTTGGTCACCGATGTTAGAAGCACGGCATCGAGGAATAAAAATAGAATCAGTGTTAGCACGCGAACCCATGCGCGTTCCATCATTGTTTGACAATTTAACGCAGTAGACTTAGAGTCCGTGAAAGCATAGTGTCAGTTAAAAGTGCGACGGGCAGTGAAGGAAATGCCCTTTCGCCCACGTTACATACTCAAATTATTTTTCGCGATGTTCGTACTCAGTACAAATTCATCGAGAGTTTTAGTGAACGTCTAAGTGCGACGGGCGGTTTAGAAAACGCCCCTTCGCCCACGTTATATAGTCGAATTATTTTTCGCGAATTTCATACTTAGAAATTTTCAAGCGACGCAATCATGGAAACGCGTAGCGAGGCTAGAAAGAAGGTTCCTCCTACGGAAGAGGAATTAATTGAATTCCAGAAGGATTTAGCTCGTAGAGAAGCAGCTCTCATTAATCAAACCGCCGCGTTGACTCAACTCAAATTGCAATACGAAACAGAAACGCGTGAGCAAAGAGTAACGTACGAGGATATACGCCGCGAGATAGCAGAAATCCGATCGGCCAGAGATTCTCAATCAATCCCTGCTAGCCCAGTCGTTGCGCCCCGCGAACCCATAATGCACGATTCTTCGAATTTCACCGTTAAACAAGCGGTTGAACTTGTGCCTACCTTTGACGGCACCTCCATAACCGTGCTACAATTCGTTCGCGCGTGCAAGCGAGCCTTGGAAGCTGTTCCAGCCACAGCTGAGCGTACCCTCACTAGTGTCACGTCCGTCACTGTGTTTTTGTTACAGGTACCAAGAGAGAGAAAAGGATGGCACTCAAGAACAGTGACAGACGGACGGTGGATATATGAAAAGTAATTGAGGAGTGGTCTTTCGTGCCGAGACAGCCGCGGGCTGTCATATGCACTAGGACAACCGATATTGCTATGGATGCAGTCAAGAAGAGAACGTCCGACGCGGTTACAAGAAGTGTCCGACAAGAATCACGCGCGAGATGATGCAACGAAAACGGTGAGTTCACAGGATTCAGCAATTATACAAGACATTATACGACTCACCGCAATGCTGTATTAACGCCTAATAATATTGTTGCAGCAGGAACTGGCGGTACTGGCAGTAGGTGTCGTACATCGGGTCTTCTATACAGGTGTCCTCGAGGTGAGGGAGGCTCGGCAGCGGATCCACAGGCTGGTGCTGTTTGACGCTGGTGGTCCTTGGTGCGGAGCGTAGAATGACACGGTGATGTGTCGGCAGAGTGACATCACTGACGATACGGCAACGGACCCTGGGGACGATGATCGTGTCTCGGCTGTCGTCGTCGGCTATGTCGATTACCTCAGGACGATCGACCGGATGTAGAACTGGCGTCGGAGCTCGCGAGAGGTCCGCGTGGTTGACCTCTTTAGGAAGGTTGCAAGGGCAACCGTATACAGAAACGTAATCGGACGCGTCACACGGAATGTGCTCGGTGGTTCCCAGAAGTTCGGTCCACTCGGTAGTGGCAATCATTTGATCGAGCACCGCTTTATTTCTCAACGCGCGTCTCAATTTAGCAAGTTGATACTTGCGTCCCGCTCGACGTGGGCGTCGCATGGGTAAGGAATAGTAATGATAGAATATTAATAATATAATGAAAATGAACTTCCACTTGTTATTAACCTTTTTGGTAGTTAACTCGCTTCACGTCTATAGTGGCGGCTCAGCGTTTCCACTGCGCTCTTTAGACCAATTCTAGACGTGGCACGAGAACTTCTCTATGACTCGCTTCAAATTCCTTATTGGCGGCTCAGCGTTTCCACTGCGCACTTTAGACCAAGTCCGGATATGTCACGAGTTTAATATATTCGATGCAAGAACTGAATTGGAAGATGGTGTTGAACTAACACAAGAATAACAAGATCGAAACACTGGTATAACAACGATATATTAAATAAGAACTGGTAAGTACACTGGTATACAATATGTAAGTAATATTATAATAGGAGTAGTAATTGGATTAATGAATAATGGATATAGTAATATGTTGTAGGAATAATGTATGAGAATTAGGACTTGAGTTGAGTTGAGTTAGAGTTGGAATTGGAATTGGAATTAGGAGTGAAGGATCGACACACTTCACTATCGCGGAGCTAGACTGAACACGTCTGCTCTTGAAGTCGGAAGAAGCCGGACTGGCACGTCCGTGCGAGTCGCTCGCTTGGAGCGGACCGTTCGAGTCGCTGTCTGGAGGCGGACTGATGCAAGCGTTCGCTCTGCCTTGCCTCCTTCGGTCGGAGTGGGGATAGCTGACGCTGCAGTCTCTTTGTTCTTCAGTCGTCGGAGTGGGAGAACTGCTGACGCAGCAGCGTCTTTGCTCCCGGGGACTGCACGTGCATTTCTGCTGACGCTGCAGTCTCGTGGCTGTCCTATTGCCCTCTACGAGCGTGGGACTGCTGATGCAGCAGTCTTTGGACTTCTCGACGTTTCTAGAAGCTTCTAGATGCTTCCAGAGTGATGCAATACTTTATTGCATTATGTGTCGTGGTGATGGGTTGAAACTGAGGTAAGGTGTTGATCAAGGTGAAGTTATGGTGATGGGTAGAGACGGAGATAAGGATTAGAACAATACAATAATGAGATCTTAATACTATGCTCTTATGTCTAGGGGACGGTGTATGGATCTTATGCAGATCAGACCTTGTATACATAGTGTGTGTACAAGGCCAACGTCGTACATCGGACGACGTAACACCTCCCAACGCGGAAAAGAAATTTCTTACAAGGAAGAAATTTCTCGTTCAACACTCGATCTCACACTCATTCATGCGACGCATCGCCCGGGGGTACTCCGCGCAGGGAGCACAGTTCTCGGCGAGTATTTCCTATATTTGTACGAAACACTGGTTGCACTGAAATGTTGTCGGTGTCGGCACGTGGGGCTGGGGCTGATTTTATGCAATTTATTTCGCTTTGTTCATTTTGCATAATTGGGTTTTGGGTGGGTGGGGAATCACTGGTGTCACTGTCACTTTTGTCTTTTCTTATCTGTGTCCAGATGAGTGTCACGTTTCGCTGACGCGGGGTTTGCGTTGGATTATTCGGCGCACGCTTGAGTTTGTTTGCGTGTACAATCTTAAAATGGTTCCCTACTTTAATTTTTACATTGTTTGAGTCTAAGATGTCGCAGATTTCATGTGGACCCGTCTATTGCGCATCGAATTTGCCCTTGCAGGGTTCTTTGAGTAGGAATACCTGTTCTCCCACCTTGAATTCTACCGGGTTAATTCTTCTATCGTAGTATGATTTTGATTTTCTTTTCGCGGAGACTAAGTTTCCGCGCGCGCGAATCTGGGTTTCGGTTATCTTTCTTTGCAATTGGGAGAGGTAGTGGGTATAGGAGTCGTTTTCGCATTCGTAGGAGTAGGAATCGGCGGATGGGACTCGTGCCAAAGAGCCGAATACTAACTCGTGCGGCGTGAAATCTGTGCCCTCGTGGACACTCGTATTGTAACTAAACATTGCCAAATCGACCCATTTGTCCCAGTTGTTCTTGTGGACGTATTGCTTCAGGTACTCTGCTAAGACGTGATGGGATCTCTCGATTGACCCGTTGCTTTGAGGGTGGAAGGCTGTTGTTTGCAGCCGAGTTATTTTGAATCGTTTTGCGATGGCCTTCATCAGGGAACTTGTGAAATTCGCTCCTTGATCCGTTAGGATGGCTTTAGGTGTTCCGTAACGGCAGATAAAATTGTTTATAAATGCGTCCGCAGTGCTGATGGCATCGGCGGATTTAAGAGGGATTGCGGTTGAGTGTTTCGTTAATAAATCCTGTATGGTTAAGATGTATGTGTTTCCGTCGTTGGTTGTTGGAAGGGGCCCTACAATGTCCATGGACACCTTATCGAACGCTCTACCGGGTGTATCCGTTATTCTCATCGGCAGGCGCGTTTTTACCCTGGTCAGTTTATTACGTTGGCAACTGAGGCAGTTATTAACGTAGTTCGTTATCTGGATCTTCATACCGCTCCACCAATATCTTTCGCGGATTCTCTTCAGGGTTTTTGTAATTCCTTTGTGCCCTGCGTACGCAGAGACGTGATTTTCTGCGATAATATTGTTACGTCACGCCCCACGTCCTAGGCAAAGAAGATGACCCCAGGAGGCGGCACGTGGAATTGAAGAGGAAACGGTCTTTTACGCCAAGACAGCCAGACGGGCAGTCATATGCGCTAGGACACCGATAGTCATTTGAGACCGACAACCCGCTAGCAGTCAACGCGGATGGCGATACTTCTACGCTGACGCAACGAACGCGGTGAGTTGACATGGAACAAAAGGGGTTACAAAAGATACGAATTCTCACCGGTTAGTTGTTGTATCTTAGTAGTACTGTTGAAGGAGTTGAGCTCGTCGGTCAGCATGGGTCTGGTATAACGGGTCGTCCAGACAGATCTCATCGAGATGAGGAAGGTTTGGCAGCTGTCTCGCTGGGGTACGCACGACAATGCGTCTGTTGGACGGTAGGTACTCGTCCTTGATGATCCTACAGCGAACGTGCGGCAAGATTATGGTGCTCCTGCTGTCATCGTCATCAGAGCTGGTGACGAGATCAATGACCTCGTAACGAACGGCAGGCGGGTTGTTGTTGTCACTGGACAGGTTTATGGTATTCCTGACGTCGTCGTCGTCGTCAGAGATGTCAACGAGATCGGCTATCTCGTAGCGACCAGCAGACGGTTTGGTGACAGGTGAAGAACGCGAGAGGTCCGCGTGGTCGACCTCTGTGTTCGGAATCGGACGGCACGGACAACCGTATACCGATACGTAATCTGACGCGTCGCACTCGATATTCTCGGTCGTTCCGAGAAGTTCAGTCCAATCAGTCGAACTTAAGACGCGGTTTAAGATGGCTGTTTGATTTAATGCCCGTTTGAACTTGGCCAGTTGATACTTTCGGCCTGCACGACGTGTACGACGCATAAGGGATGGGTATGGAAGGAACTGTTTCGGAAGAGTTAATACTCTGAAAATCCTTTTGTCGGATTTTGTCTAAGTCCCAAACGTGAAAGAAAAATTGGCCAGGGGTTCCCCGTAGGCGCTGGCCAGAGGTAATTTACCTGACTCGAAAATGTCCACTCGTTAATCGGCACTACCCAGCAGAGCAGACGAACTGGCCTCCGAGCCGGGTCACCGTGCGACAACGAGGGCACTATTAAAACAGTCACTTCACTTTAGACACTGATATGTTTCCTTTCACAAACTGTCACTTTAACTTCGATAATCTTTTGACTAAGTGTCACCTCGTTGACGTATTGCCTCGGCGGAGCTGTAAGCTTCTCCCTTTGTGACCGAGGTTGAACACGTAAGCGAGAGCTCAATTATTTATTATTAATATTAAATGCGTTTATCTGATTTGGAAAGTTATTATTTCCAAACGTCTACTCGTCAACCACTACTTCTCAGCGGAGCGGACGAACTGACCTCCAAGCCGAGTTCTGTATGATTAACGAGGGCACGATTCGAATTTCGAAAAGAAAATGTCACTGGATTTAGTAGAATGATGTGGAAATCAACTTCACGTAGCACTGGTAAAATATAATATATATATTGAAATAAAGAACGTTGAGTACACTTGAGTATAAACTTGGTAGTATAATAATAAATGAATTAAACGTAATAATCGTATACGGAGTATGAGTTAGTAAGAGTTAGAATTGGAATTGATTTAGGAATTGAATTGGTGTTACGTCGTCCGATGTACGACGTTGGCCTTGTACACACACTATGTATACAAGGTCTGATCTGCATAAGATCCATACACCGTCCCCTAGACATAAGAGCATAGTATTAAGATTTCATTATTCTATTGTTCTAATCCTTATCTCCGTCTCTACCCATCACCATAACTTCTCCTTGATCAACACCTTACCTCAGTTTCAACCCATCACCACGACACATAATGCAATAAAGTATTGCATCACTCTGGAAGCATCTAGAAGCTTCTAGAAACGTCGAGAAGTCCAAAGACTGCTGTGTGACGTCGGTCGCACCTCCGACGTTAGCTTTAAGACTACATGTAAAATTAGATACATAAGAGCGAGCGTTCCCCTTTAAAGATTCCAAAACTCCTAAAAATCCTTCATAACAATGAATCCTTAACACCACGTACATCTGATTGAAATCCATCAACATAACCTAAAATCCAAAATCTGTCAAAATCCTAAAATAGCCAAAAATGGCCCAAACTCGAAGATTGAAATATCATTGGACTCGTGAGCGAAAATCATGAAACTAACCTAAAAATTTGTAGGTTAGGTTCTCAATTCGCGTTTGTTTAGACTTTACCAAAATTTCGATTTTTGGTAATTTTCAAAAGTACTTAGAATATTTTCAAACATATGATCGGTCGACAAATGATGTCAACTAATCATATGACATATAAAATTTACATCGAAACGCCTTGCAAAAGCAAGCGCTCGAAAATATTCTAAGTCCCAATTTATTTAAATAAATAAATAGGTACGCCAATGGTTACCACTTAATTTTCGAGTCCTGCACCACTGGGAACGAAAACTGCTGACTCTAGTGCGGCGGCCATCGCGCTGTTTACGACGAAGACCGGCACAAAGAGGACACGGTCCCCTTTTGCGAAGTCAGCATTTTTCGAACGAACGTTGTTCGTCGACGAACGTTCGATTCTCCCCAGTCCTCTCCGGGGACCCGAGTGGGTCAGTCGAGTTTTCGTCAATCTTCCAAGTCCAGACTATTTAGACATAGTCTTTCCAAATCCAGATTGTTTAGACACAATCTTCCCAAATCCATACTGTTTAGACACAGTCCCTAATACCATTCAGTAATATCGTATTCTTATTCGTTTAATTCAAATATTACTTCGTTTATTCAATTAAACATTTTTATTGCGTTTCATATTTCGTACTTAGTACGTATTTCGATTTCGTTAATAATAAGCATCTTTACCTTTGTATTCATTTACGTTTATAATATACTTTGTTTTACCAGAGTCAATCTAAATCCCAATTATTATTTCCTTGCTCCTAACTTCGTAGTTTGAAGTGACACGTTGTTAGTTAGAGATAGAGTTCTCACTGGAAAGTTCGCGAATAGTATTCCTTATTCAATTTCCTGTTACGTGTTCGCGTACGTGCGTGATAGTGATAGACTTGCTCGCATAGCAAGCTCCGCAGCATCCACGTCCGTTTTCTCGAATCAAAATATCGTCAACCACGCGGACGATATTCGCGAGATAAATTCACGGGATCGTACAGCGTCCACGTCCGTTTTCTCGAGTTAAAATATCGTCAATCACGCGGACGATATTCGTGAGTTAGATTCACGGTATCGTACAGCGTCCACGCCCGTTTCCTCAACGAGCGCATCCGTCTACAATACCGTAGCCGCCAGCTGTCAATCATTGGAGGTCGTTCCTGCCAAATATTGACGTGACAGAGTTTGGCGCAGTCGTCAATCCTTGAAGGTCGTTTCCAGCCATTTGGATCAACGCCTGTCAAGCAGAGCGGACCGTATTCAAGGCCATCAGCGCAACCGTAGCTGTTCATCCGTTGCGAATTCATGTCTCGTGTCAATCGACAAGCAAGCGAAGCGTAAAAGTAAGTGGAACATATTACCGCGTATGTTTCAGGGTCGCGTGCATCTTTCATCTGTGTAAGACTGCATGCAGGTGTCGGCATCGGGTCCTAGTCTGTTGATAAAAAGACCAACACTTTTATTAAATGTCAGTCAGTGGAAGAGCAGAGTAGCCGGGCCGCGGTATTCTCTTCTCTTGCTCTTATAGCCCCGCCAGGACGTGACAAATTTGGCGCAGTCGGTAGGACACTCGTTGGTCACCGATGTTAGAGACACCGTCAACACTTTTGTAGGATACGTCATGTGTCCTACCTCTGCCAAAATTTGTTGTGACAATTTTTGGCGCAGTCGGTAGGACAGTCGTTGGTCACCGATGTTAGAAGCACGGCATCGAGGAATAAAAATAGAATCAGTGTTAGCACGCGAACCCCTGCGCGTTCCATCATTGTTTGACAATTTAACGCAGTAGACTTAGAGTCCGTGAAAGCATAGTGTCAGTTAAAAGTGCGACGGGCAGTGAAGAAAACGCCCCTTCGCCCACGTTATATAGTCGGATTATTTTTCGCGAATTTCATACTTAGAAATTTTCAAGCGACGCAATCATGGAAACGCGTAGCGAGGCTAGAAAGAAGGTTCCTCCTACGGAAGAGGAATTAATTGAATTCCAGAAAGATTTAGCTCGTAGAGAAGCAGCTCTCATTAATCAAACCGCCGCGTTGACTCAACTCAAATTGCAATACGAAACAGAAACGCGTGAGCAGAGAGTAACGTACGAGGATATACGCCGCGAGATAGCAGAAATACGATCGGCCAGAGATTCTCAATCAATTCCAGCTAGCCCAGTCGTTGCGCCCCGCGAACCCATAATGCACGATTCTTCGAATTTCACCGTTAAACAAGCGGTTGAACTTGTGCCTACCTTTGACGGCACCTCCATAACCGTGCTACAATGCGTTCGCGCGTGCAAGCGAGCCTTGGAAGCTGTTCCAGCCACAGCTGAGCGTACCCTCACTAGATTAGTATGCAATAAGCTTAGAGGACAGGCATACGCCGCGATTGAAGACGTAAATATTAACACAATCTCTGAATTGTGCAACCGCCTGAAAGATGTACTAGGCCCATATAAATTCATCGATCAGTATCGCGGAGAATTAGCTTCGATACACCAGGGACAGTCCGAGCACGTGTTGAATTATATTACGCGAGTAAAGGACCTTAGAACGGCGATCATAGATTCAGGCCGCGGGGTCCCCAATCTAGACGAGATTGACAAATTCACAATTGATTGTTTCATGCGTGGTCTTATCCCAGCGCTTCGAGCCGAGGTCAGGCTCTGTGCGTCACTCGAATTACAGAAAATATTCGACGAAGCAGTAACCGCGTACAAACAGTACGAGCTTGACCGTGTTCGTTATCGTGACGACGGACGCCGCGTTGCATTCTCCGACTCTCGTAATCGCACGCCAGAGCGATCAAGCAACTCTTATTATGATAGGAATGCGCCTGAGCAGCGCAACAGATCTTTGGAAAGGAAAGATCAACGACCTTCCTTTTCACCTCGTGAATCCTGGCGAGAC
Organism: Lasioglossum baleicum; assembly: GCF_051020765.1. Classification (NCBI taxonomy): domain Eukaryota; kingdom Metazoa; phylum Arthropoda; class Insecta; order Hymenoptera; family Halictidae; genus Lasioglossum; species Lasioglossum baleicum. Next base: position 489,359 of record NW_027469113.1, on the reverse strand, counting down.
AGGAAACCCGATAACAGAGACGCGTATCGCTCTCCTCCCCCGCGACGTCACGAACCGTCGCAATCAAATCAGCGCGAAACGTATAAACGCGAAGATCGCGCTTCCCAGTCCCCAGGTCGCGATCGCTTTCCTACGGAGAATCGGAAGTATTGTAAATATTGTAAGCGCACGGGACATGACATACACGAATGTCGCCGCCGCGAATATTACAATAAAAATGAGTCGGGAAACGAATCAAGCCTCCCGACAAACGCGACCAAAGGACGGGAGGCATCCCAAGAGAATCGCCAAAAGGCAACACAGCTGGCCGTCATCAGCGACGACCAGCAGTAAATGAAATTCGAGTAGATAGGAGAGATAACCCGGACGGTCAGCAGAATGAACGACCATCCGCGAAATTAGTCTCGGCAATAAATCTCGCGCCGGACTCCCCTATCCCTCGAATAAAAGCAAAATCGTCACTCTTCTCAAAAGAGTGTGAGTTCCTCTTGGACACCGGGTCCGAGGTCAACTTAATCCGAGCGTCTGGTATCAAATCTGACGTTCATCTAAAAACTGACAGCGTCATACACGTCCATGGCGTGACAGAAGGAGAAATTGCGACCCTCGGTTATATCAATGCGGAGCTAGCAGATTCCATTAAAGTCACGCTACACGTTCTGCCTGACAGTTTTCCAATTAATATAGATGGTATCTTAGGCTCCCCCTTCTTCAGAGAGGGAGCAGAGATATCATTTGCGAAGGAATGCGTAGAGTATAAAAACCTACGTATTCCCTTTTCGAATCCTCGGGAATATTCCGTCGAAAGCCGTACCGCCGCCTGCATAGCCGTCAACGTAAAGGGCCCAAGCGAAGGGTATGTGCGAAAAGTAGATGTAAAACCCGATGTGTTCTTAGGTGATTGTTTAGTCACCAACCGTAACGGAAAGGCATACCTGCGATGCTTTAACGCATCGTCCGAAGTGGCGTCCTTCTCCCTGCCTACGTTGGAGGTGGAAGAGATCGAGGTTCCCTTTTCGAATATTCAAGCCGAAGTCAATTCGGACTTATTCAATGCTCGTGCGTGCCGCGCGCACGAGACGATCGTTAACGATCAACTCGCGTCTTCTATTAATTCCGGTAACCATTCCGACGATTCCGGTAGCCATCCCGATTCTTTAAATAATTCCGGTAACCATCCCGACGATTCCGGTAGCCATCCCGATTCTTTAAATAATTCCGGTAACCATTCCGACGATTCCGGTAGCCATCCCGACTCTTTAAATAATTCCGGTAACCATCCCGACGATTCCGGTAGCCATCCCGATTCTTTAAATAATTCCGGTAACCATCCCGACAATTCCGGTAACCATCCCGATCACTCATACTCGAAACCCCTTATGAAAGGCTTCGAATTCATACCCAAAAGGGTCCATTCCATTACCAAGTCCCGTAATGCTCGCGTTAATGAGCTTATGGAAACTATTCCCATGGATCACCTCGATCACGACGAGATAGACCATGTCAAATCTTTATTGGAGGAGAATAATGATCTCTTCCACCTTCAAGGGGATCGTCTGGGGAAAACTAACGCTGTAACACATAAAATCCCCACGACGGACGACATCCCCGTACATACCAAGCAATACCGGTATCCGCCGATTCACAAGGAGGAGATCGACAAACAAATGTGTGAACTCTTACAAAATGATATAGTCGCACCCTCTAGTTCACCGTATAACTCCCCTTTGTGGATCGTACCGAAGAAAGCGGATGCCGAAGGAAATAAGAAATGGAGAATGGTAATTGACTATCGCGCTTTAAACGAGAAGTCAATAGCAGACGCTTATCCACTGCCCAGCATAAACGAGATCTTAGATCAGCTGGGTAGTGCCAAATATTTTAGCGTATTTGATCTGGCAAGCGGGTTTCACCAAATAGGCATGGAAAAGGAGGACGCCGCAAAAACCGCCTTCTCAACTCCGTTCGGACACTACCAGTATAATAGAATGCCGTTCGGATTGCGTAATGCGCCGGCTACGTTCCAGCGACTAATGGATACGATCCTAACCGGTCTCCAGGGTAACGAACTCTTCGTTTATCTTGACGATATAGTCATATACGCGCGTTCCCTAGAAGAACACAAAGCGAAATTTGATAAATTGGCTCGCCGATTGAGAGCCGCCAATTTGAAATTACAACCGTCTAAATGCGGGTTTTTGCACAGAGAGGTAGCTTACCTAGGACACCAGATTAGCGAGGATGGCGTACGGCCATGCCCTAAAAAAATTAACGCGGTCCAAAATTATCCTCGACCGAAAAACGCAAAGAACGTCCGCGAATTTTTAGGTCTAGCGGGCTATTACCGCAGATTCATAGATAGATTCGCTCATATTTCCAAACCCCTCACCCAACTCCTTACCAAGGACACGAAATTCGTGTGGGGGTCAAAGCAGGAGGAAGCCTTCGAGACTTTACGACAGGCATTGTGTACGGAGCCTGTCCTCCAGTACCCAGATTTTGGGAAACCATTCAACGTAACTTGCGACGCCTCAGGGTACGCGATCGGCGCTGTCCTAAGCCAAGGCGACGTGGGAAAGGATCGCCCTATCGCGTACGCGTCACGTATCCTTCACGGCGCTGAACTAAACTACTCCACAATAGAAAAGGAGTGTTTAGCCATAATATTCGCCGTCCAATATTTCCGCCCGTACATTTACGGCAGGAAATTCTTACTCATCACCGATCACAGACCGCTGGTGTGGATGACATCCGTAAAGGATCCCACATCCCGGCTCCTCCGGTGGAGATTAAAATTGGCAGAGTTCGAATACCAGGTTATCTACAAACCTGGCAGAGCCAACTCTAATGCGGATGCCCTATCCCGGAATCCGGTGGCATTGCCCATCTCATGGACCGATTCAGAGGAAACGACTCCGCCTAGGACGCCATTGTCAAGCCCGGGGACTCCTCTTTTCGACGCACGCCGCAGGAAGAAAGATAGAGACGATTCAATTCTCATGCCCCCACCGAAGTCAATGCCCCCAAAAAGGAGAAGATCATCGGCAGCCTCGTCACCGGGACCATCGATGGGTACGCCATCGCATTCTGATGACCCCCGCGCAGCATCCCCGCCTCTTATTTCAATCGCCGATCAAGGATTACTACGGGATCTGGGAGTCGAAGAAACTCTTTCCTTTTCTCCTATATTTCCGCCTTCCTTGACCGGACCAGATGTCTTCGATGAGCGAGAAGAGAGTATTCCCTCAGAAGAAGAAGAAGAAGAAGAAGAAGAAGAAGAAGAAGAAGAAAGCAATCCTACACCACGTAGAAGAAGAATAATTCATACAAGGGACCGATTAATAATGAGAAGGGACAATTTAGTTTGCTTCATAACGATGGACGGACGGCCCATCGATCTCGGGGCCGTAGATCTCTATAGACAAGGCAAACTGGCCAAATCCCAAGACTTACTCCTACATAGAGCTAGGGTAACAGATCACGGTAAATACAAGTTAATCCAGATACCGATTAAACAATCGCCGCTTCATGAGGTATCTGCAGACGACCTCAAAGAATGTCTTAGAACGTTGATCGACGTTGTCAACGAGCTCGCGTTGGAATCCTTTTCAATCTCTAAAACATTCCTCGACCATTTGTCGAGAGAATACGTGATCAATCTACTCACAGAAACATTCGAGGACACACCAGTCCAAATATTTCTCTGTTCGAACGAGGTCCAAATCCCCGCTGAGGATAGAAGGATGGAGATCATCACGGAGAACCATGTATCAGCGTATGCCGGCCATAAAGGCATAACCAAGACATACAAAAGGATAAGAGAAAAATACTGGTGGAACAGCCTCAAAAAGGACGTAACCAACTACGTTAACAATTGCCTGAGTTGCCAGCGTAACAAGTTAACAAGAGTAAAAACTCGCCTACCAATGAAGTTAACGGATACGCCCGGCAGGGCGTTTGATAAGGTCTCGCTAGACATCGTGGGACCATTACCCACTACCGAAGATGGCAACACGTATGTAATGACGATGCAAGACCTTCTTACAAAATACTCCGTCGCAGTGCCGCTCAAATCTACCGACTCCGTCAGTACAGCAAACGCCTTCATCGACCACCTGATATGTCGCTTTGGAACGCCTAAGGCAATATTAACGGATCAAGGGACTAACTTCACAAGCTCCCTTATGAAGGCTATCGCAAAAAGATTCAGGATTACACGCCTCCAAACCACTGCTTTCCATCCACAAAGCAACGGATCCATTGAGAGATCGCATCATGTACTGACGGAATATTTGAAGCAGTACGTCAACAAAAATAACTGGGATAAATGGATAAACTTGGCAATGTTTAGCTACAATACCAGCGTACACGAGGGAACAGACTTCACCCCACACGAGTTGGTATTCGGTTCCCTGGCCCGTGTTCCTTCCTCTGATTCCCATCTCTACGCAGTAGAGAACGAGTCCTACGCAGGTTACCTCTTTGACCTACAAAGAAAGATAAGCGAGACACAATCCCGCGCGCGCGATAATTTAGTAGCGGCAAAGCAGAAATCAAAGACTTATTATGATAGGAAGATTAACCCCGTGCAGTTCACGGTAGGCGAACAGGTATACTTGTTAAAAGAACCTCGTAAAGGAAAATTCGACGCGCAATATACTGGACCGCATGAGATAATAGAAATGCTTGATACGAACAATGTCAAATTACGAATAGGAAACCATTTCAAAATTGTCCATGCAAATAAGATTAAACGTCTTCCAGGTAGCCCGAGACAGGACACGCGTCAGCGAAATATTGTAACTGCAAACTTAATCTCTGATCCTTCTAAGAAAGACGATAGCGAGCCAAGGGTCCAACCAGAGGAGTCAGTTTACGAGACTCTTCACTCCTCATCCGATCAAGCTCCGAGTCACATTGCGGATCCCATAGCTATCCACGACAGAAAGATGTGCGGACCGATGGGAGGAAGACGGCCGACCGTGCTGAAAGCTCACCGATACATGAGACGATACAACAACACTATCTGTTACAATGGGATAGTTCGAGTGGCTTGCAACGGCAAGTTGCTGTGCCGCAACTGCAGCCAATACACCCGAATTGTTAGAGTGGAACGATGGGAGCATCAGCGGATGTATAACATCCCAAATAGATGCGAGTATTGCGGAATAAGGCTATGCACCGAAACACCAGTATTGGAGTGCATCCCTTGCGGACAGATTCTATCGGCAAGATGGATCGCACAACGGGACGACCCTGACTGGATATCCGATAGTTCCAGCGATGACACCGATTCAGACAATGGTGACATTTAAGCGGAAGCCAGTGATAGTGCCAGTGTCGGAGAATTCCGAACCCGTCCTCCCTTGACGAAACGAACGTTAATTTGCGATTCCCTTGACCCAGCGTTGCGAGACAGGGATGACATTTCAGTGCATCCTGTCTACCGCCACCCAGAGGCAGAGATTCCACTGCGTGAAATCTCTTCTCTAAGGGGGGAGGTGTGACGTCGGTCGCACCTCCGACGTTAGCTTTAAGACTACATGTAAAATTAGATACATAAGAGCGAGCGTTCCCCTTTAAAGATTCCAAAACTCCTAAAAATCCTTCATAACAATGAATCCTTAACACCACGTACATCTGATTGAAATCCATCAACATAACCTAAAATCCAAAATCTGTCAAAATCCTAAAATAGCCAAAAATGGCCCAAACTCGAAGATTGAAATATCATTGGACTCGTGAGCGAAAATCATGAAACTAACCTAAAAATTTGTAGGTTAGGTTCTCAATTCGCGTTTGTTTAGACTTTACCAAAATTTCGATTTTTGGTAATTTTCAAAAGTACTTAGAATATTTTCAAACATATGATCGGTCGACAAATGATGTCAACTAATCATATGACATATAAAATTTACATCGAAACGCCTTGCAAAAGCAAGCGCTCGAAAATATTCTAAGTCCCAATTTATTTAAATAAATAAATAGGTACGCCAATGGTTACCACTTAATTTTCGAGTCCTGCACCACTGGGAACGAAAACTGCTGACTCTAGTGCGGCGGCCATCGCGCTGTTTACGACGAAGACCGGCACAAAGAGGACACGGTCCCCTTTTGCGAAGTCAGCATTTTTCGAACGAACGTTGTTCGTCGACGAACGTTCGATTCTCCCCAGTCCTCTCCGGGGACCCGAGTGGGTCAGTCGAGTTTTCGTCAATCTTCCAAGTCCAGACTATTTAGACATAGTCTTTCCAAATCCAGATTGTTTAGACACAATCTTCCCAAATCCATACTGTTTAGACACAGTCCCTAATACCATTCAGTAATATCGTATTCTTATTCGTTTAATTCAAATATTACTTCGTTTATTCAATTAAACATTTTTATTGCGTTTCATATTTCGTACTTAGTACGTATTTCGATTTCGTTAATAATAAGCATCTTTACCTTTGTATTCATTTACGTTTATAATATACTTTGTTTTACCAGAGTCAATCTAAATCCCAATTATTATTTCCTTGCTCCTAACTTCGTAGTTTGAAGTGACACGTTGTTAGTTAGAGATAGAGTTCTCACTGGAAAGTTCGCGAATAGTATTCCTTATTCAATTTCCTGTTACGTGTTCGCGTACGTGCGTGATAGTGATAGACTTGCTCGCATAGCAAGCTCCGCAGCATCCACGTCCGTTTTCTCGAATCAAAATATCGTCAACCACGCGGACGATATTCGCGAGATAAATTCACGGGATCGTACAGCGTCCACGTCCGTTTTCTCGAGTTAAAATATCGTCAATCACGCGGACGATATTCGTGAGTTAGATTCACGGTATCGTACAGCGTCCACGCCCGTTTCCTCAACGAGCGCATCCGTCTACAATACCGTAGCCGCCAGCTGTCAATCATTGGAGGTCGTTCCTGCCAAATATTGACGTGACAGAGTTTGGCGCAGTCGTCAATCCTTGAAGGTCGTTTCCAGCCATTTGGATCAACGCCTGTCAAGCAGAGCGGACCGTATTCAAGGCCATCAGCGCAACCGTAGCTGTTCATCCGTTGCGAATTCATGTCTCGTGTCAATCGACAAGCAAGCGAAGCGTAAAAGTAAGTGGAACATATTACCGCGTATGTTTCAGGGTCGCGTGCATCTTTCATCTGTGTAAGACTGCATGCAGGTGTCGGCATCGGGTCCTAGTCTGTTGATAAAAAGACCAACACTTTTATTAAATGTCAGTCAGTGGAAGAGCAGAGTAGCCGGGCCGCGGTATTCTCTTCTCTTGCTCTTATAGCCCCGCCAGGACGTGACAGCTGCATCAGCAGTCCCACGCTCGTAGAGGGCAATAGGACAGCCACGAGACTGCAGCGTCAGCAGAAATGCACGTGCAGTCCCCGGGAGCGAAGACGCTGCTGCGTCAGCGGTTCTCCCACTCCGACGACCGAAGAACAAAGAGACTGCAGCGTCAGCTATCCCCACTCCGACCGAAGGAGGCAAGGCAGAGCGGACGCTTGTATCAGTCCGCCTCCATCTCGCGACTCGAGCGGTCCGCTCCAAGCGAGCGACTCGCACGGACGTGCCAGTCCGGCTTCTTCCGACTTCAAGAGCAGACGTGTTCAGTCTAGCTCCGCGAAAGTGAAGTGTGTCGATCCTTCACTCCTAATTCCAATTCCAATTCCAACTCTAACTCAACTCAACTCAAGTCCTAATTCTCATACGTTATTCCTACAACATATTACTATATCCATTATTCATTAATCCAATTACTACTCCTATTATAATACTACTTACATATTGTATACCAGTGTACTTACCAGTTCTTATTTAATATATCGTTGTTATACCACTGCTTCGATCTTGTTATTCTTGTGTTAGTTCAACACCATCTTCCAATTCAGTTCTTGCATCGAATATATTAAACTCGTGACATATCCGGACTTGGTCTAAAGTGCGCAGTGGAAACGCTGAGCCGCCAATAAGGAATTTGAAGCGAGTCATAGAGAAGTTCTCGTGCCACGTCTAGAATTGGTCTAAAGTGCGCAGTGGAAACGCTGAGCCGCCACTATAGACGTGAAGCGAGTTAACTACCAAAAAGGTTAATAACAAGTGGAAGTTCATTTTCATTATATTATTATTAATATTCCATCATTACTATTCCTTACCCATGCGACGCCCACGTCGAGCGGGACGCAAGTATCAACTTGCTAAATTGAGACGCGCGTTGAGAAATAAAGCGGTGCTCGATCAAATCATTGCCACTACCGAGTGGACAGAACTTCTGGGAACCACCGAGCACATTCCGTGTGACGCGTCCGATTACGTTTCTGTATACGGTTGCCCTTGCAACCCTCCTAAAGAGGTCAACCACGCGGACCTCTCGCGAGCTCCGACGCCAGTTCTACATCCGGTCGATTGTCCAGAGGTGATCGACATAGCCGACGACGACGACAGCCGAGACACGATCATCGTTCCCAGGGTCCGTTGCCGAATCATCCGTGACGTTCCTCTGCCAGCTCACCAACGTGTCGTCTTGCGGCCAGCATCCAAGGCCACTAATGTCGTCCCGAACCGAGCAGCAGCAACTCTGCCAGATCTTCCCCACCTCGAGGACATCTGTATAGAAGATCCGATGTACTACACCTACTGTCAGTACCGCCAGTTCCTGCTACAACAATATTATTAGGCGTCAATACAACATTGCGGTGAGTCGTATAATGTCTTGTATAATTGCCGAATCCTGTAAACTCACCGTTCTCGTTGCATCATCTCGCGCGTGATTCTTGTCGGGACACTTCTTGTAACCGCGTCGGACGTTCTTTTCTTGACTGCATCCATAGCAATATCGGTTGTCCTAGTGCATATGACAGCCCGCGGCTGTCTCGGCACGAAAGACCACTCCTCATTTTAATCATAATATCTCAACCGTCCGTCTGTCACTGTTTTCTTTTCTCTCTCCTGGTACCTGTAACAAAAACACAGTGACGGACGTGACAAATTTGGCGCAGTCGGTAGGACATCGAAGTGGTCGCCGATATTTGCATTGATAAGCCCCGACGCGTGTCAGTGCGAAGTTCACATTTCTTAAATCCCATTCATATCCCCCAAAATGTCTCGCCCAATCACGCGATCTCAAAAGGGTCTCCGAGCAGATCCTAACGCAGACCTTCCTCCAATGACCGAGGAAGAGCTACTCCTTTATGCACAAGACCTCGCCCGTAGAGAGCAATATCTCAAAGAGGAAACTGATTTTATTGCCAAATTGCGTCTCAAATATGAAGAAGACGCACAAAACCAAAAGAATATGCTCGACGAAATACGAAAAGAGCGTCATAACATCCAAATCACGAGTCAAACCCTACGTCAACAGACGCCTACACCAGGCCCTAGTAACGTCTCTAATATGCGGGAACCTTCACCGCCAGAGCCACGCGAAATCCCACAGTATGAACCTACTGGTAATTTCGCTCTAAAACAAGCCGCCGAGCTTGTCCCTAGATTCGACGGAACTTCGTCTTCCGTCCTACAATTCATACGTGCATGCAAACGCGCGCGTGACACCGTACCGGCCACTGCAGAGCGTGCCCTCACGAAATTGCTCTGCAATAAACTCCACGATCGTGCTTATGCCGCTATAGAAGGCCAGCACATATTCACAATTTCTGCACTATGCGAGAAATTACGAACAGTACTGGGCCCATACAAATTCGTTGACCAGTACCGTGGCGATCTCGCGAGTGTACTCCAAGCTCCAAACGAGCACATCTTAGACTTCATCAATCGCGTTAAAGACCTTCGAACCGCGATTCAAGATGCCACAGATATTGGCCTTGATTACGAAGAACTAGATCGCTTCGTAGTAGATTGTTTTCTACGAGGTCTCCTTCCCCAGCTGCGTGCCGAAGTGCTTCATTGCCCTTCGCGAAATCCTGCCACTGTTTTCGAAGCAGCCATCTCTGCTTACAGGCAGTATGAGTCAGACCAGACTCGTCGACGAGAACTGATCCGCGAAGAAAACCGAGTCAGCTTCTCTGATAACCGGCCGTATCGCCAGCGTTCCACGTACGAGTCCGCTCGTGACATTCCAGAGCGAACTCAAGAACGCCGCGATAACAGACCGGACTTGTCTCAGCAGTCCTCGAGAAACTCAAACCGGGACTCTTATCGCTCCCCGACGCCGCAACGGCGATGGGAAAATAATCCTCGCGACCAAAACACGTACCGCGATGGTCGCACAGATCGCCCCTCAAGCCCTAACAAGTTTTGCAACTACTGCAAAGTCCCCGGGCACGATATTCACGAGTGCCGTAAGCGCGCTTTTAATAATAATAGGAGGTCGGGAAACGAGTCCGGCCTCCCGACCGAAGCCAACCCCAGGCGGGAGGCCGCATCTTCAACTCAAACTACAGCCCGCACCCAAACAGCTATCCGGACGAACGACCAGTCCGACGATTCGTCTCAGCAGTAAATCTTGCTGCAGACTCACCAATTCCGCGCGTAAAAATCTCCGCCCCTCAATTACAAAAGAAGTGTGAATTTTTGTTGGACACGGGTTCGGAGATCAATTTGATTCGTGCGTCAAGTCTAGAACCAAATCTACCTATAGATTATACGAACACTATAGAAGTCCAAGGAATAACCGAGGGATCCATTCCAACTCTCGGTCAAATTAAAATACACTTACAGGGTCAAAACCCTATCGAATTTCATGTCTTGGAAGAAAACTTCCCAATTAACATCGACGGAATCCTCGGTTCTCCCTTCTTCAGAACAGGAGCCGAGATCTCCTTTGCGAATGAATACATTATGATAGGAAACATTCGGGTTCCCTTCTCGAACCCTTGCGCGCCCACGGCTGAGCCTCGCGATAAATTGGCAGCAGAGGTTATTTCAATGCCTTCGTCTATGACCAACGATCTCGTTAAAACTCCAGCCGCCAAGCGTGAGGAACATTCGGCAGGGAACGTTCGAGTGTCTTCCTCAAATCCTCGTGCACCCGCGGTCAGACCTTGCAGAGCTCCGGTGACGGAGGTTATTTCAATGCCTCCTCGGGATTCGATCGAGTGCTCCCTAGAGAAAAACGCCGTGAAAAGCCGGCCGGAATCGAAGGAGACTCGAGAGATATCGGAGTACACTGCGAGAAGTCGGATCGTGGAGCGTGAGGATCGAGTCCGAACAAAGACTCCTCCGAAATCCGAAGAATTCGTCCTCGAACCTCGTACCGTTGCGTGTATAGCAGTCGACGTCGAAGGACCCAAACAGGGATATATCCGCCGTGTTAATGTAGCGCCGGATGTATTCCTGGGTGACTGCGTTGTCACCAATCGTAAGGGCAAAGCGAGCCTCCGGTGTTTTAACACCTCGTCGGAAAGAGTTTCATTTCGATTGCCCCCATTGGAGATGGAAGAAATCGAGTCGTACTCTTCCGACCTTTCTAATTCCGGGAACCATCCCGACGTATTCGGTAACCATCCCGACTTTTCTACTTCCGGGTATCATCCCGACGCATTCGGTAACCATCCCGACCTTTCTAATTCCGGGTATCATCCCGACGCATTCGGTAACCATCCCGACCTTACTAATTCCGGTAACCATCCCGACGCATTCGGTAACCATCCCGACCTTTTCAATTCCGGTAACCATCCCGACGTATTGGGTAACCATCCCGACAATTTTAATCCAGAGTCCAAAGAAGACTCCCGCGAATTCAAACCTATGAAGGTTTATTCTACAAGCTCCGGTATCAAGTCCGATTGTTTCTATTCCGAGTCTAGGTTGAAAGGAAATGTCCCCGCCTTTGATTCTCTAAAGACGACAGAACGTCTACATAAAATAAAGCATAAAACTCTACCTCGTATAGACCGAGCATACGAGTCGATCATAAAAGATCATCCCGCGATAATTTCTAAATCAGAGTCAAAGAGAGTCTATATTTCATTTCAAAAACCTACCTCTGATTTTTCGCCGGGACATGATCTCTTCCAGTCTCAACGGTCAAGTATCCGTGCACCGCAAAGCGATTTCCATCCATCTAGGAATTATACGTCTGTAAAATACGCGTCAGCAAAAAGGAGAAACAAATTTCGTATTATACTATACCTTTGCATTAACCCGCGAACAATGATTGTAGCGTCTCCTGCGATTTGCGATAAGAAACCCTCCCAGGAGATTTCATTACAGTCCTCCGCTGACGCGAAATTAGAATCCGCGATAATCACGCGTCCGGTCAACACCGATAAGCGAGCGAAATCCGAAACCCAGCGTCGACAGAATCTCCTTCCACCGCCGGAAGATACAGAACAAACGACAGCAGCACTTCGAAGAAGTTCCTACAGCCAGAATCCCAGCCTGTTCCCAGCCGCCTACCACATCGTGTCCAGTATCCACAAACACGATCAACATGTGCGGACACTTACAACCGGCGAGACCATCGGCGAACAAAGCCGGAGACTTCATCTACAGATACCAGGGAATATTCTGCTACAATGGCAGACACAGAATCTCCCTAAATGGCAGAGAACTATGCCTTGCCTGCAGCCTCACTGCGGTAGTCAGGAGGGTCATCGTATACACGCACGTTCTTACAAGGAAAAGGAAGAACGCATGCGACGCGTGTACAAAACCCATATTGAGGGAAACCCCAATATTGGAATGCATCCACTGCAGCTTCCTCCTCGCACTGGATCAGGCAGCAACAGACACTGCCAGAATAAGAAGAGAAAGAGGCGAAATTCTCACGGACGACGAAGAAGAGGACGAAAACTCAAGCACCTCTTCCTCGGACGAAGACACCAATACTCAAGCAAATTAGAGATGCAGAGTGTTTGTGCCAAAGCCGTAATCTCGTCACCTGAGACAAAAGTGACAGTGACACCAGTGATTCCCCACCCACCCAAAACCCCAATTATGCAAAATGAACAAAGCGAATACGACTTGTCGGACATTACAAAACCAGCCCCAGCCCCACGTGCCGACACCGACAACATTTCAGTGCGACCAGTGTTTCGTACAAATATAGGAAATACTCGCCGAGAACTGTGCTCCCTGCGCGGAGTACCTCCGGACGATGCGTCGCATGAATGAGTGTGTGATCAAGTGTTGAGCGAGAAATTTCTTCCTTGTAAGAAATTTCTTTTCCGCGTTGGGAGGTGTTACGTCGTCCGATGTACGACGTTGGCCTTGTACACACACTATGTATACAAGGTCTGATCTGCATAAGATCCATACACCGTCCCCTAGACATAAGAGCATAGTATTAAGATTTCATTATTCTATTGTTCTAATCCTTATCTCCGTCTCTACCCATCACCATAACTTCTCCTTGATCAACACCTTACCTCAGTTTCAACCCATCACCACGACACATAATGCAATAAAGTATTGCATCACTCTGGAAGCATCTAGAAGCTTCTAGAAACGTCGAGAAGTCCAAAGACTGCTGCATCAGCAGTCCCACGCTCGTAGAGGGCAATAGGACAGCCACGAGACTGCAGCGTCAGCAGAAATGCACGTGCAGTCCCCGGGAGCGAAGACGCTGCTGCGTCAGCGGTTCTCCCACTCCGACGACCGAAGAACAAAGAGACTGCAGCGTCAGCTATCCCCACTCCGACCGAAGGAGGCAAGGCAGAGCGGACGCTTGTATCAGTCCGCCTCCATCTCGCGACTCGAGCGGTCCGCTCCAAGCGAGCGACTCGCACGGACGTGCCAGTCCGGCTTCTTCCGACTTCAAGAGCAGACGTGTTCAGTCTAGCTCCGCGAAAGTGAAGTGTGTCGATCCTTCACTCCTAATTCCAATTCCAATTCCAACTCTAACTCAACTCAACTCAAGTCCTAATTCTCATACGTTATTCCTACAACATATTACTATATCCATTATTCATTAATCCAATTACTACTCCTATTATAATACTACTTACATATTGTATACCAGTGTACTTACCAGTTCTTATTTAATATATCGTTGTTATACCAGTGCTTCGATCTTGTTATTCTTGTGTTAGTTCAACACCATCTTCCAATTCAGTTCTTGCATCGAATATATTAAACTCGTGACATATCCGGACTTGGTCTAAAGTGCGCAGTGGAAACGCTGAGCCGCCAATAAGGAATTTGAAGCGAGTCATAGAGAAGTTCTCGTGCCACGTCTAGAATTGGTCTAAAGTGCGCAGTGGAAACGCTGAGCCGCCACTATAGACGTGAAGCGAGTTAACTACCAAAAAGGTTAATAACAAGTGGAAGTTCATTTTCATTATATTATTATTAATATTCCATCATTACTATTCCTTACCCATGCGACGCCCACGTCGAGCGGGACGCAAGTATCAACTTGCTAAATTGAGACGCGCGTTGAGAAATAAAGCGGTGCTCGATCAAATCATTGCCACTACCGAGTGGACAGAACTTCTGGGAACCACCGAGCACATTCCGTGTGACGCGTCCGATTACGTTTCTGTATACGGTTGCCCTTGCAACCCTCCTAAAGAGGTCAACCACGCGGACCTCTCGCGAGCTCCGACGCCAGTTCTACATCCGGTCGATTGTCCAGAGGTGATCGACATAGCCGACGACGACGACAGCCGAGACACGATCATCGTTCCCAGGGTCCGTTGCCGAATCATCCGTGACGTTCCTCTGCCAGCTCACCAACGTGTCGTCTTGCGGCCAGCATCCAAGGCCACTAATGTCGTCCCGAACCGAGCAGCAGCAACTCTGCCAGATCTTCCCCACCTCGAGGACATCTGTATAGAAGATCCGATGTACTACACCTACTGTCAGTACCGCCAGTTCCTGCTACAACAATATTATTAGGCGTCAATACAACATTGCGGTGAGTCGTATAATGTCTTGTATAATTGCCGAATCCTGTAAACTCACCGTTCTCGTTGCATCATCTCGCGCGTGATTCTTGTCGGGACACTTCTTGTAACCGCGTCGGACGTTCTTTTCTTGACTGCATCCATAGCAATATCGGTTGTCCTAGTGCATATGACAGCCCGCGGCTGTCTCGGCACGAAAGACCACTCCTCATTTTAATCATAATATCTCAACCGTCCGTCTGTCACTGTTTTCTTTTCTCTCTCCTGGTACCTGTAACAAAAACACAGTGACGGACGTGACATTGGAATGGATTTGGAATAGTAGAACAAACGTCGATGAACGTCGAAGCGCGAATTAGAAGAGCGCAGATCGACACGTCTGCTCGCTTCGCTGGCTTGGGCCAGACTGACTGATGTCGTTGTGTGAGAATGGAGTGAGCGCAGACCGACACGTCCGCTCACGTGAAATCTCTCGGTCCGAGGTTGTGTTCGGTGAACGCTCGCATTACAATTTTTGGTCTTGAGACGCATCGTTAGTGAGCGATCCGCGCAGGGAGCTCAGTTCTCGGCGCACGTTGACTGTATTAACAGTACGAAACACTGGATGCACTGAGATGTTGTCTGATTCTGCGCGAGGAGTTGGGGTAGGTTTCGCAATGTCCGACAGTCTATAATCGCAATGTTCATTATCTGACTGTCTTTTATTGGGGTCTTGGGAGGGAATGGGCTCACTTATGTCATTTTCACTTTCACTTTTCCGATATCTGACAGCGTATGTGTATGTTTCGTCTCTTTGTTTCAGGAAAATGAAGAATCTTGTCAAGGAACTCCAGATGGCGACGATGAGGTGGAGGCTCCAGCCGTATAACGAATGGAGAGCGATGCCATTGATGATTGTGCTGATAATAGTTTTTATTGTGCGAATTGCCACATATATTCCTATTAATCCAGCGGTTACGGATCCGAACGTGGTAAATCCTGACCATAACTTCTGTGCGGTAGATTCAGCTATTTGTTGAAGCGACTCTTCGTCGAGCAGGTTGAACATGTTAATATTTCCTGCTGCGTATTGTCTACCTGAGGCGCCTTGTGCAATAGTATTTATTACGGCTACCTTTTCTACAGGGAACATTATGTGATCCTGCAGTTTGTCGAGGTTGTCTTGCGAATATATGCCTCCAGTCGCAAGGTTTTTGGGGTCCACGTATTTCCATGTGGCCTTAGAGATTGGATGGAGTTCTGACGGTGCAATAGTTTCTGTTAGTGATGGAGTGAGTCGGTACCATGTTCCATGTATTCTGTAATATGGAGATAGTAACTCGCTGCACGGCTTCTCTGTACCGGTGTTTGAAATAATGTGGTCCTTTGGTTTCAGGAATCTTGAAGAATTCTTGTACGTGACGGGCAGTTCGTCATAACAGCGTTCCGTTTTCCGGATCTGGACTGTCACTGGGATACATTTGATAATATGGACCACTTCACCTGCTGGGACTGCAATAAATCCAGCGTCTTTCATGATGGCGGTTGCCACTTCTTCAGGGGCTGTGTGCAGCTGAGTGAGTGCGTTCTGGAGAATTTGTCGTTCTAGTTCGCACTTTTGACGAATGACGTCCTTATATAGTTGAGAAAATTGTGTACGGAGATGTTTCTCTACGTAGACGAATTTGCTGTTGACATAGGTGAATATGTCGAGATTGTTGACGAGGGTGGGTGACTTCTCCTTGAATTTCCCTGACTTCCCCGTTTCTAGTATGAACAGTTTTGGATGTTCTGTACGGATTATGATAAATCCGCAGACTGAAGATCGTCCTGTCTCGGTTAGTGCAAATGTTGTATCCTGAGAGGCAACTGTATACAAGGTTGGCGAGGATTTTAACTGTGGGGATAGCTTGGTCGCTAGCCCTTCGTATAGAACATCGTAGTTGTTGAATCTGCATGAATCTGTTGGTGCGGGTTCCCAGAATGTGTATCCGTCCTGTGAATCGAGGCAGTTGCCTTTCTGAAGAGGACAGGTTTGTCCGGATTGTAAATGAATTTGTGCTGTGGATAGCTTTATCGGTGCAATGTAGTCCCGTATCGTGATGCGTATTATGGCTTGCACCACGACGTCCGTCCAGGTTCCAAAAGGATCGTTGTAGGTTGTGCCTGAGCAGCTTCCGTCATTCTTGATTTCTCCTGCCATTGTGAGGCTACGAGAGGTTGTGGAATTTGGCTGGACTCCTGTGATCTGTGCCGCTGGCGTAATATACAGAGTTCCAGTAGTGTGTAGATTAGAGCATGTTTCACTGGTGGTGGTTAGGAGATACTCTTGTCTACCATTGGCGACGACGGAATTATGCGAATGCATGCCACAGTAGTAGATCGTTCTGTCTATTTCAATGTGGCATTGGAGGACTCGGGCTTGCGAAAACTCGGCTAGCTGCAGAAGTTGAATTCGCTCTAAACTCTCGATCGGTGTGACATCTTCGGGTTCGCAATTCAGGTTATCGATGGTAGAGTACGTAGTGACGTTGAGTGTCGGTCCACCGCAATCATATCCAATGAGGGTATAAACTTGCGTGGTAATGGTGCATAGGATGGCAACTTGTAACGGATACATGTTTGTGGTTGCTAAATTGTCTGAAGACTGGAGCTCCTCTGGAATGATCCTATCTTCCGAGGGGCTGAGTCGTGATGCGACAAGCTTATCTTCCGGCTGTAGAAGGAGATTTTGTCGACGCTGGGTTTCGGATTTCGCTCGTTTGTCGGTGTTGACCGGACGCGTGATTAACGCGGATTCTAATTTCGCGTCAGCGGAGGTCTGTAATGAAATCTCCTGGGAGGGTTTCTTATCGCAAGTCGCAGGAGATGCTACAATCATTGTTCGCGGGTTATCGCAGAGGTATAGTATAATACGAAATTTGTTTCTCCTTTTTGCTGACGCGTATTTTACAGACGTATAATTCCTAGATGGATGAAACTCGCTTTGCGGTGCACGGATACTTGACCGTTGAGATTGGAAGAGATCATGTTCCGGCGAAAAATCAGAGGTAGGTTTTTGAAATGAAATATAGACTCTCTTTGACTCTGATTTAGAAATTATCGCAGGATGATCTTTTATGATCGACTCGTATGCTCGGTCTATACGAGGTAGAGTTTTATGCTTTATTTTATGTAGACGTTCTGTCGTCTTTAGAGAATCAAAGGCGGGGACATTTCCTTTCAACCTAGACTCGGAATAGAAACAATCGGACTTGATACCGGAGCTTGTAGAATAAACCTTCATAGGTTTGAATTCGCGGGAGTCTTCTTTGGACTCTGGATTAAAATTGTCGGGATGGTTACCGGAATTAGAAAGGTCGGGATGGTTACCGAATGCGTCGGGATGGTTACCGGAATTAGAAAGGTCGGGATGGTTACCGAATGCGTCGGGATGGTTACCGGAATTAGAAAGGTCGGGATGGTTACCGAATACGTCGGGATGGTTACCGGAATTAGAAAGGTCGGGATGGTTACCGAATGCGTCGGGATAGTGCCCGGAATTAGTTGAATAACGCTCGATCTCTTCCACCTCTAACACGGGTAATCGGAATGAGATCGGACGCGGAGATGTGTTGAAACATCTGAGGCTCGCTTTGCCTCCGCGATTAGTGACTACACAGTCACCGAGAAATACATCCGGCGCTACGCTGACGCGGCGGATATATCCCTGTTTCGGGCCCTGTACGCTGACTGCAATGCAGGCGGCTGTTCGGGGCTTAACGGCAAACTCATTAGAGTCTGCTGCAGTCCTTGATTCGGACTGTTGATTTAGATTTTTGCGCTTATCGACCGGTTCCTCTACGATATTATTCGATGTGATACGAATCTCTCCCGGTTGCACCCGACGTTTTGAGAGAGGGAATGTTTCTTCCTCTGTCCTTGCGGCGTGCTTTTCAAGAGAGACCTCCGTTTTCGGAGAAGGCATTGAAATAACCCTCGTCATTGAACTATCGCGGGGCTCAGTCGGCAGTGCGCGTGAATTAGAGAACGGAATAGAAATGTTTCCGATTAAAACAAATTGCCTTGCAAAGGAAATCTCAGCTCCTCCTATAAAGAAGGGCGAGCCGAGAATTCCGTTAACACTGACTGGAAAATCGTCCCCGAGCACGTGGAATTTGACAGGGATTGTCCCTTGAATGAATTGTTACGTCACGCCCCACGTCCTAGGCAAAGAGGATGACCCCAGGAGGCGGCACGTGGAATTGAAGAGGAAACGGTCTTTTACGCCAAGACAGCCAGACGGGCAGTCATATGCGCTAGGACACCGATAGTCATTTGAGACCGACACCCGCTAGCAGTCAACGCGGATGGCGATACTTCTACGCTGACGCAACGAACGCGGTGAGTTGACATGGAACAAAAGGGGTTACAAAAGATACGAATTCTCACCGGTTAGTTGTTGTATCTTAGTAGTACTGTTGAAGGAGCTGAGCTCGTCGGTCAGCATGGGTCTGGTATAACGGGTCGTCCAGACAGATCTCATCGAGATGAGGAAGGTTTGGCAGCTGTCTCGCTGGGGTACGCACGACAATGCGTCTGTTGGACGGTAGGTACTCGTCCTTGATGATCCTACAGCGAACGTGCGGCAAGATTATGGTGCTCCTGCTGTCATCGTCATCAGAGCTGGTGACGAGATCAATGACCTCGTAACGAACGGCAGGCGGGTTGTTGTTGTCACTGGACAGGTTTATGGTATTCCTGACGTCGTCGTCGTCGTCAGAGATGTCAACGAGATCGGCTATCTCGTAGCGACCAGCAGACGGTTTGGTGACAGGTGAAGAACGCGAGAGGTCCGCGTGGTCGACCTCTGTGTTCGGAATCGGACGGCACGGACAACCGTATACCGATACGTAATCTGACGCGTCGCACTCGATATTCTCGGTCGTTCCGAGAAGTTCAGTCCAATCAGTCGAACTTAAGACGCGGTTTAAGATGGCTGTTTGATTTAATGCCCGTTTGAACTTGGCCAGTTGATACTTTCGGCCTGCACGACGTGTACGACGCATAAGGGATGGGTATGGAAGGAACTGTTTCGGAAGAGTTAATACTCTGAAAATCCTTTTGTCGGATTTTGTCTAAGTCCCAAACGTGAAAGAAAAATTGGCCAGGGGTTCCCCGTAGGCGCTGGCCAGAGGTAATTTACCTGACTCGAAAATGTCCACTCGTTAATCGGCACTACCCAGCAGAGCAGACGAACTGGCCTCCGAGCCGGGTCACCGTGCGACAACGAGGGCACTATTAAAACAGTCACTTCACTTTAGACACTGATATGTTTCCTTTCACAAACTGTCACTTTAACTTCGATAATCTTTTGACTAAGTGTCACCTCGTTGACGTATTGCCTCGGCGGAGCTGTAAGCTTCTCCCTTTGTGACCGAGGTTGAACACGTAAGCGAGAGCTCAATTATTTATTATTAATATTAAATGCGTTTATCTGATTTGGAAAGTTATTATTTCCAAACGTCTACTCGTCAACCACTACTTCTCAGCGGAGCGGACGAACTGACCTCCAAGCCGAGTTCTGTATGATTAACGAGGGCACGATTCGAATTTCGAAAAGAAACTGTCACTGGATTTAGTAGAATGATGTGGAAATTAACTTCACGTAGCACTGGTAAAATATAATATATATATTGAAATAAAGAACGTTGAGTACACTTGAGTATAAACTTGGTAGTATAATAATAAATGAATTAAACGTAATAATCGTATACGGAGTATGAGTTAGTAAGAGTTAGAATTGGAATTGATTTAGGAATTGAATTGGAATGGATTTGGAATAGAATAGTAGAACAAACGTCGATGAACGTCGAAGCGCGAATTAGAAGAGCGCAGATCGACACGTCTGCTCGCTTCGCTGGCTTGGGCCAGACTGACTGATGTCGTTGTGTGAGAATGGAGTGAGCGCAGACCGACACGTCCGCTCACTTCGCTGGCTAGCACCAGACTGATGCAAGAGGCAGCTCTGCGTAGCCTCCTTCGCTCGGAGTGGGGGTTGCTGACGCTGCAGTCCCTTTGTCCTCGCTCGTCGGAGTGGTGACGGGTGCAAGACTGCTGACGTTGCAGTCTCTTTGTCCTCGCTCTCGACAGAGTGGTGACGCGTGCAAGACTGCTGACGTTGCGATCTCTTTGTTCTCGAGGTGGCGTTTACTCGAGCGGAGTTGAGGATTTGAACAAGTTGTAAGTGTAGATGAGGGTTTGAACAAGTGAAAGTAAGTTCGGAGTGATGGTTGGGTTTAGAACAATTGGGAGAGTCGAGATTTAAGTAGTGATGGGTATTAGAACAAGTTTAGGGAAAGTTGTGGGTGAAGTAGTGATGGGTTTAAGATGTATTAGAATTAGAACAAGAGTTTGATAGCGATGGGTTTAAGAGGTTGTTATGTACTTAGTATTTAGTCTTAACCTAGAATCGAGGTACGGTCCTCGATTCGACCAACGTCGGAGGTCGTCCGACGTAACACCTCCCTCGCCGGAGAAGAGATTTCTCGGAGTGAAATCTCTCGGTCCGAGGTTGTGTTCGGTGAACGCTCGCATTACAATTTTTGGTTTTGAGACGCATCGTTAGTGAGCGATCCGCGCAGGGAGCTCAGTTCTCGGCGCACGTTGACTGTATTAACAGTACGAAACACTGGATGCACTGAGATGTTGTCTGATTCTGCGCGAGGAGTTGGGGTAGGTTTCGCAATGTCCGACAGTCTATAATCGCAATGTTCATTATTTGACTGTCTTTTATTGGGGTCTTGGGAGGGAATGGGCTCACTTATGTCATTTTCACTTTCACTTTTCCGATATCTGACAGCGTATGTGTATGTTTCGTCTCTTTGTTTCAGGAAAATGAAGAATCTTGTCAAGGAACTCCAGATGGCGACGATGAGGTGGAGGCTCCAGCCGTATAACGAATGGAGAGCGATGCCATTGATGATTGTGCTGATAATAGTTTTTATTGTGCGAATTGCCACATATATTCCTATTAATCCAGCGGTTACGGATCCGAACGTGGTAAATCCTGACCATAACTTCTGTGCGGTAGATTCAGCTATTTGTTGAAGCGACTCTTCGTCGAGCAGGTTGAACATGTTAATATTTCCTGCTGCGTATTGTCTACCTGAGGCGCCTTGTGCAATAGTATTTATTACGGCTACCTTTTCTACAGGGAACATTATGTGATCCTGCAGTTTGTCGAGGTCGTCTTGCGAATATATGCCTCCAGTCGCAAGGTTTTTGGGGTCCACGTATTTCCATGTGGCCTTAGAGATTGGATGGAGTTCTGACGGTGCAATAGTTTCTGTTAGTGATGGAGTGAGTCGGTACCATGTTCCATGTATTCTGTAATATGGAGATAGTAACTCGCTGCACGGCTTCTCTGTACCGGTGTTTGAAATAATGTGGTCCTTTGGTTTCAGGAATCTTGAAGAATTCTTGTACGTGACGGGCAGTTCGTCATAACAGCGTTCCGTTTTCCGGATCTGGACTGTCACTGGGATACATTTGATAATATGGACCACTTCACCTGCTGGGACTGCAATAAATCCAGCGTCTTTCATGATGGCGGTTGCCACTTCTTCAGGGGCTGTGTGCAGCTGAGTGAGTGCGTTCTGGAGAATTTGTCGTTCTAGTTCGCACTTTTGACGAATGACGTCCTTATATAGTTGAGAAAATTGTGTACGGAGATGTTTCTCTACGTAGACGAATTTGCTGTTGACATAGGTGAATATGTCGAGATTGTTGACGAGGGTGGGTGACTTCTCCTTGAATTTCCCTGACTTCCCCGTTTCTAGTATGAACAGTTTTGGATGTTCTGTACGGATTATGATAAATCCGCAGACTGAAGATCGTCCTGTCTCGGTTAGTGCAAATGTTGTATCCTGAGAGGCAACTGTATACAAGGTTGGCGAGGATTTTAACTGTGGGGATAGCTTGGTCGCTAGCCCTTCGTATAGAACATCGTAGTTGTTGAATCTGCATGAATCTGTTGGTGCGGGTTCCCAGAATGTGTATCCGTCCTGTGAATCGAGGCAGTTGCCTTTCTGAAGAGGACAGGTTTGTCCGGATTGTAAATGAATTTGTGCTGTGGATAGCTTTATCGGTGCAATGTAGTCCCGTATCGTGATGCGTATTATGGCTTGCACCACGACGTCCGTCCAGGTTCCAAAAGGATCGTTGTAGGTTGTGCCTGAGCAGCTTCCGTCATTCTTGATTTCTCCTGCCATTGTGAGGCTACGAGAGGTTGTGGAATTTGGCTGGACTCCTGTGATCTGTGCCGCTGGCGTAATATACAGAGTTCCAGTAGTGTGTAGATTAGAGCATGTTTCACTGGTGGTGGTTAGGAGATACTCTTGTCTACCATTGGCGACGACGGAATTATGCGAATGCATGCCACAGTAGTAGATCGTTCTGTCTATTTCAATGTGGCATTGGAGGACTCGGGCTTGCGAAAACTCGGCTAGCTGCAGAAGTTGAATTCGCTCTAAACTCTCGATCGGTGTGATGTCACGTCCGTCACTGTGTTTTGTTACAGGTACCAGGAGAGAGAAAAGAGAACAGTGACAGACGGACGGTTGAGATATTATGATTAAAATGAGGAGTGGTCTTTCGTGCCGAGACAGCCGCGGGCTGTCATATGCACTAGGACAACCGATATTGCTATGGATGCAGTCAAGAAAAGAACGTCCGACGCGGTTACAAGGAGTGTCCCGACAAGAATCGCGCGCGAGTGGATGCAACGAGAACGGTGAGTTTACAGGATTCAACAATTATACAAGATATTATACGACTCACCGCAATGTTGTATTAACGCCTAATAATATTGTTGCAGCAGGAACTGGCGGTACTGACAGTAGGTGTCGTACATCGGATCTTCTATACAGATGTCCTCGAGGTGGGGAAGATCTGGCAGAGTTGCTGCTGCTCGGTTCGGGACGACGTTAGTGGCCTTGGATGCTGGCCGCAAGACGACACGTTGATGAGCTGGCAGAGGAACGTCACGGATGATTCGGCAACGGACCCTGGGAACGATGATCGTGTCTCGGCTGTCGTCGTCGTCGGCTATGTCGATCACCTCTGGACAATCGACCGGATGTAGAACTGGCGTCGGAGCTCGCGAGAGGTCCGCGTGGTTGACCTCTTTAGGAGGGTTGCAAGGGCAACCGTATACAGAAACGTAATCGGACGCGTCACACGGAATGTGCTCGGTGGTTCCCAGAAGTTCTGTCCACTCGGTAGTGGCAATGATTTGATCGAGCACCGCTTTATTTCTCAACGCGCGTCTCAATTTAGCAAGTTGATACTTGCGTCCCGCTCGACGTGGGCGTCGCATGGGTAAGGAATAGTAATGATGGAATATTAATAATATAATGAAAATGAACTTCCACTTGTTAGTAACCTTTTTGGTAGTTAACTCGCTTCACGTCTATAGTGGCGGCTCAGCGTTTCCACTGCGCACTTTAGACCAATTCTAGACGTGGCACGAGAACTTCTCTATGACTCGCTTCAAATTCCTTATTGGCGGCTCAGCGTTTCCACTGCGCACTTTAGACCAAGTCCGGATATGTCACGAGTTTAATGTATTCGATGCAAGAACTGAATTGGAAGATGGTGTTGAACTAACACAAGAATAACAAGATCGAAGCACTGGTATAACAACGATATATTAAATAAGAACTGGTAAGTACACTGGTATACAATATGTAAGTAGTATTATAATAGGAGTAGTAATTGGATTAATGAATAATGGATATTGTAATATGTTATAGGAATAACGTATGAGAATTAGGACTTGAGTTGAGTTGAGTTAGAGTTGGAATTGGAATTGGAATTAGGAGTGAAGGATCGACACACTTCACTTTCGCGGAGCTAGACTGAACACGTCTGCTCTTGAAGTCGGAAGAAGCCGGACTGGCACGTCCGTGCGAGTCGCTCGCTTGGAGCGGACCGTTCGAGTCGCTGTCTGGAGGCGGACTGATGCAAGCGTCCGCTCTGCCTTGCCTCCTTCGTTCGGAGTGGGGATAGCTGACGCTGCAGTCTCTTTGTTCTTCAGTCGTCGGAGTGGGAGAACCGCTGACGCAGCAGCGTCTTTGCTCCCGGGGACTGCACGTGCATTTCTGCTGACGCTGCAGTCTCGTGGCTGTCCTATTGCCCTCTACGAGCGTGGGACTGCTGATGCAGCAGTCTTTGGACTTCTCGACGTTTCTAGAAGCTTCTAGATGCTTCCAGAGTGATGCAATACTTTATTGCATTATGTGTCGTGGTGATGGGTTGAAACTGAGGTAAGGTGTTGATCAAGGTGAAGTTATGGTGATGGGTAGAGACGGAGATAAGGATTAGAACAATAGAATAATGAGATCTTAATACTATGCTCTTATGTCTAGGGGACGGTGTATGGATCTTATGTAGATCAGACCTTGTATACATGGTGTGTGTACAAGGCCAACGTCGTACATCGGACGACGTAACACCTCCCAACGCGGAAAAGAAATTTCTGACAAGGAAGAAATTTCTCGCTCAACACTCGATCACACACTCATTCATGCGACACATCGTCCGGAGGTACTCCGCGCAGGGAGCACAGTTCTCGGCGAGTATTTCCTATATTTGTACGAAACACTGGTCGCACTGAAAATGTTATCGGTGTCGGCACGTGGGGCTGGGGCTGGTTTTGTAATGTCCGACAAGTCGTATTCGCAATGTTCATTTTTCGACTGTCTTTTCTCGGGGTTTAGGGTGGGTGGGGAATCACTTTGTTCACTAACACTTTTGTCTTTTCTGATCTGCGTCCAGATGAGTGTCACGTTCCGCTGACGCGGGGTTTGCGTTGGATTATTCGGCGCACGCTTCAGTTTGTTTGCATGTACAATCTTAAAATGGTTCCCTGCTTTAATTTTTACATTGTTTGAGTCTAGGATGTCGCAAATTTCGTGAGGACCCGTATATTGCGCATCGAATTTGCCCTTGCAGGGTTCTTTGAGTAGGAATACTTGTTCTATATCTTCCGGTGGTCGAAGGAGATTTTGCCGATGCTGGGCTTCGAATTTCGCTCGCTTAATCTGGTAGGGGTATCTGTTATCGCGAGGGTACTCGGATTTATATTTCTTTCTTGCTGACGCGTATTTCGCTGTAGCGCAGAGATTAATTTTATCGTATTTGTTTCGCTTCGCATGGCAACGTGCAGATGGAAGTTGAAAGGAATCGAGTTTCTGTGGATCATCAAAGATATGATTTCGAAGTAAGTTATGAAGTTCTTTTACTTTGGAGGCTTTGATATCCTTCTCTGATTTAGAACTGTCGCTGGATTTATTGTGCAATATAGAACAGACCTGCTTACATATGGGTCTTGAAAATCTTTGATTGTCGTAGGAATGGAGTTGGTCTTGGAATTGATCGGGCTGGTTACCGGAGTTAGAATAAGGATCGGGCTGGTTACCGGAGTTAGAATAAGAATCGGGCTGGTTACCGGAGTTAGTATAAGAATCGGGCTGGTTACCGGAGTTAGTATAAGAATCGGGCTGGTTACCGGAGTTAGTATGAGAATCGGGCTGGTTACCGGAGTTAGAAAGGTCGGGATGGTTACCGAATGCGTCGGGATGGTTCCCGGAATTAGTAAGGTCGGGATGGTTACCGAATACGTCGGGATGGTACCCGGAATTAGTAAGGTCGGGATGGTTACCGAATGCGTCGGGATAGTACCCGGAATTAGAAAGGTCGGAAGAGTACGACTCGATTTCTTCCATCTCCAATGGGGGCAATCGAAATGAAACTCTTTCCGACGAGGTGTTAAAACACCGGAGGCTCGCTTTGCCTTTACGATTGGTGACAACGCAGTCACCCAGGAATACATCCGGCGCTACATTAACACGGCGGATATATCCCTGTTTAGGTCCTTCGACGTCGACCGCTATGCACGCAACGGTACGAGGTTCGAGGACGAATTCTTCGGATTTCGGAGGAGTCTTTGTTCGGACTCGATCCTCACGCTCCACGATCCGACTTCTCGCAGTGTACTCCGATATCTCTCGAGTCTCCTTCGATTCCGGCCGGCTTTTCACGGCGTTTTTCTCTAGGGAGTACTCGATCGAATCCCGAGGAGGCATTGAAATAACCTCCGTCACCGGAGCTCTGCAAGGTCTGACCGCGGGTGCACGAGGATTTGAGGAAGACACTCGAACGTTCCTTGCCGAATGTTCCTCACGCTTGGCGGCTGGAGTTTTAACGAGATCGTTGGTCATAGACGAAGGCATTGAAATAACCTCTGCTGCCAATTTATCGCGAGGCTCAGCCGTGGGCGCGCGAGGGTTCGAGAAGGGAACCCGAATGTTTCCTATCGTAATGTATTCATTCGCAAAGGAGATCTCGGCTCCTGTTCTGAAGAAGGGAGAACCGAGGATTCCGTCGATGTTAATTGGGAAGTTTTCTTCCAAGACATGAAATTCGATAGGGTTTTGACCCTGTAAGTGTATTTTAATTTGACCGAGAGTTGGAATGGATCCCTCGGTTATTCCTTGGACTTCTATAGTGTTCGTATGATCTATAGGTAGATTTGGTTCTAGACTTGACGCACGAATTAAATTGATCTCCGAACCCGTGTCCAACAAAAATTCACACTTCTTTTGTAATTGAGGGGCGGAGATTTTTACGCGCGGGATTGGTGAGTCTACAGCAAGATTTACTGCTGAGACGAATCGTCGGACTGGTCGTTCGTCCGGATAGTCGTTTGGGTGCGGGCTGTAGTTTGGGTTGAAGATGCGGCCTCCCGCCTGGGGTTGGCTTCGGTCGGGAGGCCGGACTCGTTTCCCGACCTCCTATTATTATTAAAAGCGCGCTTACGGCACTCGTGAATATCGTGCCCGGGGACTTTGCAGTAGTTGCAAAATTTGTTAGAGCTTGAGGGGCGATCTGTGCGACCATCGCGGTACGTGTTTTGGTCGCGAGGATTATTTTCCCATCGCCGTTGCGGCGTCGGGGAGCGATAAGAGTCCCGGTTTAAATTTCTCGAGGACTGCTGAGACGAGTCCGGTCTGTTATCGCGGCGTTCTTGAGTTCGCTCTGGAATGTCACGAGCGGACTCGTACGTGGAACGCTGGCGATACGGCCGGTTATCAGAGAAGCTGACTCGTTTTTCTTCGCGGATCAGTTCTCGTCGACGAGTCTGGTCTGACTCATACTGCCTGTAAGCAGAGATGGCTGCTTCGAAAACAGTGGCAGGATTTCGCGAAGGGCAATGAAGCACTTCGGCACGCAGCTGGGGAAGGAGACCTCGTAGAAAACAATCTACTACGAAGCGATCTAGTTCTTCGTAATCAAGGCCAATATCTGTGGCATCTTGAATCGCGGTTCGAAGGTCTTTAACGCGATTGATGAAGTCTAGGATGTGCTCGTTTGGAGCTTGGAGTACACTCGCGAGATCGCCACGGTACTGGTCAACGAATTTGTATGGGCCCAGTACTGTTCGTAATTTCTCGCATAGTGCAGAAACTGTGAATATGTGCTGGCCTTCTATAGCGGCATAAGCACGATCGTGGAGTTTATTGCAGAGCAATTTTGTGAGGGCACGCTCTGCAGTGGCCGGTACGGTGTCACGCGCGCGTTTGCATGCACGTATGAATTGTAGGACGGAAGACGAAGTACCGTCGAATCTAGGGACAAGCTCGGCGGCTTGTTTTAGAGCGAAATTACCAGTAGGTTCATACTGTGGGATTTCGCGTGGCTCTGGCGGTGAAGGTTCCCGCATATTAGAGACGTTACTAGGGCCTGGTGTAGGCGATTGTTGACGTAGGGTTTGACTCGTGATTTGGATGTTATGAAGCTCTTTTCGTATTTCGTCGAGCATATTCTTTTGGTTTTGTGCGTCTTCTTCATATTTGAGACGCAATTTGGCAATAAAATCAGTTTCTTCTTTGAGATATTGCTCTCTACGGGCGAGGTCTTGCGCGTAAAGGAGTAACTCTTCCTCGGTCATTGGAGGAAGGTCTGCGTTAGGATCTGCTCGGAGATCCTTTTGAGATCGCGTGATTGGGCGAGACATTTTGAAAGATATAAATGGGATTTAAGAAATGTGAACTTCGCACTGACAAATATCGGCGACCACTTCGATGTCCTACCGACTGCGCCAAATTTGTCACGTCCGTCACTGTGTTTTGTTACAGGTACCAGGAGAGAGAAAAGAGAACAGTGACAGACGGACGGTTGAGATATTATGATTAAAATGAGGAGTGGTCTTTCGTGCCGAGACAGCCGCGGGCTGTCATATGCACTAGGACAACCGATATTGCTATGGATGCAGTCAAGAAAAGAACGTCCGACGCGGTTACAAGGAGTGTCCCGACAAGAATCGCGCGCGAGTGGATGCAACGAGAACGGTGAGTTTACAGGATTCAACAATTATACAAGATATTATACGACTCACCGCAATGTTGTATTAACGCCTAATAATATTGTTGCAGCAGGAACTGGCGGTACTGACAGTAGGTGTCGTACATCGGATCTTCTATACAGATGTCCTCGAGGTGGGGAAGATCTGGCAGAGTTGCTGCTGCTCGGTTCGGGACGACGTTAGTGGCCTTGGATGCTGGCCGCAAGACGACACGTTGATGAGCTGGCAGAGGAACGTCACGGATGATTCGGCAACGGACCCTGGGAACGATGATCGTGTCTCGGCTGTCGTCGTCGTCGGCTATGTCGATCACCTCTGGACAATCGACCGGATGTAGAACTGGCGTCGGAGCTCGCGAGAGGTCCGCGTGGTTGACCTCTTTAGGAGGGTTGCAAGGGCAACCGTATACAGAAACGTAATCGGACGCGTCACACGGAATGTGCTCGGTGGTTCCCAGAAGTTCTGTCCACTCGGTAGTGGCAATGATTTGATCGAGCACCGCTTTATTTCTCAACGCGCGTCTCAATTTAGCAAGTTGATACTTGCGTCCCGCTCGACGTGGGCGTCGCATGGGTAAGGAATAGTAATGATGGAATATTAATAATATAATGAAAATGAACTTCCACTTGTTAGTAACCTTTTTGGTAGTTAACTCGCTTCACGTCTATAGTGGCGGCTCAGCGTTTCCACTGCGCACTTTAGACCAATTCTAGACGTGGCACGAGAACTTCTCTATGACTCGCTTCAAATTCCTTATTGGCGGCTCAGCGTTTCCACTGCGCACTTTAGACCAAGTCCGGATATGTCACGAGTTTAATGTATTCGATGCAAGAACTGAATTGGAAGATGGTGTTGAACTAACACAAGAATAACAAGATCGAAGCACTGGTATAACAACGATATATTAAATAAGAACTGGTAAGTACACTGGTATACAATATGTAAGTAGTATTATAATAGGAGTAGTAATTGGATTAATGAATAATGGATATTGTAATATGTTATAGGAATAACGTATGAGAATTAGGACTTGAGTTGAGTTGAGTTAGAGTTGGAATTGGAATTGGAATTAGGAGTGAAGGATCGACACACTTCACTTTCGCGGAGCTAGACTGAACACGTCTGCTCTTGAAGTCGGAAGAAGCCGGACTGGCACGTCCGTGCGAGTCGCTCGCTTGGAGCGGACCGTTCGAGTCGCTGTCTGGAGGCGGACTGATGCAAGCGTCCGCTCTGCCTTGCCTCCTTCGTTCGGAGTGGGGATAGCTGACGCTGCAGTCTCTTTGTTCTTCAGTCGTCGGAGTGGGAGAACCGCTGACGCAGCAGCGTCTTTGCTCCCGGGGACTGCACGTGCATTTCTGCTGACGCTGCAGTCTCGTGGCTGTCCTATTGCCCTCTACGAGCGTGGGACTGCTGATGCAGCAGTCTTTGGACTTCTCGACGTTTCTAGAAGCTTCTAGATGCTTCCAGAGTGATGCAATACTTTATTGCATTATGTGTCGTGGTGATGGGTTGAAACTGAGGTAAGGTGTTGATCAAGGTGAAGTTATGGTGATGGGTAGAGACGGAGATAAGGATTAGAACAATAGAATAATGAGATCTTAATACTATGCTCTTATGTCTAGGGGACGGTGTATGGATCTTATGTAGATCAGACCTTGTATACATGGTGTGTGTACAAGGCCAACGTCGTACATCGGACGACGTAACAGTGACATCTTCGGGTTCGCAATTCAGGTTATCGATGGTAGAGTACGTAGTGACGTTGAGTGTCGGTCCACCGCAATCATATCCAATGAGGGTATAAACTTGCGTGGTAATGGTGCATAGGATGGCAACTTGTAACGGATACATGTTTGTGGTTGCGAAATTGTCTGAAGACTGGAGCTCCTCTGGAATGATCCTATCTTCCGAGGGGCTGAGTCGTGATGCGACAAGCTTATCTTCCGGCTGTAGAAGGAGATTTTGTCGACGCTGGGTTTCGGATTTCGCTCGTTTGTCGGTGTTGACCGGACGCGTGATTAACGCGGATTCTAATTTCGCGTCAGCGGAGGACTGTAATGAAATCTCCTGGGAGGGTTTCTTATCGCAAGTCGCAGGAGATGCTACAATCATTGTTCGCGGGTTATCGCAGAGGTATAGTATAATACGAAATTTGTTTCTCCTTTTTGCTGACGCGTATTTTACAGACGTATAATTCCTAGATGGATGAAACTCGCTTTGCGGTGCACGGATACTTGACCGTTGAGATTGGAAGAGATCATGTTCCGGCGAAAAATCAGAGGTAGGTTTTTGAAATGAAATATAGACTCTCTTTGACTCTGATTTAGAAATTATCGCGGGATGATCTTTTATGATCGACTCGTATACTCGGTCTATACGAGGTAGAGTTTTATGCTTTACTTTATGTAGACGTTCTGTCGTCTTTAGAGAATCAAAGGCGGGGACATTTCCTTTCAACCTAGACTCGGAATAGAAAAAATCGGACTTGATACCGGAGCTTGTAGAATAAACCTTCATAGGTTTGAATTCGCGGGAGTCTTCTTTGGACTCTGGATTAAAATTGTCGGGATGGTTACCGAATACGTCGGGATGGTTACCGGAATTGAAAAGGTCGGGATGGTTACCGAATGCGTCGGGATGGTTACCGGAATTAGAAAGGTCGGGATGGTTACCGAATGCGTCGGGATAGTGCCCGGAATTAGTTGAATAACGCTCGATCTCTTCCACCTCTAACACGGGTAATCGGAATGAGATCGGACGCGGAGATGTGTTGAAACATCTGAGGCTCGCTTTGCCTCCGCGATTAGTGACTACACAGTCACCGAGGAATACATCCGGCGCTACGCTGACGCGGCGGATATATCCCTGTTTCGGGCCCTGTACGCTGACTGCAATGCAGGCGGCTGTTCGGGGCTCAACGGCAAACTCATTAGAGTCTGCTGCAGTCCTTGATTCGGACTGTTGATTTTGATTTTTGCGCTTATCGACCGGTTCCTCTACGATATTATTCGATGTGATACGAATCTCTCCCGGTTGCACCCGACGTTTTGAGAGAGGGAATGTTTCTTCCTCTGTCCTTGCGGCGTGCTTTTCAAGAGAGACCTCCGTTTTCGGAGAAGGCATTGAAATAACCCTCGTCATTGAACTATCGCGGGGCTCAGTCGGCAGTGCGCGTGAATTAGAGAACGGAATAGAAATGTTTCCGATTAAAACGAATTGTTTTGCAAAGGAAATCTCAGCTCCTCCTATAAAGAAGGGCGAGCCGAGAATCCCGTTAACACTGACTGGGAATTCGTCCCCGAGCACGTGGAATTTGATAGGGATTGTCCCCTGAATGAATATAACGACTTCGCCGAGTGTTACTATGGAACCCTCGGTTATTCCATGAACTTCGATCGTGCTCGTGGGATCAATGGTTATCCCAGGTTTTAAACTAGACGCGCGTATCAAATTGACTTCCGAGCCCGTGTCTAATAAGAATTCACTTTTCTCGCGAAGCTGAGGGGCGGAGATTTGTACGCGCGGGATCGGCGAGTCTACTGCGAGGTTAACTGCAGAGACGAATCGTCGATCTGGTCTTCGGGGAGCTCGTTCGTTCGAACGGCGGTCTGCGTGAATGTTTGGTTGCGCTTTGTTGGGGCGGCCTCCCGCTGTTGATTCGTTCCTGTCGGGAGGCCTGACTCGTTTCCCGAGCGCAGGTTATTGTTATAGGCTCTTTTTCGACATTCGTGAATGTCATGCCCGGGAGTTTTGCAATAGTTGCAAAACTTGCGGGGCTCTCCCGAACGTCTGTCGCGATTTGAATTCGGGTCCCGGTTTTCGCGCTGCGGGTTTTGTTCGCGAGGGGTTTCGGATCGCCACTGCGGAGTTGGAGAACGATAAGAGTTGTGGTTCGAGTTTCTCCACGAGTCTCGACGTTGGTCGGACCCGTTATCGCGACGCTCATCCGGTCTGTTGTCGCGACGTTCAGGGATGCGTTCGCGAGAATTGAAATTGTCAGAAGAGCGTGGGCGATAGGAGCTTCTGTTATCTGAGAAGCTTACCTTGCGGGAATCGTCACGATTAGATTCGCGACGACGGTTTTGATACAGCTCATATTGCTTATATGCAGAGATGGCTGCTTCGAAGATCTCTGCCGAATTCTGAGAACGGCAATGCAAAACTTCGCTGCGAAGTTGTGGGAGTAGACCGCGAAGGAAGCACTCGACTGTGAAACGATCGATTTCTCTGTAGTCGTAATGTCCTTCGGTAGAATCGCTGATGGCGGTTCGTAAATCTTTGACTCGATTTATGAAGTCAAGAATATGCTCATTGTTGCCCTGGGCTACGCTTGCCAATTCGCCACGGTACTGGTCCACGAATTTGTAGGGTCCCAGTACTGTTCGTAGCTTATCGCAAAGTTGTGAGATCGTACGTATGTTTTCGCCTTCAATGGCAGCGTACGCACGATCGGAAAGTTTATTGCAGATTAGTTTAGTAAGGGCACGTTCTATGGATTCGGGGATAGAATCACGCGCGCGTTTGCAGGCGCGGATGAATTTTAGGATGGGAATCGATGTTCCGTCGAATTTGGGTACGAGTTCTGCGGCTTGTTTCAACGCGAAATTTCCTGTTGGCTCATATTGCGGGGTTTCGCGTGGCTCTGATAATGAAGGTTCTCGCGTGTTAGAGACGTTACTGGGGCCTGGTGTAGGCGTTTGGTGAGTTAAGTTTTGATTCACGACTTGAATATTGTGAAGCTCTTTGCGTATTTCATCGAGCATGTTATTTTGATTCTGTGCGTCTTCTTCATATTTAAGACGCAATTTAGCAATGAATTCGGTTTGCTCTTTTAAATATTCCTCTTTACGGGCGAGATCTTGCGCGTAAAGAAGTAGCTCTTCCTCGGTTGGCGGAGGAAGGTCTTGATTAGGATCCGCTCGGGGATCCGTTTGGGATCGTGTGATTGGGCGAGACATTTTGCGATATTAGTGTGAATTCTTACTCGACACACGATATAGAGAACAAATGTCAGACGTACGAAAACAATTTGTTAATGGTTCGACTACCGGCGACCGTTTTCGTGTCCTACCGACTGCGCCAAATTTTGTTACGTCACGCCCCACGTCCTAGGCAAAGAGGATGACCCCAGGAGGCGGCACGTGGAATTGAAGAGGAAACGGTCTTTTACGCCAAGACAGCCAGACGGGCAGTCATATGCGCTAGGACACCGATAGTCATTTGAGACCGACACCCGCTAGCAGTCAACGCGGATGGCGATACTTCTACGCTGACGCAACGAACGCGGTGAGTTGACATGGAACAAAAGGGGTTACAAAAGATACGAATTCTCACCGGTTAGTTGTTGTATCTTAGTAGTACTGTTGAAGGAGCTGAGCTCGTCGGTCAGCATGGGTCTGGTATAACGGGTCGTCCAGACAGATCTCATCGAGATGAGGAAGGTTTGGCAGCTGTCTCGCTGGGGTACGCACGACAATGCGTCTGTTGGACGGTAGGTACTCGTCCTTGATGATCCTACAGCGAACGTGCGGCAAGATTATGGTGCTCCTGCTGTCATCGTCATCAGAGCTGGTGACGAGATCAATGACCTCGTAACGAACGGCAGGCGGGTTGTTGTTGTCACTGGACAGGTTTATGGTATTCCTGACGTCGTCGTCGTCGTCAGAGATGTCAACGAGATCGGCTATCTCGTAGCGACCAGCAGACGGTTTGGTGACAGGTGAAGAACGCGAGAGGTCCGCGTGGTCGACCTCTGTGTTCGGAATCGGACGGCACGGACAACCGTATACCGATACGTAATCTGACGCGTCGCACTCGATATTCTCGGTCGTTCCGAGAAGTTCAGTCCAATCAGTCGAACTTAAGACGCGGTTTAAGATGGCTGTTTGATTTAATGCCCGTTTGAACTTGGCCAGTTGATACTTTCGGCCTGCACGACGTGTGTTACGTCGTCCGATGTACGACGTTGGCCTTGTACACACACTATGTATACAAGGTCTGATCTACATAAGATCCATACACCGTCCCCTAGACATAAGAGCATAGTATTAAGATTTCATTATTCTATTGTTCTAATCCTTATCTCCGTCTCTACCCATCACCATAACTTCACCTTGATCAACACCTTACCTCAGTTTCAACCCATCACCACGACACATAATGCAATAAAGTATTGCATCACTCTGGAAGCATCTAGAAGCTTCTAGAAACGTCGAGAAGTCCAAAGACTGCTGCATCAGCAGTCCCACGCTCGTAGAGGGCAATAGGACAGCCACGAGACTGCAGCGTCAGCAGAAATGCACGTGCAGTCCCCGGGAGCGAAGACGCTGCTGCGTCAGCGGTTCTCCCACTCCGACGACTGAAGAACAAAGAGACTGCAGCGTCAGCTATCCCCACTCCGAACGAAGGAGGCAAGGCAGAGCGGACGCTTGCATCAGTCCGCCTTCAGCCAGCGACTCGCACGGACATGCCAGTCCGGCTTCAAGAGCAGACGTGTTCAGTCTAGCTCCGCGAAAGTGAAGTGTGTCGATCCTTCACTCCTAATTCCAATTCCAATTCCAACTCTAACTCAACTCAACTCAAGTCCTAATTCTCATACGTTATTCCTACAACATATTACTATATCCATTATTCATTAATCCAATTACTACTCCTATTATAATACTACTTACATATATTGTATACCAGTGTACTTACCAGTTCTTATTTAATATATCGTTGTTATACCAGTGCTTCGATCTTGTTATTCTTGTGTTAGTTCAACACCATCTTCCAATTCAGTTCTTGCATCGAATATATTAAACTCGTGACATATCCGGACTTGGTCTAAAGTGCGCAGTGGAAACGCTGAGCCGCCAATAAGGAATTTGAAGCGAGTCATAGAGAAGTTCTCGTGCCACGTCTAGAATTGGTCTAAAGAGCGCAGTGGAAACGCTGAGCCGCCACTATAGACGTGAAGCGAGTTAACTACCAAAAAGGTTAATAACAAGTGGAAGTTCATTTTCATTATATTATTAATATTCCATCATTACTATTCCTTACCCATGCGACGCCCACGTCGAGCGGGACGCAAGTATCAACTTGCTAAATTGAGACGCGCGTTAAGAAATAAAGCGGTGCTCGAACAAATCATCGCCACTACCGAGTGGACAGAACTTCTGGGAACCACCGAGCACATTCCGTGTGACGCGTCCGATTACGTTTCTGTATACGGTTGCCCTTGCAACCCTCCTAAAGAGGTCAACCACGTGGACCTCTCGCGAGCTCCGACGCCAGTTCTACATCCGGTTGATTGTCCAGAGGTGATCGACATAGCCGACGACGACGACAGCCGAGACATGATCATCGTTCCCAGGGTCCGTTGCCGAATCATCCGTGACGTTCCTCTGCCAGCTCATCAACGTGTCGTCTTGCGGCCAGCATCCAAGGCCACTAACGTCGTCCCGAACCGAGCAGCAGCAACTCTGCCAGATCTTCCCCACCTCGAGGACATCTGTATAGAAGATCCGATGTACGACACCTACTGTCAGTACCGCCAGTTCCTGCTGCAACAATATTATTAGGCGTTAATACAACATTGCGGTGAGTCGTATAATATCTTGTATAATTGTTGAATCCTGTAAACTCACCGTTCTCGTTGCATCCTCTCGCGCGCGATTCTTGTCGGGACACTCCTTGTAACCGCGTCGGACGTTCTTTTCTTGACTGCATCCATAGCAATATCGGTTGTCCTAGTGCATATGACAGCCCGCGGCTGTCTCGGCACGAAAGACCACTCCTCATTTTAATCATAATATCTCAACCGTCCGTCTGTCACTGTTCTCTTTTCTCTCTCCTGGTACCTGTAACAAAAACACAGTGACGGACGTGACAAATTTGGCGCAGTCGGTAGGACATCGAAGTGGTCGCCGATATTTGCATTAATAAGCCCGACGCGTGTCAGTGCGAAGTTCACATTTCTTAAATCCCATTCATATCTTTCAAAATGTCTCGCCCAATCACGCGATCTCAAAAGGATCTCCGAGCAGATCCTAACGCAGACCTTCCTCCAATGACCGAGGAAGAGCTACTCCTCTATGCGCAAGACCTCGCCCGTAGAGAGCAATATCTCAAAGAGGAAACTGATTTTATTGCCAAATTGCGTCTCAAATATGAAGAAGACGCACAAAACCAAAAGAATATGCTCGACGAAATACGAAAAGAGCTTCATAACATCCAAATCACGAGTCAAACCCTACGTCAACAATCGCCTACACCAGGCCCTAGTAACGTCTCTAATATGCGGGAACCTTCACCGCCAGAGCCACGCGAAATCCCACAGTATGAACCTACTGGTAATTTCGCTCTAAAACAAGCCGCCGAGCTTGTCCCTAGATTCGACGGAACTTCGTCTTCCGTCCTACAATTCATACGTGCATGCAAACGCGCGCGTGACACCGTACCGGCCACTGCAGAGCGTGCCCTCACGAAATTGCTCTGCAATAAACTCCACGATCGTGCTTATGCCGCTATAGAAGGCGAGCACATAGTCACAATTTCTGCACTATGCGAAAAGTTACGTACAGTACTGGGCCCGTACAAATTCGTGGACCAGTACCGTGGCGATCTCGCAAGTGTACTCCAGGCTCCAAACGAGCACATCTTAGACTTCATCAATCGCGTTAAGGACCTTCGAACCGCGATTCAAGATGCCACAGATATTGGCCTTGATTACGAAGAACTAGATCGCTTCGTAGTAGATTGTTTTCTACGAGGTCTCCTTCCCCAGCTGCGTGCCGAAGTGCTTCATTGCCCTTCGCGAAATCCTGCCACTGTTTTCGAAGCAGCCATCTCTGCTTACAGGCAGTATGAGTCAGACCAGACTCGTCGACGAGAACTGATCCGCGAAGAAAAACGAGTCAGCTTCTCTGATAACCGGCCGTATCGCCCGCGTTCCACGTACGAGTCCGCTCGTGACATTCCAGAGCGAACTCAAGAACGCCGCGATAACAGACCGGACTCGTCTCAGCAGTCCTCGAGAAACTTAAACCGGGACTCTTATCGCTCCCCGACGCCGCAACGGCGATGGGAAAATAATCCTCGCGACCAAAACACGTACCGCGATGGTCGCACAGATCGCCCTTCAAGCTCTAACAAATTTTGCAACTACTGCAAAGTCCCCGGGCACGATATTCACGAGTGCCGTAAGCGCGCTTTTAATAATAATAGGAGGTCGGGAAACGAGTCCGGCCTCCCGACCGAAGCCAACCCCAGGCGGGAGGCCGTATCTTCAACCCAAACTACAGCCCGCACCCAAACGGCTATCCGGACGAACGACCAGTCCGACGATTCGTCTCAGCAGTAAATCTTGCTGCAGACTCACCAATCCCGCGCGTAAAAATCTCCGCCCCTCAATTACAAAAGAAGTGTGAATTTTTGTTGGACACGGGTTCGGAGATCAATTTAATTCGTGCGTCAAGTCTAGAACCAAATCTACCTATAGATTATACGAACACTATAGAAGTCCAAGGAATAACCGAGGGATCCATTCCAACTCTCGGTCAAATTAAAATACACTTACAGGGTCAAAACCCTATTGAATTTCATGTCTTGGAAGAAAACTTCCCAATTAACATCGACGGAATCCTCGGTTCTCCCTTCTTCAGAACAGGAGCCGAGATCTCCTTTGCGAATCAATCCATTACAATAGGAAACATTCGGGTTCCCTTCTCGAACCCTTGCGCGCCCACGGCTGAGCCTCGCGATAAATTGGCAGCAGAGGTTATTTCAATGCCTTCGTCTATGACCAACGATCTCGTTAAAACTCCAGCCGCCGAGCGTGAGGAACATTCGGCAAGGAACGTTCGAGTGTCTTCCTCAAATCCTCGTGCACCCGCGGTCAGACCTTGCAGAGCTCCGGTGACGGAGGTTATTTCAATGCCTCCTCGGGATTCGATCGAGTACTCCCTAGAGAAAAACGCCGTGAAAAGCCGGCCGGAATCGAAGGAGACTCGAGAGATATCGGAGTACACTGCGAGAAGTCGGATCGTGGAGCGTGAGGATCGAGTCCGAACAAAGACTCCTCCGAAATCCGAAGAATTCGTCCTCGAACCTCGTACCGTTGCGTGCATAGCGGTCGACGTCGATGGACCTAAACAGGGATATATCCGCCGTGTTAACGTAGCGCCGGATGTATTCCTGGGTGACTGCGTCGTCACCAATCGTAAAGGCAAAGCGAGCCTCCGGTGTTTTAACACCTCGTCGGAAAGAGTTTCATTTCGATTGCCCCCATTGGAGATGGAAGAAATCGAGTCGTACTCTTCCGACCTTTCTAATTCCGGGTATCATCCCGACGTATACGGTAACCATCCCGACCTTTCTAATTCCGGGAACCATCCCGACGTATTCGGTAACCATCCCGACCTTTCTAATTCCGGGTATCATCCCGACGTATTCGGTAACCATCCCGACCTTTCCAATTCCGGGTACCATCCCGACGCATTCGGTAACCATCCCGACAATACTAACTCCGGTAACCATCCCGACATTACTAACTCCGGTAACCAGCCCGATCTTTATACTAACTCCGGTAACCAGCCCGATCTTTATACTAACTCCGGTAACCAGCCCGATCAATTCCAAGACCAATTCCATTCCTACGACAATCAAAGATCTTCAAGACCCATATGTAAGCAGGTCTGTTCTATACTGCACGATAAATCCTGCGACAGTTCTAAACCAGAGAAGGATATCAAAGCCTCCAGAGTAAAAGAACTTCATAACTTACTTCGAAATCATATCTTTGATGATCCACAGAAACTCGATTCCTTTCAACTTCCATCTGCACGTTGCCATGCGAAGCGAAACAAATACGATAAAATTAATCTCTGCGCTACAGCGAAATGCGCGTCAGCAAGAAAGAAATATAAATCCGAGTACCCTCGCGATAACAGATACCCCTACCAGATTAAACGAGCGAAATTCGAAGCCCAGCATCGGCAAAATCTCCTTCGACCACCGGAAGATATAGAACAGGTATTCCTACTCAAAGAACCCTGCAAGGGCAAATTCGATGCGCAATATACGGGTCCTCACGAAATTTGCGACATCCTAGACTCAAACAATGTAAAAATTAAAGTAGGGAACCATTTTAAGATTGTACATGCAAACAAACTCAAGCGTGCGCCGAATAATCCAACGCAAACCCCGCGTCATCGAAACGTGACACTCATCTGGACGCAGATAAGAAAAGACGAAAGTGACAGTGACACCAGTGATTCCCCACCCACCCAAAACCCAACTATGCAAAACGAACAAAGCGAAATAAGTTGCATAAAACCAGCCCCAGCCCCACGTGCCGACACCGACAACATTTCAGTGCGACCAGTGTTTCGTACAAATATAGGAAATACTCGCCGAGAACTGTGCTCCCTGCGCGGAGTACCCCCGGACGATGCATCGCATGAATGAGTGTGTGGTCGAGTGTTGAGCGAGAAATTTCTCCCGTGTAAGAAATTTCTTTTCCGCGTTGGGAGGTGTTACGTCGTCCGATGTACGACGTTGGCCTTGTACACACACTATGTATACAAGGTCTGATCTGCATAAGATCCATACACCGTCCCCTAGACATAAGAGCATAGTATTAAGATCTCATTATTCTATTGTTCTAATCCTTATCTCCGTCTCTACCCATCACCATAACTTCACCTTGATCAACACCTTACCTCAGTTTCAACCCATCACCACGACACATAATGCAATAAAGTATTGCATCACTCTGGAAGCATCTAGAAGCTTCTAGAAACGTCGAGAAATCCAAAGACTGCTGTGTGACGTCGGTCGCACCTCCGACGTTAGCTTTAAGACTACATGTAAAATTAGATACATAAGAGCGAGCGTTCCCCTTTAAAGATTCCAAAACTCCTAAAAATCCTTCATAACAATGAATCCTTAACACCACGTACATCTGATTGAAATCCATCAACATAACCTAAAATCCAAAATCTGTCAAATTCCTAAAATAGCCAAAAATGGCCCAAACTCGAAGATTGAAATATCATTGGACTCGTGAGCGAAAATCATGAAACTAACCTAAAAATTTGTAGGTTATGTTCTCAATTCGCGTTTGTTTAGACTTTACCAAAATTTCGATTTTTGGTAATTTTCAAAAGTACTTAGAATATTTTCAAACATATGATCGGTCGACAAATGATGTCAACTAATCATATGACATATAAAATTTACATCGAAACGCCTTGCAAGAGCAAGCGCTCGAAAATATTCTAAGTCCCAATTTAATTAAATAAATAAATGGGTACGCCAATGGTTACCACTTAATTTTCGAGTCCTGCACCACTGGGAACGAAAACTGCTGACTCTAGTGCGGCGGCCATCGCGCTGTTTACGACGAAGACCGGCACAAAGAGGACACGGTCCCCTTTTGCGAAGTCAGCATTTTTCGAACGAACGTTGTTCGTCGACGAACGTTCGATTCTCCCCAGTCCTCTCCGGGGACCCGAGTGGGTCAGTCGAGTTTTCGTCAATCTTCCAAGTCCAGACTATTTAGACATAGTCTTTCCAAATCCAGATTGTTTAGACACAATCTTTCCAAATCCATACTGTTTAGACACAGTC
Organism: Lasioglossum baleicum; assembly: GCF_051020765.1. NCBI lineage: Eukaryota > Metazoa > Arthropoda > Insecta > Hymenoptera > Halictidae > Lasioglossum > Lasioglossum baleicum. Next base: position 447,560 of record NW_027469113.1, on the reverse strand, counting down.
CCTAATACCATTCAGTAATATCGTATTCTTATTCGTTTAATTCAAACATTACTTCGTTTATTCAATTAAACATTTTTATTGCGTTTCATATTTCGTACTTAGTACGTATTTCGATTTCGTTAATAATAAGCACCTTTACCTTTGTATTCTTTTACGTTTATAATATACTTTGTTTTACCAGAGTCAATCTAAATCCCAATTATTATTTCCTTGCTCCTAACTTCGTAGTTTGAAGTGACACGTTGTTAGTTAGAGATAGAGTTCTCACTGGAAAGTTCGCGAATAGTATTCCTTATTCAATTTCCTGTTACGTGTTCGCGTACGTGCGTGATAGTGATAGACTTGCTCGCATAGCAAGCTCCGCAGCATCCACGTCCGTTTTCTCGAATCAAAATATCGTCAACCACGCGGACGATATTCGCGAGATAAATTCACGGGATCGTACAGCGTCCACGTCCGTTTTCGCTAGTTAAAATATCGTCAATCACGCGGACGATATTCGTGAGTTAGATTCACGGTATCGTACAGCGTCCACGCCCGTTTCCTCAACGAGCGCATCCGTCTACAATACCGTAGCCGCCAGCTGTCAATCATTGGAGGTCGTTCCTGTCAAATATTGACGTGACAGAGTTTGGCGCAGTCGTCAATCCTTGAAGGTCGTTTCCAGCCATTTGGATCAACGCCTGTCAAGCAGAGAGGACCGAATTCAAGGCCATCAGCGCAACCGTAGCTGTTCATCCGTTGCGAATTCATGTCTCGTGTCAATCGACAAACAAGCGAAGCGTAAAAGTAAGTGGAACATATTATCGCGTATGTTTCAGGGTCGCGTGCATCATTCATCTGTGTAAGACTGCATGCAGGTGTCGGCATCGGGTCCTAGTCTGTTGATAAAAAGACCAACACTTTTATTAAATGTCAGTCAGTGGAAGAGTAGAGTAGCCGGGCCGCGGTATTCTCTTCTCTTGCTCTTATAGCCCCGCCAGGACGTGACAAATTTGGCGCAGTCGGTAGGACACTCGTTGGTCACCGATGTTAGAGACACCGTCAACACTTTTGTAGGATACGTCATGTGTCCTACCTCTGCCAAAATTTGTTGTGACAAATTTGGCGCAGTCGGTAGGACAGTCGTTGGTCACCGATGTTAGAAGCACGGCATCGAGGAATAAAAATAGAATCAGTGTTAGCACGCGAACCCCTGCGCGTTCCATCATTGTTCGACAATTTAACGCAGTAGACTTAGAGTCCGTGAAAGCATAGTGTCAGTTAAAAGTGCGACGGGCAGTGAAGGAAATGCCCTTTCGCCCACGTTACATACTCAAATTGTTTTTCGCGATGTTCGTACTCAGTACAAATTCATCGAGAGTTTTAGTGAACGTTAAAGTGCGACGGGCGGTTTAGAAAACGCCCCTTCGCCCACGTTATATAGTCGGATTATTTTTCGCGAATTTCATACTTAGAAATTTTCAAGCGACGCAATCATGGAAACGCGTAGCGAGGCTAGAAAGAAGGTTCCTCCTACGGAAGAGGAATTAATTGAATTCCAGAAAGATTTAGCTCGTAGAGAAGCAGCTCTCATTAATCAAACCGCCGCGTTGACTCAACTCAAATTGCAATACGAAACAGAAACGCGTGAGCAGAGAGTAACGTACGAGGATATACGCCGCGAGATAGCAGAAATCCGATCGGCCAGAGATTCTCAATCAATTCCAGCTAGCCCAGTCGTTGCGCCCCGCGAACCCATAATGCACGATTCTTCGAATTTCACCGTTAAACAAGCGGTTGAACTTGTGCCTACCTTTGACGGCACCTCCATAACCGTGCTACAATTCGTTCGCGCGTGCAAGCGAGCCTTGGAGGCTGTTCCAGCCACAGCTGAGCGTACCCTCACTAGATTAGTATGCAATAAGCTTAGAGGACAGGCATACGCCGCGATTGAAGACGTGAATATTAACACAATCTCTGAATTGTGCAACCGCCTGAAAGACGTACTAGGCCCATATAAATTCATCGATCAGTATCGCGGAGAATTAGCTTCGATACACCAGGGACAGTCCGAGCACGTGTTGAATTATATTACGCGAGTAAAGGACCTTAGAACGGCGATCATAGATTCAGGCCGCGGGGTCCCCAATCTAGACGAGATTGACAAATTCACAATTGATTGTTTCATGCGTGGTCTTATCCCAGCGCTTCGAGCCGAGGTCAGGCTCTGTGCGTCACTCGAATTACAGAAAATATTCGACGAAGCAGTAACCGCGTACAAACAGTACGAGCTTGACCGTGTTCGTTATCGTGACGACGGACGCCGCGTTGCATTCTCCGACTCTCGTAATCGCACGCCAGAGCGATCAAGCAACTCTTATTATGATAGGAATGCGCCTGAGCAGCGCAACAGATCTTTGGAAAGGAAAGATCAACGACCTTCCTTTTCACCTCGTGAATCCTGGCGAGACAGGAAACCCGATAACAGAGACGCGTATCGCTCTCCTCCCCCGCGACGTCACGAACCGTCGCAATCAAATCAGCGCGAAACGTATAAACGCGAAGATCGCGCTTCCCAGTCCCCAGGTCGCGATCGCTTTCCTACGGAGAATCAAAAGTATTGTAAATATTGTAAGCGCACGGGACATGACATACACGAATGTCGCCGCCGCGAATATTACAATAAAAATGAGTCGGGAAACGAATCAAGCCTCCCGACAAACGCGACCAAAGGACGGGAGGCATCCCAAGAGAATCGCCAAAAGGCAACACAGCTGGCCGTCATCAGCGACGACCAGCAGTAGATGAAATTCGAGTAGATAGGAGAGATAACCCGGACGGTCAGCAGAATGAACGACCATCCGCGAAATTAGTCTCGGCAATAAATCTCGCGCCGGACTCCCCTATCCCTCGAATAAAAGCAAGATCGTCACTCTTCTCAAAAGAGTGTGAGTTCCTCTTGGACACCGGGTCCGAGGTCAACTTAATCCGAGCGTCTGGTATCAAATCTGACGTTCATCTAAAAACTGACAGCGTCATACACGTCCATGGCGTGACAGAAGGAGAAATTGCGACCCTCGGTTATATCAATGCGGAGCTAGCAAATTCCATTAAAGTCACGCTACACGTTCTGCCTGACAGTTTTCCAATTAATATAGATGGTATCTTAGGCTCCCCCTTCTTCAGAGAGGGAGCAGAGATATCATTTGCGAAGGAATGCGTAGAGTATAAAAACCTACGTATTCCCTTTTCGAATCCTCGGGAATATTCCGTCGAAAGCCGTACCGCCGCCTGCATAGCCGTCAACGTAAAGGGCCCAAGCGAAGGGTATGTGCGAAAAGTAGATGTAAAACCCGATGTGTTCTTAGGTGATTGTTTAGTCACCAACCGTAACGGAAAGGCATACCTGCGATGCTTTAACGCATCGTCCGAAGTGGCGTCCTTCTCCCTGCCTACGTTGGAGGTGGAAGAGATCGAGGTTCCCTTTTCGAATATTCAAGCCGAAGTCAATTCGGACTTATTCAATGCTCGTGCGTGCCGCGCGCACGAGACGATCGTTAACGATCAACTCGCGTCTTCTATTAATTCCGGTAACCATCCCGACGATTCCGGTAGCCATCCCGATACTTTAAATAATTCCGGTAACCATCCCGACGATTCCGGTAGCCATCCCGATTCTTTAAATAATTCCGGTAACCATTCCGATTCTTTAAATAATTCCGGTAACCATCCCGACGATTCCGGTAGCCATCCCGATACTTTAAAGAATTCCGGTAACCATCCCGACGATTTATATTCAAAGTCCTGTGTGGAAAGAAACATCAACGCCTTCGCCTCAGATGAACTTTTAGAATGTTCATATGAGAACAATTTAGAAAACATTTCTATTCCTAAAGTTAAATCAAAAGGAGTTTATGTTTTGCCGCAAACTCCTATCTTCAAATCCTCGCCGGAACAACACCTCTTGCAGCTTCAACGATCAGGTATCCGTGCGACCGAAAACAAAGTCCATGCGTCTGGCAAATACAATTCCGCGAGATTCGCGTCAGCAAGAAAAAGAAATAAAGCCGATACACTATACTCGCCCGAGACAACTAAGTCTGATTATAAGCTTTCGTTATGTATCTTGCGAAACGAATTCAATCTTCCTAGCGTTAACAGAGTCTCCAATATCGTTACGCCAACGATAAACTATCGCAGCGACCCAAGAGCGAAATTTAAAACCTCTGGTCAGCATCACCCCACTCCACAGCAGGAAGACGATATCCCTGCGACGCAACGAGATCTTCAAGGAGAAACCGTCACCCCTGAAGATCATCAGTTTCTCGACAACGCTATAACAGCAACCATGCAGCCGATACAAGCAGCTATCTTGCTCTCTATTGCCACGCAAGCCTCAACACTCATTGGATATGACTGTGGAGGTTCAACCTTGAATATTACCACGTATTCAACTATTGACACTCTTAACTGCGAGCCAGAAGACATCGCACCAGCTGAAAATTTAGAAAGAATTCAGCTCCTGCAGCTAGCCGAATTCTCGCAAGCTCGTGTCTTGCAATGCCATATCGGAATAGACAGAACCATATACTATTGTGGCATGCATTCACATAATTCGGTAGTATCCAATGGTCGACAAGACTATATATTACCGATCTCCAGCGAAACCTGTTCGAGCCTACACACGACGGGGACAATATTCATCACCCCAGCCGCCCAGATCACAGGTATTCAGCCGAACTCGACCTCCTCTCACGGCCTCACGTTAGCAGGAGTTATTCAGAACGATGGTAGCTGCGCTGGAACCACGTATAGTGATCCGTTTGGGACTTGGACCGATGTCGTGGTACAAGCTTTAGTCCGAATCACGATCCGCGACTACATCGCTCCAATCAGATTGTCAACCGGACAGATTCATCTACAAACTGGGCAAACCTGCCCCCTTCAAAAAGGAAGCTGCTTAGACGCACAAGATGGCCATACGTTCTGGGAAACCACGCCGACGGACTCGTGCAAATTCAATAATTATGATGTCTTGTACGAAGGGTTAGCCACTAAACTATCCTCCAAGGTGAATCCTTCTCCAACCCTGTATACCGTAGCATCGCAGGATACGACTTTTGCACTCACGGAGACAGGCAGATCGTCAGTTTGCGGATATGTCATAATCCGTACGGAACACCCCAAGCTGTTCATTCTGGAAGTTGGAAGTTCAGGAAAATTCAAGGAGAAAACACACACCTTGGTCAACAATCTGGACATCTTCACGTATGTCAACAGCAAATTTGTTTACGTGGAGAAGCACCTCCGGAAACAATTTTCTCAACTCTACAAAGATGTAATCCGTCAGAAGTGTGAGCTAGAGCGTCAGATTCTCCAGAACGCCCTCACATTATTACATTCAGCACCCGAAGAAGTTGCCACTGCCATCATGAAGGATGTCGGATTTATCGCAGTTCCAGCAGGAGAGGTAGTGCACATAATAAAGTGCATACCAGTCACGGTCCAAGTGAGGAAAACCGAACGGTGTTATGATGAGCTACCCATCACGTATCGGAACACATCAAAATTCCTGAAGCCAAGGGACCACATCATTTCAAATACGGGGACAGAAAAGCCATGCAATGAGCTACTTCCCCCATATTATAGACTGCACGGAACATGGTATCGCCTAACACCGTCATTGATGGAGGCCATCACTCCTTCGGAGCTTCACCCCCTCGCCAAGTCAACCTGGAAATACATAGATCCGAAGAACTTGGCAACGGGAGGCATTTATTCACAAGACGACCTGGACAAACTACAGGATCATATAATGTTTCCTGTAGAGAAGGTAGCAGTCATAAATTCAATCGCACAGGGTGCGACGGGAAGACAGTTTGCAGCAGGAAACATTAATATGTTCAATCTGCTCGATGAAAACTCCCTACAGCAGATAGCGGAGTCTACAGCACAGAAATTATGGTCCGGATTCACTACATTCGGATCAATAAGTGCTGGAATAATCGGAGTGTACGTAGCGATCCGCACGATCAAAACAATCATCAGTACGATCGTTAACGGCATCGCATTACACTCACTATACGGCTGGAGCCTGCATCTCGTCGTCGCCATCTGGAGTTCACTGACCCGGTTCTTTATATTCATGAAGCAGAGGGACAACAAGACTTCAGCGGCCATCGAGGACAAAGATAGTGATAGTGCCAGTGTCGGAGAATTCCGAACCCGTCCTCCCTTGACGAAACGAACGTTAATTTGCGATTCCCTTGACCCAGCGTTGCGAGACAGGGATGACATTTCAGTGCATCCTGTCTACCGCCACCCAGAGGCAGAGATTCCACTGCGTGAAATCTCTTCTCTAAGGGGGGAGGTGTGACGTCGGTCGCACCTCCGACGTTAGCTTTAAGACTACATGTAAAATTAGATACATAAGAGCGAGCGTTCCCCTTTAAAGATTCCAAAACTCCTAAAAATCCTTCATAACAATGAATCCTTAACACCACGTACATCTGATTGAAATCCATCAACATAACCTAAAATCCAAAATCTGTCAAATTCCTAAAATAGCCAAAAATGGCCCAAACTCGAAGATTGAAATATCATTGGACTCGTGAGCGAAAATCATGAAACTAACCTAAAAATTTGTAGGTTATGTTCTCAATTCGCGTTTGTTTAGACTTTACCAAAATTTCGATTTTTGGTAATTTTCAAAAGTACTTAGAATATTTTCAAACATATGATTGGTCGACAAATGATGTCAACTAATCATATGACATATAAAATTTACATCGAAACGCCTTGCAAGAGCAAGCGCTCGAAAATATTCTAAGTCCCAATTTAATTAAATAAATAAATGGGTACGCCAATGGTTACCACTTAATTTTCGAGTCCTGCACCACTGGGAACGAAAACTGCTGACTCTAGTGCGGCGGCCATCGCGCTGTTTACGACGAAGACCGGCACAAAGAGGACACGGTCCCCTTTTGCGAAGTCAGCATTTTTCGAACGAACGTTGTTCGTCGACGAACGTTCGATTCTCCCCAGTCCTCTCCGGGGACCCGAGTGGGTCAGTCGAGTTTTCGTCAATCTTCCAAGTCCAGACTATTTAGACATAGTCTTTCCAAATCCAGATTGTTTAGACACAATCTTTCCAAATCCATACTGTTTAGACACAGTCCCTAATACCATTCAGTAATATCGTATTCTTATTCGTTTAATTCAAACATTACTTCGTTTATTCAATTAAACATTTTTATTGCGTTTCATATTTCGTACTTAGTACGTATTTCGATTTCGTTAATAATAAGCACCTTTACCTTTGTATTCTTTTACGTTTATAATATACTTTGTTTTACCAGAGTCAATCTAAATCCCAATTATTATTTCCTTGCTCCTAACTTCGTAGTTTGAAGTGACACGTTGTTAGTTAGAGATAGAGTTCTCACTGGAAAGTTCGCGAATAGTATTCCTTATTCAATTTCCTGTTACGTGTTCGCGTACGTGCGTGATAGTGATAGACTTGCTCGCATAGCAAGCTCCGCAGCATCCACGTCCGTTTTCTCGAATCAAAATATCGTCAACCACGCGGACGATATTCGCGAGATAAATTCACGGGATCGTACAGCGTCCACGTCCGTTTTCGCTAGTTAAAATATCGTCAATCACGCGGACGATATTCGTGAGTTAGATTCACGGTATCGTACAGCGTCCACGCCCGTTTCCTCAACGAGCGCATCCGTCTACAATACCGTAGCCGCCAGCTGTCAATCATTGGAGGTCGTTCCTGTCAAATATTGACGTGACAGAGTTTGGCGCAGTCGTCAATCCTTGAAGGTCGTTTCCAGCCATTTGGATCAACGCCTGTCAAGCAGAGAGGACCGAATTCAAGGCCATCAGCGCAACCGTAGCTGTTCATCCGTTGCGAATTCATGTCTCGTGTCAATCGACAAACAAGCGAAGCGTAAAAGTAAGTGGAACATATTATCGCGTATGTTTCAGGGTCGCGTGCATCATTCATCTGTGTAAGACTGCATGCAGGTGTCGGCATCGGGTCCTAGTCTGTTGATAAAAAGACCAACACTTTTATTAAATGTCAGTCAGTGGAAGAGTAGAGTAGCCGGGCCGCGGTATTCTCTTCTCTTGCTCTTATAGCCCCGCCAGGACGTGACAGCTGCATCAGCAGTCCCACGCTCGTAGAGGGCAATAGGACAGCCACGAGACTGCAGCGTCAGCAGAAATGCACGTGCAGTCCCCGGGAGCGAAGACGCTGCTGCGTCAGCGGTTCTCCCACACCGACAACTGAAGAACAAAGAGACTGCAGCGTCAGCTATCCCCACTCCGAACGAAGGAGGCAAGGCAGAGCGGACGCTTGCATCAGTCCGCCTTCAGCCAGCGACTCGCACGGACGTGCCTACCTGGCCTCAGCCGCCAGTCCGGCTTCAAGAGCAGACGTGTTCAGTCTAGCTCCGCGAAAGTGAAGTGTGTCGATCCTTCACTCCTAATTCCAATTCCAATTCCAACTCTAACTCAACTCAACTCAAGTCCTAATTCTCATACGTTAATCCTACAACATATTACAATATCCATTATTCATTAATCCAATTACTACTCCTATTATAATACTACTTACATATTGTATACCAGTGTACTTACCAGTTCTTATTTAATATATCGTTGTTATACCAGTGCTTCGATCTTGTTATTCTTGTGTTAGTTCAACACCATCTTCCAATTCAGTTCTTGCATCGAATATATTAAACTCGTGACATATCCGGACTTGGTCTAAAGTGCGCAGTGGAAACGCTGAGCCGCCAATAAGGAATTTGAAGCGAGTCATAGAGAAGTTCTCGTGCCACGTCTAGAATTGGTCTAAAGAGCGCAGTGGAAACGCTGAGCCGCCACTATAGACGCGAAGCGAGTTAACTACCAAAAAGGTTAATAACAAGTGGAAGTTCATTTTCATTATATTATTATTAATATTCCATCATTACTATTCCTTACCCATGCGACGCCCACGTCGAGCGGGACGCAAGTATCAACTTGCTAAATTGAGACGCGCGTTGAGAAATAAAGCGGTGCTCGATCAAATCATTGCCACTACCGAGTGGACAGAACTTCTGGGAACCACCGAGCACATTCCGTGTGACGCGTCCGATTACGTTTCTGTATACGGTTGCCCTTGCAGCCTTCCTAAAGAGGTCAACCACGCGGACCTCTCGCGAGCTCCGACGCCAGTTCTACATCCGGTCGATTGTCCAGAGGTGATCGACATAGCCGACGACGACAACAGCCGAGACACGATCATCGTTCCCAGGGTCCGTTGCCGAATCATCCGTGACGTTCCTCTGCCAGCTCATCAACGTGTCGTCTTGCGGCCAGCATCCAAGGCCACTAACGTCGTCCCGAACCGAGCAGCAGCAACTCTGCCAGATCTTCCCCACCTCGAGGACATCTGTATAGAAGATCCGATGTACGACACCTACTGTCAGTACCGCCAGTTCCTGCTGCAACAATATTATTAGGCGTTAATACAACATTGCGGTGAGTCGTATAATATCTTGTATAATTGTTGAATCCTGTAAACTCACCGTTCTCGTTGCATCCTCTCGCGCGCGATTCTTGTCGGGACACTCCTTGTAACCGCGTCGGACGTTCTTTTCTTGACTGCATCATAGCAATATCGGTTGTCCTAGTGCATATGACAGCCCGCGGCTGTCTCGGCACGAAAGACCACTCCTCATATTAATCTTCATATCTCAACCGTCCGTCTGTCACTGTTCTCTTTTCTCTCTCCTGGTACCTGTAACAAAAACACAGTGACGGACGTGACAGTAGTACTGTTGAAGGAGTTGAGCTCGTCGGTCAGCATGGGTCTGGTATAACGGGTCGTCCAGACAGATCTCATCGAGATGAGGAAGGTTTGGCAGCTGTCTCGCTGGGGTACGCACGACAATGCGTCTGTTGGACGGTAGGTACTCGTCCTTGATGATCCTACAGCGAACGTGCGGCAAGATTATGGTGCTCCTGCTGTCATCGTCATCAGAGCTGGTGACGAGATCAATGACCTCGTAACGAACGGCAGGCGGGTTGTTGTTGTCACTGGACAGGTTTATGGTATTCCTGACGTCGTCGTCGTCGTCAGAAATGTCAACGAGATCGGCTATCTCGTAGCGACCAGCAGACGGTTTGGTGACAGGTGAAGAACGCGAGAGGTCCGCGTGGTCGACCTCTGTGTTCGGAATCGGACGGCACGGACAACCGTATACCGATACGTAATCTGACGCGTCGCACTCGATATTCTCGGTCGTTCCGAGAAGTTCAGTCCAATCAGTCGAACTTAAGACGCGGTTTAAGATGGCTGTTTGATTTTGTCACGTCCGTCACTGTGTTTTTGTTACAGGTACCAAGAGAGAGAAAAGGATGGCACTCAAGAACAGTGACAGACGGACGGTGGATATATGAAAAGTAATTGAGGAGTGGTCTTTCGTGCCGAGACAGCCGCGGGCTGTCATATGCACTAGGACAACCGATATTGCTATGGATGCAGTCAAGAAGAGAACGTCCGACGCGGTTACAAGAAGTGTCCGACAAGAATCACGCGCGAGATGATGCAACGAAAACGGTGAGTTTACAGGATTCAGCAATTATACAAGACATTATACGACTCACCGCAATGCTGTATTAACGCCTAATAATATTGTTGCAGCAGGAACTGGCGGTACTGGCAGTAGGTGTCGTACATCGGGTCTTCTATACAGATGTCCTCGAGGTGGGGAAGATCTGGCAGAGTTGCTGCTGCTCGGTTCGGGACGACATTAGTGGCCTTGGATGCTGGCCGCAAGACGACACGTTGATGAGCTGGCAGAGGAACGTCACGGATGATTCGGCAACGGACCCTGGGAACGATGATCGTGTCTCGGCTGTCGTCGTCGTCGGCTATGTCGATTACCTCAGGACGATCGACCGGATGTAGAACTGGCGTCGGAGCTCGCGAGAGGTCCGCGTGGTTGACCTCTTTAGGAGGGTTGCAAAGGCAACCGTATACAGAAACGTAATCGGACGCGTCACACGGAATGTGCTCGGTGGTTCCCAGAAGTTCGGTCCACTCGGTAGTGGCAATGATTTGATCGAGCACCGCTTTATTTCTCAACGCGCGTCTCAATTTAGCAAGTTGATACTTGCGTCCCGCTCGACGTGGGCGTCGCATGGGTAAGGAATAGTAATGATGGAATATTAATAATATAATGAAAATGAACTTCCACTTGTTATTAACCTTTTTGGTAGTTAACTCGCTTCACGTCTATAGTGGCGGCTCAGCGTTTCCACTGCGCTCTTTAGACCAATTCTAGACGTGGCACGAGAACTTCTCTATGACTCGCTTCAAATTCCTTATTGGCGGCTCAGCGTTTCCACTGCGCACTTTAGACCAAGTCCGGATATGTCACGAGTTTAATATATTCGATGCAAGAACTGAATTGGAAGATGGTGTTGAACTAACACAAGAATAACAAGATCGAAGCACTGGTATAACAACGATATATTAAATAAGAACTGGTAAGTACACTGGTATACAATATGTAAGTAATATTATAATAGGAGTAGTAATTGGATTAATGAATAATGGATATTGTAATGTGTTATAGGAATAACGTATGAGAATTAGGACTTGAGTTGAGTTGAGTTAGAGTTGGAATTGGAATTGGAATTAGGAGTGAAGGATCGACACACTTCACTTTCGCGGAGCTAGACTGAACACGTCTGCTCTTGAAGTCGGAAGAAGCCGGACTGACTCTGAGGCCAGGTAGGCACGTCTGTGCGAGTCGCTGGCTGAAGGCGGACTGATGCAAGCGTCCGCTCTGCCTTGCCTCCTTCGGTCGGAGTGGGGATAGCTGACGCTGCAGTCTCTTTGTTCTTCAGTCGTCGGAGTGGGAGAACCGCTGACGCAGCAGCGTCTTCGCTCCCGGGGACTGCACGTGCATTTCTGCTGACGGTGCAGTCTCGTGGCTGTCCTATTGCCCTCTACGAGCGTGGGACTGCTGATGCAGCAGTCTTTGGACTTCTCGACGTTTCTAGAAGCTTCTAGATGCTTCCAGAGTGATGCAATACTTTATTGCATTATGTGTCGTGGTGATGGGTTGAAACTGAGGTAAGGTGTTGATCAAGGTGAAGTTATGGTGATGGGTAGAGGCGGAGATAAGGATTAGAACAATAGAATATATGAGATCTTAATATTATGCTCTTATGTCTAGGGGACGGTGTGTGGATCTTATGTAGATCAGACCTTGTATACATAGTGTGTGTACAAGGCCAACGTCGTACATCGGACGACGTAACACCTCCCAACGCGGAAAAGAAATTTCTTACAAGGAAGAAATTTCTCGCTCAACACTCGACCACACACTCATTCATGCGACGCATCGGCCGGAGGTACTCCGCGCAGGGAGCACAGTTCTCGGCGAGTATTTCCTATATTTGTACGAAACACTGGTCGCACTGAAATGTTGTCGGTGTCGGCACGTGGGGCTGGGGCTGGTTTTGTAATGTCCGACAAGTCGTATTCGCAATGTTCATTTTTCGACTGTCTTTTCTCGGGGTTTAGGGTGGGTGGGGAATCACTTTGTTCACTAACACTTTCACTTTTGTCTTTTCTTATCTGCGTCCAGATGAGTGTCACGTTTCGCTGACGCGGGGTTTGCGTTGGATTATTCGGCGCACGCTTGAGTTTGTTTGCATGTACAATCTTAAAATGGTTCCCTACTTTAATTTTCACATTGTTTGAGTCTAAGATGTCGCAAATTTCGTGAGGACCCGTATATTGCGCATCGAATTTGCCCTTGCAGGGTTCTTTGAGTAGGAATACCTGTTCTATATCTTCCGGTGGTCGAAGGAGATTTTGCCGATGCTGGGCTTCGAATTTCGCTCGCTTATTCTCATAGGGATATCCTTTATCGCGAGGGTACTCTGATTTATATTGCTTTCTTGCTGACGCGTATTTCGCTGTAGCGCAGAGATTAATTTTATCGTATTCGTTTCGCTTCGCATGGCAACGTGCAGATGGAAGTTGAAAGGAATCGAGTTTCTGTGGATCATCAAAGATATGATTGTGAAGTAAGTTATGAAGTTCTTTTACTCTGGAGGCTTTGATATCCTTCTCTGGTTTAGAACTGTCACTGGGTTTATTGTGCAATATAGAACAGACCTGCTTACATATGGGTCTTGAAGATCTTTGATTGTCGTAGGAATGGAGTTGGTCTTGGAATTGATCGGGCTGGTTACCGGCGTTAGAATAAGGATCGGGCTGGTTACCGGAGTTAGAATAAGAATCGGGCTGGTTACCGGAGTTAGTATGAGAATCGGGCTGGTTACCGGAGTTAGTAATGTCGGGATGGTTACCGAATGCGTCGGGATGATACCCGGAATTAGAAAGGTCGGGATGGTTACCGAATGCGTCGGGATAGTTCCCGGAATTAGAAAGGTCGGGATGGTTACCGAATGCGTCGGGATAGTACCCGGAATTAGAAAGGTCGGGATGGTTACCGAATGCGTCGGGATAGTTCCCGGAAGTAGAAAGGTCGGGATGGTTACCGAATGCGTCGGGATGGTTCCCGGAATTAGTAAGGTCGGGATGGTTACCGAATGCGTCGGGATAGTACCCGGAATTAGAAAGGTCGGGATGGTTACCGAATGCGTCGGGATAGTACCCGGAATTAGAAAGGTCGGAAGAGTACGACTCGATTTCTTCCATCTCCAATGGGGGCAATCGAAATGAAACTCTTTCCGACGAGGTGTTAAAACACCGGAGGCTCGCTTTGCCTTTACGATTGGTGACGACGCAGTCACCCAGGAATACATCCGGCGCTACGTTAACACGGCGGATATATCCCTGTTTAGGTCCTTCGACGTCGACCGCTATGCACGCAACGGTACGAGGTTCGAGGACGAATTCTTCGGATTTCGGAGGAGTCTTTGTTCGGACTCGATCCTCACGCTCCACGATCCGACTTCTCGCAGTGTACTCCGATATCTCTCGAGTCTCCTTCGATTCCGGCCGGCTTTTCACGGCGTTTTTCTCTAGGGAGCACTCGATCGAATCCCGAGGAGGCATTGAAATAACCTCCGTCACCGGAGCTCTGCAAGGTCTGACCGCGGGTGCACGAGGATTTGAGGAAGACACTCGAACGTTCCTTGCCGAATGTTCCTCACGCTCGGCGGCTGGAGTTTTAACGAGATCATTGGTCATAGACGAAGGCATTGAAATAACCTCTGCTGCCAATTTATCGCGAGGCTCAGCCGTGGGCGCGCAAGGGTTCGAGAAGGGAACCCGAATGTTTCCTATCGTAATGTATTGATTCGCAAAGGAGATCTCGGCTCCTGTTCTGAAGAAGGGAGAACCGAGGATTCCGTCGATGTTAATTGGGAAGTTTTCTTCCAAGACATGAAATTCAATAGGGTTTTGACCCTGTAAGTGTATCTTAATTTGACCGAGAGTTGGAATGGATCCCTCGGTTATTCCTTGGACTTCTATAGTGTTCGTATGATCTATAGGTAGATTTGGTTCTAGACTTGACGCACGAATTAAATTGATCTCCGAACCCGTGTCCAACAAAAATTCACACTTCTTTTGTAATTGAGGGGCGGAGATTTTTACGCGCGGAATTGGTGAGTCTGCAGCAAGATTTACTGCTGAGACGAATCGTCGGACTGGTCGTTCGTCCGGATAGCCGTTTGGGTGCGGGCTGTAGTTTGGGTTGAAGATGCGGCCTCCCGCCTGGGGTTGGCTTCGGTCGGGAGGCCGGACTCGTTTCCCGACCTCCTATTATTATTGAAAGCGCGCTTACGGCACTCGTGAATATCGTGCCCGGGGACTTTGCAGTAGTTGCAAAATTTGTTAGGGCTTGAGGGGCGATCTGTGCGACCATCGCGGTATGTGTTTTGGTCGCGAGGATTATTTTCCCATCGCCGTTGCGGCGTCGGGGAGCGATAAGAGTCCCGGTTTGAGTTTCTTGAGGACTGCTGAGACGAGTCCGGTCTGTTATCGCGGCGTTCTTGAGTTCGCTCTGGAATGTCACGAGGGGACTCGTACGTGGAACGCGGGCGATACGGCCGGTTATCAGAGAAGCTGACTCGTTTTTCTTCGCGGATCAGTTCTCGTCGACGAGTCTGGTCTGACTCATACTGCCTGTAAGCAGAGATGGCTGCTTCGAAAACAGTGGCAGGATTTCGCGAAGGGCAATGAAGCACTTCGGCACGCAGCTGAGGAAGGAGACCTCGTAGAAAACAATCTACTACGAAGCGATCTAGTTCTTCGTAATCAAGGCCAATGTCTGTGGCATCTTGAATCGCGGTTCGAAGGTCTTTAACGCGATTGATGAAGTCTAAGATGTGCTCGTTCGGAGCTTGGAGTACACTCGCGAGATCGCCACGGTACTGGTCAACGAATTTGTATGGGCCCAGTACTGTTCGTAATTTCTCGCATAGTGCAGAAATTGTGAATATGTGCTGGCCTTCTATAGCGGCATAAGCACGATCGTGGAGTTTATTGCAGAGCAATTTCGTGAGGGCACGCTCTGCAGTGGCCGGTACGGTGTCACGCGCGCGTTTGCATGCACGTATGAATTGTAGGACGGAAGACGAAGTTCCGTCGAATCTAGGGACAAGCTCGGCGGCTTGCTTTAGAGCGAAATTACCAGTAGGTTCATACTGTGGGATTTCGCGTGGCTCTGGCGGTGAAGGTTCCCGCATATTAGAGACGTTACTAGGGCCTGGTGTAGGCGTTTGTTGACGTAGGGTTTGACTCGTGATTTGGATGTTGTGAAGCTCTTTTCGTATTTCATCGAGCATATTCTTTTGGTTTTGTGCGTCTTCTTCATATTTGAGACGCAATTTGGCAATAAAATCAGTTTCTTCTTTGAGATATTGCTCTCTACGGGCGAGGTCTTGCGCATAAAGGAGTAACTCTTCCTCGGTCATTGGAGGAAGGTCTGCGTTAGGATCTGCTTGGAGATCCCTTTGAGATCGCGTGATTGGGCGAGACATTTTGGAGGATATAAATGAGATTTAAAATGTGAATTTCGTACTGACACGCGTCGGGGCTTATCAATGCAAATATCGGCGACCACTTCGATGTCCTACCGACTGCGCCAAATTTGTCACGTCCGTCACTGTGTTTTTGTTACAGGTACCAAGAGAGAGAAAAGGATGGCACTCAAGAACAGTGACAGACGGACGGTGGATATATGAAAAGTAATTGAGGAGTGGTCTTTCGTGCCGAGACAGCCGCGGGCTGTCATATGCACTAGGACAACCGATATTGCTATGGATGCAGTCAAGAAGAGAACGTCCGACGCGGTTACAAGAAGTGTCCGACAAGAATCACGCGCGAGATGATGCAACGAAAACGGTGAGTTTACAGGATTCAGCAATTATACAAGACATTATACGACTCACCGCAATGCTGTATTAACGCCTAATAATATTGTTGCAGCAGGAACTGGCGGTACTGGCAGTAGGTGTCGTACATCGGGTCTTCTATACAGATGTCCTCGAGGTGGGGAAGATCTGGCAGAGTTGCTGCTGCTCGGTTCGGGACGACATTAGTGGCCTTGGATGCTGGCCGCAAGACGACACGTTGATGAGCTGGCAGAGGAACGTCACGGATGATTCGGCAACGGACCCTGGGAACGATGATCGTGTCTCGGCTGTCGTCGTCGTCGGCTATGTCGATTACCTCAGGACGATCGACCGGATGTAGAACTGGCGTCGGAGCTCGCGAGAGGTCCGCGTGGTTGACCTCTTTAGGAGGGTTGCAAAGGCAACCGTATACAGAAACGTAATCGGACGCGTCACACGGAATGTGCTCGGTGGTTCCCAGAAGTTCGGTCCACTCGGTAGTGGCAATGATTTGATCGAGCACCGCTTTATTTCTCAACGCGCGTCTCAATTTAGCAAGTTGATACTTGCGTCCCGCTCGACGTGGGCGTCGCATGGGTAAGGAATAGTAATGATGGAATATTAATAATATAATGAAAATGAACTTCCACTTGTTATTAACCTTTTTGGTAGTTAACTCGCTTCACGTCTATAGTGGCGGCTCAGCGTTTCCACTGCGCTCTTTAGACCAATTCTAGACGTGGCACGAGAACTTCTCTATGACTCGCTTCAAATTCCTTATTGGCGGCTCAGCGTTTCCACTGCGCACTTTAGACCAAGTCCGGATATGTCACGAGTTTAATATATTCGATGCAAGAACTGAATTGGAAGATGGTGTTGAACTAACACAAGAATAACAAGATCGAAGCACTGGTATAACAACGATATATTAAATAAGAACTGGTAAGTACACTGGTATACAATATGTAAGTAATATTATAATAGGAGTAGTAATTGGATTAATGAATAATGGATATTGTAATGTGTTATAGGAATAACGTATGAGAATTAGGACTTGAGTTGAGTTGAGTTAGAGTTGGAATTGGAATTGGAATTAGGAGTGAAGGATCGACACACTTCACTTTCGCGGAGCTAGACTGAACACGTCTGCTCTTGAAGTCGGAAGAAGCCGGACTGACTCTGAGGCCAGGTAGGCACGTCTGTGCGAGTCGCTGGCTGAAGGCGGACTGATGCAAGCGTCCGCTCTGCCTTGCCTCCTTCGGTCGGAGTGGGGATAGCTGACGCTGCAGTCTCTTTGTTCTTCAGTCGTCGGAGTGGGAGAACCGCTGACGCAGCAGCGTCTTCGCTCCCGGGGACTGCACGTGCATTTCTGCTGACGGTGCAGTCTCGTGGCTGTCCTATTGCCCTCTACGAGCGTGGGACTGCTGATGCAGCAGTCTTTGGACTTCTCGACGTTTCTAGAAGCTTCTAGATGCTTCCAGAGTGATGCAATACTTTATTGCATTATGTGTCGTGGTGATGGGTTGAAACTGAGGTAAGGTGTTGATCAAGGTGAAGTTATGGTGATGGGTAGAGGCGGAGATAAGGATTAGAACAATAGAATATATGAGATCTTAATATTATGCTCTTATGTCTAGGGGACGGTGTGTGGATCTTATGTAGATCAGACCTTGTATACATAGTGTGTGTACAAGGCCAACGTCGTACATCGGACGACGTAACAATTTAATGCCCGTTTGAACTTGGCCAGTTGATACTTTCGGCCTGCACGACGTGTACGACGCATAAGGGATGGGTATGGAAGGAACTGTTTCGGAAGAGTTAATACTCTGAAAATCCTTTTGTCGGATTTTGTCTAAGTCCCAAACGTGAAAGAAAAATTGGCCAGGGGTTCCTCGTAGGCGCTGGCCAGAGGTAATTTACCTGACTCGAAAATGTCCACTCGTTAATCGGCACTACCCAGCAGAGCAGACGAACTGGCCTCCGAGCCGGGTCACCGTGCGACAACGAGGGCACTATTAAAACAGTCACTTCACTTTAGACACTGATATGTTTCCTTTCACAAACTGTCACTTTAACTTCGATAATCTTTTGACTAAGTGTCACCTCGTTGACGTATTGCCTCGGCGGAGCTGTAAGCTTCTCCCTTTGTGACCGAGGTTGAACACGTAAGCGAGAGCTCAATTATTTATTATTAATATTAAATGCGTTTATCTGATTTGGAAAGTTATTATTTCCAAACGTCTACTCGTCAACCACTACTTCTCAGCGGAGCGGACGAACTGACCTCCAAGCCGAGTTCTGTATGATTAACGAGGGCACGATTCGAATTTCGAAAAGAAACTGTCACTGGATTTAGTAGAATGATGTGGAAATCAACTTCACGTAGCACTGGTAAAATATAATATATATATTGAAATAAAGAACGTTGAGTACACTTGAGTATAAACTTGGTAGTATAATAATAAATGAATTAAACGTAATAATCGTATACGGAGTATGAGTTAGTAAGAGTTAGAATTGGAATTGATTTAGGAATTGAATTGGAATGGATTTGGAATAGTAGAACAAACGTCGATGAACGTCGAAGCGCGAATTAGAAGAGCGCAGATCGACACGTCTGCTCGCTTCGCTGGCTTGGGCCAGACTGACTGATGTCGTTGTGTGAGAATGGAGTGAGCGCGGACCGACACGTCCGCTCACTTCGCTGGCTAGCACCAGACTGATGCAAGAGGCAGCTCTGCGTAGCCTCCTTCGCTCGGAGTGGGGGTTGCTGACGCTGCAGTCCCTTTGTCCTCGCTCGTCGGAGTGGTGACGGGTGCAAGACTGCTGACGTTGCAGTCTCTTTGTCCTCGCTCTCGACAGAGTGGTGACGCGTGCAAGACTGCTGACGTTGCGATCTCTTTGTTCTCGAGGTGGCGTTTACTCGAGCGGAGTTGAGGATTTGAACAAGTTGTAAGTGTAGATGAGGGTTTGAACAAGTGAAAGTAAGTTCGGAGTGATGGTTGGGTTTAGAACAATTGGGAGAGTCGAGATTTAAGTAGTGATGGGTATTAGAACAAGTTTAGGGAAAGTCGTGGGTGAAGTAGTGATGGGTTTAAGAGGTATTAGAATTAGAACAAGAGTTTGGTAGCGATGGGTTTAAGAGGTTGTTATGTACTTAATATTTAGTCTTAACCTAGAATCGAGGTACGGTCCTCGATTCGACCAACGTCGGAGGTCGTCCGACGTAACAATATCATTCCATCTATCTTCGGCCGGTATCTGGATTTCGTTTGCGCAGAAGAATATGTGTACGGGGGTGTCTTCAAATGTCGCGATGAGGAGGTTCGAGACGTACTCCATGGAATTGTCGTCTATATAGGTTTTAGAGATTGAAAATGTTCGCAGTCTGAGTTCGTTGGCTACATCAAGTAATGTCCGGAAACATTCTTTTAGGTCGTCAGTTGAAACCTCGTGAGTCAGGGATGGTTTGATGGGTATCTGTATCAGCTTGTTGCTACCGAAATTACTTATCTTTGCTTTGAATAAGGTCAGATCTCGACCGTCGGACAGTTTCCTTTGTCTATGGAGGTCTACGGCTCCTGGGTCTATAGGTTGACCATCCAGGGTTGTGAAACATACTAAATTATCTTTCCTCATAATTAGTCGGTCGCGGAGGTACGTTATTCTCCCTTGTCGTCTTGGCTCCTCATCTTCTTCCTCGTCCTCGGAGGGTAAGGTTTCTTCTTCTTCATCGAGCCAGTTTGGTCCCGTTGGTTGGGGAATTAGGCTGGGGACGGCGGTTAAAATGTCCTCTAGTCCTGTTATGGGTGATTCCTCTTGACTGGAGGCGGGTACTAGGGGTGGTGATACCAAAAGGCTGTCGTCATCTGAACTCGCCCTAGGGCGTGGTGGCGTTTTCGATGGTGGTTCAGATGTTGAATTTGACGATGATTTCCTCTTCCTCGGGGGAATTGACTGAGGCGGTGGCATAAGATGCGAGTCGGCCCATCTCCTTCGGCGGTTATCGAAGAGAGGGGTTCCTGGATTTGATAACGGTGCTCTTGGCGGCGATGTGCCTCCAGGGGTGCTCCATGAGAGGGGCAACGTAACTGGGTTTCGGGAGAGGGCATCAGCGTTAGAATTCGCTTTTCCAGGTTTGTAGACGACTTTATATTCAAACTCGGCCAGTTTTAGGCGCCATCTGAGGAGGCGCGACGTAGGGTCTTTTACTGACGTCATCCAGACCAGCGGTTTATGGTCTGTGATTAGTGTAAATTTTCGGCCGTAAATATATGGTCTAAAATACTGTACTGCGAATATTATGGCTAAACACTCCTTCTCTATTGTAGAATAGTTCACTTCGGCGCCCTGCAGGATCCTTGAGGCATAGGCAACGGGACGATCCTTGCCTACTTCGCCTTGGCTTAGTACGGCGCCGATGGCATATCCAGATGCATCGCAGGTGACGTTAAACGGCTTATCGAAATCCGGGTATTGAAGGACCGGGTCGTCACACAGAGCTTATCGTAGGTCTTCGAAGGCCTTTTCTTGTTTTGGACCCCATTCGAAATTGTGCTCTTTGGCGAGGAGTTGGGTTAGGGGTTTGGAGATTTTAGCGAAGTCATTAATAAATTTGCGGTAGTACCCTGTGTTACGTCACGCCCCACGTCCTAGGCAAAGAAGATGATCCCAGGAGGCGGCACGTGGAATTGAAGAGGAAACGGTCTTTTACGCCAAGACAGCCAGACGGGCAGTCATATGCGCTAGGACACCGATAGTCATTTGAGACCGACACCCGCTAGCAGTCAACGCGGATGGCGATACTTCTACGCTGACGCAACGAACGCGGTGAGTTGACATGGAACAAAAGGGGTTACAAAAGATACGAATTCTCACCGGTTAGTTGTTGTATCTTAGTAGTACTGTTGAAGGAGCTGAGCTCGTCGGTCAGCATGGGTCTGGTATAACGGGTCGTCCAGACAGATCTCATCGAGATGAGGAAGGTTTGGCAGCTGTCTCGCTGGGGTACGCACGACAATGCGTCTGTTGGACGGTAGGTACTCGTCCTTGATGATCCTACAGCGAACGTGCGGCAAGATTATGGTGCTCCTGCTGTCATCGTCATCAGAGCTGGTGACGAGATCAATGACCTCGTAACGAACGGCAGGCGAGTTGTTGTTGTCACTGGACAGGTTTATGGTATTCCTGACGTCGTCGTCGTCGTCAGAGATGTCAACGAGATCGGCTATCTCGTAGCGACCAGCAGACGGTTTGGTGACAGGTGAAGAACGCGAGAGGTCCGCGTGGTCGACCTCTGTGTTCGGAATCGGACGGCACGGACAACCGTATACCGATACGTAATCTGACGCGTCGCACTCGATATTCTCGGTCGTTCCGAGAAGTTCAGTCCAATCAGTCGAACTTAAGACGCGGTTTAAGATGGCTGTTTGATTTAATGCCCGTTTGAACTTGGCCAGTTGATACTTTCGGCCTGCACGACGTGTACGACGCATAAGGGATGGGTATGGAAGGAACTGTTTCGGAAGAGTTAATACTCTGAAAATCCTTTTGTCGGATTTTGTCTAAGTCCCAAACGTGAAAGAAAAATTGGCCAGGGGTTCCCCGTAGGCGCTGGCCAGAGGTAATTTACCTGACTCGAAAATGTCCACTCGTTAATCGGCACTACCCAGCAGAGCAGACGAACTGGCCTCCGAGCCGGGTCACCGTGCGACAACGAGGGCACTATTAAAACAGTCACTTCACTTTAGACACTGATATGTTTCCTTTCACAAACTGTCACTTTAACTTCGATAATCTTTTGACTAAGTGTCACCTCGTTGACGTATTGCCTCGGCGGAGCTGTAAGCTTCTCCCTTTGTGACCGAGGTTGAACACGTAAGCGAGAGCTCAATTATTTATTATTAATATTAAATGCGTTTATCTGATTTGGAAAGTTATTATTTCCAAACGTCTACTCGTCAACCACTACTTCTCAGCGGAGCGGACGAACTGACCTCCAAGCCGAGTTCTGTATGATTAACGAGGGCACGACTCGAATTTCGAAAAGAAACTGTCACTGGATTTAGTAGAATGATGTGGAAATTAACTTCACGTAGCACTGGTAATATATAATATATATATTGAAATAAAGAACGTTGAGTACACTTGAGTATAAACTTGGTAGTATAATAATAAATGAATTAAACGTATTAATCGTATACGGAGTATGAGTTAGTAAGAGTTAGAATTGGAATTGATTTAGGAATTGAATTGGAATGGATTTGGAATAGAATAGTAGAACAAACGTCGATGAACGTCGAAGCGCGAATTAGAAGAGCGCAGATCGACACGTCTGCTCGCTTCGCTGGCTTGGGCCAGACTGACTGATGTCGTTGTGTGAGAATGGAGTGAGCGCAGACCGACACGTCCGCTCACTTCGCTGGCTAGCACCAGACTGATGCAAGAGGCAGCTCTGCGTAGCCTCCTTCGCTCGGAGTGGGGGTTGCTGACGCTGCAGTCCCTTTGTCCTCGCTCGTCGGAGTGGTGACGGGTGCAAGACTGCTGACGTTGCAGTCTCTTTGTCCTCGCTCTCGACAGAGTGGTGACGCGTGCAAGACTGCTGACGTTGCGATCTCTTTGTTCTCGAGGTGGCGTTTACTCGAGCGGAGTTGAGGATTTGAACAAGTTGTAAGTGTAGATGAGGGTTTGAACAAGTGTTAAGTGTAGATGAGGGTTTAAACAAGTTATAAGTGTAGATGAGGGTTTGAACAAGTGTTAGGTAAGATTGAGAGTTTGGAGTGGTGGTTGGGTTTAGAACAATTGGGAGAGTCGAGATTTAAGTAGTGATGGGTATTAGAACAAGTTTAGGGAAAGTCGTGGGTGAAGTAGTGATGGGTTTAAGAGGTATTAGAATTAGAACAAGAGTTTGGTAGCGATGGGTTTAAGAGGTTGTTATGTACTTAGTATTTAGTCTTAACCTAGAATCGAGGTACGGTCCTCGATTCGACCAACGTCGGAGGTCGTCCGACGTAACACCTCCCTCGCCGGAGAAGAGATTTCTCGGAGTGAAATCTCTCGGTCCGAGGTTGTGTTCGGTGAGCGCTCGCATTACAATTTTTGGTCTTGAGACGCATCGTTAGTGAGCGATCCGCGCAGGGAGCTCAGTTCTCGGCGCACGTTGACTGTATTAACAGTACGAAACACTGGATGCACTGAGATGTTGTCTGATTCTGCGCGAGGAGTTGGGGTAGGTTTCGCAATGTCCGACAGTCTATAATCGCAATGTTCATTATCTGACTGTCTTTTATTGGAGTCTTGGGAGGGAATGGGCTCACTTATTTCACTGTTGTTGCTGTCACGTCCGTCACTGTGTTTTTGTTACAGGTACCAGGAGAGAGAAAAGAGAACAGTGACAGACGGACGGTTGAGATATGAAGATTAAAATGAGGAGTGGTCTTTCGTGCCGAGACAGCCGCGGGCTGTCATATGCACTAGGACAACCGATATTGCTATGGATGCAGTCAAGAAGAGAACGTCCGACGCGGTTACAAGAAGTGTCCCGACAAGAATCACGCGCGAGAGGATGCAACGAGAACGGTGAGTTTACAGGATTCAACAATTATACAAGATATTATACGACTCACCGCAATGTTGTATTAACGCCTAATAATATTGTTGCAGCAGGAACTGGCGGTACTGACAGTAGGTGTCGTACATCGGATCTTCTATACAGATGTCCTCGAGGTGGGGAAGATCTGGCAGAGTTGCTGCTGCTCGGTTCGGGACGACGTTAGTGGCCTTGGATGCTGGCCGCAAGACGACACATTGATGAGCTGGCAGAGGAACGTCACGGATGATTCGGCAACGGACCCTGGGAACGATGATCGTGTCTCGGCTGTCGTCGTCGTCGGCTATGTCGATCACCTCTGGACAATCGACCGGATGTAGAACTGGCGTCGGAGCTCGCGAGAGGTCCGCGTGGTTGACCTCTTTAGGAGGGTTGCAAGGGCAACCGTATACAGAAACGTAATCGGACGCGTCACACGGAATGTGCTCGGTGGTTCCCAGAAGTTCTGTCCACTCGGTAGTGGCAATGATTTGATCGAGCACCGCTTTATTTCTCAACGCGCGTCTCAATTTAGCAAGTTGATACTTGCGTCCCGCTCGACGTGGGCGTCGCATGGGTAAGGAATAGTAATGATGGAATATTAATAATATAATGAAAATGAACTTCCACTTGTTATTAACCTTTTTGGTAGTTAACTCGCTTCACGTCTTATAGTGGCGGCTCAGCGTTTCCACTGCGCACTTTAGACCAATTCTAGACGTGGCACGAGAACTTCTCTACGACTCGCTTCAAATTCCTTATTGGCGGCTCAGCGTTTCCACTGCGCACTTTAGACCAAGTCCGGATATGTCACGAGTATAATACATTCAATGTAAGAACTGAACTGGAAGATGGTGTTGAACTAACACAAGAATAACAAGATCGAAGCACTGGTATAACAACGATATATTAAATAAGAACTGGTAAGTACACTGGTATACAATATGTAAGTAATATTATAATAGGAGTAGTAATTGGATTAATGAATAATGGATATTGTAATATGTTATAGGAATAATGTATGAGAATTAGGACTTGAGTTGAGTTGAGTTAGAGTTGGAATTGGAATTGGAATTAGGAGTGAAGGATCGACACACTTCACTATCGCGGAGCTAGACTGAACACGTCTGCTCTTGAAGCCGGACTGACTCTGAGGCCAGGTAGGCACGTCTGTGCGAGTCGCTGGCTGAAGGCGGACTGATGCAAGCGTCCGCTCTGCCTTGCCTCCTTCGTTCGGAGTGGGGATAGCTGACGCTGCAGTCTCTTTGTTCTTCAGTTGTCGGAGTGGGAGAACCGCTGACGCAGCAGCGTCTTCGCTCCCGGGGACTGCACGTGCATTTCTGCTGTGACGTCGGTCGCACCTCCGACGTTAGCTTTAAGACTACATGTAAAATTAGATACATAAGAGCGAGCGTTCCCCTTTAAAGATTCCAAACCTCCTAAAAATCCTTCATAACAATGAATCCTTAACACCACGTACATTTGATTGAAATCCATCAACATAACCTAAAATCCAAAATCTGTCAAAATCCTAAAATAGCCAAGAATGGCCCAAACTCGAAGATTGAAATATCATTGGACTCGTGAGCGAAAATCATGAAACTAACCTAAAAATTTGTAGGTTAGGTTCTCAATTCGCGTTTGTTTAGACTTTACCAAAATTTCGATTTTTGGTAATTTTCAAAAGTACTTAGAATATTTTCAAACATATGATCGGTCGACAAATGATGTCAACTAATCATATGACATATAAAATTTACATCGAAACGCCTTGCAAGAGCAAGCGCTCGAAAATATTCTAAGTCCCAATTTACTTAAATAAATAAATAGGTACGCCAATGGTTACCACTTAATTTTCGAGTCCTGCACCACTGGGAACGAAAACTGCTGACTCTAGTGCGGCGGCCATCGCGCTGTTTACGACGAAGACCGGCACAAAGAGGACACGGTCCCCTTTTGCGAAGTCAGCATTTTTCGAACGAACGTTGTTCGTCGACGAACGTTCGATTTTCCCCAGTCCTCTCCGGGGACCCGAGTGGGTCAGTCGAGTTTTCGTCAATCTTCCAAGTCCAGACTATTTAGACATAGTCTTTCCAAATCCAGATTGTTTAGACACAATCTTTCCAATTCCATACTGTTTAGACACAGTCCCTAATACCATTCAGTAATATCGTATTCTTATTCGTTTAATTCAAATATTACTTCGTTTATTCAATTAAACATTTTTATTGCGTTACATATTTCGTACTTAGTACGTATTTCGATTTCGTTAATAATAAGCATCTTTACCTTTGTATTCTTTTACGTTTATAATATACTTTGTTTTACCAGAGTCAATCTAAATCCCAATTATTATTTCCTTGCTCCTAACTTCGTAGTTTGAAGTGACACGTTGTTAGTTAGAGATAGAGTTCTCACTGGAAAGTTCGCGAATAGTATTCCTTATTCAATTTCCTGTTACGTGTTCGCGTACGTGCGTGATAGTGATAGACGTGCTCGCATAGCAAGCTCCGCAGCATCCACGTCCGTTTTCTCGAATCAAAATATCGTCAACCACGCGGACGATATTCGCGAGATAAATTCACGGGATCGCACAGCGTCCACGCCCGTTTTCGCTAGTTAAAATATCGTCAATCACGCGGACGATATTCGTGAGTTAGATTCACGGTATCGTACAGCGTCCACGCCCGTTTCCTCAACGAGCGCATCCGTCTACAATACCGTAGCAGCCAGCTGTCAATCATTGGAGGTCGTTCCTGTCAAATATTGACGTGACAGAGTTTGGCGCAGTCGTCAATCCTTGAAGGTCGTTTCCAGCCATTTGGATCAACGCCTGTCAAGCAGAGCGGACCGAATTCAAGGTCATCAGCGCAACCGTAGCCGTTCATCCGTTGCGAATTCATTTCTCGTGTCAATCGACAAACAAGCGAAGCGTAAAAGTAAGTGGAACATATTATCGCGTATGTTTCAGGGTCGCGTGCATCTTTCATCTGTGTAAGACTGCATGCAGGTGTCGGCATCGGGTCCTAGTCTGTTGATAAAAAGACCAACACTTTTATTAAATGTCAGTCAGTGGAAGAGCAGAGTAGCCGGGCCGCGGTATTCTCTTCTCTTGCTCTTATAGCCCCGCCAGGACGTGACAAATTTGGCGCAGTCGGTAGGACAGTCGTTGGTCACCGATGTTAGAAGCACGGCATCGAGGAATAAAAATAGAATCAGTGTTAGCACGCGAACCCCTGCGCGTTCCATCATTGTTTGACAATTTAACGCAGTAGACTTAGAGTCCGTGAAAGCATAGTGTCAGTTAAAAGTGCGACGGGCAGTGAAGGAAATGCCCTTTCGCCCACGTTACATACTCAAATTATTTTTCGCGATGTTCGTACTCAGTACAAATTCATCGAGAGTTTTAGTGAACGTTAAAGTGCGACGGGCGGTTTAGAAAACGCCCCTTCGCCCACGTTATATAGTCGGATTATTTTTCGCGAATTTCATACTTAGAAATTTTCAAGCGACGCAATCATGGAAACGCGTAGCGAGGCTAGAAAGAAGGTTCCTCCTACGGAAGAGGAATTAATTGAATTCCAGAAAGATTTAGCTCGTAGAGAAGCAGCTCTCATTAATCAAACCGCCGCGTTGACTCAACTCAAATTGCAATACGAAACAGAAACGCGTGAGCAAAGAGTAACGTATGAGGATATACGCCGCGAGATAGCAGAAATCCGATCGGCCAGAGATTCTCAATCAATTCCAGCTAGCCCAGTCGTTGCGCCCCGCGAACCCATAATGCACGATTCTTCGAATTTCACCGTTAAACAAGCGGTTGAACTTGTGCCTACCTTTGACGGCACCTCCATAACCGTGCTACAATTCGTTCGCGCGTGCAAGCGAGCCTTGGAAGCTGTTCCAGCCACAGCTGAGCGTACCCTCACTAGATTAGTATGCAATAAGCTTAGAGGACAGGCATACGCCGCGATTGAAGACGTAAATATTAACACAATCTCTGAATTGTGCAACCGCCTGAAAGATGTACTAGGCCCATATAAATTCATCGATCAGTATCGCGGAGAATTAGCTTCGATACACCAGGGACAGTCCGAGCACGTGTTGAATTATATTACGCGAGTAAAGGACCTTAGAACGGCGATCATAGATTCAGGCCGCGGGGTCCCCAATCTAGACGAGATTGACAAATTCACAATTGATTGTTTCATGCGTGGTCTTATCCCAGCGCTTCGAGCCGAGGTCAGGCTCTGTGCGTCACTCGAATTACAGAAAATATTCGATGAAGCAGTAACCGCGTACAAACAGTACGAGCTTGACCGTGTTCGTTATCGCGACGACGGACGCCGCGTTGCATTCTCCGACTCTCGTAATCGCACACCAGAGCGATCAAGCAACTCTTATTATGATAGGAATGCGCCTGAGCAGCGCAACAGATCTTCGGAAAGGAAAGATCAACGACCTTCCTTTTCACCTCGTGAATCCTGGCGAGACAGGAAACCCGATAACAGAGACGCGTATCGCTCTCCTCCTCCGCGACGTCACGAACCGTCGCAATCAAATCAGCGCGAAACGTATAAACGCGAAGATCGCGCTTCCCAGTCCCCAGGTCGCGATCGCTTTCCTACGGAGAATCAAAAGTATTGTAAATATTGTAAGCGCACGGGACATGACATACACGAATGTCGCCGCCGCGAATATTACAATAAAAATGAGTCGGGAAACGAATCAAGCCTCCCGACAAACGCGACCAAAGGACGGGAGGCATCCCAAGAGAATCGCCAAAAGGCAACACAGCTGGCCGTCATCAGCGACGACCAGCAGTAGATGAAATTCGAGTAGATAGGAGAGATAACCCGGACGGTCAGCAGAATGAACGACCATCCGCGAAATTAGTCTCGGCAATAAATCTCGCGCCGGACTCCCCTATCCCTCGAATAAAAGCAAAATCGTCACTCTTCTCAAAAGAGTGTGAGTTCCTCTTGGACACCGGGTCCGAGGTCAACTTAATCCGAGCGTCTGGTATCAAATCTGACGTTCATCTAAAAACTGACAGCGTCATACACGTCCATGGCGTGACAGAAGGAGAAATTGCGACCCTCGGTTATATCAATGCGGAGCTAGCAGATTCCATTAAAGTCACGCTACACGTTCTGCCTGACAGTTTTCCAATTAATATAGATGGTATCTTAGGCTCCCCCTTCTTCAGAGAGGGAGCAGAGATATCATTTGCGAAGGAATGCGTAGAGTATAAAACCCTACGTATTCCCTTTTCGAATCCTCGGGAATATTCCATCGAAAGCCGTACCGCCGCCTGCATAGCCGTCAACGTAAAGGGCCCAAGCGAAGGGTATGTGCGAAAAGTAGATGTAAAACCCGATGTGTTCTTAGGTGATTGTTTAGTCACCAACCGTAACGGAAAGGCATACCTGCGATGCTTTAACGCATCGTCCGAAGTGGCGTCCTTCTCCCTGCCTACGTTGGAGGTGGAAGAGATCGAGGTTCCCTTTTCGAATATTCAAGCCGAAGTCAATTCGGACTTATTCAATGCTCGTGCGTGCCGCGCGCACGAGACGATCGTTAACGATCAACTCGCGTCTTCTAATAATTCCGGTAACCATTCCGACGATTCCGGTAGCCATCCCGATTCTTTAAATAATTCCGGTAACCATTCCGACGATTCCGGTAGCCATCCCGATTCTTTAAATAATTCCGGTAACCATCCCGACGATTCCGGTAGCCATCCCGATACTTTAAAGAATTCCGGTAACCATCCCGACGATTTATATTCAAAGTCCTGTGTGGAAAGAAACATCAACGCCTTCGCCTCAGATGAACTTTTAGAATGTTCATATGAGAACAATTTAGAAAACATTTCTATTCCTAAAGTTAAATCAAAAGGAGTTTATGTTTTGCCGCAAACTCCTATCTTCAAATCCTCGCCGGAACAACACCTCTTGCAGCTTCAACGATCAGGTATCCGTGCGACCGAAAACAAAGTCCATGCGTCTGGCAAATACAATTCCGCGAGATTCGCGTCAGCAAGAAAAAGAAATAAAGCCGATATATTATACTCGCCCGAGACAACTAAGTCTGATTATAAGCTTTCGTTATGTATCTTGCGAAACGAATTCAATCTTCCTAGCGTTAACAGAGTCTCCAATATCGTTACGCCAACGATAAACTATCGCAGCGACCCAAGAGCGAAATTTAAAACCTCTGGTCAGCATCACCCCACTCCACAGCAGGAAGACGATATCCCTGCGACGCAACGAGATCTTCAAGGAGAAACCGTCAACCCTGAAGATCATCAGTCTCTCGACAACGCTATAACAGCAACCATGCAGCCGATACAAGCAGCTATCTTGCTCTCTATTGCCACGCAAGCCTCAACACTCATTGGATATGACTGTGGAGGTTCAACCTTGAATATTACCACGTATTCAACTATTGACACTCTTAACTGCGAGCCAGAAGACATCGCACCAGCTGAAAATTTAGAAAGAATTCAGCTCCTGCAGCTAGCTGAATTCTCGCAAGCTCGTGTCTTGCAATGCCATATCGGAATAGACAGAACCATATACTATTGTGGCATGCACTCACATAATTCGGTAGTATCCAATGGTCGACAAGACTATATATTACCGATCTCCAGCGAAACCTGTTCGAGCCTACACACGACGGGGACAATATTCATCACCCCAGCCGCCCAGATCACAGGTATTCAGCCGAACTCGACCTCCTCTCACGGCCTCACGTTAGCAGGAGTTATTCAGAACGATGGTAGCTGCGCTGGAACCACGTATAGTGATCCGTTTGGGACTTGGACCGATGTCGTGGTACAAGCTTTAGTCCGAATCACGATCCGCGACTACATCGCTCCAATCAGATTGTCAACCGGACAGATTCATCTACAAACTGGGCAAACCTGCCCCCTTCAAAAAGGAAGCTGCTTAGACGCACAAGATGGCCATACGTTCTGGGAAACCACGCCGACGGACTCGTGCAAATTCAATAATTATGATGTCTTGTACGAAGGGATAGCCACTAAACTATCCTCCAAGGTGAATCCTTCTCCAACCCTGTATACCGTAGCATCGCAGGACACGACTTTTGCACTCACGGAGACAGGCAGATCTTCAGTTTGCGGATATGTCATAATCCGAACGGAACACCCCAAGCTGTTCATTCTGGAAGTTGGAAGTTCGGGAAAATTCAAGGAGAAAACACACACCTTGGTCAACAATCTGGACATCTTCACGTATGTCAACAGCAAATTTGTTTACGTGGAGAAGCACCTCCGGAAACAATTTTCTCAACTCTACAAAGATGTAATCCGTCAGAAGTGTGAGCTAGAGCGTCAGATTCTCCAGAACGCCCTCACATTATTACATTCAGCACCCGAAGAAGTTGCCACTGCCATCATGAAGGATGTCGGATTTATCGCAGTTCCAGCAGGAGAGGTAGTGCACATAATAAAGTGCATACCAGTCACGGTCCAAGTGAGGAAAACCGAACGGTGTTATGATGAGCTACCCATCACGTATCGGAACACATCAAAATTCCTGAAGCCAAGGGACCACATCATTTCAAATACGGGGACAGAAAAGCCATGCAATGAGCTACTTCCCCCATATTATAGACTGCACGGAACATGGTATCGCCTAACACCGTCATTGATGGAGGCCATCACTCCTTCGGAGCTTCACCCCCTCGCCAAGTCAACCTGGAAATACATAGATCCGAAGAACTTGGCAACGGGAGGCATTTATTCACAAGACGACCTGGACAAACTACAGGATCATATAATGTTTCCTGTAGAGAAGGTAGCAGTCATAAATTCAATCGCACAGGGTGCGACGGGAAGACAGTTTGCAGCAGGAAACATCAACATGTTCAACCTGCTCGATGAAAACTCCCTACAGCAGATAGCGGAGTCTACAGCACAGAAATTATGGTCCGGATTCACTACATTCGGATCAATAAGTGCTGGAATAATCGGAGTGTATGTAGCGATCCGCACGATCAAAACAATCATCAGTACGATCGTTAACGGCATCGCATTACACTCACTATACGGCTGGAGCCTGCATCTCGTTGTCGCCATCTGGAGTTCACTGACCCGGTTCTTTATATTCATGAAGCAGAGGGACAACAAGACTTCAGCGGCCATCGAGGACAAAGATAGTGATAGTGCCAGTGTCGGAGAATTCCGAACCCGTCCTCCCTTGACGAAACGAACGTTAATTTGCGATTCCCTTGACCCAGCGTTGCGAGACAGGGATGACATTTCAGTGCATCCTGTCTACCGCCACCCAGAGGCAGAGATTCCACTGCGTGAAATCTCTTCTCTAAGGGGGGAGGTGTGACGTCGGTCGCACCTCCGACGTTAGCTTTAAGACTACATGTAAAATTAGATACATAAGAGCGAGCGTTCCCCTTTAAAGATTCCAAACCTCCTAAAAATCCTTCATAACAATGAATCCTTAACACCACGTACATTTGATTGAAATCCATCAACATAACCTAAAATCCAAAATCTGTCAAAATCCTAAAATAGCCAAGAATGGCCCAAACTCGAAGATTGAAATATCATTGGACTCGTGAGCGAAAATCATGAAACTAACCTAAAAATTTGTAGGTTAGGTTCTCAATTCGCGTTTGTTTAGACTTTACCAAAATTTCGATTTTTGGTAATTTTCAAAAGTACTTAGAATATTTTCAAACATATGATCGGTCGACAAATGATGTCAACTAATCATATGACATATAAAATTTACATCGAAACGCCTTGCAAGAGCAAGCGCTCGAAAATATTCTAAGTCCCAATTTACTTAAATAAATAAATAGGTACGCCAATGGTTACCACTTAATTTTCGAGTCCTGCACTACTGGGAACGAAAACTGCTGACTCTAGTGCGGCGGCCATCGCGCTGTTTACGACGAAGACCGGCACAAAGAGGACACGGTCCCCTTTTGCGAAGTCAGCATTTTTCGAACGAACGTTGTTCGTCGACGAACGTTCGATTTTCCCCAGTCCTCTCCGGGGACCCGAGTGGGTCAGTCGAGTTTTCGTCAATCTTCCAAGTCCAGACTATTTAGACATAGTCTTTCCAAATCCAGATTGTTTAGACACAATCTTTCCAAATCCATACTGTTTAGACACAGTCCCTAATACCATTCAGTAATATCGTATTCTTATTCGTTTAATTCAAATATTACTTCGTTTATTCAATTAAACATTTTTATTGCGTTACATATTTCGTACTTAGTACGTATTTCGATTTCGTTAATAATAAGCATCTTTACCTTTGTATTCTTTTACGTTTATAATATACTTTGTTTTACCAGAGTCAATCTAAATCCCAATTATTATTTCCTTGCTCCTAACTTCGTAGTTTGAAGTGACACGTTGTTAGTTAGAGATAGAGTTCTCACTGGAAAGTTCGCGAATAGTATTCCTTATTCAATTTCCTGTTACGTGTTCGCGTACGTGCGTGATAGTGATAGACGTGCTCGCATAGCAAGCTCCGCAGCATCCACGTCCGTTTTCTCGAATCAAAATATCGTCAACCACGCGGACGATATTCGCGAGATAAATTCACGGGATCGCACAGCGTCCACGCCCGTTTTCGCTAGTTAAAATATCGTCAATCACGCGGACGATATTCGTGAGTTAGATTCACGGTATCGTACAGCGTCCACGCCCGTTTCCTCAACGAGCGCATCCGTCTACAATACCGTAGCAGCCAGCTGTCAATCATTGGAGGTCGTTCCTGTCAAATATTGACGTGACAGAGTTTGGCGCAGTCGTCAATCCTTGAAGGTCGTTTCCAGCCATTTGGATCAACGCCTGTCAAGCAGAGCGGACCGAATTCAAGGTCATCAGCGCAACCGTAGCCGTTCATCCGTTGCGAATTCATTTCTCGTGTCAATCGACAAACAAGCGAAGCGTAAAAGTAAGTGGAACATATTATCGCGTATGTTTCAGGGTCGCGTGCATCTTTCATCTGTGTAAGACTGCATGCAGGTGTCGGCATCGGGTCCTAGTCTGTTGATAAAAAGACCAACACTTTTATTAAATGTCAGTCAGTGGAAGAGCAGAGTAGCCGGGCCGCGGTATTCTCTTCTCTTGCTCTTATAGCCCCGCCAGGACGTGACACTGCTGACGCTGCAGTCTCGTGGCTGTCCTATTGCCCTCTACGAGCGTGGGACTGCTGATGCAGCAGTCTTTGGACTTCTCGACGTTTCTAGAAGCTTCTAGATGCTTCCAGAGTGATGCAATACTTTATTGCATTATGTGTCGTGGTGATGGGTTGAAACTGAGGTAAGGTGTTGATCAAGGTGAAGTTATGGTGATGGGTAAAGACGGAGATAAGGATTAGAACAATAGAATAATGAGATCTTAATACTATGCTCTTGTTACGTCGTCCGATGTACGACGTTGGCCTTGTACACACACTATGTATACAAGGTCTGATCTGCATAAGATCCATACACCGTCCCCTAGACATAAGAGCATAGTATTAAGATCTCATTATTCTATTGTTCTAATCCTTATCTCCGTCTCTACCCATCACCATAACTTCACCTTGATCAACACCTTACCTCAGTTTCAACCCATCACCACGACACATAATGCAATAAAGTATTGCATCACTCTGGAAGCATCTAGAAGCTTCTAGAAACGTCGAGAAGTCCAAAGACTGCTGCATCAGCAGTCCCACGCTCGTAGAGGGCAATAGGACAGCCACGAGACTGCAGCGTCAGCAGAAATGCACGTGCAGTCCCCGGGAGCAAAGACGCTGCTGCGTCAGCAGTTCTCCCACTCCGACGACTGAAGAACAAAGAGACTGCAGCGTCAGCTATCCCCACTCCGACCGAAGGAGGCAAGGCAGAGCGAACGCTTGCATCAGTCCGCCTCCATCTCGCGACTCGAGCGGTCCGCCTTCGGCCAGCGACTCGCACGGACGTGCCAGTCCGGCTTCTTCCGACTTCAAGAGCAGACGTGTACAGTCTAGCTCCGCGAAAGTGAAGTGTGTCGATCCTTCACTCCTAATTCCAATTCCAATTCCAACTCTGGCTCAACTCAACTCAAGTCCTAATTCTCATACGTTATTCCTATAACATATTACAATATCCATTATTCATTAATCCAATTACTACTCCTATTATAATACTACTTACATATTGTATACCAGTGTACTTACCAGTTCTTATTTGATATATCGTTGTTATACCAGTGCTTCGATCTTGTTATTCTTGTGTTAGTTCAACACCATCTTCCAATTCAGTTCTTGCATCGAATATATTAAACTCGTGACATATCCGGACTTGGTCTAAGGTGCGCAGTGGAAGCGCTGAGCCGCCAATGGGGAGTTTGAGGCGAGTCATAGAGAAGTTCTCGTGCCACGTCTAGAATTGGTCTAAAGAGCGCAGTGGAAACGCTGAGCCGCCACTATAGACGTGAAGCGAGTTAACTACCAAAAAGGTTAATAACAAGTGGAAGTTCATTTTCATTATATTATTAATATTCCATCATTACTATTCCTTACCCATGCGACGCCCACGTCGAGCGGGACGCAAGTATCAACTTGCTAAATTGAGACGCGCGTTGAGAAATAAAGCGGTGCTCGATCAAATCGTTGCCACTACCGAGTGGACAGAACTTCTGGGAACCACCGAGCACATTCCGTGTGACGCGTCCGATTACGTTTCTGTGTACGGTTGCCCTTGCAACCCTCCTAAGGAGGTCAACCGCGCGGACCTCTCGCGAGCTCCGACGCCAGTTCTGCATCCGGTCGATCGTCCTGAGGTAATCGACATAGCCGACGACGACAGCCAAGACACGATCATCGTTCCCAGGGTCCGTTGCCGAATCATCCGTGACGTTCCTCTGCCAGCTCACCAACGTGTCGTCTTGCGGCCAGCATCCAAGGCCACTAATGTCGTCCCGAACCGAGCAGCAGCAACTCTGCCAGATCTTCCCCACCTCGAGGACATCTGTATGGAAGATCCGATGTGCTACACCTACTGTCAGTACCGCCAGTTCCTGCTACAACAATATTATTAGGCGTCAATACAACATTGCGGTGAGTCGTATAATGTCTTGTATAATTGCCGAATCCTGTAAACTCACCGTTCTCGTTGCATCATCTCGCGCGTGATTCTTGTCGGGACACTTCTTGTAACCGCGTCGGACGTTCTCTTCTTGACTGCATCCATAGTGTTACGTCGTCCGATGTACGACGTTGGCCTTGTACACACACTATGTATACAAGGTCTGATCTGCATAAGATCCACACACCGTCCCCTAGACATAAGAGCATAGTATTAAGATCTCATATATTCTATTGTTCTAATCCTTATCTCCGTCTCTACCCATCACCATAACTTCACCTTGATCAACACCTTACCTCAGTTTCAACCCATCACCACGACACATAATGCAATAAAGTATTGCATCACTCTGGAAGCATCTAGAAGCTTCTAGAAACGTCGAGAAGTCCAAAGACTGCTGCATCAGCAGTCCCAGGCTCGTAGAGGGCAATAGGACAGCCACGAGACTGCAGCGTCAGCAGAAATGCACGTGCAGTCCCCGGGAGCGAAGACGCTGCTGCGTCAGCGGTTCTCCCACTCCGACGACTGAAGAACAAAGAGACTGCAGCGTCAGCTATCCCCACTCCGAACGAAGGAGGCAAGGCAGAGCAGGCGCTTGCATCAGTCCGCCTCCAGACAGCGACTCGAACGGTCCGCTCCAAGCGAGCGACTCGCACGGACGTGCCAGTCCGGCTTCTTCCGACTTCAAGAGCAGACGTGTTCAGTCTAGCTCCGCGAAAGTGAAGTGTGTCGATCCTTCACTCCTAATTCCAATTCCAATTCCAACTCTAACTCAACTCAACTCAACTCCTAATTCTCATACATTATTCCTACAACATATTACTATATCCATTATTCATTAATCCAATTACTACTCCTATTATAATACTACTTACATATTGTATACCAGTGTACTTACCAGTTCTTATTTAATATATCGTTGTTATACCAGTGCTTCGATCTTGTTATTCTTGTGTTAGTTCAACACCATCTTCCAATTCAGTTCTTGCATCGAATATATTAAACTCGTGACATATCCGGACTTGGTCTAAAGTGCGCAGTGGAAACGCTGAGCCGCCAATAAGGAATTTGAAGCGAGTCATAGAGAAGTTCTCGTGCCACGTCTAGAATTGGTCTAAAGTGCGCAGTGGAAACGCTGAGCCGCCACTATAGACGTGAAGCGAGTTAACTACCAAAAAGGTTAATAACAAATGGAAGTTCATTTTCATTATCTTATTAATATTCCGTCATTACTATTCCTTACCTATGCGACGCCCACGTCGAGCGGGACGCAAGTATCAACTTGCTAAATTGAGACGCGCGTTGAGAAATAAAGCGGTGCTCGATCAAATCATTGCCACTACCGAGTGGACAGAACTTCTGGGAACCACCGAGCACATTCCGTGTGACGCGTCCGATTACGTTTCTGTATACGGTTGCCCTTGCAACCCTCCTAAAGAGGTCAACCACGCGGACCTCTCGCGAGCTCCGACGCCAGTTCTACATCCGGTCGATTGTCCAGAGGTGATCGACATAGCCGACGACGACGACAGCCGAGACACGATCATCGTTCCCAGGGTCCGTTGCCGAATCATCCGTGACGTTCCTCTGCCAGCTCATCAACGTGTCGTCTTGCGGCCAGCATCCAAGGCCACTAATGTCGTCCCGAACCGAGCAGCAGCAACTCTGCCAGATCTTCCCCACCTCGAGGACATCTGTATAGAAGACCCGATGTACGACACCTACTGCCAGTACCGCCAGTTCCTGCTGCAACAATATTATTAGGCGTTAATACAGCATTGCGGTGAGTCGTATAATGTCTTGTATAATTGCCGAATCCTGTAAACTCACCATTCTCGTTGCATCATCTCGCGCGTGATTCTTGTCGGGACACTTCTTGTAACCGCGTCGGACGTTCTCTTCTTGACTGCATCCATAGCAATATCGGTTGTCCTAGTGCATATGACAGCCCGCGGCTGTCTCGGCACGAAAGACCACTCCTCATTTTAATCTTCATATCTCAACCGTCCGTCTGTCACTGTTCTCTTTTCTCTCTCCTGGTACCTGTAACAAAAACACAGTGACGGACGTGACAAATTTGGCGCAGTCGGTAGGACATCGAAGTGGTCGCCGATATTTGCATTAATAAGCCCCGACGCGTGTCAGTACGAAGTTCACATTTCTTAAATCCCATTCATATCTTTCAAAATGTCTCGCCCAATCACGCGATCTCAAAAGGATCTCCGAGCAGATCCTAACGCAGACCTTCCCCCAATGACCGAGGAAGAGCTACTCCTTTATGCGCAAGACCTCGCCCGTAGAGAGCAATATCTCAAAGAGGAAACTGATTTTATTGCCAAATTGCGTCTCAAATATGAAGAAGACGCACAAAACCAAAAGAATATGCTCGATGAAATACGAAAAGAGCTTCATAACATCCAAATCACGAGTCAAAGCCTACGTCAACAATCGCCTACACCAGGCCCTAGTAACGTCTCTAATATGCGGGAACCTTCACCGCCAGAGCCACGCGAAATCCCACAGTATGAACCTACTGGTAATTTCGCTCTAAAACAAGCCGCCGAGCTTGTCCCTAGATTCGACGGAACTTCGTCTTCCGTCCTACAATTCATACGCGCATGCAAACGCGCGCGTGACACCGTACCGGCCACTGCAGAGCGTGCCCTCACAAAATTGCTCTGCAATAAACTCCACGATCGTGCTTATGCCGCTATAGAAGGCCAGCACATATTCACAATTTCTGCACTATGCGAGAAATTACGAACAGTACTGGGCCCATACAAATTCGTTGACCAGTACCGTGGCGATCTCGCGAGTGTACTCCAAGCTCCAAACGAGCACATCCTAGACTTCATCAATCGCGTCAAAGACCTTCGAACCGCGATTCAAGATGCCACAGATATTGGCCTTGATTACGAAGAACTAGATCGCTTCGTAGTAGATTGTTTTCTACGAGGTCTCCTTCCCCAGCTGCGTGCCGAAGTGCTTCATTGCCCTTCGCGAAATCCTGCCATTGTTTTCGAAGCAGCCATCTCTGCTTACAGGCAGTATGAGTCAGACCAGACTCGTCGACGAGAACTGATCCGCGAAGAAAAACGAGTCAGCTTCTCTGATAACCGGCCGTATCGCCAGCGTTCCACGTACGAGTCCGCTCGTGACATTCCAGAGCGAACTCAAGAACGCCGCGATAACAGACCGGACTCGTCTCAGCAGTCCTCGAGAAACTTAAACCGGGACTCTTATCGCTCCCCGACGCCGCAACGGCGATGGGAAAATAATCCTCGCGACCAAAACACGTACCGCGATGGTCGCACAGATCGCCCTTCAAGCTCTAACAAATTTTGCAACTACTGCAAAGTCCCCGGGCACGATATTCACGAGTGCCGTAAGCGCGCTTTTAATAATAATAGGAGGTCGGGAAACGAGTCCGGCCTCCCGACCGAAGCCAACCCAAGGCGGGAGGCCGCATCTTCAACTCAAACTACAGCCCGCACCCAAACAGCTATCCGGACGAACGACCAGTCCGACGATTCGTCTCAGCAGTAAATCTTGCTGCAGACTCACCAATTCCGCGCGTAAAAATCTCCGCCCCTCAATTACAAAAGAAGTGTGAATTTTTGCTGGACACGGGTTCGGAGATCAATTTAATTCGTGCGTCAAGTCTAGAACCAAATCTACCTATAGATCATACGAACACTATAGAAGTCCAAGGAATAACCGAGGGATCCATTCCAACCCTCGGTCAAATTAAGATACACTTACAGGGTCAAAACCCTATTGAATTTCATGTCTTGGAAGAAAACTTCCCAATTAACATCGACGGAATCCTCGGTTCTCCCTTCTTCAGAACAGGAGCCGAGATCTCCTTTGCGAATGAATACATTATGATAGGAAACATTCGGGTTCCCTTCTCGAACCCTTGCGCGCCCACGGCTGAGCCTCGCGATAAATTGGCAGCAGAGGTTATTTCAATGCCTTCGTCTATGACCAACGATCTCGTTAAAACTCCAGCCGCCAAGCGTGAGGAACATTCGGCAGGGAACGTTCGAGTGTCTTCCTCAAATCCTCGTGCACCCGCGGTCAGACCTTGCAGAGCTCCGGTGACGGAGGTTATTTCAATGCCTCCTCGGGATTCGATCGAGTGCTCCCTAGAGAAAAACGCCGTGAAAAGCCGGCCGGAATCGAAGGAGACTCGAGAGATATCGGAGTACACTGCGAGAAGTCGGATCGTGGAGCGTGAGGATCGATTCCGAACAAAGACTCTTCCGAAATCCGAAGAATTCGTCCTCGAACCTCGTACCGTTGCGTGCATAGCGGTCGACGTCGAAGGACCTAAACAGGGATATATCCGCCGTGTTAATGTAGCGCCGGATGTATTCCTGGGTGACTGCGTCGTCACCAATCGTAAAGGCAAAGCGAGCCTCCGGTGTTTTAACACCTCGTCGGAAAGAGTTTCATTTCGATTGCCCCCATTGGAGATGGAAGAAATCGAGTCGTACTCTTCCGACCTTTCTAATTCCGGGTATCATCCCGACGTATTCGGTAACCATCCCGACCTTTCTAATTCCGGGTATCATCCCGACGCATTCGGTAACCATCCCGACCTTTCTAATTCCGGGAACTATCCCGACGCATTCGGTAACCATCCCGACCTTTCTAATTCCGGGAACTATCCCGACGCATTCGGTAACCATCCCGACCTTACTAATTCCGGGTACTATCCCGACGCATTCGGTAACCATCCCGACCTTTCTAATTCCGGGTATCATCCCGACGCATTCGGTAACCATCCCGACATTACTAACTCCGGTAACCAGCCCGATTCTTATACTAACTCCGGTAACCAGCCCGATTCTTATACTAACTCCGGTAACCAGCCCGATTCTTATACTAACTCCGGTAACCAGCCCGATCAATTCCAAGACCGACTCCATTCCTACGACAATCAAAGATCTTCAAGACCCATATGTAAGCAGGTCTGTTCTATATTGCACAATAAACCCAGTGACAGTTCTAAACCAGAGAAGGATATCAAAGCCTCCAAAGTAAAAGAACTTCATAACTTACTTCGAAATCATATTGTTACGTCCCGGGACGTCGGACGGTTAAAAATATATAAATTCACCGACCGCGACACGGATAGAAACGTACACGAAATTATTCCAGCTTTGAAACCACGCGGCGAGTACTTCCACGTCTGAATCGGGAACCGCGAAGCTACAGTCTTGACAATTTCACGCGTATACAATATAATCGGACTCACCGAGAAGAACGCCGTTAATACTATGAAGAATTGTCTGCGGAGGAGCTTCCTCGATGTCGTGATGAGAAGGAAGCGACGGACCGCATACGTAGACGCTCGCTCAAGCGTACGATGCGTTTCAGCTTTTCCTTGCAGCATACGATAACGCCCGCTACAGCGTACGATGAGGTTCAGCTTCTCCTTGCTGCATATGAAGACGCTCGCTAAAGCGTACGATGAATCCACGTAGTGAACGATGCGTCCGTTCAATTGTTGCGAGCGATGGAATCGTTCGATTGTAGAATAAGCAGTGAGAACTGCTGGTTTGCGTTATAAGTAGCAATGATAATTGCTGATTTAATCGTTGCGAGCGGCGTAGCGGCTCGTTCGATGCGAACGTTGCGTTCGTTGATGAAGTAATGAAAATTACTGTTTGAATGCGTTGCGAGCGGCGAAGCTGCTCGTTCGATGCGAAGAATGGAGATTGTTCTACTCGTAGAACTTTCGAAGATTCGAAAATGGAACTCGAAGTTGAAATAAAATATAATAAACGGCGAACTGGGATCCCGTGAATAAATGTGACTCTAGGCTTAAGATTCAGGAAATAAAATATATTTGAAGCAAACTGTAGAGTACAACTCTATGAGATACAACGTCGGAATATTTCTAAGTACTAGAACCGGAGAAAATCGGAGAGAGGAGACAGGCTCGGAAGGAGGCCTGTGCTCGCTCGTAGTCGAGAAGCGAATCTGCCCGACTGCTCAGCACGCTCGCTGCGTTCGACTGGCCGCCGGTGGAGTGGGGGAAGCGACGCAGTGGGGCGCGCCGCTGTACAGTGGTGGGGCGCGCTAGCGCGTGAAGCGTACTGGCGAGCGTCTCAGGCGCTCGCGCGTTCATCGTAACAGAAACATAAAATCTTTAATATGTTATTAAAAATACTAAATATGCCATATAAAATACAGAACTTTGGTCAACTGCTCGGTAAGTATTCCAGGTATAAGGTAAGTATAAAAAGGTAAGTAAAATTATATATGTAAGGATCTTAAGACTAGGTGTTCGTGTTACATAATCTGTGTACTTATAACTATTAATATAACCTAGTATCTTGACTATAATACAGACGCTGAAAGGCGTCAACACGTCAGCGGACGTGACATCTCCCTTCCCGGGGGAAAAATAATTTTCGACGGCAGTTGAAAATTATTTTTCGCATCATACATCACACTTGCATACTTCATACAACATTCCAAGTTCGATATTGCACTTTTCGCATGTATAACATTTTTCGCGCACTAGTCGTCCACCGAGAACTTTTCCGAATCGACTAAATCGTTTTCGTCACTATCACCAACACTTGGGGATTTCTCGTTCAGATCGTTGGCGGTCGCCAAGTCTTCCTCTGAATTGATGACGTACTTCTTTGTGATCGTAAGTAATCCGTCTCCCTCGTCCTCTGAAGGTAGTGTTGGTGAAGGTGGAGGTGTAGATGGGAGGCTCCGCTCCTTGTCCTCCTCCAGTATCATCTGTCGCAATGTTTCCGGGATTAATTGCATTGCGATGGCCAGTTCGAGTGTGCATTCTGTGCACGCCAGTGGAGGTTTCTGAGCACAGATTTTCCTCTTGCAGGTGTCGCACTCGTTCTTCAGGCTTGTCTGTATAGAGTGTATATGGAACACTTCTACATTCTTCAAGCTGTGGCCGCAGTCTTCGCAAAACTCCCTGCCCTCGCTGTTTGCAATAATTTTCCCTTTGAAACAGTAATAGCCCTGGATACTGGATACGTAATCCCAGAGTTTTTGCAGGACCTTCCTGTGTCGGTATGCTAGAGCTGTTTCTGCGTTGGTTTCGGTTTCCCCCTCGGAGTCGCTTTCCGAATCGTCCAAGTCCTTCATCCCGGCTTCGTATTGGATCTCCCTCAGGTAAACCAATATCGTAGCTAAGTCCTCGCTGCATTCGAGGCATTCTGGGATTGGCTGCTCCTTGCATAGCTTTTGTTCGCAGACATGGCACTTGTTGTCCATGTCGATCAACATCTCGTGAACGTCCTCGGGCGTCACGCTGTCCTGCATTAGGCTGCACTCCTTGCAAAATTGCTGCTTCTGCTCGTTTCGATATATTTCCCCTACGTAGCAGCGATAGTCGTCGAAGGCTTCCAGGTACTCGGCGCGCTTGTCGGCCAGTGTTCTGGGTGTTCCCTGACTCATCGTTGTGGTGAACTGGTTGACCGTTGGGGGGTGTTGACTGCGTGAGGTCCTTGAGCGCACTGAGCGTGGGACCCGTGTGTCGGTTCCTCCTGCGTCCAGTGGTAGGAGAGGGAGAGGGGGTAAACACGGCTGTGTTTATGTTTGGCGGCTCGAGCGGTTTCGCTTTCCCTCGGGCTGCGCTCGTTGTTATGATCGAGAAGGCGGTTGCCTTCTTCGCACGCTTGAGTTTGTTTACGTGGACTATACGAGTCCCTTTCTTAAACGTTATTTCTACGTTATTGTCGCTTAACATTTTTACTACTTTGTACGGTCCCGTGTATTCGGCGTCGAACTTATTCTTACGCGGTTCCTTTAGTAAAAATACGTCGTCTCCGACGGTAAAGCTTTGCTCGTTGACCTTTCGGTCGTAGTATTTTTTTGATCGTAACTTCGCATTTTCTAAATTCTCTCGGGCCCTGCCCAGCGTTCCTTCAATTTTCGTCTGCAGATCTTCTAAGTACCCGTTATATGACTCATTCGTTAGATCGTTCATTACCGTGTTAGCTGAAGGCGTGCGCGCCGTGGTGCCGAACACGAGTTCATGCGGCGTGAAAAGCGTGCCCTCGTGTACGCTGGTGTTGTATGAAAACATTGCTAGCGGTAACCATTCATCCCAATTATCGCGCTCGGTATACTGTTTTAGATATTCCGTCAGCACGTGATGGGATCGTTCTATCGAGCCATTCGACTGAGGTCTAAATGCGGTCGTTTTGAATCGTGTAATTTTGAATTTCTTCGCTATGTTCTTCATGAGCGAGCTCAAGAAGTTGGTCCCCTGGTCTGTAAGAATCGCTTTAGGAGCCCCGAAACGACAAATAAAGTGCTCTGTGAATGCTTGCGCGGTATCTATCGCCGTCGCGGATTTCAGCGGGATAGCGAGTGAATATTTCGTCAAGAGGTCCTGGATCGTTAATACGTAGTTAAAGCCGTTAGGGGATTGCGGAAGCGGGCCTACTATGTCCATAGAGATCTTGTCGAAAGATTTGCCAGGTGTATCGGTAATCACCATCGGCTGTCGCGTCTTAACTCTGACCAATTTTAGCCTTTCGCACGACCGACAAGAATTGACGAAATTCTGAACGTCTTTCTTGAGAGAAGACCAGAAATACTTTTCCCGTATCCTGCGATACGTCTTAGTGATGCCTTTATGGCCAGCAAAGGCAGAGCAATGATTTTCGATCATTATGTCCGTGCGCTGCTCTGGAGGAGGAATAATGATTTCGTTTGAACATATGAAAATCTGAGTCTGTGTCTGAGAGAAAAGTTTTAGTATCGTTTTCTGTATATCTGGCCATGCCGTATCGTCAATGAACGTCTTAGATACGCTAAACGAGGTGAGCTGAA
Source organism: Lasioglossum baleicum (assembly GCF_051020765.1). Taxonomy (NCBI): domain Eukaryota; kingdom Metazoa; phylum Arthropoda; class Insecta; order Hymenoptera; family Halictidae; genus Lasioglossum; species Lasioglossum baleicum. The sequence goes on along the minus strand of NW_027469113.1, from coordinate 402,649 downwards.
GCTCTAAAACGACGTCGAGGAGGGATCTGAAGGATTCCAATAAATCCTCGTACGGAGCCGTGTGCATTGGCGTTTCCTTGACCGGTAGAATAATCAATTTCTTTTCGTTAGATAGGTTAAGTACTTTCGCCCTGCATAAAGCTGGCGGAGAAAATGAAGGGATTTTATTCGCCACGACCAGGTCTGTTGCTCCTGTATCCAGTGGCTGTCCGTCCATTGTCATGAAAATTACCAAATTGTCATTCCTCATTGTGAGGCGGTCTCGTGTATGTATTATTGTACGGCGTGTCAGCGACGCTTGTTCATTGTGAGACTCAAAAATGTCGTCCGATTCTGAGGTCGTCGGTAAGTCTCGTTCGTCATTGTCGACGGAATTTATTTCTCTGCGAGACGGAGAACTGATCGTGGACGAACGAGGTGTTGCATGCTTTGGCGAAGGAGACCTCGGCGAGGGAGTGGACAGAGGCAGTGGACGGGTGGACGGCGTTTCCGATTTCGTGCCTTTCTTCGATACGGCATCGAAAAGGCCGGAGGAATCTGAGTCGTCGACGGTAGACATCGCGAGCGCGGGTACAGGATTTCGCGAGAGGGCGTCCGCGTTAAGATTCGTTTTCCCCGACTTGTACGTGATTCTATAGTCAAATTCTGCTAATTTCAACCTCCATCGTAATAAGCGAGACGTGGGGTCCTTCACTGAATTCATCCAGACCAAGGGCTGGTGATCAGTTATTAGATTGAATTTATGGCCGTACACGTACGGTCGGAAGTATTGGGTACAGTAAATAATAGCCAAGCATTCCTTTTCTATAGTTGAATAATTCAACTCGGCCCCATTTAGAAGTCTTGAGGCGTATGCGATAGGACGATCTTTACCCGGTTCATCCTGACTAAGAACACCTCCGATCGCGTAGCCGGATGCGTCGGTCGTAATATTAAATTCTTTGCTGAAGTCCGGGTACTGCAGCAATGGTTCCGTTGTCAATATTTCACGCAGCGTACTGAATGCCTCCTCGTGTTTGGCCTCCCACACAAATTTACAATCTTTTTTGAGAAGGCTCGCGAGGGGTTTAGAGATCTGCGAAAATTTCGGAATAAACCGTCGGTAGTAGCCCGCCAGACCCAGGAATTCTCGAATCCCTTTCACGTTTTTTGGTCTGGGGAAGTTTTTGACGGCGGAGATTTTCTTGGGGCAAGGCTTTACGCCTTCTTCGCCAATTACGTGTCCCAAATACGCGACTTCGCGGTGCAGAAACCCGCATTTGGAGGGCTGCAACTTAAGGTTGGCTTCGCGTAGCCTGTGAGCCAATTTATTAAATTTTGTTAGATGTTCTGCAAGGCTGCGCGCGTAAATGACGATATCATCTAAGTATACAAACAGTTCGATGCCTTGCAGACCCGTGAGCACATTATCCATTAATCGCTGGAATGTAGCCGGCGCGTTTCTTAAACCGAAAGGCATGCGTTTGAATTCGTAATGGCCATAAGGCGTCGAAAATGCCGTTTTAGCCGCGTCGCTCGGCTCCATTCCGATCTGGTGAAACCCGTTGGCCAGGTCGAACACACTAAAATATTTCGCGCTGCCCAGTTGGTCGAGAATTTCCAAAATACTGGGGAGCGGGTACGCGTCCGGAACAGATTTCTCATTTAACGCTCGGAAATCTATAACCATACGCCAACGCTTATTCCCGTGTTCATCGGCCTTCTTCGGTACAATCCATAGCGGGCTATTATACGGGGACGTCGACGGAGTGACGATATCCTGCTCAAGCAATTCTTTCATTTGCTTGTTTATTTCGTCGCGGTGTATCGGCGGGTACCGATATTGTTTCACGTGAATTGGCGTTTTGTCCGTCGTTATGATTTCGTGTTGAACCTTATTGGTTTTCCCTAATCTATCGCCGGGGAGGTGAAAGAGGTCGTGGTTCTCTCGTATTAGACCGTCCACGTGCCGGCGTTCTTCGTCGTTCAAGTGATTGGTATTAATAATACTGAGAATTTCTTCATACCGCTCAGGAAGTGAGCGCGTTCCTGCATTAGGACCCGACATTGAAAAGACCTTAGCAGAGTCGAGACCGTCGAGATTTACGATATCTTCCACCTCTTCTAACTCTAAGTTCGGTACAGGAATATCTACCGGCTGATCTGTTATATTTATGCAACGTATGAAAGCTTTACCATCGGAAATTTTCGCGATGCATTCAGGCATTAGTATGCCGGGGGCGATTTCTCGCCTTCGCAGATACCCGATCTCGGGGCCAGTGGCATTTACCGCGATGCACACTGCCGATCGTGGTTCAATATGGCAATTCTTGCTTGAGGCGAAGGAGAATTTATTACCAAGCCAATTGACGCTCTGGTCTTGGTAAGAAATTTCGGCTCCTTTCATTAAAAACGCCGAGCCGAGGACGCCGTCGGAAGGGACACCGAAGTGGTCCGGGACGATGTGAAATTCGACGGGCGTATCGGCGATGGTTAATTGCGTAGATCCCAAAGTCGGAACAATTTCGTCGGTTATTCCGGTTACGAAGATTCTATTCTGTCGGTCTACGATAGCGTTCGATTTCAAAAGCGATTCTTTTATCAGATTCGGTTCGGCGCCTGTGTCGACCATAACCGTGGTGGTCCGCGTTAATTCCGGCATTGAGATAGTCACATGCGGAATGGCAGAGTTTGGATCGAGCGTAATTTTCGTTACTCGTTGTTTTCCGCGGTGCTCTTCGTGTTCGAAATCGTTCGTACGAATTTCTGATTCTGTTCCTCCCGTCGATAATTCGCGGCGGACGGGAGGGATGTCCCGTTTCCCGACTGGCTACGATTATTGGCTTCGCGTTTTCGGCACTCGTGGATATCGTGCCCTGGGATTCTACAATAATTGCAAAATTTGCGTACTGGACGAGAGTCATCGCTATTTTGTACGCGACGCTGAGGCGGAACATAACTATCGTTTCTACCGCGGTACGAATCGTTTCTACTTCTAGATTCGAAATTTCCATCTCCGTTATAAGAGTTTGAATGAGAACCCTGGTCGTTTCGAGGCCGAGGTCGTAAATCATCACCCGCCGGGCGGTTTGTATACAAGTCCGCGCGGGCTACGCGTGTTGTCCCTGCGTTACGGTTAGGGGAAGCGCTCGTCGACCGATTCGACCCTCGCAGGTATGCGTCACCGTAACGGTCCGGCGACGCTTGTGTAAACATCCTCGACCGTTCTCGATAAGGAGACTCTTCGCGCCGATAGTCTTGTCTTGAGTTACTTGAATAATCGTTTCGTCGATACGGCGACGGAGAACGATTAAAATTATCGCGTTGATACGGCGACGGAGAACGATTGAAATTATCGCGTTGGTACGGCGAGTCTGAGCGATAATTCTTTTCTCGGTGATACGGAGACGAATTTCTTTCGGAACGATAATTTTCATAAGAATCTAAAAATCGTACTTGTTTATCCGCGCGTTCATAGCGTACGCGGTCGAGCTCGAGATATTTGTAGCTAACAATAGCTTCGTCAAAAACTGTGCGCAACGTTTCGTTTCTGAAAGAACGGACTTCTGAGCGGAGTCGCGGGATTAAACCACGAATGAAACTATCGCGTGTTAACTTGTCGATTTCAGTCTTGTTCGGCGAAGAGCGGTAACAGTCTAGAATTGCTGAACGAAGATCTTTCACACGACTGATAAATTGTAAAATATGTTCATTCGCGTACATATAAACGCTGGTTAATTCTCCTTTATAATACTCTACCGTATGATGCGGCCCGAATACATCTTTTAAACGGTTAGAAATATCTGCGACATATTCTATTAATTCATCTTCTACGGCGGTGTATGCGCGTCCTCGTAGCTTACTAATAATTAGTTTTGCAAACGTTTTCTCTGCGTGTCGAGGGATCAAGTCACGCGCGCGTTGACAAGCTCTGGTAAATTGCAGAACTGGGATATTTGTCCCGTCGAACGTTGGAATTGAGTCTATCGCGGCGCGCATTACTAACCGCGAATCTTCTCTTTCAAGCGCGTGATTTTCGGGCGGCGGCATCCCGTTACGATTATAATCGCTCTCGCCTCGAAAAGCGTTCATACGCGGCATTTCATCTCTTCGCGTAGTGAGCGGATAATTATTCAATGGATATGACTGCGATTCTAATTCTCGTCGCGGCGTAACGTTATCGCGTGTTTCTATATTCTCTAGCTCATCGTCGACAAGAACCTCGGTTTCTGTCTGTACACTACTAGTTCCTTGCTTTAATTTATCAACGAGTTCTTTATCGCGTGTTAACTGCGATCGTAGCTCGTCTAATTCCGCACGCTCTTTATTGATCGCGGCGGTAATTTCGGCTCTATCTTTATCTAGCAACTCGCGGCTCTGTCTCACGGATTCACTTTCGTTTCTGATTCGAATCTCTTTCAACCGCAGTGACTCCTTGTACGCGTTCAACTCGCTTTCGGTAATTTTCGCGTTTTTCACTTCACCACCTTTCTGCTTCGTACGCGTATTGTCTGAGGGACCGTCTGCCATCGCGATCGCTGGACTATCCCACCGCTGCCACCAAATTTGTTACGTCCCGGGACGTCGGACGGTTAAAAATATATAAATTCACCGACCGCGACACGGATAGAAACGTACACGAAATTATTCCAGCTTTGAAACCACGCGGCGAGTACTTCCACGTCTGAATCGGGAACCGCGAAGCTACAGTCTTGACAATTTCACGCGTATACAATATAATCGGACTCACCGAGAAGAACGCCGTTAATACTATGAAGAATTGTCTGCGGAGGAGCTTCCTCGATGTCGTGATGAGAAGGAAGCGACGGACCGCATACGTAGACGCTCGCTCAAGCGTACGATGCGTTTCAGCTTTTCCTTGCAGCATACGATAACGCCCGCTACAGCGTACGATGAGGTTCAGCTTCTCCTTGCTGCATATGAAGACGCTCGCTAAAGCGTACGATGAATCCACGTAGTGAACGATGCGTCCGTTCAATTGTTGCGAGCGATGGAATCGTTCGATTGTAGAATAAGCAGTGAGAACTGCTGGTTTGCGTTATAAGTAGCAATGATAATTGCTGATTTAATCGTTGCGAGCGGCGTAGCGGCTCGTTCGATGCGAACGTTGCGTTCGTTGATGAAGTAATGAAAATTACTGTTTGAATGCGTTGCGAGCGGCGAAGCTGCTCGTTCGATGCGAAGAATGGAGATTGTTCTACTCGTAGAACTTTCGAAGATTCGAAAATGGAACTCGAAGTTGAAATAAAATATAATAAACGGCGAACTGGGATCCCGTGAATAAATGTGACTCTAGGCTTAAGATTCAGGAAATAAAATATATTTGAAGCAAACTGTAGAGTACAACTCTATGAGATACAACGTCGGAATATTTCTAAGTACTAGAACCGGAGAAAATCGGAGAGAGGAGACAGGCTCGGAAGGAGGCCTGTGCTCGCTCGTAGTCGAGAAGCGAATCTGCCCGACTGCTCAGCACGCTCGCTGCGTTCGACTGGCCGCCGGTGGAGTGGGGGAAGCGACGCAGTGGGGCGCGCCGCTGTACAGTGGTGGGGCGCGCTAGCGCGTGAAGCGTACTGGCGAGCGTCTCAGGCGCTCGCGCGTTCATCGTAACAGAAACATAAAATCTTTAATATGTTATTAAAAATACTAAATATGCCATATAAAATACAGAACTTTGGTCAACTGCTCGGTAAGTATTCCAGGTATAAGGTAAGTATAAAAAGGTAAGTAAAATTATATATGTAAGGATCTTAAGACTAGGTGTTCGTGTTACATAATCTGTGTACTTATAACTATTAATATAACCTAGTATCTTGACTATAATACAGACGCTGAAAGGCGTCAACACGTCAGCGGACGTGACAATATCTTTGATGATCCACAGAAACTCGATTCCTTTCAACTTCCATCTGCACGTTGCCATGCGAAGCGAAACGAATACGATAAAATTAATCTCTGCGCTACAGCGAAATACGCGTCAGCAAGAAAGAAATATAAATCCGAGTACCCTCGCGATAAAGGATACCCCTATGGGAATAAGCGAGCGAAATTCGAAGCCCAGCATCGGCAAAATCTCCTTTGTTACGTCCCGGGACGTCGGACGGTTAAAAATATATAAATTCACCGACCGCGACACGGATAGAAACGTACACGAAATTATTCCAGCTTTGAAACCACGCGGCGAGTACTTCCACGTCTGAATCGGGAACCGCGAAGCTACAGTCTTGACAATTTCACGCGTATATGTTACGTCCCGGGACGTCGGACGGTTAAAAATATATAAATTCACCGACCGCGACACGGATAGAAACGTACACGAAATTATTCCAGCTTTGAAACCACGCGGCGAGTACTTCCACGTCTGAATCGGGAACCGCGAAGCTACAGTCTTGACAATTTCACGCGTATACAATATAATCGGACTCACCGAGAAGAACGCCGTTAATACTATGAAGAATTGTCTGCGGAGGAGCTTCCTCGATGTCGTGATGAGAAGGAAGCGACGGACCGCATACGTAGACGCTCGCTCAAGCGTACGATGCGTTTCAGCTTTTCCTTGCAGCATACGATAACGCCCGCTACAGCGTACGATGAGGTTCAGCTTCTCCTTGCTGCATATGAAGACGCTCGCTAAAGCGTACGATGAATCCACGTAGTGAACGATGCGTCCGTTCAATTGTTGCGAGCGATGGAATCGTTCGATTGTAGAATAAGCAGTGAGAACTGCTGGTTTGCGTTATAAGTAGCAATGATAATTGCTGATTTAATCGTTGCGAGCGGCGTAGCGGCTCGTTCGATGCGAACGTTGCGTTCGTTGATGAAGTAATGAAAATTACTGTTTGAATGCGTTGCGAGCGGCGAAGCTGCTCGTTCGATGCGAAGAATGGAGATTGTTCTACTCGTAGAACTTTCGAAGATTCGAAAATGGAACTCGAAGTTGAAATAAAATATAATAAACGGCGAACTGGGATCCCGTGAATAAATGTGACTCTAGGCTTAAGATTCAGGAAATAAAATATATTTGAAGCAAACTGTAGAGTACAACTCTATGAGATACAACGTCGGAATATTTCTAAGTACTAGAACCGGAGAAAATCGGAGAGAGGAGACAGGCTCGGAAGGAGGCCTGTGCTCGCTCGTAGTCGAGAAGCGAATCTGCCCGACTGCTCAGCACGCTCGCTGCGTTCGACTGGCCGCCGGTGGAGTGGGGGAAGCGACGCAGTGGGGCGCGCCGCTGTACAGTGGTGGGGCGCGCTAGCGCGTGAAGCGTACTGGCGAGCGTCTCAGGCGCTCGCGCGTTCATCGTAACAGAAACATAAAATCTTTAATATGTTATTAAAAATACTAAATATGCCATATAAAATACAGAACTTTGGTCAACTGCTCGGTAAGTATTCCAGGTATAAGGTAAGTATAAAAAGGTAAGTAAAATTATATATGTAAGGATCTTAAGACTAGGTGTTCGTGTTACATAATCTGTGTACTTATAACTATTAATATAACCTAGTATCTTGACTATAATACAGACGCTGAAAGGCGTCAACACGTCAGCGGACGTGACATCTCCCTTCCCGGGGGAAAAATAATTTTCGACGGCAGTTGAAAATTATTTTTCGCATCATACATCACACTTGCATACTTCATACAACATTCCAAGTTCGATATTGCACTTTTCGCATGTATAACATTTTTCGCGCACTAGTCGTCCACCGAGAACTTTTCCGAATCGACTAAATCGTTTTCGTCACTATCACCAACACTTGGGGATTTCTCGTTCAGATCGTTGGCGGTCGCCAAGTCTTCCTCTGAATTGATGACGTACTTCTTTGTGATCGTAAGTAATCCGTCTCCCTCGTCCTCTGAAGGTAGTGTTGGTGAAGGTGGAGGTGTAGATGGGAGGCTCCGCTCCTTGTCCTCCTCCAGTATCATCTGTCGCAATGTTTCCGGGATTAATTGCATTGCGATGGCCAGTTCGAGTGTGCATTCTGTGCACGCCAGTGGAGGTTTCTGAGCACAGATTTTCCTCTTGCAGGTGTCGCACTCGTTCTTCAGGCTTGTCTGTATAGAGTGTATATGGAACACTTCTACATTCTTCAAGCTGTGGCCGCAGTCTTCGCAAAACTCCCTGCCCTCGCTGTTTGCAATAATTTTCCCTTTGAAACAGTAATAGCCCTGGATACTGGATACGTAATCCCAGAGTTTTTGCAGGACCTTCCTGTGTCGGTATGCTAGAGCTGTTTCTGCGTTGGTTTCGGTTTCCCCCTCGGAGTCGCTTTCCGAATCGTCCAAGTCCTTCATCCCGGCTTCGTATTGGATCTCCCTCAGGTAAACCAATATCGTAGCTAAGTCCTCGCTGCATTCGAGGCATTCTGGGATTGGCTGCTCCTTGCATAGCTTTTGTTCGCAGACATGGCACTTGTTGTCCATGTCGATCAACATCTCGTGAACGTCCTCGGGCGTCACGCTGTCCTGCATTAGGCTGCACTCCTTGCAAAATTGCTGCTTCTGCTCGTTTCGATATATTTCCCCTACGTAGCAGCGATAGTCGTCGAAGGCTTCCAGGTACTCGGCGCGCTTGTCGGCCAGTGTTCTGGGTGTTCCCTGACTCATCGTTGTGGTGAACTGGTTGACCGTTGGGGGGTGTTGACTGCGTGAGGTCCTTGAGCGCACTGAGCGTGGGACCCGTGTGTCGGTTCCTCCTGCGTCCAGTGGTAGGAGAGGGAGAGGGGGTAAACACGGCTGTGTTTATGTTTGGCGGCTCGAGCGGTTTCGCTTTCCCTCGGGCTGCGCTCGTTGTTATGATCGAGAAGGCGGTTGCCTTCTTCGCACGCTTGAGTTTGTTTACGTGGACTATACGAGTCCCTTTCTTAAACGTTATTTCTACGTTATTGTCGCTTAACATTTTTACTACTTTGTACGGTCCCGTGTATTCGGCGTCGAACTTATTCTTACGCGGTTCCTTTAGTAAAAATACGTCGTCTCCGACGGTAAAGCTTTGCTCGTTGACCTTTCGGTCGTAGTATTTTTTTGATCGTAACTTCGCATTTTCTAAATTCTCTCGGGCCCTGCCCAGCGTTCCTTCAATTTTCGTCTGCAGATCTTCTAAGTACCCGTTATATGACTCATTCGTTAGATCGTTCATTACCGTGTTAGCTGAAGGCGTGCGCGCCGTGGTGCCGAACACGAGTTCATGCGGCGTGAAAAGCGTGCCCTCGTGTACGCTGGTGTTGTATGAAAACATTGCTAGCGGTAACCATTCATCCCAATTATCGCGCTCGGTATACTGTTTTAGATATTCCGTCAGCACGTGATGGGATCGTTCTATCGAGCCATTCGACTGAGGTCTAAATGCGGTCGTTTTGAATCGTGTAATTTTGAATTTCTTCGCTATGTTCTTCATGAGCGAGCTCAAGAAGTTGGTCCCCTGGTCTGTAAGAATCGCTTTAGGAGCCCCGAAACGACAAATAAAGTGCTCTGTGAATGCTTGCGCGGTATCTATCGCCGTCGCGGATTTCAGCGGGATAGCGAGTGAATATTTCGTCAAGAGGTCCTGGATCGTTAATACGTAGTTAAAGCCGTTAGGGGATTGCGGAAGCGGGCCTACTATGTCCATAGAGATCTTGTCGAAAGATTTGCCAGGTGTATCGGTAATCACCATCGGCTGTCGCGTCTTAACTCTGACCAATTTTAGCCTTTCGCACGACCGACAAGAATTGACGAAATTCTGAACGTCTTTCTTGAGAGAAGACCAGAAATACTTTTCCCGTATCCTGCGATACGTCTTAGTGATGCCTTTATGGCCAGCAAAGGCAGAGCAATGATTTTCGATCATTATGTCCGTGCGCTGCTCTGGAGGAGGAATAATGATTTCGTTTGAACATATGAAAATCTGAGTCTGTGTCTGAGAGAAAAGTTTTAGTATCGTTTTCTGTATATCTGGCCATGCCGTATCGTCAATGAACGTCTTAGATACGCTAAACGAGGTGAGCTGAAGCTCTAAAACGACGTCGAGGAGGGATCTGAAGGATTCCAATAAATCCTCGTACGGAGCCGTGTGCATTGGCGTTTCCTTGACCGGTAGAATAATCAATTTCTTTTCGTTAGATAGGTTAAGTACTTTCGCCCTGCATAAAGCTGGCGGAGAAAATGAAGGGATTTTATTCGCCACGACCAGGTCTGTTGCTCCTGTATCCAGTGGCTGTCCGTCCATTGTCATGAAAATTACCAAATTGTCATTCCTCATTGTGAGGCGGTCTCGTGTATGTATTATTGTACGGCGTGTCAGCGACGCTTGTTCATTGTGAGACTCAAAAATGTCGTCCGATTCTGAGGTCGTCGGTAAGTCTCGTTCGTCATTGTCGACGGAATTTATTTCTCTGCGAGACGGAGAACTGATCGTGGACGAACGAGGTGTTGCATGCTTTGGCGAAGGAGACCTCGGCGAGGGAGTGGACAGAGGCAGTGGACGGGTGGACGGCGTTTCCGATTTCGTGCCTTTCTTCGATACGGCATCGAAAAGGCCGGAGGAATCTGAGTCGTCGACGGTAGACATCGCGAGCGCGGGTACAGGATTTCGCGAGAGGGCGTCCGCGTTAAGATTCGTTTTCCCCGACTTGTACGTGATTCTATAGTCAAATTCTGCTAATTTCAACCTCCATCGTAATAAGCGAGACGTGGGGTCCTTCACTGAATTCATCCAGACCAAGGGCTGGTGATCAGTTATTAGATTGAATTTATGGCCGTACACGTACGGTCGGAAGTATTGGGTACAGTAAATAATAGCCAAGCATTCCTTTTCTATAGTTGAATAATTCAACTCGGCCCCATTTAGAAGTCTTGAGGCGTATGCGATAGGACGATCTTTACCCGGTTCATCCTGACTAAGAACACCTCCGATCGCGTAGCCGGATGCGTCGGTCGTAATATTAAATTCTTTGCTGAAGTCCGGGTACTGCAGCAATGGTTCCGTTGTCAATATTTCACGCAGCGTACTGAATGCCTCCTCGTGTTTGGCCTCCCACACAAATTTACAATCTTTTTTGAGAAGGCTCGCGAGGGGTTTAGAGATCTGCGAAAATTTCGGAATAAACCGTCGGTAGTAGCCCGCCAGACCCAGGAATTCTCGAATCCCTTTCACGTTTTTTGGTCTGGGGAAGTTTTTGACGGCGGAGATTTTCTTGGGGCAAGGCTTTACGCCTTCTTCGCCAATTACGTGTCCCAAATACGCGACTTCGCGGTGCAGAAACCCGCATTTGGAGGGCTGCAACTTAAGGTTGGCTTCGCGTAGCCTGTGAGCCAATTTATTAAATTTTGTTAGATGTTCTGCAAGGCTGCGCGCGTAAATGACGATATCATCTAAGTATACAAACAGTTCGATGCCTTGCAGACCCGTGAGCACATTATCCATTAATCGCTGGAATGTAGCCGGCGCGTTTCTTAAACCGAAAGGCATGCGTTTGAATTCGTAATGGCCATAAGGCGTCGAAAATGCCGTTTTAGCCGCGTCGCTCGGCTCCATTCCGATCTGGTGAAACCCGTTGGCCAGGTCGAACACACTAAAATATTTCGCGCTGCCCAGTTGGTCGAGAATTTCCAAAATACTGGGGAGCGGGTACGCGTCCGGAACAGATTTCTCATTTAACGCTCGGAAATCTATAACCATACGCCAACGCTTATTCCCGTGTTCATCGGCCTTCTTCGGTACAATCCATAGCGGGCTATTATACGGGGACGTCGACGGAGTGACGATATCCTGCTCAAGCAATTCTTTCATTTGCTTGTTTATTTCGTCGCGGTGTATCGGCGGGTACCGATATTGTTTCACGTGAATTGGCGTTTTGTCCGTCGTTATGATTTCGTGTTGAACCTTATTGGTTTTCCCTAATCTATCGCCGGGGAGGTGAAAGAGGTCGTGGTTCTCTCGTATTAGACCGTCCACGTGCCGGCGTTCTTCGTCGTTCAAGTGATTGGTATTAATAATACTGAGAATTTCTTCATACCGCTCAGGAAGTGAGCGCGTTCCTGCATTAGGACCCGACATTGAAAAGACCTTAGCAGAGTCGAGACCGTCGAGATTTACGATATCTTCCACCTCTTCTAACTCTAAGTTCGGTACAGGAATATCTACCGGCTGATCTGTTATATTTATGCAACGTATGAAAGCTTTACCATCGGAAATTTTCGCGATGCATTCAGGCATTAGTATGCCGGGGGCGATTTCTCGCCTTCGCAGATACCCGATCTCGGGGCCAGTGGCATTTACCGCGATGCACACTGCCGATCGTGGTTCAATATGGCAATTCTTGCTTGAGGCGAAGGAGAATTTATTACCAAGCCAATTGACGCTCTGGTCTTGGTAAGAAATTTCGGCTCCTTTCATTAAAAACGCCGAGCCGAGGACGCCGTCGGAAGGGACACCGAAGTGGTCCGGGACGATGTGAAATTCGACGGGCGTATCGGCGATGGTTAATTGCGTAGATCCCAAAGTCGGAACAATTTCGTCGGTTATTCCGGTTACGAAGATTCTATTCTGTCGGTCTACGATAGCGTTCGATTTCAAAAGCGATTCTTTTATCAGATTCGGTTCGGCGCCTGTGTCGACCATAACCGTGGTGGTCCGCGTTAATTCCGGCATTGAGATAGTCACATGCGGAATGGCAGAGTTTGGATCGAGCGTAATTTTCGTTACTCGTTGTTTTCCGCGGTGCTCTTCGTGTTCGAAATCGTTCGTACGAATTTCTGATTCTGTTCCTCCCGTCGATAATTCGCGGCGGACGGGAGGGATGTCCCGTTTCCCGACTGGCTACGATTATTGGCTTCGCGTTTTCGGCACTCGTGGATATCGTGCCCTGGGATTCTACAATAATTGCAAAATTTGCGTACTGGACGAGAGTCATCGCTATTTTGTACGCGACGCTGAGGCGGAACATAACTATCGTTTCTACCGCGGTACGAATCGTTTCTACTTCTAGATTCGAAATTTCCATCTCCGTTATAAGAGTTTGAATGAGAACCCTGGTCGTTTCGAGGCCGAGGTCGTAAATCATCACCCGCCGGGCGGTTTGTATACAAGTCCGCGCGGGCTACGCGTGTTGTCCCTGCGTTACGGTTAGGGGAAGCGCTCGTCGACCGATTCGACCCTCGCAGGTATGCGTCACCGTAACGGTCCGGCGACGCTTGTGTAAACATCCTCGACCGTTCTCGATAAGGAGACTCTTCGCGCCGATAGTCTTGTCTTGAGTTACTTGAATAATCGTTTCGTCGATACGGCGACGGAGAACGATTAAAATTATCGCGTTGATACGGCGACGGAGAACGATTGAAATTATCGCGTTGGTACGGCGAGTCTGAGCGATAATTCTTTTCTCGGTGATACGGAGACGAATTTCTTTCGGAACGATAATTTTCATAAGAATCTAAAAATCGTACTTGTTTATCCGCGCGTTCATAGCGTACGCGGTCGAGCTCGAGATATTTGTAGCTAACAATAGCTTCGTCAAAAACTGTGCGCAACGTTTCGTTTCTGAAAGAACGGACTTCTGAGCGGAGTCGCGGGATTAAACCACGAATGAAACTATCGCGTGTTAACTTGTCGATTTCAGTCTTGTTCGGCGAAGAGCGGTAACAGTCTAGAATTGCTGAACGAAGATCTTTCACACGACTGATAAATTGTAAAATATGTTCATTCGCGTACATATAAACGCTGGTTAATTCTCCTTTATAATACTCTACCGTATGATGCGGCCCGAATACATCTTTTAAACGGTTAGAAATATCTGCGACATATTCTATTAATTCATCTTCTACGGCGGTGTATGCGCGTCCTCGTAGCTTACTAATAATTAGTTTTGCAAACGTTTTCTCTGCGTGTCGAGGGATCAAGTCACGCGCGCGTTGACAAGCTCTGGTAAATTGCAGAACTGGGATATTTGTCCCGTCGAACGTTGGAATTGAGTCTATCGCGGCGCGCATTACTAACCGCGAATCTTCTCTTTCAAGCGCGTGATTTTCGGGCGGCGGCATCCCGTTACGATTATAATCGCTCTCGCCTCGAAAAGCGTTCATACGCGGCATTTCATCTCTTCGCGTAGTGAGCGGATAATTATTCAATGGATATGACTGCGATTCTAATTCTCGTCGCGGCGTAACGTTATCGCGTGTTTCTATATTCTCTAGCTCATCGTCGACAAGAACCTCGGTTTCTGTCTGTACACTACTAGTTCCTTGCTTTAATTTATCAACGAGTTCTTTATCGCGTGTTAACTGCGATCGTAGCTCGTCTAATTCCGCACGCTCTTTATTGATCGCGGCGGTAATTTCGGCTCTATCTTTATCTAGCAACTCGCGGCTCTGTCTCACGGATTCACTTTCGTTTCTGATTCGAATCTCTTTCAACCGCAGTGACTCCTTGTACGCGTTCAACTCGCTTTCGGTAATTTTCGCGTTTTTCACTTCACCACCTTTCTGCTTCGTACGCGTATTGTCTGAGGGACCGTCTGCCATCGCGATCGCTGGACTATCCCACCGCTGCCACCAAATTTGTTACGTCCCGGGACGTCGGACGGTTAAAAATATATAAATTCACCGACCGCGACACGGATAGAAACGTACACGAAATTATTCCAGCTTTGAAACCACGCGGCGAGTACTTCCACGTCTGAATCGGGAACCGCGAAGCTACAGTCTTGACAATTTCACGCGTATACAATATAATCGGACTCACCGAGAAGAACGCCGTTAATACTATGAAGAATTGTCTGCGGAGGAGCTTCCTCGATGTCGTGATGAGAAGGAAGCGACGGACCGCATACGTAGACGCTCGCTCAAGCGTACGATGCGTTTCAGCTTTTCCTTGCAGCATACGATAACGCCCGCTACAGCGTACGATGAGGTTCAGCTTCTCCTTGCTGCATATGAAGACGCTCGCTAAAGCGTACGATGAATCCACGTAGTGAACGATGCGTCCGTTCAATTGTTGCGAGCGATGGAATCGTTCGATTGTAGAATAAGCAGTGAGAACTGCTGGTTTGCGTTATAAGTAGCAATGATAATTGCTGATTTAATCGTTGCGAGCGGCGTAGCGGCTCGTTCGATGCGAACGTTGCGTTCGTTGATGAAGTAATGAAAATTACTGTTTGAATGCGTTGCGAGCGGCGAAGCTGCTCGTTCGATGCGAAGAATGGAGATTGTTCTACTCGTAGAACTTTCGAAGATTCGAAAATGGAACTCGAAGTTGAAATAAAATATAATAAACGGCGAACTGGGATCCCGTGAATAAATGTGACTCT
Organism: Lasioglossum baleicum; assembly: GCF_051020765.1. NCBI lineage: Eukaryota > Metazoa > Arthropoda > Insecta > Hymenoptera > Halictidae > Lasioglossum > Lasioglossum baleicum. The sequence goes on along the minus strand of NW_027469113.1, from coordinate 387,362 downwards.
AGGCTTAAGATTCAGGAAATAAAATATATTTGAAGCAAACTGTAGAGTACAACTCTATGAGATACAACGTCGGAATATTTCTAAGTACTAGAACCGGAGAAAATCGGAGAGAGGAGACAGGCTCGGAAGGAGGCCTGTGCTCGCTCGTAGTCGAGAAGCGAATCTGCCCGACTGCTCAGCACGCTCGCTGCGTTCGACTGGCCGCCGGTGGAGTGGGGGAAGCGACGCAGTGGGGCGCGCCGCTGTACAGTGGTGGGGCGCGCTAGCGCGTGAAGCGTACTGGCGAGCGTCTCAGGCGCTCGCGCGTTCATCGTAACAGAAACATAAAATCTTTAATATGTTATTAAAAATACTAAATATGCCATATAAAATACAGAACTTTGGTCAACTGCTCGGTAAGTATTCCAGGTATAAGGTAAGTATAAAAAGGTAAGTAAAATTATATATGTAAGGATCTTAAGACTAGGTGTTCGTGTTACATAATCTGTGTACTTATAACTATTAATATAACCTAGTATCTTGACTATAATACAGACGCTGAAAGGCGTCAACACGTCAGCGGACGTGACATATACAATATAATCGGACTCACCGAGAAGAACGCCGTTAATACTATGAAGAATTGTCTGCGGAGGAGCTTCCTCGATGTCGTGATGAGAAGGAAGCGACGGACCGCATACGTAGACGCTCGCTCAAGCGTACGATGCGTTTCAGCTTTTCCTTGCAGCATACGATAACGCCCGCTACAGCGTACGATGAGGTTCAGCTTCTCCTTGCTGCATATGAAGACGCTCGCTAAAGCGTACGATGAATCCACGTAGTGAACGATGCGTCCGTTCAATTGTTGCGAGCGATGGAATCGTTCGATTGTAGAATAAGCAGTGAGAACTGCTGGTTTGCGTTATAAGTAGCAATGATAATTGCTGATTTAATCGTTGCGAGCGGCGTAGCGGCTCGTTCGATGCGAACGTTGCGTTCGTTGATGAAGTAATGAAAATTACTGTTTGAATGCGTTGCGAGCGGCGAAGCTGCTCGTTCGATGCGAAGAATGGAGATTGTTCTACTCGTAGAACTTTCGAAGATTCGAAAATGGAACTCGAAGTTGAAATAAAATATAATAAACGGCGAACTGGGATCCCGTGAATAAATGTGACTCTAGGCTTAAGATTCAGGAAATAAAATATATTTGAAGCAAACTGTAGAGTACAACTCTATGAGATACAACGTCGGAATATTTCTAAGTACTAGAACCGGAGAAAATCGGAGAGAGGAGACAGGCTCGGAAGGAGGCCTGTGCTCGCTCGTAGTCGAGAAGCGAATCTGCCCGACTGCTCAGCACGCTCGCTGCGTTCGACTGGCCGCCGGTGGAGTGGGGGAAGCGACGCAGTGGGGCGCGCCGCTGTACAGTGGTGGGGCGCGCTAGCGCGTGAAGCGTACTGGCGAGCGTCTCAGGCGCTCGCGCGTTCATCGTAACAGAAACATAAAATCTTTAATATGTTATTAAAAATACTAAATATGCAATATAAAATACAGAACTTTGGTCAACTGCTCGGTAAGTATTCCAGGTATAAGGTAAGTATAAAAAGGTAAGTAAAATTATATATGTAAGGATCTTAAGACTAGGTGTTCGTGTTACATAATCTGTGTACTTATAACTATTAATATAACCTAGTATCTTGACTATAATACAGACGCTGAAAGGCGTCAACACGTCAGCGGACGTGACATCTCCCTTCCCGGGGGAAAAATAATTTTCGACGGCAGTTGAAAATTATTTTTCGCATCATACATCACACTTGCATACTTCATACAACATTCCAAGTTCGATATTGCACTTTTCGCATGTATAACATTTTTCGTGCACTAGTCGTCCACCGAGAACTTTTCGAAACGAACAAATCGTTTTTCGACACTCTCACTTGCACTGGAAGTTTTCTTGTTGGGATCGCTTACGATCGTCAAGTCTTCTTCTGAGTTGGTGATGCATTCTCGTCTGGTTGTCGGCAGCTCGTTTCCTTCGTCTTTCTTCTTTAAGAAGAGGCAGAAGTGCGTCAGGGCGCTCCATGATGCTGCGAGAAGATGGATTCCGCAACCGTATGCGCTGTGCAATGCCACACCGTTCAGAATGGTGTTAATACACAGCTTGATGATTCTGAGCCCTGTGTAAACTCCGATGACGCCAGCCATGACCGATCCGAATTCGACGAACCCGTGCCATAGTTTTTCGCCGGCGTTCTCTGCTATTTTCGTCAGCGTCTTTTCGTCCATTAGGCCGAATAATTGGACGGATTCCCCTGCGTAGGCTCGTCCTGATGCTCCCTGTGCGATCGAATTCATTACTGCAGATTTTTCCACAGGGAACATTATGTGATCGCTCAGTCGCTGAATTTCCTCCTGCGAATAAATTCCTCCATTCGCAAGGTTCGCAGGGTTGGTGTACTGCCAAGCTGATTCCGTTAGTGGTTGCAGCGGTGTTGGCGGCACTGTTTCCACGGGACGTGGCGTCATTTTGTACCACGTTCCGTGAATCCTGAATGTGGGCGCGACCAGTTCGTTACAGTCTCTTTTTGTTCCCACTTTCGTGAGAATTCTATGGCGAGGAGTGATGAACAGTGACTGATTTCTCAGAAGAACGGGGAGCTCGTCATAACAATCAACCGTCTTCCTGAGAGTAACTTGGACTGGTATGCACTTTATGATGTGGATCACTTCGCCAGACTGAACAGCCATGTAGCCTGGTTCCTTGACGATCGTCATCGCTACTTCTGCAGGTGAAATATTTATTAATGCGATCGCGTTGCGAAGGACTTGCTTTTCCAGCTTACACTTCTGGCGCATTACGTCCCTGTACATGTCTGTTAATTGGCTTCTAATATGCTTCTCAACATAGACGAATTTTGTGTTAATGTAGGCAAACATATCTATATTGTTCAAGCGGGTCCTTTTCTCCGTCTTGAATTTGCCTTCTTTCGTTGTTTCAATGATGAGGAGCTTGGGGTGTTCGGTTTTGCTCAGCGTGTAGCCACAAACGCTGGTACGGCCCGTGCTAGTGAGGGCGAATGCGGTGTCACCCGACGTCACCGTGTAAATTGGTGTAGATCCGTTTTTAGTCGTCGTCTTCACGCTTTTCCCCTCGTACAGGATTTCAAACTCGTTGAATTTACACTGGGAAGTCGGAATAGACGTCCAATACGAGTGGCCATCCTCTGAGTCCATGCAATATTCTCTACTGAGCTTGCAGCGCTGGCCTGAAGGTAAGAATATTTCATTTTTTGCAAGTTTGACTGTTGCTAGTCTTTCCTTCAATGTGATTTTCACGACCGCTTGGACAATGGCGTTATCCCAAGTGCCGAATGGGTCGCTGTACGTGGTTCCTCCACAGGTGCCATCTTGTTGGATTGAGCCGGCCAAGGTAACGCTTCTGGACGTCGTTGAGTTTACGAGAATACCTGTGATCTGCGTTGACAAGGGCAAGAACAGCGTACCGGACTCATGCATTGTACGGCAGATTTCTCTGGGCGCGTTCAAGATGTATTGCTGTCTACCATTACTTACGACCGACGTATGAGAATGCATGCCGCAGTGATAAATTGTTCGATCAATTTCTATCTTGCACTGTTGTACCATCGTGTCGTCGTACTCCACCATTTGTAAGAGCTGGATTTGAACATCTTGATTCGTAGGGCGATCATTGGTATAGTCGCATTTCGGCTTATCGACGGTAGAAAACGACGTAATGTTTAAAGTGCTACCGCCACAATCGTAACCGACCAATGCTGACGAGGTGTGCAGCAGCGCGACGATAAGTAGATTCGCGATCTTCATTGTACCGGTGGTGGATAAAGACTGAAGCTGCTGGAGCTTGTGTGAATCCTTCTCGACCGCGTTATCGGCCAGGTTTCGCATGCGGGAGAGGGGGAATACATTTAATCTCGCCTCGGACAATTTTCGTTCCCGACTTATCGAATTGCGGCTCGCTATATCCTGTCTTATCGCTTGAGATAAGTACGCTTGAGACTCGCGTGTCTCCGCCGCAATATCGCTTCTTAATTCTATCGGTCGAAGAATAATTACTTTGAATTTCGCTCGCGGCCTAACTCGCTTGAAACACGAAATTGCAACTGTATCGATTATTTCGTTCGCTCGGTCGTCGAGAAGGCGAGGGGCTCCGATACCTTTATACCTGAGCGGTCTGAAAAGGGGAAGATTTATGACGCGGCGAGGGTCGATGCTTGCTATGCCCGCGATTTCTTCGTGAAAATCGGTAGAGGGACGCGATTCCCTCAGGAACTTCCTGAAATCCTCGTCTCGACTGCTAGCCCGTGATTTGAGTGAACGTATACTTTCCTTCGCAATGAAATTTATTTGCTGGGGCCTCCTGTTGGACCTCGGTCCTGGACTCATAGGAGAGAAATCTATATCTTCGTCACGGCAATCGATGCTACGTACATTCGTGATTTCGTCGCAACGGAGATCTAAAGACCCTGAATCCGTTTGAATTTCGCGAGAATCTGTCCCTTGATGAGGCATTCGTATATCTGGATTACAGGGACCTCTCGGTGGATTCGAAACACGGGGAGAGCTCGCTCTCTTGTGGCTCGTGTGAGGATCGAAATGTACGCGAGCGTCAGAATTTATATTACTCGTGGGAAAAGGGCCCTCTCTTCTCGATTCTCGATCGACGTTGCTCGCGGCGATTTTGTGTTCGGTATACATGCTGGCGACGGGAATCTCCATTCTCGGCGCGTGCATTTCTCTACGCCAATTCTCGCTTCTAGAATCAATGAGAGACTCTGGCTTGCAGGTCGAAGATTGGAATTCTAACTGTTCGCTTCCGCGTGGAATGAATGGAAATTCTTTCCCTTGCCACTTGACGCTCATGTTTTTATATGAGATCAGCGCTCCTCTCGTTAGGAAGGCTGATCCAAGGACGCCGTCGGAAGGAACACCGAAATCGTCTGGGACGATTTGAAATTCGACGGGCGTATTGGCGATTGTTAATTGCGTGGAACCTAGCGTCGGAACAATTTCGTCGGTTATTCCGGTAATGAAAATTTTATTCTGTCGGTCTACGATAGCGTTCGATTTCAAAAGCGATTCTTTTATCAGATTCGGTTCGGCGCCTGTGTCGACCATAACCGTGGTGGTCCGCGTTAATTCCGGCATTGAGATAGTCACATGCGGAATGGCAGAGTTTGGATCGAGCGTAATTTTCGTTACTCGTTGTTTTCCGCGGTGCTCTTCGTGTTCGAAATCGTTCGTACGAATTTCTGATTCTGTTCCTCCCGTCGATAATTCGCGGCGGACGGGAGGGATGTCCCGTTTCCCGACTGGCTACGATTATTGGCTTCGCGTTTTCGGCACTCGTGGATATCGTGCCCTGGGATTCTACAATAATTGCAAAATTTGCGTACTGGACGAGAGTCATCGCTATTTTGTACGCGACGCTGAGGCGGAACATAACTATCGTTTCTACCGCGGTACGAATCGTTTCTACTTCTAGATTCGAAATTTCCATCTCCGTTATAAGAGTTTGAATGAGAACCCTGGTCGTTTCGAGGCCGAGGTCGTAAATCATCACCCGCCGGGCGGTTTGTATACAAGTCCGCGCGGGCTACGCGTGTTGTCCCTGCGTTACGGTTAGGGGAAGCGCTCGTCGACCGATTCGACCCTCGCAGGTATGCGTCACCGTAACGGTCCGGCGACGCTTGTGTAAACATCCTCGACCGTTCTCGATAAGGAGACTCTTCGCGCCGATAGTCTTGTCTTGAGTTACTTGAATAATCGTTTCGTCGATACGGCGACGGAGAACGATTAAAATTATCGCGTTGATACGGCGACGGAGAACGATTGAAATTATCGCGTTGGTACGGCGAGTCTGAGCGATAATTCTTTTCTCGGTGATACGGAGACGAATTTCTTTCGGAACGATAATTTTCATAAGAATCTAAAAATCGTACTTGTTTATCCGCGCGTTCATAGCGTACGCGGTCGAGCTCGAGATATTTGTAGCTAACAATAGCTTCGTCAAAAACTGTGCGCAACGTTTCGTTTCTGAAAGAACGGACTTCTGAGCGGAGTCGCGGGATTAAACCACGAATGAAACTATCGCGTGTTAACTTGTCGATTTCAGTCTTGTTCGGCGAAGAGCGGTAACAGTCTAGAATTGCTGAACGAAGATCTTTCACACGACTGATAAATTGTAAAATATGTTCATTCGCGTACATATAAACGCTGGTTAATTCTCCTTTATAATACTCTACCGTATGATGCGGCCCGAATACATCTTTTAAACGGTTAGAAATATCTGCGACATATTCTATTAATTCATCTTCTACGGCGGTGTATGCGCGTCCTCGTAGCTTACTAATAATTAGTTTTGCAAACGTTTTCTCTGCGTGTCGAGGGATCAAGTCACGCGCGCGTTGACAAGCTCTGGTAAATTGCAGAACTGGGATATTTGTCCCGTCGAACGTTGGAATTGAGTCTATCGCGGCGCGCATTACTAACCGCGAATCTTCTCTTTCAAGCGCGTGATTTTCGGGCGGCGGCATCCCGTTACGATTATAATCGCTCTCGCCTCGAAAAGCGTTCATACGCGGCATTTCATCTCTTCGCGTAGTGAGCGGATAATTATTCAATGGATATGACTGCGATTCTAATTCTCGTCGCGGCGTAACGTTATCGCGTGTTTCTATATTCTCTAGCTCATCGTCGACAAGAACCTCGGTTTCTGTCTGTACACTACTAGTTCCTTGCTTTAATTTATCAACGAGTTCTTTATCGCGTGTTAACTGCGATCGTAGCTCGTCTAATTCCGCACGCTCTTTATTGATCGCGGCGGTAATTTCGGCTCTATCTTTATCTAGCAACTCGCGGCTCTGTCTCACGGATTCACTTTCGTTTCTGATTCGAATCTCTTTCAACCGCAGTGACTCCTTGTACGCGTTCAACTCGCTTTCGGTAATTTTCGCGTTTTTCACTTCACCACCTTTCTGCTTCGTACGCGTATTGTCTGAGGGACCGTCTGCCATCGCGATCGCTGGACTATCCCACCGCTGCCACCAAATTTGTTACGTCCCGGGACGTCGGACGGTTAAAAATATATAAATTCACCGACCGCGACACGGATAGAAACGTACACGAAATTATTCCAGCTTTGAAACCACGCGGCGAGTACTTCCACGTCTGAATCGGGAACCGCGAAGCTACAGTCTTGACAATTTCACGCGTATACAATATAATCGGACTCACCGAGAAGAACGCCGTTAATACTATGAAGAATTGTCTGCGGAGGAGCTTCCTCGATGTCGTGATGAGAAGGAAGCGACGGACCGCATACGTAGACGCTCGCTCAAGCGTACGATGCGTTTCAGCTTTTCCTTGCAGCATACGATAACGCCCGCTACAGCGTACGATGAGGTTCAGCTTCTCCTTGCTGCATATGAAGACGCTCGCTAAAGCGTACGATGAATCCACGTAGTGAACGATGCGTCCGTTCAATTGTTGCGAGCGATGGAATCGTTCGATTGTAGAATAAGCAGTGAGAACTGCTGGTTTGCGTTATAAGTAGCAATGATAATTGCTGATTTAATCGTTGCGAGCGGCGTAGCGGCTCGTTCGATGCGAACGTTGCGTTCGTTGATGAAGTAATGAAAATTACTGTTTGAATGCGTTGCGAGCGGCGAAGCTGCTCGTTCGATGCGAAGAATGGAGATTGTTCTACTCGTAGAACTTTCGAAGATTCGAAAATGGAACTCGAAGTTGAAATAAAATATAATAAACGGCGAACTGGGATCCCGTGAATAAATGTGACTCTAGGCTTAAGATTCAGGAAATAAAATATATTTGAAGCAAACTGTAGAGTACAACTCTATGAGATACAACGTCGGAATATTTCTAAGTACTAGAACCGGAGAAAATCGGAGAGAGGAGACAGGCTCGGAAGGAGGCCTGTGCTCGCTCGTAGTCGAGAAGCGAATCTGCCCGACTGCTCAGCACGCTCGCTGCGTTCGACTGGCCGCCGGTGGAGTGGGGGAAGCGACGCAGTGGGGCGCGCCGCTGTACAGTGGTGGGGCGCGCTAGCGCGTGAAGCGTACTGGCGAGCGTCTCAGGCGCTCGCGCGTTCATCGTAACAGAAACATAAAATCTTTAATATGTTATTAAAAATACTAAATATGCAATATAAAATACAGAACTTTGGTCAACTGCTCGGTAAGTATTCCAGGTATAAGGTAAGTATAAAAAGGTAAGTAAAATTATATATGTAAGGATCTTAAGACTAGGTGTTCGTGTTACATAATCTGTGTACTTATAACTATTAATATAACCTAGTATCTTGACTATAATACAGACGCTGAAAGGCGTCAACACGTCAGCGGACGTGACACCTTCGACCACCGGAAGATATAGAACAGGTATTCCTACTCAAAGAACCCTGCAAGGGCAAATTCGATGCGCAATATACAGGTCCTCACGAAATTTGCGACATCTTAGACTCAAACAATGTGAAAATTAAAGTAGGGAACCATTTTAAGATTGTACATGCAAACAAACTCAAGCGTGCGCCGAATAATCCAACGTGTTACGTCCCGGGACGTCGGACGGTTAAAAATATATAAATTCACCGACCGCGACACGGATAGAAACGTACACGAAATTATTCCAGCTTTGAAACCACGCGGCGAGTACTTCCACGTCTGAATCGGGAACCGCGAAGCTACAGTCTTGACAATTTCACGCGTATACAATATAATCGGACTCACCGAGAAGAACGCCGTTAATACTATGAAGAATTGTCTGCGGAGGAGCTTCCTCGATGTCGTGATGAGAAGGAAGCGACGGACCGCATACGTAGACGCTCGCTCAAGCGTACGATGCGTTTCAGCTTTTCCTTGCAGCATACGATAACGCCCGCTACAGCGTACGATGAGGTTCAGCTTCTCCTTGCTGCATATGAAGACGCTCGCTAAAGCGTACGATGAATCCACGTAGTGAACGATGCGTCCGTTCAATTGTTGCGAGCGATGGAATCGTTCGATTGTAGAATAAGCAGTGAGAACTGCTGGTTTGCGTTATAAGTAGCAATGATAATTGCTGATTTAATCGTTGCGAGCGGCGTAGCGGCTCGTTCGATGCGAACGTTGCGTTCGTTGATGAAGTAATGAAAATTACTGTTTGAATGCGTTGCGAGCGGCGAAGCTGCTCGTTCGATGCGAAGAATGGAGATTGTTCTACTCGTAGAACTTTCGAAGATTCGAAAATGGAACTCGAAGTTGAAATAAAATATAATAAACGGCGAACTGGGATCCCGTGAATAAATGTGACTCTAGGCTTAAGATTCAGGAAATAAAATATATTTGAAGCAAACTGTAGAGTACAACTCTATGAGATACAACGTCGGAATATTTCTAAGTACTAGAACCGGAGAAAATCGGAGAGAGGAGACAGGCTCGGAAGGAGGCCTGTGCTCGCTCGTAGTCGAGAAGCGAATCTGCCCGACTGCTCAGCACGCTCGCTGCGTTCGACTGGCCGCCGGTGGAGTGGGGGAAGCGACGCAGTGGGGCGCGCCGCTGTACAGTGGTGGGGCGCGCTAGCGCGTGAAGCGTACTGGCGAGCGTCTCAGGCGCTCGCGCGTTCATCGTAACAGAAACATAAAATCTTTAATATGTTATTAAAAATACTAAATATGCCATATAAAATACAGAACTTTGGTCAACTGCTCGGTAAGTATTCCAGGTATAAGGTAAGTATAAAAAGGTAAGTAAAATTATATATGTAAGGATCTTAAGACTAGGTGTTCGTGTTACATAATCTGTGTACTTATAACTATTAATATAACCTAGTATCTTGACTATAATACAGACGCTGAAAGGCGTCAACACGTCAGCGGACGTGACATATACAATATAATCGGACTCACCGAGAAGAACGCCGTTAATACTATGAAGAATTGTCTGCGGAGGAGCTTCCTCGATGTCGTGATGAGAAGGAAGCGACGGACCGCATACGTAGACGCTCGCTCAAGCGTACGATGCGTTTCAGCTTTTCCTTGCAGCATACGATAACGCCCGCTACAGCGTACGATGAGGTTCAGCTTCTCCTTGCTGCATATGAAGACGCTCGCTAAAGCGTACGATGAATCCACGTAGTGAACGATGCGTCCGTTCAATTGTTGCGAGCGATGGAATCGTTCGATTGTAGAATAAGCAGTGAGAACTGCTGGTTTGCGTTATAAGTAGCAATGATAATTGCTGATTTAATCGTTGCGAGCGGCGTAGCGGCTCGTTCGATGCGAACGTTGCGTTCGTTGATGAAGTAATGAAAATTACTGTTTGAATGCGTTGCGAGCGGCGAAGCTGCTCGTTCGATGCGAAGAATGGAGATTGTTCTACTCGTAGAACTTTCGAAGATTCGAAAATGGAACTCGAAGTTGAAATAAAATATAATAAACGGCGAACTGGGATCCCGTGAATAAATGTGACTCTAGGCTTAAGATTCAGGAAATAAAATATATTTGAAGCAAACTGTAGAGTACAACTCTATGAGATACAACGTCGGAATATTTCTAAGTACTAGAACCGGAGAAAATCGGAGAGAGGAGACAGGCTCGGAAGGAGGCCTGTGCTCGCTCGTAGTCGAGAAGCGAATCTGCCCGACTGCTCAGCACGCTCGCTGCGTTCGACTGGCCGCCGGTGGAGTGGGGGAAGCGACGCAGTGGGGCGCGCCGCTGTACAGTGGTGGGGCGCGCTAGCGCGTGAAGCGTACTGGCGAGCGTCTCAGGCGCTCGCGCGTTCATCGTAACAGAAACATAAAATCTTTAATATGTTATTAAAAATACTAAATATGCAATATAAAATACAGAACTTTGGTCAACTGCTCGGTAAGTATTCCAGGTATAAGGTAAGTATAAAAAGGTAAGTAAAATTATATATGTAAGGATCTTAAGACTAGGTGTTCGTGTTACATAATCTGTGTACTTATAACTATTAATATAACCTAGTATCTTGACTATAATACAGACGCTGAAAGGCGTCAACACGTCAGCGGACGTGACATCTCCCTTCCCGGGGGAAAAATAATTTTCGACGGCAGTTGAAAATTATTTTTCGCATCATACATCACACTTGCATACTTCATACAACATTCCAAGTTCGATATTGCACTTTTCGCATGTATAACATTTTTCGTGCACTAGTCGTCCACCGAGAACTTTTCGAAACGAACAAATCGTTTTTCGACACTCTCACTTGCACTGGAAGTTTTCTTGTTGGGATCGCTTACGATCGTCAAGTCTTCTTCTGAGTTGGTGATGCATTCTCGTCTGGTTGTCGGCAGCTCGTTTCCTTCGTCTTTCTTCTTTAAGAAGAGGCAGAAGTGCGTCAGGGCGCTCCATGATGCTGCGAGAAGATGGATTCCGCAACCGTATGCGCTGTGCAATGCCACACCGTTCAGAATGGTGTTAATACACAGCTTGATGATTCTGAGCCCTGTGTAAACTCCGATGACGCCAGCCATGACCGATCCGAATTCGACGAACCCGTGCCATAGTTTTTCGCCGGCGTTCTCTGCTATTTTCGTCAGCGTCTTTTCGTCCATTAGGCCGAATAATTGGACGGATTCCCCTGCGTAGGCTCGTCCTGATGCTCCCTGTGCGATCGAATTCATTACTGCAGATTTTTCCACAGGGAACATTATGTGATCGCTCAGTCGCTGAATTTCCTCCTGCGAATAAATTCCTCCATTCGCAAGGTTCGCAGGGTTGGTGTACTGCCAAGCTGATTCCGTTAGTGGTTGCAGCGGTGTTGGCGGCACTGTTTCCACGGGACGTGGCGTCATTTTGTACCACGTTCCGTGAATCCTGAATGTGGGCGCGACCAGTTCGTTACAGTCTCTTTTTGTTCCCACTTTCGTGAGAATTCTATGGCGAGGAGTGATGAACAGTGACTGATTTCTCAGAAGAACGGGGAGCTCGTCATAACAATCAACCGTCTTCCTGAGAGTAACTTGGACTGGTATGCACTTTATGATGTGGATCACTTCGCCAGACTGAACAGCCATGTAGCCTGGTTCCTTGACGATCGTCATCGCTACTTCTGCAGGTGAAATATTTATTAATGCGATCGCGTTGCGAAGGACTTGCTTTTCCAGCTTACACTTCTGGCGCATTACGTCCCTGTACATGTCTGTTAATTGGCTTCTAATATGCTTCTCAACATAGACGAATTTTGTGTTAATGTAGGCAAACATATCTATATTGTTCAAGCGGGTCCTTTTCTCCGTCTTGAATTTGCCTTCTTTCGTTGTTTCAATGATGAGGAGCTTGGGGTGTTCGGTTTTGCTCAGCGTGTAGCCACAAACGCTGGTACGGCCCGTGCTAGTGAGGGCGAATGCGGTGTCACCCGACGTCACCGTGTAAATTGGTGTAGATCCGTTTTTAGTCGTCGTCTTCACGCTTTTCCCCTCGTACAGGATTTCAAACTCGTTGAATTTACACTGGGAAGTCGGAATAGACGTCCAATACGAGTGGCCATCCTCTGAGTCCATGCAATATTCTCTACTGAGCTTGCAGCGCTGGCCTGAAGGTAAGAATATTTCATTTTTTGCAAGTTTGACTGTTGCTAGTCTTTCCTTCAATGTGATTTTCACGACCGCTTGGACAATGGCGTTATCCCAAGTGCCGAATGGGTCGCTGTACGTGGTTCCTCCACAGGTGCCATCTTGTTGGATTGAGCCGGCCAAGGTAACGCTTCTGGACGTCGTTGAGTTTACGAGAATACCTGTGATCTGCGTTGACAAGGGCAAGAACAGCGTACCGGACTCATGCATTGTACGGCAGATTTCTCTGGGCGCGTTCAAGATGTATTGCTGTCTACCATTACTTACGACCGACGTATGAGAATGCATGCCGCAGTGATAAATTGTTCGATCAATTTCTATCTTGCACTGTTGTACCATCGTGTCGTCGTACTCCACCATTTGTAAGAGCTGGATTTGAACATCTTGATTCGTAGGGCGATCATTGGTATAGTCGCATTTCGGCTTATCGACGGTAGAAAACGACGTAATGTTTAAAGTGCTACCGCCACAATCGTAACCGACCAATGCTGACGAGGTGTGCAGCAGCGCGACGATAAGTAGATTCGCGATCTTCATTGTACCGGTGGTGGATAAAGACTGAAGCTGCTGGAGCTTGTGTGAATCCTTCTCGACCGCGTTATCGGCCAGGTTTCGCATGCGGGAGAGGGGGAATACATTTAATCTCGCCTCGGACAATTTTCGTTCCCGACTTATCGAATTGCGGCTCGCTATATCCTGTCTTATCGCTTGAGATAAGTACGCTTGAGACTCGCGTGTCTCCGCCGCAATATCGCTTCTTAATTCTATCGGTCGAAGAATAATTACTTTGAATTTCGCTCGCGGCCTAACTCGCTTGAAACACGAAATTGCAACTGTATCGATTATTTCGTTCGCTCGGTCGTCGAGAAGGCGAGGGGCTCCGATACCTTTATACCTGAGCGGTCTGAAAAGGGGAAGATTTATGACGCGGCGAGGGTCGATGCTTGCTATGCCCGCGATTTCTTCGTGAAAATCGGTAGAGGGACGCGATTCCCTCAGGAACTTCCTGAAATCCTCGTCTCGACTGCTAGCCCGTGATTTGAGTGAACGTATACTTTCCTTCGCAATGAAATTTATTTGCTGGGGCCTCCTGTTGGACCTCGGTCCTGGACTCATAGGAGAGAAATCTATATCTTCGTCACGGCAATCGATGCTACGTACATTCGTGATTTCGTCGCAACGGAGATCTAAAGACCCTGAATCCGTTTGAATTTCGCGAGAATCTGTCCCTTGATGAGGCATTCGTATATCTGGATTACAGGGACCTCTCGGTGGATTCGAAACACGGGGAGAGCTCGCTCTCTTGTGGCTCGTGTGAGGATCGAAATGTACGCGAGCGTCAGAATTTATATTACTCGTGGGAAAAGGGCCCTCTCTTCTCGATTCTCGATCGACGTTGCTCGCGGCGATTTTGTGTTCGGTATACATGCTGGCGACGGGAATCTCCATTCTCGGCGCGTGCATTTCTCTACGCCAATTCTCGCTTCTAGAATCAATGAGAGACTCTGGCTTGCAGGTCGAAGATTGGAATTCTAACTGTTCGCTTCCGCGTGGAATGAATGGAAATTCTTTCCCTTGCCACTTGACGCTCATGTTTTTATATGAGATCAGCGCTCCTCTCGTTAGGAAGGCTGATCCAAGGACGCCGTCGGAAGGAACACCGAAATCGTCTGGGACGATTTGAAATTCGACGGGCGTATTGGCGATTGTTAATTGCGTGGAACCTAGCGTCGGAACAATTTCGTCGGTTATTCCGGTAATGAAAATTTTATTCTGTCGGTCTACGATAGCGTTCGATTTCAAAAGCGATTCTTTTATCAGATTCGGTTCGGCGCCTGTGTCGACCATAACCGTGGTGGTCCGCGTTAATTCCGGCATTGAGATAGTCACATGCGGAATGGCAGAGTTTGGATCGAGCGTAATTTTCGTTACTCGTTGTTTTCCGCGGTGCTCTTCGTGTTCGAAATCGTTCGTACGAATTTCTGATTCTGTTCCTCCCGTCGATAATTCGCGGCGGACGGGAGGGATGTCCCGTTTCCCGACTGGCTACGATTATTGGCTTCGCGTTTTCGGCACTCGTGGATATCGTGCCCTGGGATTCTACAATAATTGCAAAATTTGCGTACTGGACGAGAGTCATCGCTATTTTGTACGCGACGCTGAGGCGGAACATAACTATCGTTTCTACCGCGGTACGAATCGTTTCTACTTCTAGATTCGAAATTTCCATCTCCGTTATAAGAGTTTGAATGAGAACCCTGGTCGTTTCGAGGCCGAGGTCGTAAATCATCACCCGCCGGGCGGTTTGTATACAAGTCCGCGCGGGCTACGCGTGTTGTCCCTGCGTTACGGTTAGGGGAAGCGCTCGTCGACCGATTCGACCCTCGCAGGTATGCGTCACCGTAACGGTCCGGCGACGCTTGTGTAAACATCCTCGACCGTTCTCGATAAGGAGACTCTTCGCGCCGATAGTCTTGTCTTGAGTTACTTGAATAATCGTTTCGTCGATACGGCGACGGAGAACGATTAAAATTATCGCGTTGATACGGCGACGGAGAACGATTGAAATTATCGCGTTGGTACGGCGAGTCTGAGCGATAATTCTTTTCTCGGTGATACGGAGACGAATTTCTTTCGGAACGATAATTTTCATAAGAATCTAAAAATCGTACTTGTTTATCCGCGCGTTCATAGCGTACGCGGTCGAGCTCGAGATATTTGTAGCTAACAATAGCTTCGTCAAAAACTGTGCGCAACGTTTCGTTTCTGAAAGAACGGACTTCTGAGCGGAGTCGCGGGATTAAACCACGAATGAAACTATCGCGTGTTAACTTGTCGATTTCAGTCTTGTTCGGCGAAGAGCGGTAACAGTCTAGAATTGCTGAACGAAGATCTTTCACACGACTGATAAATTGTAAAATATGTTCATTCGCGTACATATAAACGCTGGTTAATTCTCCTTTATAATACTCTACCGTATGATGCGGCCCGAATACATCTTTTAAACGGTTAGAAATATCTGCGACATATTCTATTAATTCATCTTCTACGGCGGTGTATGCGCGTCCTCGTAGCTTACTAATAATTAGTTTTGCAAACGTTTTCTCTGCGTGTCGAGGGATCAAGTCACGCGCGCGTTGACAAGCTCTGGTAAATTGCAGAACTGGGATATTTGTCCCGTCGAACGTTGGAATTGAGTCTATCGCGGCGCGCATTACTAACCGCGAATCTTCTCTTTCAAGCGCGTGATTTTCGGGCGGCGGCATCCCGTTACGATTATAATCGCTCTCGCCTCGAAAAGCGTTCATACGCGGCATTTCATCTCTTCGCGTAGTGAGCGGATAATTATTCAATGGATATGACTGCGATTCTAATTCTCGTCGCGGCGTAACGTTATCGCGTGTTTCTATATTCTCTAGCTCATCGTCGACAAGAACCTCGGTTTCTGTCTGTACACTACTAGTTCCTTGCTTTAATTTATCAACGAGTTCTTTATCGCGTGTTAACTGCGATCGTAGCTCGTCTAATTCCGCACGCTCTTTATTGATCGCGGCGGTAATTTCGGCTCTATCTTTATCTAGCAACTCGCGGCTCTGTCTCACGGATTCACTTTCGTTTCTGATTCGAATCTCTTTCAACCGCAGTGACTCCTTGTACGCGTTCAACTCGCTTTCGGTAATTTTCGCGTTTTTCACTTCACCACCTTTCTGCTTCGTACGCGTATTGTCTGAGGGACCGTCTGCCATCGCGATCGCTGGACTATCCCACCGCTGCCACCAAATTTGTTACGTCCCGGGACGTCGGACGGTTAAAAATATATAAATTCACCGACCGCGACACGGATAGAAACGTACACGAAATTATTCCAGCTTTGAAACCACGCGGCGAGTACTTCCACGTCTGAATCGGGAACCGCGAAGCTACAGTCTTGACAATTTCACGCGTATACAATATAATCGGACTCACCGAGAAGAACGCCGTTAATACTATGAAGAATTGTCTGCGGAGGAGCTTCCTCGATGTCGTGATGAGAAGGAAGCGACGGACCGCATACGTAGACGCTCGCTCAAGCGTACGATGCGTTTCAGCTTTTCCTTGCAGCATACGATAACGCCCGCTACAGCGTACGATGAGGTTCAGCTTCTCCTTGCTGCATATGAAGACGCTCGCTAAAGCGTACGATGAATCCACGTAGTGAACGATGCGTCCGTTCAATTGTTGCGAGCGATGGAATCGTTCGATTGTAGAATAAGCAGTGAGAACTGCTGGTTTGCGTTATAAGTAGCAATGATAATTGCTGATTTAATCGTTGCGAGCGGCGTAGCGGCTCGTTCGATGCGAACGTTGCGTTCGTTGATGAAGTAATGAAAATTACTGTTTGAATGCGTTGCGAGCGGCGAAGCTGCTCGTTCGATGCGAAGAATGGAGATTGTTCTACTCGTAGAACTTTCGAAGATTCGAAAATGGAACTCGAAGTTGAAATAAAATATAATAAACGGCGAACTGGGATCCCGTGAATAAATGTGACTCTAGGCTTAAGATTCAGGAAATAAAATATATTTGAAGCAAACTGTAGAGTACAACTCTATGAGATACAACGTCGGAATATTTCTAAGTACTAGAACCGGAGAAAATCGGAGAGAGGAGACAGGCTCGGAAGGAGGCCTGTGCTCGCTCGTAGTCGAGAAGCGAATCTGCCCGACTGCTCAGCACGCTCGCTGCGTTCGACTGGCCGCCGGTGGAGTGGGGGAAGCGACGCAGTGGGGCGCGCCGCTGTACAGTGGTGGGGCGCGCTAGCGCGTGAAGCGTACTGGCGAGCGTCTCAGGCGCTCGCGCGTTCATCGTAACAGAAACATAAAATCTTTAATATGTTATTAAAAATACTAAATATGCAATATAAAATACAGAACTTTGGTCAACTGCTCGGTAAGTATTCCAGGTATAAGGTAAGTATAAAAAGGTAAGTAAAATTATATATGTAAGGATCTTAAGACTAGGTGTTCGTGTTACATAATCTGTGTACTTATAACTATTAATATAACCTAGTATCTTGACTATAATACAGACGCTGAAAGGCGTCAACACGTCAGCGGACGTGACACCTTCGACCACCGGAAGATATAGAACAGGTATTCCTACTCAAAGAACCCTGCAAGGGCAAATTCGATGCGCAATATACAGGTCCTCACGAAATTTGCGACATCTTAGACTCAAACAATGTGAAAATTAAAGTAGGGAACCATTTTAAGATTGTACATGCAAACAAACTCAAGCGTGCGCCGAATAATCCAACGTGTTACGTCCCGGGACGTCGGACGGTTAAAAATATATAAATTCACCGACCGCGACACGGATAGAAACGTACACGAAATTATTCCAGCTTTGAAACCACGCGGCGAGTACTTCCACGTCTGAATCGGGAACCGCGAAGCTACAGTCTTGACAATTTCACGCGTATACAATATAATCGGACTCACCGAGAAGAACGCCGTTAATACTATGAAGAATTGTCTGCGGAGGAGCTTCCTCGATGTCGTGATGAGAAGGAAGCGACGGACCGCATACGTAGACGCTCGCTCAAGCGTACGATGCGTTTCAGCTTTTCCTTGCAGCATACGATAACGCCCGCTACAGCGTACGATGAGGTTCAGCTTCTCCTTGCTGCATATGAAGACGCTCGCTAAAGCGTACGATGAATCCACGTAGTGAACGATGCGTCCGTTCAATTGTTGCGAGCGATGGAATCGTTCGATTGTAGAATAAGCAGTGAGAACTGCTGGTTTGCGTTATAAGTAGCAATGATAATTGCTGATTTAATCGTTGCGAGCGGCGTAGCGGCTCGTTCGATGCGAACGTTGCGTTCGTTGATGAAGTAATGAAAATTACTGTTTGAATGCGTTGCGAGCGGCGAAGCTGCTCGTTCGATGCGAAGAATGGAGATTGTTCTACTCGTAGAACTTTCGAAGATTCGAAAATGGAACTCGAAGTTGAAATAAAATATAATAAACGGCGAACTGGGATCCCGTGAATAAATGTGACTCTAGGCTTAAGATTCAGGAAATAAAATATATTTGAAGCAAACTGTAGAGTACAACTCTATGAGATACAACGTCGGAATATTTCTAAGTACTAGAACCGGAGAAAATCGGAGAGAGGAGACAGGCTCGGAAGGAGGCCTGTGCTCGCTCGTAGTCGAGAAGCGAATCTGCCCGACTGCTCAGCACGCTCGCTGCGTTCGACTGGCCGCCGGTGGAGTGGGGGAAGCGACGCAGTGGGGCGCGCCGCTGTACAGTGGTGGGGCGCGCTAGCGCGTGAAGCGTACTGGCGAGCGTCTCAGGCGCTCGCGCGTTCATCGTAACAGAAACATAAAATCTTTAATATGTTATTAAAAATACTAAATATGCCATATAAAATACAGAACTTTGGTCAACTGCTCGGTAAGTATTCCAGGTATAAGGTAAGTATAAAAAGGTAAGTAAAATTATATATGTAAGGATCTTAAGACTAGGTGTTCGTGTTACATAATCTGTGTACTTATAACTATTAATATAACCTAGTATCTTGACTATAATACAGACGCTGAAAGGCGTCAACACGTCAGCGGACGTGACATCTCCCTTCCCGGGGGAAAAATAATTTTCGACGGCAGTTGAAAATTATTTTTCGCATCATACATCACACTTGCATACTTCATACAACATTCCAAGTTCGATATTGCACTTTTCGCATGTATAACATTTTTCGCGCACTAGTCGTCCACCGAGAACTTTTCCGAATCGACTAAATCGTTTTCGTCACTATCACCAACACTTGGGGATTTCTCGTTCAGATCGTTGGCGGTCGCCAAGTCTTCCTCTGAATTGATGACGTACTTCTTTGTGATCGTAAGTAATCCGTCTCCCTCGTCCTCTGAAGGTAGTGTTGGTGAAGGTGGAGGTGTAGATGGGAGGCTCCGCTCCTTGTCCTCCTCCAGTATCATCTGTCGCAATGTTTCCGGGATTAATTGCATTGCGATGGCCAGTTCGAGTGTGCATTCTGTGCACGCCAGTGGAGGTTTCTGAGCACAGATTTTCCTCTTGCAGGTGTCGCACTCGTTCTTCAGGCTTGTCTGTATAGAGTGTATATGGAACACTTCTACATTCTTCAAGCTGTGGCCGCAGTCTTCGCAAAACTCCCTGCCCTCGCTGTTTGCAATAATTTTCCCTTTGAAACAGTAATAGCCCTGGATACTGGATACGTAATCCCAGAGTTTTTGCAGGACCTTCCTGTGTCGGTATGCTAGAGCTGTTTCTGCGTTGGTTTCGGTTTCCCCCTCGGAGTCGCTTTCCGAATCGTCCAAGTCCTTCATCCCGGCTTCGTATTGGATCTCCCTCAGGTAAACCAATATCGTAGCTAAGTCCTCGCTGCATTCGAGGCATTCTGGGATTGGCTGCTCCTTGCATAGCTTTTGTTCGCAGACATGGCACTTGTTGTCCATGTCGATCAACATCTCGTGAACGTCCTCGGGCGTCACGCTGTCCTGCATTAGGCTGCACTCCTTGCAAAATTGCTGCTTCTGCTCGTTTCGATATATTTCCCCTACGTAGCAGCGATAGTCGTCGAAGGCTTCCAGGTACTCGGCGCGCTTGTCGGCCAGTGTTCTGGGTGTTCCCTGACTCATCGTTGTGGTGAACTGGTTGACCGTTGGGGGGTGTTGACTGCGTGAGGTCCTTGAGCGCACTGAGCGTGGGACCCGTGTGTCGGTTCCTCCTGCGTCCAGTGGTAGGAGAGGGAGAGGGGGTAAACACGGCTGTGTTTATGTTTGGCGGCTCGAGCGGTTTCGCTTTCCCTCGGGCTGCGCTCGTTGTTATGATCGAGAAGGCGGTTGCCTTCTTCGCACGCTTGAGTTTGTTTACGTGGACTATACGAGTCCCTTTCTTAAACGTTATTTCTACGTTATTGTCGCTTAACATTTTTACTACTTTGTACGGTCCCGTGTATTCGGCGTCGAACTTATTCTTACGCGGTTCCTTTAGTAAAAATACGTCGTCTCCGACGGTAAAGCTTTGCTCGTTGACCTTTCGGTCGTAGTATTTTTTTGATCGTAACTTCGCATTTTCTAAATTCTCTCGGGCCCTGCCCAGCGTTCCTTCAATTTTCGTCTGCAGATCTTCTAAGTACCCGTTATATGACTCATTCGTTAGATCGTTCATTACCGTGTTAGCTGAAGGCGTGCGCGCCGTGGTGCCGAACACGAGTTCATGCGGCGTGAAAAGCGTGCCCTCGTGTACGCTGGTGTTGTATGAAAACATTGCTAGCGGTAACCATTCATCCCAATTATCGCGCTCGGTATACTGTTTTAGATATTCCGTCAGCACGTGATGGGATCGTTCTATCGAGCCATTCGACTGAGGTCTAAATGCGGTCGTTTTGAATCGTGTAATTTTGAATTTCTTCGCTATGTTCTTCATGAGCGAGCTCAAGAAGTTGGTCCCCTGGTCTGTAAGAATCGCTTTAGGAGCCCCGAAACGACAAATAAAGTGCTCTGTGAATGCTTGCGCGGTATCTATCGCCGTCGCGGATTTCAGCGGGATAGCGAGTGAATATTTCGTCAAGAGGTCCTGGATCGTTAATACGTAGTTAAAGCCGTTAGGGGATTGCGGAAGCGGGCCTACTATGTCCATAGAGATCTTGTCGAAAGATTTGCCAGGTGTATCGGTAATCACCATCGGCTGTCGCGTCTTAACTCTGACCAATTTTAGCCTTTCGCACGACCGACAAGAATTGACGAAATTCTGAACGTCTTTCTTGAGAGAAGACCAGAAATACTTTTCCCGTATCCTGCGATACGTCTTAGTGATGCCTTTATGGCCAGCAAAGGCAGAGCAATGATTTTCGATCATTATGTCCGTGCGCTGCTCTGGAGGAGGAATAATGATTTCGTTTGAACATATGAAAATCTGAGTCTGTGTCTGAGAGAAAAGTTTTAGTATCGTTTTCTGTATATCTGGCCATGCCGTATCGTCAATGAACGTCTTAGATACGCTAAACGAGGTGAGCTGAAGCTCTAAAACGACGTCGAGGAGGGATCTGAAGGATTCCAATAAATCCTCGTACGGAGCCGTGTGCATTGGCGTTTCCTTGACCGGTAGAATAATCAATTTCTTTTCGTTAGATAGGTTAAGTACTTTCGCCCTGCATAAAGCTGGCGGAGAAAATGAAGGGATTTTATTCGCCACGACCAGGTCTGTTGCTCCTGTATCCAGTGGCTGTCCGTCCATTGTCATGAAAATTACCAAATTGTCATTCCTCATTGTGAGGCGGTCTCGTGTATGTATTATTGTACGGCGTGTCAGCGACGCTTGTTCATTGTGAGACTCAAAAATGTCGTCCGATTCTGAGGTCGTCGGTAAGTCTCGTTCGTCATTGTCGACGGAATTTATTTCTCTGCGAGACGGAGAACTGATCGTGGACGAACGAGGTGTTGCATGCTTTGGCGAAGGAGACCTCGGCGAGGGAGTGGACAGAGGCAGTGGACGGGTGGACGGCGTTTCCGATTTCGTGCCTTTCTTCGATACGGCATCGAAAAGGCCGGAGGAATCTGAGTCGTCGACGGTAGACATCGCGAGCGCGGGTACAGGATTTCGCGAGAGGGCGTCCGCGTTAAGATTCGTTTTCCCCGACTTGTACGTGATTCTATAGTCAAATTCTGCTAATTTCAACCTCCATCGTAATAAGCGAGACGTGGGGTCCTTCACTGAATTCATCCAGACCAAGGGCTGGTGATCAGTTATTAGATTGAATTTATGGCCGTACACGTACGGTCGGAAGTATTGGGTACAGTAAATAATAGCCAAGCATTCCTTTTCTATAGTTGAATAATTCAACTCGGCCCCATTTAGAAGTCTTGAGGCGTATGCGATAGGACGATCTTTACCCGGTTCATCCTGACTAAGAACACCTCCGATCGCGTAGCCGGATGCGTCGGTCGTAATATTAAATTCTTTGCTGAAGTCCGGGTACTGCAGCAATGGTTCCGTTGTCAATATTTCACGCAGCGTACTGAATGCCTCCTCGTGTTTGGCCTCCCACACAAATTTACAATCTTTTTTGAGAAGGCTCGCGAGGGGTTTAGAGATCTGCGAAAATTTCGGAATAAACCGTCGGTAGTAGCCCGCCAGACCCAGGAATTCTCGAATCCCTTTCACGTTTTTTGGTCTGGGGAAGTTTTTGACGGCGGAGATTTTCTTGGGGCAAGGCTTTACGCCTTCTTCGCCAATTACGTGTCCCAAATACGCGACTTCGCGGTGCAGAAACCCGCATTTGGAGGGCTGCAACTTAAGGTTGGCTTCGCGTAGCCTGTGAGCCAATTTATTAAATTTTGTTAGATGTTCTGCAAGGCTGCGCGCGTAAATGACGATATCATCTAAGTATACAAACAGTTCGATGCCTTGCAGACCCGTGAGCACATTATCCATTAATCGCTGGAATGTAGCCGGCGCGTTTCTTAAACCGAAAGGCATGCGTTTGAATTCGTAATGGCCATAAGGCGTCGAAAATGCCGTTTTAGCCGCGTCGCTCGGCTCCATTCCGATCTGGTGAAACCCGTTGGCCAGGTCGAACACACTAAAATATTTCGCGCTGCCCAGTTGGTCGAGAATTTCCAAAATACTGGGGAGCGGGTACGCGTCCGGAACAGATTTCTCATTTAACGCTCGGAAATCTATAACCATACGCCAACGCTTATTCCCGTGTTCATCGGCCTTCTTCGGTACAATCCATAGCGGGCTATTATACGGGGACGTCGACGGAGTGACGATATCCTGCTCAAGCAATTCTTTCATTTGCTTGTTTATTTCGTCGCGGTGTATCGGCGGGTACCGATATTGTTTCACGTGAATTGGCGTTTTGTCCGTCGTTATGATTTCGTGTTGAACCTTATTGGTTTTCCCTAATCTATCGCCGGGGAGGTGAAAGAGGTCGTGGTTCTCTCGTATTAGACCGTCCACGTGCCGGCGTTCTTCGTCGTTCAAGTGATTGGTATTAATAATACTGAGAATTTCTTCATACCGCTCAGGAAGTGAGCGCGTTCCTGCATTAGGACCCGACATTGAAAAGACCTTAGCAGAGTCGAGACCGTCGAGATTTACGATATCTTCCACCTCTTCTAACTCTAAGTTCGGTACAGGAATATCTACCGGCTGATCTGTTATATTTATGCAACGTATGAAAGCTTTACCATCGGAAATTTTCGCGATGCATTCAGGCATTAGTATGCCGGGGGCGATTTCTCGCCTTCGCAGATACCCGATCTCGGGGCCAGTGGCATTTACCGCGATGCACACTGCCGATCGTGGTTCAATATGGCAATTCTTGCTTGAGGCGAAGGAGAATTTATTACCAAGCCAATTGACGCTCTGGTCTTGGTAAGAAATTTCGGCTCCTTTCATTAAAAACGCCGAGCCGAGGACGCCGTCGGAAGGGACACCGAAGTGGTCCGGGACGATGTGAAATTCGACGGGCGTATCGGCGATGGTTAATTGCGTAGATCCCAAAGTCGGAACAATTTCGTCGGTTATTCCGGTTACGAAGATTCTATTCTGTCGGTCTACGATAGCGTTCGATTTCAAAAGCGATTCTTTTATCAGATTCGGTTCGGCGCCTGTGTCGACCATAACCGTGGTGGTCCGCGTTAATTCCGGCATTGAGATAGTCACATGCGGAATGGCAGAGTTTGGATCGAGCGTAATTTTCGTTACTCGTTGTTTTCCGCGGTGCTCTTCGTGTTCGAAATCGTTCGTACGAATTTCTGATTCTGTTCCTCCCGTCGATAATTCGCGGCGGACGGGAGGGATGTCCCGTTTCCCGACTGGCTACGATTATTGGCTTCGCGTTTTCGGCACTCGTGGATATCGTGCCCTGGGATTCTACAATAATTGCAAAATTTGCGTACTGGACGAGAGTCATCGCTATTTTGTACGCGACGCTGAGGCGGAACATAACTATCGTTTCTACCGCGGTACGAATCGTTTCTACTTCTAGATTCGAAATTTCCATCTCCGTTATAAGAGTTTGAATGAGAACCCTGGTCGTTTCGAGGCCGAGGTCGTAAATCATCACCCGCCGGGCGGTTTGTATACAAGTCCGCGCGGGCTACGCGTGTTGTCCCTGCGTTACGGTTAGGGGAAGCGCTCGTCGACCGATTCGACCCTCGCAGGTATGCGTCACCGTAACGGTCCGGCGACGCTTGTGTAAACATCCTCGACCGTTCTCGATAAGGAGACTCTTCGCGCCGATAGTCTTGTCTTGAGTTACTTGAATAATCGTTTCGTCGATACGGCGACGGAGAACGATTAAAATTATCGCGTTGATACGGCGACGGAGAACGATTGAAATTATCGCGTTGGTACGGCGAGTCTGAGCGATAATTCTTTTCTCGGTGATACGGAGACGAATTTCTTTCGGAACGATAATTTTCATAAGAATCTAAAAATCGTACTTGTTTATCCGCGCGTTCATAGCGTACGCGGTCGAGCTCGAGATATTTGTAGCTAACAATAGCTTCGTCAAAAACTGTGCGCAACGTTTCGTTTCTGAAAGAACGGACTTCTGAGCGGAGTCGCGGGATTAAACCACGAATGAAACTATCGCGTGTTAACTTGTCGATTTCAGTCTTGTTCGGCGAAGAGCGGTAACAGTCTAGAATTGCTGAACGAAGATCTTTCACACGACTGATAAATTGTAAAATATGTTCATTCGCGTACATATAAACGCTGGTTAATTCTCCTTTATAATACTCTACCGTATGATGCGGCCCGAATACATCTTTTAAACGGTTAGAAATATCTGCGACATATTCTATTAATTCATCTTCTACGGCGGTGTATGCGCGTCCTCGTAGCTTACTAATAATTAGTTTTGCAAACGTTTTCTCTGCGTGTCGAGGGATCAAGTCACGCGCGCGTTGACAAGCTCTGGTAAATTGCAGAACTGGGATATTTGTCCCGTCGAACGTTGGAATTGAGTCTATCGCGGCGCGCATTACTAACCGCGAATCTTCTCTTTCAAGCGCGTGATTTTCGGGCGGCGGCATCCCGTTACGATTATAATCGCTCTCGCCTCGAAAAGCGTTCATACGCGGCATTTCATCTCTTCGCGTAGTGAGCGGATAATTATTCAATGGATATGACTGCGATTCTAA
Source organism: Lasioglossum baleicum (assembly GCF_051020765.1). Classification (NCBI taxonomy): domain Eukaryota; kingdom Metazoa; phylum Arthropoda; class Insecta; order Hymenoptera; family Halictidae; genus Lasioglossum; species Lasioglossum baleicum. The sequence goes on along the minus strand of NW_027469113.1, from coordinate 361,564 downwards.
TTCTCGTCGCGGCGTAACGTTATCGCGTGTTTCTATATTCTCTAGCTCATCGTCGACAAGAACCTCGGTTTCTGTCTGTACACTACTAGTTCCTTGCTTTAATTTATCAACGAGTTCTTTATCGCGTGTTAACTGCGATCGTAGCTCGTCTAATTCCGCACGCTCTTTATTGATCGCGGCGGTAATTTCGGCTCTATCTTTATCTAGCAACTCGCGGCTCTGTCTCACGGATTCACTTTCGTTTCTGATTCGAATCTCTTTCAACCGCAGTGACTCCTTGTACGCGTTCAACTCGCTTTCGGTAATTTTCGCGTTTTTCACTTCACCACCTTTCTGCTTCGTACGCGTATTGTCTGAGGGACCGTCTGCCATCGCGATCGCTGGACTATCCCACCGCTGCCACCAAATTTGTTACGTCCCGGGACGTCGGACGGTTAAAAATATATAAATTCACCGACCGCGACACGGATAGAAACGTACACGAAATTATTCCAGCTTTGAAACCACGCGGCGAGTACTTCCACGTCTGAATCGGGAACCGCGAAGCTACAGTCTTGACAATTTCACGCGTATACAATATAATCGGACTCACCGAGAAGAACGCCGTTAATACTATGAAGAATTGTCTGCGGAGGAGCTTCCTCGATGTCGTGATGAGAAGGAAGCGACGGACCGCATACGTAGACGCTCGCTCAAGCGTACGATGCGTTTCAGCTTTTCCTTGCAGCATACGATAACGCCCGCTACAGCGTACGATGAGGTTCAGCTTCTCCTTGCTGCATATGAAGACGCTCGCTAAAGCGTACGATGAATCCACGTAGTGAACGATGCGTCCGTTCAATTGTTGCGAGCGATGGAATCGTTCGATTGTAGAATAAGCAGTGAGAACTGCTGGTTTGCGTTATAAGTAGCAATGATAATTGCTGATTTAATCGTTGCGAGCGGCGTAGCGGCTCGTTCGATGCGAACGTTGCGTTCGTTGATGAAGTAATGAAAATTACTGTTTGAATGCGTTGCGAGCGGCGAAGCTGCTCGTTCGATGCGAAGAATGGAGATTGTTCTACTCGTAGAACTTTCGAAGATTCGAAAATGGAACTCGAAGTTGAAATAAAATATAATAAACGGCGAACTGGGATCCCGTGAATAAATGTGACTCTAGGCTTAAGATTCAGGAAATAAAATATATTTGAAGCAAACTGTAGAGTACAACTCTATGAGATACAACGTCGGAATATTTCTAAGTACTAGAACCGGAGAAAATCGGAGAGAGGAGACAGGCTCGGAAGGAGGCCTGTGCTCGCTCGTAGTCGAGAAGCGAATCTGCCCGACTGCTCAGCACGCTCGCTGCGTTCGACTGGCCGCCGGTGGAGTGGGGGAAGCGACGCAGTGGGGCGCGCCGCTGTACAGTGGTGGGGCGCGCTAGCGCGTGAAGCGTACTGGCGAGCGTCTCAGGCGCTCGCGCGTTCATCGTAACAGAAACATAAAATCTTTAATATGTTATTAAAAATACTAAATATGCCATATAAAATACAGAACTTTGGTCAACTGCTCGGTAAGTATTCCAGGTATAAGGTAAGTATAAAAAGGTAAGTAAAATTATATATGTAAGGATCTTAAGACTAGGTGTTCGTGTTACATAATCTGTGTACTTATAACTATTAATATAACCTAGTATCTTGACTATAATACAGACGCTGAAAGGCGTCAACACGTCAGCGGACGTGACAAACGCAAACCCCGCGTCAGCGAAACGTGATACTCACCTGGACGCAGATCAGAAAAGACAAAAGTGACAGTGAACAAAGTGATTCCCCACCCACCCTAAACCCCGAGAAAAGACAGTCGAAAAATGAACATTGCGAATACGACTTGTCGGACATTACAAAACCAGCCCCAACCCCACGTGCCGACACCGACAACATTTCAGTGCGACCAGTGTTTCGTACAAATATAGGAAATACTCGCCAAGAACTGTGCTCCCTGCGCGGAGTACCCCCGGACGATGCGTCGCATGAATGAGTGTGATATCGAGTGTTGTGCGAGAAATTTCTTCCTTGTAAGAAATTTCTTTTCCGCGTTGGGAGGTGTTACGTCGTCCGATGTACGACGTTGGCCTTGTACACACACTATGTATACAAGGTCTGATCTGCATAAGATCCACACACCGTCCCCTAGACATAAGAGCATAGTATTAAGATCTCATATATTCTATTGTTCTAATCCTTATCTCCGTCTCTACCCATCACCATAACTTCACCTTGATCAACACCTTACCTCAGTTTCAACCCATCACCACGACACATAATGCAATAAAGTATTGCATCACTCTGGAAGCATCTAGAAGCTTCTAGAAACGTCGAGAAGTCCAAAGACTGCTGCATCAGCAGTCCCACGCTCGTAGAGGGCAATAGGACAGCCACGAGACTGCAGCGTCAGCAGAAATGCACGTGCAGTCCCCGGGAGCGAAGACGCTGCTGCGTCAGCGGTTCTCCCACTCCGACGACTGAAGAACAAAGAGACTGCAGCGTCAGCTATCCCCACTCCGAACGAAGGAGGCAAGGCAGAGCAGGCGCTTGCATCAGTCCGCCTCCAGACAGCGACTCGAACGGTCCGCTCCAAGCGAGCGACTCGCACGGACGTGCCAGTCCGGCTTCTTCCGACTTCAAGAGCAGACGTGTTCAGTCTAGCTCCGCGAAAGTGAAGTGTGTCGATCCTTCACTCCTAATTCCAATTCCAATTCCAACTCTAACTCAACTCAACTCAACTCCTAATTCTCATACATTATTCCTACAACATATTACTATATCCATTATTCATTAATCCAATTACTACTCCTATTATAATACTACTTACATATTGTATACCAGTGTACTTACCAGTTCTTATTTAATATATCGTTGTTATACCAGTGCTTCGATCTTGTTATTCTTGTGTTAGTTCAACACCATCTTCCAATTCAGTTCTTGCATCGAATATATTAAACTCGTGACATATCCGGACTTGGTCTAAAGTGCGCAGTGGAAACGCTGAGCCGCCAATAAGGAATTTGAAGCGAGTCATAGAGAAGTTCTCGTGCCACGTCTAGAATTGGTCTAAAGTGCGCAGTGGAAACGCTGAGCCGCCACTATAGACGTGAAGCGAGTTAACTACCAAAAAGGTTAATAACAAATGGAAGTTCATTTTCATTATCTTATTAATATTCCGTCATTACTATTCCTTACCTATGCGACGCCCACGTCGAGCGGGACGCAAGTATCAACTTGCTAAATTGAGACGCGCGTTGAGAAATAAAGCGGTGCTCGATCAAATCATTGCCACTACCGAGTGGACAGAACTTCTGGGAACCACCGAGCACATTCCGTGTGACGCGTCCGATTACGTTTCTGTATACGGTTGCCCTTGCAACCCTCCTAAAGAGGTCAACCACGCGGACCTCTCGCGAGCTCCGACGCCAGTTCTACATCCGGTCGATTGTCCAGAGGTGATCGACATAGCCGACGACGACGACAGCCGAGACACGATCATCGTTCCCAGGGTCCGTTGCCGAATCATCCGTGACGTTCCTCTGCCAGCTCATCAACGTGTCGTCTTGCGGCCAGCATCCAAGGCCACTAATGTCGTCCCGAACCGAGCAGCAGCAACTCTGCCAGATCTTCCCCACCTCGAGGACATCTGTATAGAAGACCCGATGTACGACACCTACTGCCAGTACCGCCAGTTCCTGCTGCAACAATATTATTAGGCGTTAATACAGCATTGCGGTGAGTCGTATAATGTCTTGTATAATTGCCGAATCCTGTAAACTCACCGTTCTCGTTGCATCATCTCGCGCGTGATTCTTGTCGGGACACTTCTTGTAACCGCGTCGGACGTTCTCTTCTTGACTGCATCCATAGCAATATCGGTTGTCCTAGTGCATATGACAGCCCGCGGCTGTCTCGGCACGAAAGACCACTCCTCATTTTAATCTTCATATCTCAACCGTCCGTCTGTCACTGTTCTCTTTTCTCTCTCCTGGTACCTGTAACAAAAACACAGTGACGGACGTGACAATAGCAATATCGGTTGTCCTAGTGCATATGACAGCCCGCGGCTGTCTCGGCACGAAAGACCACTCCACAATTAATCTTCATATCTCCACCGTCCGTCTGTCACTGTTCTTGAGTACCATCCTTTTCTCTCTCTTGGTACCTGTAACAAAAACACAGTGACGGACGTGACAAATTTGGCGCAGTCGGTAGGACATCGAAGTGGTCGCCGATATTTGCATTAATAAGCCCCGACGCGTGTCAGTGCGAAGTTCACATTTCTTAAATCCCATTTATATCTTTCAAAATGTCTCGCCCTATCACGCGATCTCAAAGGGATCTCCAAGCAGATCCTAACGCAGACCTTCCCCCAATGACCGAGGAAGAGCTACTCCTATACGCACAAGACCTCGCCCGTAGAGAGCAATATCTCAAAGAAGAAACTGATTTTATTGACAAATTGCGTCTCAAATATGAAGAAGACGCACAAAACCAAAAGAATATGCTCGACGAAATACGAAAAGAGCTTCATAACATCCAAATCACGAGTCAAAGCCTACGTCAACAATCGCCTACACCAGGCCCTAGTAACGTCTCTAATATGCGGGAACCTTCACCGCCAGAGCCACGCGAAATCCCACAGTATGAACCTACTGGCAATTTCGCTCTAAAACAAGCCGCCGAGCTTGTCCCTAGATTCGACGGAACTTCGTCTTCCGTCCTACAATTCATACGTGCATGCAAACGCGCGCGTGACACCGTACCGGCCACTGCAGAGCGTGCCCTCACGAAATTGCTCTGCAATAAACTCCACGATCGTGCTTATGCCGCTATAGAAGGCCAGCACATATTCACAATTTCTGCACTATGCGAGAAATTACGAACAGTACTGGGCCCATACAAATTCGTTGACCAGTACCGTGGCGATCTCGCGAGTGTACTCCAAGCTCCAAACGAGCACATCCTAGACTTCATCAATCGCGTTAAAGACCTTCGAACCGCGATTCAAGATGCCACAGATATTGGCCTTGATTACGAAGAACTAGATCGCTTCGTAGTAGATTGTTTTCTACGAGGTCTCCTTCCCCAGCTGCGTGCCGAAGTGCTTCATTGCCCTTCGCGAAATCCTGCCACTGTTACGTCCCGGGACGTCGGACGGTTAAAAATATATAAATTCACCGACCGCGACACGGATAGAAACGTACACGAAATTATTCCAGCTTTGAAACCACGCGGCGAGTACTTCCACGTCTGAATCGGGAACCGCGAAGCTACAGTCTTGACAATTTCACGCGTATACAATATAATCGGACTCACCGAGAAGAACGCCGTTAATACTATGAAGAATTGTCTGCGGAGGAGCTTCCTCGATGTCGTGATGAGAAGGAAGCGACGGACCGCATACGTAGACGCTCGCTCAAGCGTACGATGCGTTTCAGCTTTTCCTTGCAGCATACGATAACGCCCGCTACAGCGTACGATGAGGTTCAGCTTCTCCTTGCTGCATATGAAGACGCTCGCTAAAGCGTACGATGAATCCACGTAGTGAACGATGCGTCCGTTCAATTGTTGCGAGCGATGGAATCGTTCGATTGTAGAATAAGCAGTGAGAACTGCTGGTTTGCGTTATAAGTAGCAATGATAATTGCTGATTTAATCGTTGCGAGCGGCGTAGCGGCTCGTTCGATGCGAACGTTGCGTTCGTTGATGAAGTAATGAAAATTACTGTTTGAATGCGTTGCGAGCGGCGAAGCTGCTCGTTCGATGCGAAGAATGGAGATTGTTCTACTCGTAGAACTTTCGAAGATTCGAAAATGGAACTCGAAGTTGAAATAAAATATAATAAACGGCGAACTGGGATCCCGTGAATAAATGTGACTCTAGGCTTAAGATTCAGGAAATAAAATATATTTGAAGCAAACTGTAGAGTACAACTCTATGAGATACAACGTCGGAATATTTCTAAGTACTAGAACCGGAGAAAATCGGAGAGAGGAGACAGGCTCGGAAGGAGGCCTGTGCTCGCTCGTAGTCGAGAAGCGAATCTCCCCGACTGCTCAGCACGCTCGCTGCGTTCGACTGGCCGCCGGTGGAGTGGGGGAAGCGACGCAGTGGGGCGCGCCGCTGTACAGTGGTGGGGCGCGCTAGCGCGTGAAGCGTACTGGCGAGCGTCTCAGGCGCTCGCGCGTTCATCGTAACAGAAACATAAAATCTTTAATATGTTATTAAAAATACTAAATATGCAATATAAAATACAGAACTTTGGTCAACTGCTCGGTAAGTATTCCAGGTATAAGGTAAGTATAAAAAGGTAAGTAAAATTATATATGTAAGGATCTTAAGACTAGGTGTTCGTGTTACATAATCTGTGTACTTATAACTATTAATATAACCTAGTATCTTGACTATAATACAGACGCTGAAAGGCGTCAACACGTCAGCGGACGTGACATCTCCCTTCCCGGGGGAAAAATAATTTTCGACGGCAGTTGAAAATTATTTTTCGCATCATACATCACACTTGCATACTTCATACAACATTCCAAGTTCGATATTGCACTTTTCGCATGTATAACATTTTTCGTGCACTAGTCGTCCACCGAGAACTTTTCGAAACGAACAAATCGTTTTTCGACACTCTCACTTGCACTGGAAGTTTTCTTGTTGGGATCGCTTACGATCGTCAAGTCTTCTTCTGAGTTGGTGATGCATTCTCGTCTGGTTGTCGGCAGCTCGTTTCCTTCGTCTTTCTTCTTTAAGAAGAGGCAGAAGTGCGTCAGGGCGCTCCATGATGCTGCGAGAAGATGGATTCCGCAACCGTATGCGCTGTGCAATGCCACACCGTTCAGAATGGTGTTAATACACAGCTTGATGATTCTGAGCCCTGTGTAAACTCCGATGACGCCAGCCATGACCGATCCGAATTCGACGAACCCGTGCCATAGTTTTTCGCCGGCGTTCTCTGCTATTTTCGTCAGCGTCTTTTCGTCCATTAGGCCGAATAATTGGACGGATTCCCCTGCGTAGGCTCGTCCTGATGCTCCCTGTGCGATCGAATTCATTACTGCAGATTTTTCCACAGGGAACATTATGTGATCGCTCAGTCGCTGAATTTCCTCCTGCGAATAAATTCCTCCATTCGCAAGGTTCGCAGGGTTGGTGTACTGCCAAGCTGATTCCGTTAGTGGTTGCAGCGGTGTTGGCGGCACTGTTTCCACGGGACGTGGCGTCATTTTGTACCACGTTCCGTGAATCCTGAATGTGGGCGCGACCAGTTCGTTACAGTCTCTTTTTGTTCCCACTTTCGTGAGAATTCTATGGCGAGGAGTGATGAACAGTGACTGATTTCTCAGAAGAACGGGGAGCTCGTCATAACAATCAACCGTCTTCCTGAGAGTAACTTGGACTGGTATGCACTTTATGATGTGGATCACTTCGCCAGACTGAACAGCCATGTAGCCTGGTTCCTTGACGATCGTCATCGCTACTTCTGCAGGTGAAATATTTATTAATGCGATCGCGTTGCGAAGGACTTGCTTTTCCAGCTTACACTTCTGGCGCATTACGTCCCTGTACATGTCTGTTAATTGGCTTCTAATATGCTTCTCAACATAGACGAATTTTGTGTTAATGTAGGCAAACATATCTATATTGTTCAAGCGGGTCCTTTTCTCCGTCTTGAATTTGCCTTCTTTCGTTGTTTCAATGATGAGGAGCTTGGGGTGTTCGGTTTTGCTCAGCGTGTAGCCACAAACGCTGGTACGGCCCGTGCTAGTGAGGGCGAATGCGGTGTCACCCGACGTCACCGTGTAAATTGGTGTAGATCCGTTTTTAGTCGTCGTCTTCACGCTTTTCCCCTCGTACAGGATTTCAAACTCGTTGAATTTACACTGGGAAGTCGGAATAGACGTCCAATACGAGTGGCCATCCTCTGAGTCCATGCAATATTCTCTACTGAGCTTGCAGCGCTGGCCTGAAGGTAAGAATATTTCATTTTTTGCAAGTTTGACTGTTGCTAGTCTTTCCTTCAATGTGATTTTCACGACCGCTTGGACAATGGCGTTATCCCAAGTGCCGAATGGGTCGCTGTACGTGGTTCCTCCACAGGTGCCATCTTGTTGGATTGAGCCGGCCAAGGTAACGCTTCTGGACGTCGTTGAGTTTACGAGAATACCTGTGATCTGCGTTGACAAGGGCAAGAACAGCGTACCGGACTCATGCATTGTACGGCAGATTTCTCTGGGCGCGTTCAAGATGTATTGCTGTCTACCATTACTTACGACCGACGTATGAGAATGCATGCCGCAGTGATAAATTGTTCGATCAATTTCTATCTTGCACTGTTGTACCATCGTGTCGTCGTACTCCACCATTTGTAAGAGCTGGATTTGAACATCTTGATTCGTAGGGCGATCATTGGTATAGTCGCATTTCGGCTTATCGACGGTAGAAAACGACGTAATGTTTAAAGTGCTACCGCCACAATCGTAACCGACCAATGCTGACGAGGTGTGCAGCAGCGCGACGATAAGTAGATTCGCGATCTTCATTGTACCGGTGGTGGATAAAGACTGAAGCTGCTGGAGCTTGTGTGAATCCTTCTCGACCGCGTTATCGGCCAGGTTTCGCATGCGGGAGAGGGGGAATACATTTAATCTCGCCTCGGACAATTTTCGTTCCCGACTTATCGAATTGCGGCTCGCTATATCCTGTCTTATCGCTTGAGATAAGTACGCTTGAGACTCGCGTGTCTCCGCCGCAATATCGCTTCTTAATTCTATCGGTCGAAGAATAATTACTTTGAATTTCGCTCGCGGCCTAACTCGCTTGAAACACGAAATTGCAACTGTATCGATTATTTCGTTCGCTCGGTCGTCGAGAAGGCGAGGGGCTCCGATACCTTTATACCTGAGCGGTCTGAAAAGGGGAAGATTTATGACGCGGCGAGGGTCGATGCTTGCTATGCCCGCGATTTCTTCGTGAAAATCGGTAGAGGGACGCGATTCCCTCAGGAACTTCCTGAAATCCTCGTCTCGACTGCTAGCCCGTGATTTGAGTGAACGTATACTTTCCTTCGCAATGAAATTTATTTGCTGGGGCCTCCTGTTGGACCTCGGTCCTGGACTCATAGGAGAGAAATCTATATCTTCGTCACGGCAATCGATGCTACGTACATTCGTGATTTCGTCGCAACGGAGATCTAAAGACCCTGAATCCGTTTGAATTTCGCGAGAATCTGTCCCTTGATGAGGCATTCGTATATCTGGATTACAGGGACCTCTCGGTGGATTCGAAACACGGGGAGAGCTCGCTCTCTTGTGGCTCGTGTGAGGATCGAAATGTACGCGAGCGTCAGAATTTATATTACTCGTGGGAAAAGGGCCCTCTCTTCTCGATTCTCGATCGACGTTGCTCGCGGCGATTTTGTGTTCGGTATACATGCTGGCGACGGGAATCTCCATTCTCGGCGCGTGCATTTCTCTACGCCAATTCTCGCTTCTAGAATCAATGAGAGACTCTGGCTTGCAGGTCGAAGATTGGAATTCTAACTGTTCGCTTCCGCGTGGAATGAATGGAAATTCTTTCCCTTGCCACTTGACGCTCATGTTTTTATATGAGATCAGCGCTCCTCTCGTTAGGAAGGCTGATCCAAGGACGCCGTCGGAAGGAACACCGAAATCGTCTGGGACGATTTGAAATTCGACGGGCGTATTGGCGATTGTTAATTGCGTGGAACCTAGCGTCGGAACAATTTCGTCGGTTATTCCGGTAATGAAAATTTTATTCTGTCGGTCTACGATAGCGTTCGATTTCAAAAGCGATTCTTTTATCAGATTCGGTTCGGCGCCTGTGTCGACCATAACCGTGGTGGTCCGCGTTAATTCCGGCATTGAGATAGTCACATGCGGAATGGCAGAGTTTGGATCGAGCGTAATTTTCGTTACTCGTTGTTTTCCGCGGTGCTCTTCGTGTTCGAAATCGTTCGTACGAATTTCTGATTCTGTTCCTCCCGTCGATAATTCGCGGCGGACGGGAGGGATGTCCCGTTTCCCGACTGGCTACGATTATTGGCTTCGCGTTTTCGGCACTCGTGGATATCGTGCCCTGGGATTCTACAATAATTGCAAAATTTGCGTACTGGACGAGAGTCATCGCTATTTTGTACGCGACGCTGAGGCGGAACATAACTATCGTTTCTACCGCGGTACGAATCGTTTCTACTTCTAGATTCGAAATTTCCATCTCCGTTATAAGAGTTTGAATGAGAACCCTGGTCGTTTCGAGGCCGAGGTCGTAAATCATCACCCGCCGGGCGGTTTGTATACAAGTCCGCGCGGGCTACGCGTGTTGTCCCTGCGTTACGGTTAGGGGAAGCGCTCGTCGACCGATTCGACCCTCGCAGGTATGCGTCACCGTAACGGTCCGGCGACGCTTGTGTAAACATCCTCGACCGTTCTCGATAAGGAGACTCTTCGCGCCGATAGTCTTGTCTTGAGTTACTTGAATAATCGTTTCGTCGATACGGCGACGGAGAACGATTAAAATTATCGCGTTGATACGGCGACGGAGAACGATTGAAATTATCGCGTTGGTACGGCGAGTCTGAGCGATAATTCTTTTCTCGGTGATACGGAGACGAATTTCTTTCGGAACGATAATTTTCATAAGAATCTAAAAATCGTACTTGTTTATCCGCGCGTTCATAGCGTACGCGGTCGAGCTCGAGATATTTGTAGCTAACAATAGCTTCGTCAAAAACTGTGCGCAACGTTTCGTTTCTGAAAGAACGGACTTCTGAGCGGAGTCGCGGGATTAAACCACGAATGAAACTATCGCGTGTTAACTTGTCGATTTCAGTCTTGTTCGGCGAAGAGCGGTAACAGTCTAGAATTGCTGAACGAAGATCTTTCACACGACTGATAAATTGTAAAATATGTTCATTCGCGTACATATAAACGCTGGTTAATTCTCCTTTATAATACTCTACCGTATGATGCGGCCCGAATACATCTTTTAAACGGTTAGAAATATCTGCGACATATTCTATTAATTCATCTTCTACGGCGGTGTATGCGCGTCCTCGTAGCTTACTAATAATTAGTTTTGCAAACGTTTTCTCTGCGTGTCGAGGGATCAAGTCACGCGCGCGTTGACAAGCTCTGGTAAATTGCAGAACTGGGATATTTGTCCCGTCGAACGTTGGAATTGAGTCTATCGCGGCGCGCATTACTAACCGCGAATCTTCTCTTTCAAGCGCGTGATTTTCGGGCGGCGGCATCCCGTTACGATTATAATCGCTCTCGCCTCGAAAAGCGTTCATACGCGGCATTTCATCTCTTCGCGTAGTGAGCGGATAATTATTCAATGGATATGACTGCGATTCTAATTCTCGTCGCGGCGTAACGTTATCGCGTGTTTCTATATTCTCTAGCTCATCGTCGACAAGAACCTCGGTTTCTGTCTGTACACTACTAGTTCCTTGCTTTAATTTATCAACGAGTTCTTTATCGCGTGTTAACTGCGATCGTAGCTCGTCTAATTCCGCACGCTCTTTATTGATCGCGGCGGTAATTTCGGCTCTATCTTTATCTAGCAACTCGCGGCTCTGTCTCACGGATTCACTTTCGTTTCTGATTCGAATCTCTTTCAACCGCAGTGACTCCTTGTACGCGTTCAACTCGCTTTCGGTAATTTTCGCGTTTTTCACTTCACCACCTTTCTGCTTCGTACGCGTATTGTCTGAGGGACCGTCTGCCATCGCGATCGCTGGACTATCCCACCGCTGCCACCAAATTTGTTACGTCCCGGGACGTCGGACGGTTAAAAATATATAAATTCACCGACCGCGACACGGATAGAAACGTACACGAAATTATTCCAGCTTTGAAACCACGCGGCGAGTACTTCCACGTCTGAATCGGGAACCGCGAAGCTACAGTCTTGACAATTTCACGCGTATACAATATAATCGGACTCACCGAGAAGAACGCCGTTAATACTATGAAGAATTGTCTGCGGAGGAGCTTCCTCGATGTCGTGATGAGAAGGAAGCGACGGACCGCATACGTAGACGCTCGCTCAAGCGTACGATGCGTTTCAGCTTTTCCTTGCAGCATACGATAACGCCCGCTACAGCGTACGATGAGGTTCAGCTTCTCCTTGCTGCATATGAAGACGCTCGCTAAAGCGTACGATGAATCCACGTAGTGAACGATGCGTCCGTTCAATTGTTGCGAGCGATGGAATCGTTCGATTGTAGAATAAGCAGTGAGAACTGCTGGTTTGCGTTATAAGTAGCAATGATAATTGCTGATTTAATCGTTGCGAGCGGCGTAGCGGCTCGTTCGATGCGAACGTTGCGTTCGTTGATGAAGTAATGAAAATTACTGTTTGAATGCGTTGCGAGCGGCGAAGCTGCTCGTTCGATGCGAAGAATGGAGATTGTTCTACTCGTAGAACTTTCGAAGATTCGAAAATGGAACTCGAAGTTGAAATAAAATATAATAAACGGCGAACTGGGATCCCGTGAATAAATGTGACTCTAGGCTTAAGATTCAGGAAATAAAATATATTTGAAGCAAACTGTAGAGTACAACTCTATGAGATACAACGTCGGAATATTTCTAAGTACTAGAACCGGAGAAAATCGGAGAGAGGAGACAGGCTCGGAAGGAGGCCTGTGCTCGCTCGTAGTCGAGAAGCGAATCTCCCCGACTGCTCAGCACGCTCGCTGCGTTCGACTGGCCGCCGGTGGAGTGGGGGAAGCGACGCAGTGGGGCGCGCCGCTGTACAGTGGTGGGGCGCGCTAGCGCGTGAAGCGTACTGGCGAGCGTCTCAGGCGCTCGCGCGTTCATCGTAACAGAAACATAAAATCTTTAATATGTTATTAAAAATACTAAATATGCAATATAAAATACAGAACTTTGGTCAACTGCTCGGTAAGTATTCCAGGTATAAGGTAAGTATAAAAAGGTAAGTAAAATTATATATGTAAGGATCTTAAGACTAGGTGTTCGTGTTACATAATCTGTGTACTTATAACTATTAATATAACCTAGTATCTTGACTATAATACAGACGCTGAAAGGCGTCAACACGTCAGCGGACGTGACACCACTGTTTTCGAAGCAGCCATCTCTGCTTACAGGCAGTATGAGTCAGACCAGACTCGTCGACGAGAACTGATCCGCGAAGAAAAACGAGTCAGCTTCTCTGATAACCGGCCGTATCGCCCGCGTTCCACGTACGAGTCCGCTCGTGACATTCCAGAGCGAACTCAGGAACGCCGCGATAACAGACCGGACTCGTCTCAGCAGTCCTCAAGAAACTCAAACCGGGACTCTTATCGCTCCCCGACGCCGCAACGGCGATGGGAAAATAATCCTCGCGATCAAAACACGTACCGCGATGGTCGCACAGATCGCCCTTCAAGCTCTAACAAATTTTGCAACTACTGCAAAGTCCCCGGGCACGATATTCACGAGTGCCGTAAGCGCGCTTTTAATAATAATAGGAGGTCGGGAAACGAGTCCGGCCTCCCGACCGAAGCCAACCCCAGGCGGGAGGCCGCATCTTCAACTCAAACTACAGCCCGCACCCAAACAGCTATCCGGACGAACGACCAGTCCGACGATTCGTCTCAGCAGTAAATCTTGCTGCAGACTCACCAATCCCGCGCGTAAAAATCTCCGCCCCTCAATTACAAAAGAAGTGTGAATTTTTGTTGGACACGGGTTCGGAGATCAATTTAATTCGTGCGTCAAGTCTAGAACCAAATCTACCTATAGATCATACGAACACTATAGAAGTCCAAGGAATAACCGAGGGATCCATTCCAACTCTCGGTCAAATTAAAATACACTTACAGGGTCAAAACCCTATTGAATTTCATGTCTTGGAAGAAAACTTCCCAATTAACATCGACGGAATCCTCGGTTCTCCCTTCTTCAGAACAGGAGCCGAGATCTCCTTTGCGAATGAATACATTATGATAGGAAACATTCGGGTTCCCTTCTCGAACCCTTGCGCGCCCACGGCTGAGCCTCGCGATAAATTGGCAGCAGAGGTTATTTCAATGCCTTCGTCTATGACCAACGATCTCGTTAAAACTCCAGCCGCCAAGCGTGAGGAACATTCGGCAAGGAACGTTCGAGTGTCTTCCTCAAATCCTCGTGCACCCGCGGTCAGACCTTGCAGAGCCCCGGTGACGGAGGTTATTTCAATGCCTCCTCGGGATTCGATCGAGTACTCCCTAGAGAAAAACGCCGTGAAAAGCCGGCCGGAATCGAAGGAGACTCGAGAGATATCGGAGTACACTGCGAGAAGTCGGATCGTGGAGCGTGAGGATCGAGTCCGAACAAAGACTCCTCCGAAATCCGAAGAATTCGTCCTCGAACCTCGTACCGTTGCGTGCATAGCGGTCGACGTCGAAGGACCTAAACAGGGATATATCCGCCGTGTTAACGTAGCGCCGGATGTATTCCTGGGTGACTGCGTCGTCACCAATCGTAAAGGCAAAGCGAGCCTCCGGTGTTTTAACACCTCGTCGGAAAGAGTTTCATTTCGATTGCCCCCATTGGAGATGGAAGAAATCGAGTCGTACTCCTCCGACCTATCTAATTCCGGGAACTATCCCGACGCATTCGGTAACCATCCCGACCTTTCTAATTCCGGGAACCATCCCGACGTATTCGGTAACCATCCCGACCTTTCTAATTCCGGGAACCATCCCGACGTATTCGGTAACCATCCCGACCATTCTACTTCCGGGTATCATCCCGACGCATTCGGTAACCATCCCGACATTACTAACTCCGGTAACCAGCCCGATTCTTATACTAACTCCGGTAACCAGCCCGATTCTTATTCTAACTCCGGTAACCAGCCCGATTCTTATTCTAACTCCGGTAACCAGCCCGATCATTATACTAACTCCGGTAACCAGCCCGATTCTCATACTAACTCCGGTAACCAGCCCGATCATTATACTAACTCCGGTAACCAGCCCGATTCTTATACTAACTCCGGTAACCAGCCCGATCATTATTCTAACCCCGGTAACCAGCCCGATCAATTCCAAGACCAACTCCATTCCTATGACAATCAAAGATCTTCAAGACCCATATGTAAGCAGGTCTGTTCTATATTGCACAATAAATCCAGTGACAGTTCTAAACCAGAGAAGGATATCAAAGCCTCCAAAGTAAAAGAACTTCATAACTTACTTCGAAATCATATCTTTGATGATCCACAGAAACTCGATTCCTTTCAACTTCCATCTGCACGTTGCCATGCGAAGCGAAACAAATACGATAAAATTAATCTCTGCGCTACAGCGAAATACGCGTCAGCAAGAAAGAGATATAAATCCGAGTACCCTCGCGATAACAGATACCCCTACCAGATTAAACGAGCGAAATACGAAACCTCTGGTCAGCAAAATCTCCTTCCACCACTGGAAGATCAGCATATCACATCGCAACACCGCTCCTCCGAAGCAGCAATCGCCTCAGAGGACCGTCAGTCCTTAGACACACACGAAACTGTAATCATGCAGCCGATCCAAGTTGCCATCTTACTCTCTATAGCCACGCGAGTGTACACCCTCATCGGATACGATTGTGGAGGATCTACACTGAACACGACAACGTTCTCCATCATCGATATTCCTGATTGCGAGCCTGAAGAAATCAAGCCCACGGAGGACTCAGTAAAAATCCAATTGCTACAACTAGCAGAATTTACTCAGACGAGAGTAATCCAGTGCCACATAGAAATCGACCGCACGATATTCTATTGTGGCATGCACTCACATGTTTCCATCGTCACGAACGGACGACAGGAATATTTACTGGCAACCACCAGTGAAACCTGTTCCGAGTTGCAGAAGACCGGAACAATCCTCATCACTCCGACCGCCCAGGTCACGGGAGTCCAGCCCAATTCTACTACATCCCGCAGCCTCACATTGGCGGGAGAACTTCAAAATAACGGGCAATGCGCGGGAACAACGTACAACGACCCATTCGGCACTTGGACCAGTGTCGTTGTACAGGCCATTGTTCGAATAACCCTGAGGGACTACACAGCAACAGTGAAGCTCTCTACAGGTCAGATCCATCTACAGTCAGGACAAATATGCTCCTTCACAAAAGGAAGCTGCCTTGATACGCAAGATGGACATACATTCTGGGACGTCGTTCCCAACGATTACTGCAAGTTCAATAGCTACGACGTTCTCTACGAAGGACTAGCTACCAGAGTTTCTACAAAGACAAAGTTCTCACCAACACTATATATGGTGGAATCTGAAGACACCACATTCGCGTTGACAGAATCTGGTCGTACATCAATTTGCGGTTATATTATTATTCGCACGGAGCACCCCAAGCTCTTTATTCTGGATACAAGTTTGTCCGGTAAATTCAAGGAACGCACTCACACCATAGTAAGCAATCTGGACATATTCACCTACGTGAATAGTAAGTTCATCTACGTAGAAAAACATCTGAAGAGTCAACTTACCCAGTTGTACCAGGATGTCATCCGGCAAAAGTGCGAACTGGAGAAACAGGTCCTTCAAAACGCACTAACGATGTTACACTCATCACCGGAAGAAATAGCAGCTGCCATTATGCGAGAACCAGGATTCGTCGCAGTTCCAGCTGGAGAAGTGGTGCATATTATAAAGTGCATTCCAGTAACCGTACAAGTTCGGAAAACGGATAAGTGTTTCGATGAACTTCCGATCACTTACCAGAATTCTTCCAAGTTCTTAAAGCCAGGAGATCATATTATAGTTGCCACAGGTACAGAAAAGCCGTGCAATGAACTCCTGCCGCCTCTCTACAAAATAAACGGATTTTGGTATCGTTTAACGCCGTCACTCACAGAGACCGTTGCCCCAGCAACATTACAACCGCTCATCAAACCCACGTGGAAGTACGTGGATCCAACAAATATCGCAACAGGCGGAATCTATTCCCAAGAGGATCTCAACAAACTACAGGACCACATCATGTTTCCAGTGGAAAGAGTGGCCGTAATAAATTCTATCGCCCAAGGAGCATCCGGCAGAGATTACGCAACAGGAAACGTTAATATGTTCAACCTGCTTGACGAAAACTCCCTGCAACAGATAGCGGAGTCAACAGCACAAAAACTGTGGTCAGGATTCACCACATTTGGTTCAATCAGTGCCGGAGTGCTAGGAATATATATAGCAATCCGAACAATAAAAACTATCATAAGTACCATAATCAATGGTATTGCATTGCACTCACTTTACGGATGGAGTTTGCATCTAGCAGTCGCCGTATGGAGCTCCCTCACAAGATTCTTCATCTTCCTGAAGCAAAAGGACAATACTTACACGTATGCAGCAAGATACAGGAAAAGTGCAAGTGAAAGTATTAGTGAACAAAGTGATTCCCCACCCACCCTAAACCCCGAGAAAAGACAGTCGAAAAATGAACATTGCGAATACGACTTGTCGGACATTACAAAACCAGCCCCAGCCCCACGTGCCGACACCGACAACATTTCAGTGCGACCAGTGTTTCGTACAAATATAGGAAATACTCGCCGAGAACTGTGCTCCCTGCGCGGAGTACCTCCGGACGATGCGTCGCATGAATGAGTGTGTGATCGAGTGTTGAGCGAGAAATTTCTTCCTTGTAAGAAATTTCTTTTCCGCGTTGGGAGGTGTTACGTCGTCCGATGTACGACGTTGGCCTTGTACACACACTATGTATACAAGGTCTGATCTGCATAAGATCCATACACCGTCCCCTAGACATAAGAGCATAGTATTAAGATCTCATTATTCTATTGTTCTAATCCTTATCTCCGTCTCTACCCATCACCATAACTTCACCTTGATCAACACCTTACCTCAGTTTCAACCCATCACCACGACACATAATGCAATAAAGTATTGCATCACTCTGGAAGCATCTAGAAGCTTCTAGAAACGTCGAGAAGTCCAAAGACTGCTGCATCAGCAGTCCCACGCTCGTAGAGGGCAATAGGACAGCCACGAGACTGCAGCGTCAGCAGAAATGCACGTGCAGTCCCCGGGAGCAAAGACGCTGCTGCGTCAGCAGTTCTCCCACTCCGACGACTGAAGAACAAAGAGACTGCAGCGTCAGCTATCCCCACTCCGACCGAAGGAGGCAAGGCAGAGCGAACGCTTGCATCAGTCCGCCTCCATCTCGCGACTCGAGCGGTCCGCCTTCGGCCAGCGACTCGCACGGACGTGCCAGTCCGGCTTCTTCCGACTTCAAGAGCAGACGTGTACAGTCTAGCTCCGCGAAAGTGAAGTGTGTCGATCCTTCACTCCTAATTCCAATTCCAATTCCAACTCTGGCTCAACTCAACTCAAGTCCTAATTCTCATACATTATTCCTACAACATATTACTATATCCATTATTCATTAATCCAATTACTACTCCTATTATAATACTACTTACATATTGTATACCAGTGTACTTACCAGTTCTTATTTAATATATCGTTGTTATACCAGTGCTTCGATCTTGTTATTCTTGTGTTAGTTCAACACCATCTTCCAATTCAGTTCTTGCATCGAATATATTAAACTCGTGACATATCCGGACTTGGTCTAAAGTGCGCAGTGGAAACGCTGAGCCGCCAATAAGGAATTTGAAGCGAGTCATAGAGAAGTTCTCGTGCCACGTCTAGAATTGGTCTAAAGTGCGCAGTGGAAACGCTGAGCCGCCACTATAGACGTGAAGCGAGTTAACTACCAAAAAGGTTAATAACAAATGGAAGTTCATTTTCATTATCTTATTAATATTCCGTCATTACTATTCCTTACCTATGCGACGCCCACGTCGAGCGGGACGCAAGTATCAACTTGCTAAATTGAGACGCGCGTTGAGAAATAAAGCGGTGCTCGATCAAATCATTGCCACTACCGAGTGGACAGAACTTCTGGGAACCACCGAGCACATTCCGTGTGACGCGTCCGATTACGTTTCTGTATACGGTTGCCCTTGCAACCCTCCTAAAGAGGTCAACCACGCGGACCTCTCGCGAGCTCCGACGCCAGTTCTACATCCGGTCGATTGTCCAGAGGTGATCGACATAGCCGACGACGACGACAGCCGAGACACGATCATCGTTCCCAGGGTCCGTTGCCGAATCATCCGTGACGTTCCTCTGCCAGCTCATCAACGTGTCGTCTTGCGGCCAGCATCCAAGGCCACTAATGTCGTCCCGAACCGAGCAGCAGCAACTCTGCCAGATCTTCCCCACCTCGAGGACATCTGTATAGAAGACCCGATGTACGACACCTACTGCCAGTACCGCCAGTTCCTGCTGCAACAATATTATTAGGCGTTAATACAGCATTGCGGTGAGTCGTATAATGTCTTGTATAATTGCCGAATCCTGTAAACTCACCGTTCTCGTTGCATCATCTCGCGCGTGATTCTTGTCGGGACACTTCTTGTAACCGCGTCGGACGTTCTCTTCTTGACTGCATCCATAGCAATATCGGTTGTCCTAGTGCATATGACAGCCCGCGGCTGTCTCGGCACGAAAGACCACTCCTCATTTTAATCTTCATATCTCAACCGTCCGTCTGTCACTGTTCTCTTTTCTCTCTCCTGGTACCTGTAACAAAAACACAGTGACGGACGTGACAATAGCAATATCGGTTGTCCTAGTGCATATGACAGCCCGCGGCTGTCTCGGCACGAAAGACCACTCCACAATTAATCTTCATATCTCCACCGTCCGTCTGTCACTGTTCTTGAGTACCATCCTTTTCTCTCTCTTGGTACCTGTAACAAAAACACAGTGACGGACGTGACAAATTTGGCGCAGTCGGTAGGACATCGAAGTGGTCGCCGATATTTGCATTAATAAGCCCCGACGCGTGTCAGTGCGAAGTTCACATTTCTTAAATCCCATTTATATCTTTCAAAATGTCTCGCCCTATCACGCGATCTCAAAGGGATCTCCAAGCAGATCCTAACGCAGACCTTCCCCCAATGACCGAGGAAGAGCTACTCCTATACGCACAAGACCTCGCCCGTAGAGAGCAATATCTCAAAGAAGAAACTGATTTTATTGACAAATTGCGTCTCAAATATGAAGAAGACGCACAAAACCAAAAGAATATGCTCGACGAAATACGAAAAGAGCTTCATAACATCCAAATCACGAGTCAAAGCCTACGTCAACAATCGCCTACACCAGGCCCTAGTAACGTCTCTAATATGCGGGAACCTTCACCGCCAGAGCCACGCGAAATCCCACAGTATGAACCTACTGGCAATTTCGCTCTAAAACAAGCCGCCGAGCTTGTCCCTAGATTCGACGGAACTTCGTCTTCCGTCCTACAATTCATACGTGCATGCAAACGCGCGCGTGACACCGTACCGGCCACTGCAGAGCGTGCCCTCACGAAATTGCTCTGCAATAAACTCCACGATCGTGCTTATGCCGCTATAGAAGGCCAGCACATATTCACAATTTCTGCACTATGCGAGAAATTACGAACAGTACTGGGCCCATACAAATTCGTTGACCAGTACCGTGGCGATCTCGCGAGTGTACTCCAAGCTCCAAACGAGCACATCCTAGACTTCATCAATCGCGTTAAAGACCTTCGAACCGCGATTCAAGATGCCACAGATATTGGCCTTGATTACGAAGAACTAGATCGCTTCGTAGTAGATTGTTTTCTACGAGGTCTCCTTCCCCAGCTGCGTGCCGAAGTGCTTCATTGCCCTTCGCGAAATCCTGCCACTGTTTTCGAAGCAGCCATCTCTGCTTACAGGCAGTATGAGTCAGACCAGACTCGTCGACGAGAACTGATCCGCGAAGAAAAACGAGTCAGCTTCTCTGATAACCGGCCGTATCGCCCGCGTTCCACGTACGAGTCCGCTCGTGACATTCCAGAGCGAACTCAGGAACGCCGCGATAACAGACCGGACTCGTCTCAGCAGTCCTCAAGAAACTCAAACCGGGACTCTTATCGCTCCCCGACGCCGCAACGGCGATGGGAAAATAATCCTCGCGATCAAAACACGTACCGCGATGGTCGCACAGATCGCCCTTCAAGCTCTAACAAATTTTGCAACTACTGCAAAGTCCCCGGGCACGATATTCACGAGTGCCGTAAGCGCGCTTTTAATAATAATAGGAGGTCGGGAAACGAGTCCGGCCTCCCGACCGAAGCCAACCCCAGGCGGGAGGCCGCATCTTCAACTCAAACTACAGCCCGCACCCAAACAGCTATCCGGACGAACGACCAGTCCGACGATTCGTCTCAGCAGTAAATCTTGCTGCAGACTCACCAATCCCGCGCGTAAAAATCTCCGCCCCTCAATTACAAAAGAAGTGTGAATTTTTGTTGGACACGGGTTCGGAGATCAATTTAATTCGTGCGTCAAGTCTAGAACCAAATCTACCTATAGATCATACGAACACTATAGAAGTCCAAGGAATAACCGAGGGATCCATTCCAACTCTCGGTCAAATTAAAATACACTTACAGGGTCAAAACCCTATTGAATTTCATGTCTTGGAAGAAAACTTCCCAATTAACATCGACGGAATCCTCGGTTCTCCCTTCTTCAGAACAGGAGCCGAGATCTCCTTTGCGAATGAATACATTATGATAGGAAACATTCGGGTTCCCTTCTCGAACCCTTGCGCGCCCACGGCTGAGCCTCGCGATAAATTGGCAGCAGAGGTTATTTCAATGCCTTCGTCTATGACCAACGATCTCGTTAAAACTCCAGCCGCCAAGCGTGAGGAACATTCGGCAAGGAACGTTCGAGTGTCTTCCTCAAATCCTCGTGCACCCGCGGTCAGACCTTGCAGAGCCCCGGTGACGGAGGTTATTTCAATGCCTCCTCGGGATTCGATCGAGTACTCCCTAGAGAAAAACGCCGTGAAAAGCCGGCCGGAATCGAAGGAGACTCGAGAGATATCGGAGTACACTGCGAGAAGTCGGATCGTGGAGCGTGAGGATCGAGTCCGAACAAAGACTCCTCCGAAATCCGAAGAATTCGTCCTCGAACCTCGTACCGTTGCGTGCATAGCGGTCGACGTCGAAGGACCTAAACAGGGATATATCCGCCGTGTTAACGTAGCGCCGGATGTATTCCTGGGTGACTGCGTCGTCACCAATCGTAAAGGCAAAGCGAGCCTCCGGTGTTTTAACACCTCGTCGGAAAGAGTTTCATTTCGATTGCCCCCATTGGAGATGGAAGAAATCGAGTCGTACTCCTCCGACCTATCTAATTCCGGGAACTATCCCGACGCATTCGGTAACCATCCCGACCTTTCTAATTCCGGGAACCATCCCGACGTATTCGGTAACCATCCCGACCTTTCTAATTCCGGGAACCATCCCGACGTATTCGGTAACCATCCCGACCATTCTACTTCCGGGTATCATCCCGACGCATTCGGTAACCATCCCGACATTACTAACTCCGGTAACCAGCCCGATTCTTATACTAACTCCGGTAACCAGCCCGATTCTTATTCTAACTCCGGTAACCAGCCCGATTCTTATTCTAACTCCGGTAACCAGCCCGATCATTATACTAACTCCGGTAACCAGCCCGATTCTCATACTAACTCCGGTAACCAGCCCGATCATTATACTAACTCCGGTAACCAGCCCGATTCTTATACTAACTCCGGTAACCAGCCCGATCATTATTCTAACCCCGGTAACCAGCCCGATCAATTCCAAGACCAACTCCATTCCTATGACAATCAAAGATCTTCAAGACCCATATGTAAGCAGGTCTGTTCTATATTGCACAATAAATCCAGTGACAGTTCTAAACCAGAGAAGGATATCAAAGCCTCCAAAGTAAAAGAACTTCATAACTTACTTCGAAATCATATCTTTGATGATCCACAGAAACTCGATTCCTTTCAACTTCCATCTGCACGTTGCCATGCGAAGCGAAACAAATACGATAAAATTAATCTCTGCGCTACAGCGAAATACGCGTCAGCAAGAAAGAGATATAAATCCGAGTACCCTCGCGATAACAGATACCCCTACCAGATTAAACGAGCGAAATACGAAACCTCTGGTCAGCAAAATCTCCTTCCACCACTGGAAGATCAGCATATCACATCGCAACACCGCTCCTCCGAAGCAGCAATCGCCTCAGAGGACCGTCAGTCCTTAGACACACACGAAACTGTAATCATGCAGCCGATCCAAGTTGCCATCTTACTCTCTATAGCCACGCGAGTGTACACCCTCATCGGATACGATTGTGGAGGATCTACACTGAACACGACAACGTTCTCCATCATCGATATTCCTGATTGCGAGCCTGAAGAAATCAAGCCCACGGAGGACTCAGTAAAAATCCAATTGCTACAACTAGCAGAATTTACTCAGACGAGAGTAATCCAGTGCCACATAGAAATCGACCGCACGATATTCTATTGTGGCATGCACTCACATGTTTCCATCGTCACGAACGGACGACAGGAATATTTACTGGCAACCACCAGTGAAACCTGTTCCGAGTTGCAGAAGACCGGAACAATCCTCATCACTCCGACCGCCCAGGTCACGGGAGTCCAGCCCAATTCTACTACATCCCGCAGCCTCACATTGGCGGGAGAACTTCAAAATAACGGGCAATGCGCGGGAACAACGTACAACGACCCATTCGGCACTTGGACCAGTGTCGTTGTACAGGCCATTGTTCGAATAACCCTGAGGGACTACACAGCAACAGTGAAGCTCTCTACAGGTCAGATCCATCTACAGTCAGGACAAATATGCTCCTTCACAAAAGGAAGCTGCCTTGATACGCAAGATGGACATACATTCTGGGACGTCGTTCCCAACGATTACTGCAAGTTCAATAGCTACGACGTTCTCTACGAAGGACTAGCTACCAGAGTTTCTACAAAGACAAAGTTCTCACCAACACTATATATGGTGGAATCTGAAGACACCACATTCGCGTTGACAGTGTTACGTCCCGGGACGTCGGACGGTTAAAAATATATAAATTCACCGACCGCGACACGGATAGAAACGTACACGAAATTATTCCAGCTTTGAAACCACGCGGCGAGTACTTCCACGTCTGAATCGGGAACCGCGAAGCTACAGTCTTGACAATTTCACGCGTATACAATATAATCGGACTCACCGAGAAGAACGCCGTTAATACTATGAAGAATTGTCTGCGGAGGAGCTTCCTCGATGTCGTGATGAGAAGGAAGCGACGGACCGCATACGTAGACGCTCGCTCAAGCGTACGATGCGTTTCAGCTTTTCCTTGCAGCATACGATAACGCCCGCTACAGCGTACGATGAGGTTCAGCTTCTCCTTGCTGCATATGAAGACGCTCGCTAAAGCGTACGATGAATCCACGTAGTGAACGATGCGTCCGTTCAATTGTTGCGAGCGATGGAATCGTTCGATTGTAGAATAAGCAGTGAGAACTGCTGGTTTGCGTTATAAGTAGCAATGATAATTGCTGATTTAATCGTTGCGAGCGGCGTAGCGGCTCGTTCGATGCGAACGTTGCGTTCGTTGATGAAGTAATGAAAATTACTGTTTGAATGCGTTGCGAGCGGCGAAGCTGCTCGTTCGATGCGAAGAATGGAGATTGTTCTACTCGTAGAACTTTCGAAGATTCGAAAATGGAACTCGAAGTTGAAATAAAATATAATAAACGGCGAACTGGGATCCCGTGAATAAATGTGACTCTAGGCTTAAGATTCAGGAAATAAAATATATTTGAAGCAAACTGTAGAGTACAACTCTATGAGATACAACGTCGGAATATTTCTAAGTACTAGAACCGGAGAAAATCGGAGAGAGGAGACAGGCTCGGAAGGAGGCCTGTGCTCGCTCGTAGTCGAGAAGCGAATCTGCCCGACTGCTCAGCACGCTCGCTGCGTTCGACTGGCCGCCGGTGGAGTGGGGGAAGCGACGCAGTGGGGCGCGCCGCTGTACAGTGGTGGGGCGCGCTAGCGCGTGAAGCGTACTGGCGAGCGTCTCAGGCGCTCGCGCGTTCATCGTAACAGAAACATAAAATCTTTAATATGTTATTAAAAATACTAAATATGCCATATAAAATACAGAACTTTGGTCAACTGCTCGGTAAGTATTCCAGGTATAAGGTAAGTATAAAAAGGTAAGTAAAATTATATATGTAAGGATCTTAAGACTAGGTGTTCGTGTTACATAATCTGTGTACTTATAACTATTAATATAACCTAGTATCTTGACTATAATACAGACGCTGAAAGGCGTCAACACGTCAGCGGACGTGACATCTCCCTTCCCGGGGGAAAAATAATTTTCGACGGCAGTTGAAAATTATTTTTCGCATCATACATCACACTTGCATACTTCATACAACATTCCAAGTTCGATATTGCACTTTTCGCATGTATAACATTTTTCGCGCACTAGTCGTCCACCGAGAACTTTTCCGAATCGACTAAATCGTTTTCGTCACTATCACCAACACTTGGGGATTTCTCGTTCAGATCGTTGGCGGTCGCCAAGTCTTCCTCTGAATTGATGACGTACTTCTTTGTGATCGTAAGTAATCCGTCTCCCTCGTCCTCTGAAGGTAGTGTTGGTGAAGGTGGAGGTGTAGATGGGAGGCTCCGCTCCTTGTCCTCCTCCAGTATCATCTGTCGCAATGTTTCCGGGATTAATTGCATTGCGATGGCCAGTTCGAGTGTGCATTCTGTGCACGCCAGTGGAGGTTTCTGAGCACAGATTTTCCTCTTGCAGGTGTCGCACTCGTTCTTCAGGCTTGTCTGTATAGAGTGTATATGGAACACTTCTACATTCTTCAAGCTGTGGCCGCAGTCTTCGCAAAACTCCCTGCCCTCGCTGTTTGCAATAATTTTCCCTTTGAAACAGTAATAGCCCTGGATACTGGATACGTAATCCCAGAGTTTTTGCAGGACCTTCCTGTGTCGGTATGCTAGAGCTGTTTCTGCGTTGGTTTCGGTTTCCCCCTCGGAGTCGCTTTCCGAATCGTCCAAGTCCTTCATCCCGGCTTCGTATTGGATCTCCCTCAGGTAAACCAATATCGTAGCTAAGTCCTCGCTGCATTCGAGGCATTCTGGGATTGGCTGCTCCTTGCATAGCTTTTGTTCGCAGACATGGCACTTGTTGTCCATGTCGATCAACATCTCGTGAACGTCCTCGGGCGTCACGCTGTCCTGCATTAGGCTGCACTCCTTGCAAAATTGCTGCTTCTGCTCGTTTCGATATATTTCCCCTACGTAGCAGCGATAGTCGTCGAAGGCTTCCAGGTACTCGGCGCGCTTGTCGGCCAGTGTTCTGGGTGTTCCCTGACTCATCGTTGTGGTGAACTGGTTGACCGTTGGGGGGTGTTGACTGCGTGAGGTCCTTGAGCGCACTGAGCGTGGGACCCGTGTGTCGGTTCCTCCTGCGTCCAGTGGTAGGAGAGGGAGAGGGGGTAAACACGGCTGTGTTTATGTTTGGCGGCTCGAGCGGTTTCGCTTTCCCTCGGGCTGCGCTCGTTGTTATGATCGAGAAGGCGGTTGCCTTCTTCGCACGCTTGAGTTTGTTTACGTGGACTATACGAGTCCCTTTCTTAAACGTTATTTCTACGTTATTGTCGCTTAACATTTTTACTACTTTGTACGGTCCCGTGTATTCGGCGTCGAACTTATTCTTACGCGGTTCCTTTAGTAAAAATACGTCGTCTCCGACGGTAAAGCTTTGCTCGTTGACCTTTCGGTCGTAGTATTTTTTTGATCGTAACTTCGCATTTTCTAAATTCTCTCGGGCCCTGCCCAGCGTTCCTTCAATTTTCGTCTGCAGATCTTCTAAGTACCCGTTATATGACTCATTCGTTAGATCGTTCATTACCGTGTTAGCTGAAGGCGTGCGCGCCGTGGTGCCGAACACGAGTTCATGCGGCGTGAAAAGCGTGCCCTCGTGTACGCTGGTGTTGTATGAAAACATTGCTAGCGGTAACCATTCATCCCAATTATCGCGCTCGGTATACTGTTTTAGATATTCCGTCAGCACGTGATGGGATCGTTCTATCGAGCCATTCGACTGAGGTCTAAATGCGGTCGTTTTGAATCGTGTAATTTTGAATTTCTTCGCTATGTTCTTCATGAGCGAGCTCAAGAAGTTGGTCCCCTGGTCTGTAAGAATCGCTTTAGGAGCCCCGAAACGACAAATAAAGTGCTCTGTGAATGCTTGCGCGGTATCTATCGCCGTCGCGGATTTCAGCGGGATAGCGAGTGAATATTTCGTCAAGAGGTCCTGGATCGTTAATACGTAGTTAAAGCCGTTAGGGGATTGCGGAAGCGGGCCTACTATGTCCATAGAGATCTTGTCGAAAGATTTGCCAGGTGTATCGGTAATCACCATCGGCTGTCGCGTCTTAACTCTGACCAATTTTAGCCTTTCGCACGACCGACAAGAATTGACGAAATTCTGAACGTCTTTCTTGAGAGAAGACCAGAAATACTTTTCCCGTATCCTGCGATACGTCTTAGTGATGCCTTTATGGCCAGCAAAGGCAGAGCAATGATTTTCGATCATTATGTCCGTGCGCTGCTCTGGAGGAGGAATAATGATTTCGTTTGAACATATGAAAATCTGAGTCTGTGTCTGAGAGAAAAGTTTTAGTATCGTTTTCTGTATATCTGGCCATGCCGTATCGTCAATGAACGTCTTAGATACGCTAAACGAGGTGAGCTGAAGCTCTAAAACGACGTCGAGGAGGGATCTGAAGGATTCCAATAAATCCTCGTACGGAGCCGTGTGCATTGGCGTTTCCTTGACCGGTAGAATAATCAATTTCTTTTCGTTAGATAGGTTAAGTACTTTCGCCCTGCATAAAGCTGGCGGAGAAAATGAAGGGATTTTATTCGCCACGACCAGGTCTGTTGCTCCTGTATCCAGTGGCTGTCCGTCCATTGTCATGAAAATTACCAAATTGTCATTCCTCATTGTGAGGCGGTCTCGTGTATGTATTATTGTACGGCGTGTCAGCGACGCTTGTTCATTGTGAGACTCAAAAATGTCGTCCGATTCTGAGGTCGTCGGTAAGTCTCGTTCGTCATTGTCGACGGAATTTATTTCTCTGCGAGACGGAGAACTGATCGTGGACGAACGAGGTGTTGCATGCTTTGGCGAAGGAGACCTCGGCGAGGGAGTGGACAGAGGCAGTGGACGGGTGGACGGCGTTTCCGATTTCGTGCCTTTCTTCGATACGGCATCGAAAAGGCCGGAGGAATCTGAGTCGTCGACGGTAGACATCGCGAGCGCGGGTACAGGATTTCGCGAGAGGGCGTCCGCGTTAAGATTCGTTTTCCCCGACTTGTACGTGATTCTATAGTCAAATTCTGCTAATTTCAACCTCCATCGTAATAAGCGAGACGTGGGGTCCTTCACTGAATTCATCCAGACCAAGGGCTGGTGATCAGTTATTAGATTGAATTTATGGCCGTACACGTACGGTCGGAAGTATTGGGTACAGTAAATAATAGCCAAGCATTCCTTTTCTATAGTTGAATAATTCAACTCGGCCCCATTTAGAAGTCTTGAGGCGTATGCGATAGGACGATCTTTACCCGGTTCATCCTGACTAAGAACACCTCCGATCGCGTAGCCGGATGCGTCGGTCGTAATATTAAATTCTTTGCTGAAGTCCGGGTACTGCAGCAATGGTTCCGTTGTCAATATTTCACGCAGCGTACTGAATGCCTCCTCGTGTTTGGCCTCCCACACAAATTTACAATCTTTTTTGAGAAGGCTCGCGAGGGGTTTAGAGATCTGCGAAAATTTCGGAATAAACCGTCGGTAGTAGCCCGCCAGACCCAGGAATTCTCGAATCCCTTTCACGTTTTTTGGTCTGGGGAAGTTTTTGACGGCGGAGATTTTCTTGGGGCAAGGCTTTACGCCTTCTTCGCCAATTACGTGTCCCAAATACGCGACTTCGCGGTGCAGAAACCCGCATTTGGAGGGCTGCAACTTAAGGTTGGCTTCGCGTAGCCTGTGAGCCAATTTATTAAATTTTGTTAGATGTTCTGCAAGGCTGCGCGCGTAAATGACGATATCATCTAAGTATACAAACAGTTCGATGCCTTGCAGACCCGTGAGCACATTATCCATTAATCGCTGGAATGTAGCCGGCGCGTTTCTTAAACCGAAAGGCATGCGTTTGAATTCGTAATGGCCATAAGGCGTCGAAAATGCCGTTTTAGCCGCGTCGCTCGGCTCCATTCCGATCTGGTGAAACCCGTTGGCCAGGTCGAACACACTAAAATATTTCGCGCTGCCCAGTTGGTCGAGAATTTCCAAAATACTGGGGAGCGGGTACGCGTCCGGAACAGATTTCTCATTTAACGCTCGGAAATCTATAACCATACGCCAACGCTTATTCCCGTGTTCATCGGCCTTCTTCGGTACAATCCATAGCGGGCTATTATACGGGGACGTCGACGGAGTGACGATATCCTGCTCAAGCAATTCTTTCATTTGCTTGTTTATTTCGTCGCGGTGTATCGGCGGGTACCGATATTGTTTCACGTGAATTGGCGTTTTGTCCGTCGTTATGATTTCGTGTTGAACCTTATTGGTTTTCCCTAATCTATCGCCGGGGAGGTGAAAGAGGTCGTGGTTCTCTCGTATTAGACCGTCCACGTGCCGGCGTTCTTCGTCGTTCAAGTGATTGGTATTAATAATACTGAGAATTTCTTCATACCGCTCAGGAAGTGAGCGCGTTCCTGCATTAGGACCCGACATTGAAAAGACCTTAGCAGAGTCGAGACCGTCGAGATTTACGATATCTTCCACCTCTTCTAACTCTAAGTTCGGTACAGGAATATCTACCGGCTGATCTGTTATATTTATGCAACGTATGAAAGCTTTACCATCGGAAATTTTCGCGATGCATTCAGGCATTAGTATGCCGGGGGCGATTTCTCGCCTTCGCAGATACCCGATCTCGGGGCCAGTGGCATTTACCGCGATGCACACTGCCGATCGTGGTTCAATATGGCAATTCTTGCTTGAGGCGAAGGAGAATTTATTACCAAGCCAATTGACGCTCTGGTCTTGGTAAGAAATTTCGGCTCCTTTCATTAAAAACGCCGAGCCGAGGACGCCGTCGGAAGGGACACCGAAGTGGTCCGGGACGATGTGAAATTCGACGGGCGTATCGGCGATGGTTAATTGCGTAGATCCCAAAGTCGGAACAATTTCGTCGGTTATTCCGGTTACGAAGATTCTATTCTGTCGGTCTACGATAGCGTTCGATTTCAAAAGCGATTCTTTTATCAGATTCGGTTCGGCGCCTGTGTCGACCATAACCGTGGTGGTCCGCGTTAATTCCGGCATTGAGATAGTCACATGCGGAATGGCAGAGTTTGGATCGAGCGTAATTTTCGTTACTCGTTGTTTTCCGCGGTGCTCTTCGTGTTCGAAATCGTTCGTACGAATTTCTGATTCTGTTCCTCCCGTCGATAATTCGCGGCGGACGGGAGGGATGTCCCGTTTCCCGACTGGCTACGATTATTGGCTTCGCGTTTTCGGCACTCGTGGATATCGTGCCCTGGGATTCTACAATAATTGCAAAATTTGCGTACTGGACGAGAGTCATCGCTATTTTGTACGCGACGCTGAGGCGGAACATAACTATCGTTTCTACCGCGGTACGAATCGTTTCTACTTCTAGATTCGAAATTTCCATCTCCGTTATAAGAGTTTGAATGAGAACCCTGGTCGTTTCGAGGCCGAGGTCGTAAATCATCACCCGCCGGGCGGTTTGTATACAAGTCCGCGCGGGCTACGCGTGTTGTCCCTGCGTTACGGTTAGGGGAAGCGCTCGTCGACCGATTCGACCCTCGCAGGTATGCGTCACCGTAACGGTCCGGCGACGCTTGTGTAAACATCCTCGACCGTTCTCGATAAGGAGACTCTTCGCGCCGATAGTCTTGTCTTGAGTTACTTGAATAATCGTTTCGTCGATACGGCGACGGAGAACGATTAAAATTATCGCGTTGATACGGCGACGGAGAACGATTGAAATTATCGCGTTGGTACGGCGAGTCTGAGCGATAATTCTTTTCTCGGTGATACGGAGACGAATTTCTTTCGGAACGATAATTTTCATAAGAATCTAAAAATCGTACTTGTTTATCCGCGCGTTCATAGCGTACGCGGTCGAGCTCGAGATATTTGTAGCTAACAATAGCTTCGTCAAAAACTGTGCGCAACGTTTCGTTTCTGAAAGAACGGACTTCTGAGCGGAGTCGCGGGATTAAACCACGAATGAAACTATCGCGTGTTAACTTGTCGATTTCAGTCTTGTTCGGCGAAGAGCGGTAACAGTCTAGAATTGCTGAACGAAGATCTTTCACACGACTGATAAATTGTAAAATATGTTCATTCGCGTACATATAAACGCTGGTTAATTCTCCTTTATAATACTCTACCGTATGATGCGGCCCGAATACATCTTTTAAACGGTTAGAAATATCTGCGACATATTCTATTAATTCATCTTCTACGGCGGTGTATGCGCGTCCTCGTAGCTTACTAATAATTAGTTTTGCAAACGTTTTCTCTGCGTGTCGAGGGATCAAGTCACGCGCGCGTTGACAAGCTCTGGTAAATTGCAGAACTGGGATATTTGTCCCGTCGAACGTTGGAATTGAGTCTATCGCGGCGCGCATTACTAACCGCGAATCTTCTCTTTCAAGCGCGTGATTTTCGGGCGGCGGCATCCCGTTACGATTATAATCGCTCTCGCCTCGAAAAGCGTTCATACGCGGCATTTCATCTCTTCGCGTAGTGAGCGGATAATTATTCAATGGATATGACTGCGATTCTAATTCTCGTCGCGGCGTAACGTTATCGCGTGTTTCTATATTCTCTAGCTCATCGTCGACAAGAACCTCGGTTTCTGTCTGTACACTACTAGTTCCTTGCTTTAATTTATCAACGAGTTCTTTATCGCGTGTTAACTGCGATCGTAGCTCGTCTAATTCCGCACGCTCTTTATTGATCGCGGCGGTAATTTCGGCTCTATCTTTATCTAGCAACTCGCGGCTCTGTCTCACGGATTCACTTTCGTTTCTGATTCGAATCTCTTTCAACCGCAGTGACTCCTTGTACGCGTTCAACTCGCTTTCGGTAATTTTCGCGTTTTTCACTTCACCACCTTTCTGCTTCGTACGCGTATTGTCTGAGGGACCGTCTGCCATCGCGATCGCTGGACTATCCCACCGCTGCCACCAAATTTGTTACGTCCCGGGACGTCGGACGGTTAAAAATATATAAATTCACCGACCGCGACACGGATAGAAACGTACACGAAATTATTCCAGCTTTGAAACCACGCGGCGAGTACTTCCACGTCTGAATCGGGAACCGCGAAGCTACAGTCTTGACAATTTCACGCGTATACAATATAATCGGACTCACCGAGAAGAACGCCGTTAATACTATGAAGAATTGTCTGCGGAGGAGCTTCCTCGATGTCGTGATGAGAAGGAAGCGACGGACCGCATACGTAGACGCTCGCTCAAGCGTACGATGCGTTTCAGCTTTTCCTTGCAGCATACGATAACGCCCGCTACAGCGTACGATGAGGTTCAGCTTCTCCTTGCTGCATATGAAGACGCTCGCTAAAGCGTACGATGAATCCACGTAGTGAACGATGCGTCCGTTCAATTGTTGCGAGCGATGGAATCGTTCGATTGTAGAATAAGCAGTGAGAACTGCTGGTTTGCGTTATAAGTAGCAATGATAATTGCTGATTTAATCGTTGCGAGCGGCGTAGCGGCTCGTTCGATGCGAACGTTGCGTTCGTTGATGAAGTAATGAAAATTACTGTTTGAATGCGTTGCGAGCGGCGAAGCTGCTCGTTCGATGCGAAGAATGGAGATTGTTCTACTCGTAGAACTTTCGAAGATTCGAAAATGGAACTCGAAGTTGAAATAAAATATAATAAACGGCGAACTGGGATCCCGTGAATAAATGTGACTCTAGGCTTAAGATTCAGGAAATAAAATATATTTGAAGCAAACTGTAGAGTACAACTCTATGAGATACAACGTCGGAATATTTCTAAGTACTAGAACCGGAGAAAATCGGAGAGAGGAGACAGGCTCGGAAGGAGGCCTGTGCTCGCTCGTAGTCGAGAAGCGAATCTGCCCGACTGCTCAGCACGCTCGCTGCGTTCGACTGGCCGCCGGTGGAGTGGGGGAAGCGACGCAGTGGGGCGCGCCGCTGTACAGTGGTGGGGCGCGCTAGCGCGTGAAGCGTACTGGCGAGCGTCTCAGGCGCTCGCGCGTTCATCGTAACAGAAACATAAAATCTTTAATATGTTATTAAAAATACTAAATATGCCATATAAAATACAGAACTTTGGTCAACTGCTCGGTAAGTATTCCAGGTATAAGGTAAGTATAAAAAGGTAAGTAAAATTATATATGTAAGGATCTTAAGACTAGGTGTTCGTGTTACATAATCTGTGTACTTATAACTATTAATATAACCTAGTATCTTGACTATAATACAGACGCTGAAAGGCGTCAACACGTCAGCGGACGTGACAACAGAATCTGGTCGTACATCAATTTGCGGTTATATTATTATTCGCACGGAGCACCCCAAGCTCTTTATTCTGGATACAAGTTTGTCCGGTAAATTCAAGGAACGCACTCACACCATAGTAAGCAATCTGGACATATTCACCTACGTGAATAGTAAGTTCATCTACGTAGAAAAACATCTGAAGAGTCAACTTACCCAGTTGTACCAGGATGTCATCCGGCAAAAGTGCGAACTGGAGAAACAGGTCCTTCAAAACGCACTAACGATGTTACACTCATCACCGGAAGAAATAGCAGCTGCCATTATGCGAGAACCAGGATTCGTCGCAGTTCCAGCTGGAGAAGTGGTGCATATTATAAAGTGCATTCCAGTAACCGTACAAGTTCGGAAAACGGATAAGTGTTTCGATGAACTTCCGATCACTTACCAGAATTCTTCCAAGTTCTTAAAGCCAGGAGATCATATTATAGTTGCCACAGGTACAGAAAAGCCGTGCAATGAACTCCTGCCGCCTCTCTACAAAATAAACGGATTTTGGTATCGTTTAACGCCGTCACTCACAGAGACCGTTGCCCCAGCAACATTACAACCGCTCATCAAACCCACGTGGAAGTACGTGGATCCAACAAATATCGCAACAGGCGGAATCTATTCCCAAGAGGATCTCAACAAACTACAGGACCACATCATGTTTCCAGTGGAAAGAGTGGCCGTAATAAATTCTATCGCCCAAGGAGCATCCGGCAGAGATTACGCAACAGGAAACGTTAATATGTTCAACCTGCTTGACGAAAACTCCCTGCAACAGATAGCGGAGTCAACAGCACAAAAACTGTGGTCAGGATTCACCACATTTGGTTCAATCAGTGCCGGAGTGCTAGGAATATATATAGCAATCCGAACAATAAAAACTATCATAAGTACCATAATCAATGGTATTGCATTGCACTCACTTTACGGATGGAGTTTGCATCTAGCAGTCGCCGTATGGAGCTCCCTCACAAGATTCTTCATCTTCCTGAAGCAAAAGGACAATACTTACACGTATGCAGCAAGATACAGGAAAAGTGCAAGTGAAAGTATTAGTGAACAAAGTGATTCCCCACCCACCCTAAACCCCGAGAAAAGACAGTCGAAAAATGAACATTGCGAATACGACTTGTCGGACATTACAAAACCAGCCCCAGCCCCACGTGCCGACACCGACAACATTTCAGTGCGACCAGTGTTTCGTACAAATATAGGAAATACTCGCCGAGAACTGTGCTCCCTGCGCGGAGTACCTCCGGACGATGCGTCGCATGAATGAGTGTGTGATCGAGTGTTGAGCGAGAAATTTCTTCCTTGTAAGAAATTTCTTTTCCGCGTTGGGAGGTGTTACGTCGTCCGATGTACGACGTTGGCCTTGTACACACACTATGTATACAAGGTCTGATCTGCATAAGATCCATACACCGTCCCCTAGACATAAGAGCATAGTATTAAGATCTCATTATTCTATTGTTCTAATCCTTATCTCCGTCTCTACCCATCACCATAACTTCACCTTGATCAACACCTTACCTCAGTTTCAACCCATCACCACGACACATAATGCAATAAAGTATTGCATCACTCTGGAAGCATCTAGAAGCTTCTAGAAACGTCGAGAAGTCCAAAGACTGCTGCATCAGCAGTCCCACGCTCGTAGAGGGCAATAGGACAGCCACGAGACTGCAGCGTCAGCAGAAATGCACGTGCAGTCCCCGGGAGCAAAGACGCTGCTGCGTCAGCAGTTCTCCCACTCCGACGACTGAAGAACAAAGAGACTGCAGCGTCAGCTATCCCCACTCCGACCGAAGGAGGCAAGGCAGAGCGAACGCTTGCATCAGTCCGCCTCCATCTCGCGACTCGAGCGGTCCGCCTTCGGCCAGCGACTCGCACGGACGTGCCAGTCCGGCTTCTTCCGACTTCAAGAGCAGACGTGTACAGTCTAGCTCCGCGAAAGTGAAGTGTGTCGATCCTTCACTCCTAATTCCAATTCCAATTCCAACTCTGGCTCAACTCAACTCAAGTCCTAATTCTCATACGTTATTCCTATAACATATTACAATATCCATTATTCATTAATCCAATTACTACTCCTATTATAATACTACTTACATATTGTATACCAGTGTACTTACCAGTTCTTATTTGATATATCGTTGTTATACCAGTGCTTCGATCTTGTTATTCTTGTGTTAGTTCAACACCATCTTCCAATTCAGTTCTTGCATCGAATATATTAAACTCGTGACATATCCGGACTTGGTCTAAGGTGCGCAGTGGAAGCGCTGAGCCGCCAATGGGGAGTTTGAGGCGAGTCATAGAGAAGTTCTCGTGCCACGTCTAGAATTGGTCTAAAGAGCGCAGTGGAAACGCTGAGCCGCCACTATAGACGTGAAGCGAGTTAACTACCAAAAAGGTTAATAACAAGTGGAAGTTCATTTTCATTATATTATTAATATTCCATCATTACTATTCCTTACCCATGCGACGCCCACGTCGAGCGGGACGCAAGTATCAACTTGCTAAATTGAGACGCGCGTTGAGAAATAAAGCGGTGCTCGATCAAATCGTTGCCACTACCGAGTGGACAGAACTTCTGGGAACCACCGAGCACATTCCGTGTGACGCGTCCGATTACGTTTCTGTGTACGGTTGCCCTTGCAACCCTCCTAAGGAGGTCAACCGCGCGGACCTCTCGCGAGCTCCGACGCCAGTTCTGCATCCGGTCGATCGTCCTGAGGTAATCGACATAGCCGACGACGACAGCCAAGACACGATCATCGTTCCCAGGGTCCGTTGCCGAATCATCCGTGACGTTCCTCTGCCAGCTCACCAACGTGTCGTCTTGCGGCCAGCATCCAAGGCCACTAATGTCGTCCCGAACCGAGCAGCAGCAACTCTGCCAGATCTTCCCCACCTCGAGGACATCTGTATGGAAGATCCGATGTGCTACACCTACTGTCAGTACCGCCAGTTCCTGCTACAACAATATTATTAGGCGTCAATACAACATTGCGGTGAGTCGTATAATGTCTTGTATAATTGCCGAATCCTGTAAACTCACCGTTCTCGTTGCATCATCTCGCGCGTGATTCTTGTCGGGACACTTCTTGTAACCGCGTCGGACGTTCTCTTCTTGACTGCATCCATAGCAATATCGGTTGTCCTAGTGCATATGACAGCCCGCGGCTGTCTCGGCACGAAAGACCACTCCACAATTAATCTTCATATCTCCACCGTCCGTCTGTCACTGTTCTTGAGTACCATCCTTTTCTCTCTCTTGGTACCTGTAACAAAAACACAGTGACGGACGTGACACTCTTATGTCTAGGGGACGGTGTATGGATCTTATGCAGATCAGACCTTGTATACATAGTGTGTGTACAAGGCCAACGTCGTACATCGGACGACGTAACACCTCCCAACGCGGAAAAGAAATTTCTTACAAGGAAGAAATTTCTCGCTCAACACTCGATCACACACTCATTCATGCGACGCATCGTCCGGAGGTACTCCGCGCAGGGAGCACAGTTCTCGGCGAGTATTTCCTATATTTGTACGAAACACTGGTCGCACTGAAATGTTGTCGGTGTCGGCACGTGGGGCTGGGGCTGATTTTATGCAATTTATTTCGCTTTGTTCATTTTGCATAATTGGGTTTTGGGTGGGTGGGGAATCACTGGTGTCACTGTCACTTTCGTCTTTTCTTATCTGCGTCCAGATGAGTGTCACGTTTCGCTGACGCGGGGTTTGCGTTAGATTATTCGGCGCACGCTTGAGTTTGTTTGCATGTACAATCTTAAAATGGTTCCCTACTTTAATTTTTACATTGTTTGAGTCTAAGATGTCGCAGATTTCATGTGGACCCGTATATTGCGCGTCGAATTTGCCTTTGCGGGGTTCTTTGAGTAGGAATACTTGTTCTATATCTTCCGGTGGTCGAAGGAGATTTTGCTGACCAGAGGTTTCGTATTTCGCTCGTTTAATCTGGTAGGGGTATCTGTTATCGCGAGGGTACTCGGATTTATATTTCTTTCTTGCTGACGCGTATTTCGCTGTAGCGCAGAGATTAATTTTATCGTATTTGTTTCGCTTCGCATGGCAACGTGCAGATGGAAGTTGAAAGGAATCGAGTTTCTGTGGATCATCAAAGATATGATTTCGAAGTAAGTTATGAAGTTCTTTTACTTTGGAGACTTTGATATCCTTCTCTGGTTTAGAACTGTCACTGGATTTATCGTGCAGTATAGAACAGACCTGCTTACATATGGGTCTTGAAGATCTTTGATTGTCGTAGGAATGGAGTTGGTCTTGGAATTGATCGGGCTGGTTACCGGAGTTAGAATAATGATCGGGCTGGTTACCGGAGTTAGAATAATGATCGGGCTGGTTACCGGAGTTAGAATAAGAATCGGGCTGGTTACCGGAGTTAGTATGAGAATCGGGCTGGTTACCGGAGTTAGTATGAGAATCGGGCTGGTTACCGGAGTTACTAAGGTCGGGATGGTTACCGAATGCGTCGGGATGATACCCGGAATTGGAAAGGTCGGGATGGTTACCGAATGCGTCGGGATGATACCCGGAATTGGAAAGGTCGGGATGGTTACCGAATGCGTCGGGATGATTCCCGGAATTAGAAAGGTCGGGATGGTTACCGAATACGTCGGGATGGTACCCGGAATTAGAATGGTCGGGATGGTTACCGAATACGTCGGGATGATACCCGGAATTAGAAAGGTCGGAAGAGTACGACTCGATTTGTTCCATCTCCAATGGGGGCAATCGAAATGAAACTCTTTCCGACGAGGTGTTAAAACACCGGAGGCTCGCTTTGCCTTTACGATTGGTGACAACGCAGTCACCCAGGAATACATCCGGCGCTACGTTAACACGGCGGATATATCCCTGTTTAGGTCCTTCGACGTCGACCGCTATGCACGCAACGGTACGAGGTTCGAGGACGAATTCTTCGGATTTCGGAGGAGTCTTTGTTCGGACTCGATCCTCACGCTCCACGATCCGACTTCTCGCAGTGTACTCCGATATCTCTCGAGTCTCCTTCGATTCCGGCCGGCTTTTCACGGCGTTTTTCTCTAGGGAGTACTCGATCGTGTCACGTCCGCTGACGTGTTGACGCCTTTCAGCGTCTGTATTATAGTCAAGATACTAGGTTATATTAATAGTTATAAGTACACAGATTATGTAACACGAACACCTAGTCTTAAGATCCTTACATATATAATTTTACTTACCTTTTTATACTTACCTTATACCTGGAATACTTACCGAGCAGTTGACCAAAGTTCTGTATTTTATATGGCATATTTAGTATTTTTAATAACATATTAAAGATTTTATGTTTCTGTTACGATGAACGCGCGAGCGCCTGAGACGCTCGCCAGTACGCTTCACGCGCTAGCGCGCCCCACCACTGTACAGCGGCGCGCCCCACTGCGTCGCTTCCCCCACTCCACCGGCGGCCAGTCGAACGCAGCGAGCGTGCTGAGCAGTCGGGCAGATTCGCTTCTCGACTACGAGCGAGCACAGGCCTCCTTCCGAGCCTGTCTCCTCTCTCCGATTTTCTCCGGTTCTAGTACTTAGAAATATTCCGACGTTGTATCTCATAGAGTTGTACTCTACAGTTTGCTTCAAATATATTTTATTTCCTGAATCTTAAGCCTAGAGTCACATTTATTCACGGGATCCCAGTTCGCCGTTTATTATATTTTATTTCAACTTCGAGTTCCATTTTCGAATCTTCGAAAGTTCTACGAGTAGAACAATCTCCATTCTTCGCATCGAACGAGCAGCTTCGCCGCTCGCAACGCATTCAAACAGTAATTTTCATTACTTCATCAACGAACGCAACGTTCGCATCGAACGAGCCGCTACGCCGCTCGCAACGATTAAATCAGCAATTATCATTGCTACTTATAACGCAAACCAGCAGTTCTCACTGCTTATTCTACAATCGAACGATTCCATCGCTCGCAACAATTGAACGGACGCATCGTTCACTACGTGGATTCATCGTACGCTTTAGCGAGCGTCTTCATATGCAGCAAGGAGAAGCTGAACCTCATCGTACGCTGTAGCGGGCGTTATCGTATGCTGCAAGGAAAAGCTGAAACGCATCGTACGCTTGAGCGAGCGTCTACGTATGCGGTCCGTCGCTTCCTTCTCATCACGACATCGAGGAAGCTCCTCCGCAGACAATTCTTCATAGTATTAACGGCGTTCTTCTCGGTGAGTCCGATTATATTGTATACGCGTGAAATTGTCAAGACTGTAGCTTCGCGGTTCCCGATTCAGACGTGGAAGTACTCGCCGCGTGGTTTCAAAGCTGGAATAATTTCGTGTACGTTTCTATCCGTGTCGCGGTCGGTGAATTTATATATTTTTAACCGTCCGACGTCCCGGGACGTAACAAATTTGGTGGCAGCGGTGGGATAGTCCAGCGATCGCGATGGCAGACGGTCCCTCAGACAATACGCGTACGAAGCAGAAAGGTGGTGAAGTGAAAAACGCGAAAATTACCGAAAGCGAGTTGAACGCGTACAAGGAGTCACTGCGGTTGAAAGAGATTCGAATCAGAAACGAAAGTGAATCCGTGAGACAGAGCCGCGAGTTGCTAGATAAAGATAGAGCCGAAATTACCGCCGCGATCAATAAAGAGCGTGCGGAATTAGACGAGCTACGATCGCAGTTAACACGCGATAAAGAACTCGTTGATAAATTAAAGCAAGGAACTAGTAGTGTACAGACAGAAACCGAGGTTCTTGTCGACGATGAGCTAGAGAATATAGAAACACGCGATAACGTTACGCCGCGACGAGAATTAGAATCGCAGTCATATCCATTGAATAATTATCCGCTCACTACGCGAAGAGATGAAATGCCGCGTATGAACGCTTTTCGAGGCGAGAGCGATTATAATCGTAACGGGATGCCGCCGCCCGAAAATCACGCGCTTGAAAGAGAAGATTCGCGGTTAGTAATGCGCGCCGCGATAGACTCAATTCCAACGTTCGACGGGACAAATATCCCAGTTCTGCAATTTACCAGAGCTTGTCAACGCGCGCGTGACTTGATCCCTCGACACGCAGAGAAAACGTTTGCAAAACTAATTATTAGTAAGCTACGAGGACGCGCATACACCGCCGTAGAAGATGAATTAATAGAATATGTCGCAGATATTTCTAACCGTTTAAAAGATGTATTCGGGCCGCATCATACGGTAGAGTATTATAAAGGAGAATTAACCAGCGTTTATATGTACGCGAATGAACATATTTTACAATTTATCAGTCGTGTGAAAGATCTTCGTTCAGCAATTCTAGACTGTTACCGCTCTTCGCCGAACAAGACTGAAATCGACAAGTTAACACGCGATAGTTTCATTCGTGGTTTAATCCCGCGACTCCGCTCAGAAGTCCGTTCTTTCAGAAACGAAACGTTGCGCACAGTTTTTGACGAAGCTATTGTTAGCTACAAATATCTCGAGCTCGACCGCGTACGCTATGAACGCGCGGATAAACAAGTACGATTTTTAGATTCTTATGAAAATTATCGTTCCGAAAGAAATTCGTCTCCGTATCACCGAGAAAAGAATTATCGCTCAGACTCGCCGTACCAACGCGATAATTTCAATCGTTCTCCGTCGCCGTATCAACGCGATAATTTTAATCGTTCTCCGTCGCCGTATCGACGAAACGATTATTCAAGTAACTCAAGACAAGACTATCGGCGCGAAGAGTCTCCTTATCGAGAACGGTCGAGGATGTTTACACAAGCGTCGCCGGACCGTTACGG
Source organism: Lasioglossum baleicum (assembly GCF_051020765.1). Taxonomy (NCBI): domain Eukaryota; kingdom Metazoa; phylum Arthropoda; class Insecta; order Hymenoptera; family Halictidae; genus Lasioglossum; species Lasioglossum baleicum. The sequence continues at coordinate 320,084 of NW_027469113.1, read as the reverse complement.
TGACGCATACCTGCGAGGGTCGAATCGGTCGACGAGCGCTTCCCCTAACCGTAACGCAGGGACAACACGCGTAGCCCGCGCGGACTTGTATACAAACCGCCCGGCGGGTGATGATTTACGACCTCGGCCTCGAAACGACCAGGGTTCTCATTCAAACTCTTATAACGGAGATGGAAATTTCGAATCTAGAAGTAGAAACGATTCGTACCGCGGTAGAAACGATAGTTATGTTCCGCCTCAGCGTCGCGTACAAAATAGCGATGACTCTCGTCCAGTACGCAAATTTTGCAATTATTGTAGAATCCCAGGGCACGATATCCACGAGTGCCGAAAACGCGAAGCCAATAATCGTAGCCAGTCGGGAAACGGGACATCCCTCCCGTCCGCCGCGAATTATCGACGGGAGGAACAGAATCAGAAATTCGTACGAACGATTTCGAACACGAAGAGCACCGCGGAAAACAACGAGTAACGAAAATTACGCTCGATCCAAACTCTGCCATTCCGCATGTGACTATCTCAATGCCGGAATTAACGCGGACCACCACGGTTATGGTCGACACAGGCGCCGAACCGAATCTGATAAAAGAATCGCTTTTGAAATCGAACGCTATCGTAGACCGACAGAATAGAATCTTCGTAACCGGAATAACCGACGAAATTGTTCCGACTTTGGGATCTACGCAATTAACCATCGCCGATACGCCCGTCGAATTTCACATCGTCCCGGACCACTTCGGTGTCCCTTCCGACGGCGTCCTCGGCTCGGCGTTTTTAATGAAAGGAGCCGAAATTTCTTACCAAGACCAGAGCGTCAATTGGCTTGGTAATAAATTCTCCTTCGCCTCAAGCAAGAATTGCCATATTGAACCACGATCGGCAGTGTGCATCGCGGTAAATGCCACTGGCCCCGAGATCGGGTATCTGCGAAGGCGAGAAATCGCCCCCGGCATACTAATGCCTGAATGCATCGCGAAAATTTCCGATGGTAAAGCTTTCATACGTTGCATAAATATAACAGATCAGCCGGTAGATATTCCTGTACCGAACTTAGAGTTAGAAGAGGTGGAAGATATCGTAAATCTCGACGGTCTCGACTCTGCTAAGGTCTTTTCAATGTCGGGTCCTAATGCAGGAACGCGCTCACTTCCTGAGCGGTATGAAGAAATTCTCAGTATTATTAATACCAATCACTTGAACGACGAAGAACGCCGGCACGTGGACGGTCTAATACGAGAGAACCACGACCTCTTTCACCTCCCCGGCGATAGATTAGGGAAAACCAATAAGGTTCAACACGAAATCATAACGACGGACAAAACGCCAATTCACGTGAAACAATATCGGTACCCGCCGATACACCGCGACGAAATAAACAAGCAAATGAAAGAATTGCTTGAGCAGGATATCGTCACTCCGTCGACGTCCCCGTATAATAGCCCGCTATGGATTGTACCGAAGAAGGCCGATGAACACGGGAATAAGCGTTGGCGTATGGTTATAGATTTCCGAGCGTTAAATGAGAAATCTGTTCCGGACGCGTACCCGCTCCCCAGTATTTTGGAAATTCTCGACCAACTGGGCAGCGCGAAATATTTTAGTGTGTTCGACCTGGCCAACGGGTTTCACCAGATCGGAATGGAGCCGAGCGACGCGGCTAAAACGGCATTTTCGACGCCTTATGGCCATTACGAATTCAAACGCATGCCTTTCGGTTTAAGAAACGCGCCGGCTACATTCCAGCGATTAATGGATAATGTGCTCACGGGTCTGCAAGGCATCGAACTGTTTGTATACTTAGATGATATCGTCATTTACGCGCGCAGCCTTGCAGAACATCTAACAAAATTTAATAAATTGGCTCACAGGCTACGCGAAGCCAACCTTAAGTTGCAGCCCTCCAAATGCGGGTTTCTGCACCGCGAAGTCGCGTATTTGGGACACGTAATTGGCGAAGAAGGCGTAAAGCCTTGCCCCAAGAAAATCTCCGCCGTCAAAAACTTCCCCAGACCAAAAAACGTGAAAGGGATTCGAGAATTCCTGGGTCTGGCGGGCTACTACCGACGGTTTATTCCGAAATTTTCGCAGATCTCTAAACCCCTCGCGAGCCTTCTCAAAAAAGATTGTAAATTTGTGTGGGAGGCCAAACACGAGGAGGCATTCAGTACGCTGCGTGAAATATTGACAACGGAACCATTGCTGCAGTACCCGGACTTCAGCAAAGAATTTAATATTACGACCGACGCATCCGGCTACGCGATCGGAGGTGTTCTTAGTCAGGATGAACCGGGTAAAGATCGTCCTATCGCATACGCCTCAAGACTTCTAAATGGGGCCGAGTTGAATTATTCAACTATAGAAAAGGAATGCTTGGCTATTATTTACTGTACCCAATACTTCCGACCGTACGTGTACGGCCATAAATTCAATCTAATAACTGATCACCAGCCCTTGGTCTGGATGAATTCAGTGAAGGACCCCACGTCTCGCTTATTACGATGGAGGTTGAAATTAGCAGAATTTGACTATAGAATCACGTACAAGTCGGGGAAAACGAATCTTAACGCGGACGCCCTCTCGCGAAATCCTGTACCCGCGCTCGCGATGTCTACCGTCGACGACTCAGATTCCTCCGGCCTTTTCGATGCCGTATCGAAGAAAGGCACGAAATCGGAAACGCCGTCCACCCGTCCACTGCCTCTGTCCACTCCCTCGCCGAGGTCTCCTTCGCCAAAGCATGCAACACCTCGTTCGTCCACGATCAGTTCTCCGTCTCGCAGAGAAATAAATTCCGTCGACAATGACGAACGAGACTTACCGACGACCTCAGAATCGGACGACATTTTTGAGTCTCACAATGAACAAGCGTCGCTGACACGCCGTACAATAATACATACACGAGACCGCCTCACAATGAGGAATGACAATTTGGTAATTTTCATGACAATGGACGGACAGCCACTGGATACAGGAGCAACAGACCTGGTCGTGGCGAATAAAATCCCTTCATTTTCTCCGCCAGCTTTATGCAGGGCGAAAGTACTTAACCTATCTAACGAAAAGAAATTGATTATTCTACCGGTCAAGGAAACGCCAATGCACACGGCTCCGTACGAGGATTTATTGGAATCCTTCAGATCCCTCCTCGACGTCGTTTTAGAGCTTCAGCTCACCTCGTTTAGCGTATCTAAGACGTTCATTGACGATACGGCATGGCCAGATATACAGAAAACGATACTAAAACTTTTCTCTCAGACACAGACTCAGATTTTCATATGTTCAAACGAAATCATTATTCCTCCTCCAGAGCAGCGCACGGACATAATGATCGAAAATCATTGCTCTGCCTTTGCTGGCCATAAAGGCATCACTAAGACGTATCGCAGGATACGGGAAAAGTATTTCTGGTCTTCTCTCAAGAAAGACGTTCAGAATTTCGTCAATTCTTGTCGGTCGTGCGAAAGGCTAAAATTGGTCAGAGTTAAGACGCGACAGCCGATGGTGATTACCGATACACCTGGCAAATCTTTCGACAAGATCTCTATGGACATAGTAGGCCCGCTTCCGCAATCCCCTAACGGCTTTAACTACGTATTAACGATCCAGGACCTCTTGACGAAATATTCACTCGCTATCCCGCTGAAATCCGCGACGGCGATAGATACCGCGCAAGCATTCACAGAGCACTTTATTTGTCGTTTCGGGGCTCCTAAAGCGATTCTTACAGACCAGGGGACCAACTTCTTGAGCTCGCTCATGAAGAACATAGCGAAGAAATTCAAAATTACACGATTCAAAACGACCGCATTTAGACCTCAGTCGAATGGCTCGATAGAACGATCCCATCACGTGCTGACGGAATATCTAAAACAGTATACCGAGCGCGATAATTGGGATGAATGGTTACCGCTAGCAATGTTTTCATACAACACCAGCGTACACGAGGGCACGCTTTTCACGCCGCATGAACTCGTGTTCGGCACCACGGCGCGCACGCCTTCAGCTAACACGGTAATGAACGATCTAACGAATGAGTCATATAACGGGTACTTAGAAGATCTGCAGACGAAAATTGAAGGAACGCTGGGCAGGGCCCGAGAGAATTTAGAAAATGCGAAGTTACGATCAAAAAAATACTACGACCGAAAGGTCAACGAGCAAAGCTTTACCGTCGGAGACGACGTATTTTTACTAAAGGAACCGCGTAAGAATAAGTTCGACGCCGAATACACGGGACCGTACAAAGTAGTAAAAATGTTAAGCGACAATAACGTAGAAATAACGTTTAAGAAAGGGACTCGTATAGTCCACGTAAACAAACTCAAGCGTGCGAAGAAGGCAACCGCCTTCTCGATCATAACAACGAGCGCAGCCCGAGGGAAAGCGAAACCGCTCGAGCCGCCAAACATAAACACAGCCGTGTTTACCCCCTCTCCCTCTCCTACCACTGGACGCAGGAGGAACCGACACACGGGTCCCACGCTCAGTGCGCTCAAGGACCTCACGCAGTCAACACCCCCCAACGGTCAACCAGTTCACCACAACGATGAGTCAGGGAACACCCAGAACACTGGCCGACAAGCGCGCCGAGTACCTGGAAGCCTTCGACGACTATCGCTGCTACGTAGGGGAAATATATCGAAACGAGCAGAAGCAGCAATTTTGCAAGGAGTGCAGCCTAATGCAGGACAGCGTGACGCCCGAGGACGTTCACGAGATGTTGATCGACATGGACAACAAGTGCCATGTCTGCGAACAAAAGCTATGCAAGGAGCAGCCAATCCCAGAATGCCTCGAATGCAGCGAGGACTTAGCTACGATATTGGTTTACCTGAGGGAGATCCAATACGAAGCCGGGATGAAGGACTTGGACGATTCGGAAAGCGACTCCGAGGGGGAAACCGAAACCAACGCAGAAACAGCTCTAGCATACCGACACAGGAAGGTCCTGCAAAAACTCTGGGATTACGTATCCAGTATCCAGGGCTATTACTGTTTCAAAGGGAAAATTATTGCAAACAGCGAGGGCAGGGAGTTTTGCGAAGACTGCGGCCACAGCTTGAAGAATGTAGAAGTGTTCCATATACACTCTATACAGACAAGCCTGAAGAACGAGTGCGACACCTGCAAGAGGAAAATCTGTGCTCAGAAACCTCCACTGGCGTGCACAGAATGCACACTCGAACTGGCCATCGCAATGCAATTAATCCCGGAAACATTGCGACAGATGATACTGGAGGAGGACAAGGAGCGGAGCCTCCCATCTACACCTCCACCTTCACCAACACTACCTTCAGAGGACGAGGGAGACGGATTACTTACGATCACAAAGAAGTACGTCATCAATTCAGAGGAAGACTTGGCGACCGCCAACGATCTGAACGAGAAATCCCCAAGTGTTGGTGATAGTGACGAAAACGATTTAGTCGATTCGGAAAAGTTCTCGGTGGACGACTAGTGCGCGAAAAATGTTATACATGCGAAAAGTGCAATATCGAACTTGGAATGTTGTATGAAGTATGCAAGTGTGATGTATGATGCGAAAAATAATTTTCAACTGCCGTCGAAAATTATTTTTCCCCCGGGAAGGGAGATGTCACGTCCGCTGACGTGTTGACGCCTTTCAGCGTCTGTATTATAGTCAAGATACTAGGTTATATTAATAGTTATAAGTACACAGATTATGTAACACGAACACCTAGTCTTAAGATCCTTACATATATAATTTTACTTACCTTTTTATACTTACCTTATACCTGGAATACTTACCGAGCAGTTGACCAAAGTTCTGTATTTTATATGGCATATTTAGTATTTTTAATAACATATTAAAGATTTTATGTTTCTGTTACGATGAACGCGCGAGCGCCTGAGACGCTCGCCAGTACGCTTCACGCGCTAGCGCGCCCCACCACTGTACAGCGGCGCGCCCCACTGCGTCGCTTCCCCCACTCCACCGGCGGCCAGTCGAACGCAGCGAGCGTGCTGAGCAGTCGGGCAGATTCGCTTCTCGACTACGAGCGAGCACAGGCCTCCTTCCGAGCCTGTCTCCTCTCTCCGATTTTCTCCGGTTCTAGTACTTAGAAATATTCCGACGTTGTATCTCATAGAGTTGTACTCTACAGTTTGCTTCAAATATATTTTATTTCCTGAATCTTAAGCCTAGAGTCACATTTATTCACGGGATCCCAGTTCGCCGTTTATTATATTTTATTTCAACTTCGAGTTCCATTTTCGAATCTTCGAAAGTTCTACGAGTAGAACAATCTCCATTCTTCGCATCGAACGAGCAGCTTCGCCGCTCGCAACGCATTCAAACAGTAATTTTCATTACTTCATCAACGAACGCAACGTTCGCATCGAACGAGCCGCTACGCCGCTCGCAACGATTAAATCAGCAATTATCATTGCTACTTATAACGCAAACCAGCAGTTCTCACTGCTTATTCTACAATCGAACGATTCCATCGCTCGCAACAATTGAACGGACGCATCGTTCACTACGTGGATTCATCGTACGCTTTAGCGAGCGTCTTCATATGCAGCAAGGAGAAGCTGAACCTCATCGTACGCTGTAGCGGGCGTTATCGTATGCTGCAAGGAAAAGCTGAAACGCATCGTACGCTTGAGCGAGCGTCTACGTATGCGGTCCGTCGCTTCCTTCTCATCACGACATCGAGGAAGCTCCTCCGCAGACAATTCTTCATAGTATTAACGGCGTTCTTCTCGGTGAGTCCGATTATATTGTATACGCGTGAAATTGTCAAGACTGTAGCTTCGCGGTTCCCGATTCAGACGTGGAAGTACTCGCCGCGTGGTTTCAAAACTGGAATAATTTCGTGTACGTTTCTATCCGTGTCGCGGTCGGTGAATTTATATATTTTTAACCGTCCGACGTCCCGGGACGTAACAATCGAATCCCGAGGAGGCATTGAAATAACCTCCGTCACCGGGGCTCTGCAAGGTCTGACCGCGGGTGCACGAGGATTTGAGGAAGACACTCGAACGTTCCTTGCCGAATGTTCCTCACGCTTGGCGGCTGGAGTTTTAACGAGATCGTTGGTCATAGACGAAGGCATTGAAATAACCTCTGCTGCCAATTTATCGCGAGGCTCAGCCGTGGGCGCGCAAGGGTTCGAGAAGGGAACCCGAATGTTTCCTATCGTAATGTATTCATTCGCAAAGGAGATCTCGGCTCCTGTTCTGAAGAAGGGAGAACCGAGGATTCCGTCGATGTTAATTGGGAAGTTTTCTTTGTTACGTCGGACGACCTCCGACGTTGGTCGAATCGAGGACCGTACCTCGATTCTAGGCTAAGATTAAATATTAATGTCACGTCCGCTGACGTGTTGACGCCTTTCAGCGTCTGTATTATAGTCAAGATACTAGGTTATATTAATAGTTATAAGTACACAGATTATGTAACACGAACACCTAGTCTTAAGATCCTTACATATATAATTTTACTTACCTTTTTATACTTACCTTATACCTGGAATACTTACCGAGCAGTTGACCAAAGTTCTGTATTTTATATTGCATATTTAGTATTTTTAATAACATATTAAAGATTTTATGTTTCTGTTACGATGAACGCGCGAGCGCCTGAGACGCTCGCCAGTACGCTTCACGCGCTAGCGCGCCCCACCACTGTACAGCGGCGCGCCCCACTGCGTCGCTTCCCCCACTCCACCGGCGGCCAGTCGAACGCAGCGAGCGTGCTGAGCAGTCGGGGAGATTCGCTTCTCGACTACGAGCGAGCACAGGCCTCCTTCCGAGCCTGTCTCCTCTCTCCGATTTTCTCCGGTTCTAGTACTTAGAAATATTCCGACGTTGTATCTCATAGAGTTGTACTCTACAGTTTGCTTCAAATATATTTTATTTCCTGAATCTTAAGCCTAGAGTCACATTTATTCACGGGATCCCAGTTCGCCGTTTATTATATTTTATTTCAACTTCGAGTTCCATTTTCGAATCTTCGAAAGTTCTACGAGTAGAACAATCTCCATTCTTCGCATCGAACGAGCAGCTTCGCCGCTCGCAACGCATTCAAACAGTAATTTTCATTACTTCATCAACGAACGCAACGTTCGCATCGAACGAGCCGCTACGCCGCTCGCAACGATTAAATCAGCAATTATCATTGCTACTTATAACGCAAACCAGCAGTTCTCACTGCTTATTCTACAATCGAACGATTCCATCGCTCGCAACAATTGAACGGACGCATCGTTCACTACGTGGATTCATCGTACGCTTTAGCGAGCGTCTTCATATGCAGCAAGGAGAAGCTGAACCTCATCGTACGCTGTAGCGGGCGTTATCGTATGCTGCAAGGAAAAGCTGAAACGCATCGTACGCTTGAGCGAGCGTCTACGTATGCGGTCCGTCGCTTCCTTCTCATCACGACATCGAGGAAGCTCCTCCGCAGACAATTCTTCATAGTATTAACGGCGTTCTTCTCGGTGAGTCCGATTATATTGTATACGCGTGAAATTGTCAAGACTGTAGCTTCGCGGTTCCCGATTCAGACGTGGAAGTACTCGCCGCGTGGTTTCAAAGCTGGAATAATTTCGTGTACGTTTCTATCCGTGTCGCGGTCGGTGAATTTATATATTTTTAACCGTCCGACGTCCCGGGACGTAACAAATTTGGTGGCAGCGGTGGGATAGTCCAGCGATCGCGATGGCAGACGGTCCCTCAGACAATACGCGTACGAAGCAGAAAGGTGGTGAAGTGAAAAACGCGAAAATTACCGAAAGCGAGTTGAACGCGTACAAGGAGTCACTGCGGTTGAAAGAGATTCGAATCAGAAACGAAAGTGAATCCGTGAGACAGAGCCGCGAGTTGCTAGATAAAGATAGAGCCGAAATTACCGCCGCGATCAATAAAGAGCGTGCGGAATTAGACGAGCTACGATCGCAGTTAACACGCGATAAAGAACTCGTTGATAAATTAAAGCAAGGAACTAGTAGTGTACAGACAGAAACCGAGGTTCTTGTCGACGATGAGCTAGAGAATATAGAAACACGCGATAACGTTACGCCGCGACGAGAATTAGAATCGCAGTCATATCCATTGAATAATTATCCGCTCACTACGCGAAGAGATGAAATGCCGCGTATGAACGCTTTTCGAGGCGAGAGCGATTATAATCGTAACGGGATGCCGCCGCCCGAAAATCACGCGCTTGAAAGAGAAGATTCGCGGTTAGTAATGCGCGCCGCGATAGACTCAATTCCAACGTTCGACGGGACAAATATCCCAGTTCTGCAATTTACCAGAGCTTGTCAACGCGCGCGTGACTTGATCCCTCGACACGCAGAGAAAACGTTTGCAAAACTAATTATTAGTAAGCTACGAGGACGCGCATACACCGCCGTAGAAGATGAATTAATAGAATATGTCGCAGATATTTCTAACCGTTTAAAAGATGTATTCGGGCCGCATCATACGGTAGAGTATTATAAAGGAGAATTAACCAGCGTTTATATGTACGCGAATGAACATATTTTACAATTTATCAGTCGTGTGAAAGATCTTCGTTCAGCAATTCTAGACTGTTACCGCTCTTCGCCGAACAAGACTGAAATCGACAAGTTAACACGCGATAGTTTCATTCGTGGTTTAATCCCGCGACTCCGCTCAGAAGTCCGTTCTTTCAGAAACGAAACGTTGCGCACAGTTTTTGACGAAGCTATTGTTAGCTACAAATATCTCGAGCTCGACCGCGTACGCTATGAACGCGCGGATAAACAAGTACGATTTTTAGATTCTTATGAAAATTATCGTTCCGAAAGAAATTCGTCTCCGTATCACCGAGAAAAGAATTATCGCTCAGACTCGCCGTACCAACGCGATAATTTCAATCGTTCTCCGTCGCCGTATCAACGCGATAATTTTAATCGTTCTCCGTCGCCGTATCGACGAAACGATTATTCAAGTAACTCAAGACAAGACTATCGGCGCGAAGAGTCTCCTTATCGAGAACGGTCGAGGATGTTTACACAAGCGTCGCCGGACCGTTACGGTGACGCATACCTGCGAGGGTCGAATCGGTCGACGAGCGCTTCCCCTAACCGTAACGCAGGGACAACACGCGTAGCCCGCGCGGACTTGTATACAAACCGCCCGGCGGGTGATGATTTACGACCTCGGCCTCGAAACGACCAGGGTTCTCATTCAAACTCTTATAACGGAGATGGAAATTTCGAATCTAGAAGTAGAAACGATTCGTACCGCGGTAGAAACGATAGTTATGTTCCGCCTCAGCGTCGCGTACAAAATAGCGATGACTCTCGTCCAGTACGCAAATTTTGCAATTATTGTAGAATCCCAGGGCACGATATCCACGAGTGCCGAAAACGCGAAGCCAATAATCGTAGCCAGTCGGGAAACGGGACATCCCTCCCGTCCGCCGCGAATTATCGACGGGAGGAACAGAATCAGAAATTCGTACGAACGATTTCGAACACGAAGAGCACCGCGGAAAACAACGAGTAACGAAAATTACGCTCGATCCAAACTCTGCCATTCCGCATGTGACTATCTCAATGCCGGAATTAACGCGGACCACCACGGTTATGGTCGACACAGGCGCCGAACCGAATCTGATAAAAGAATCGCTTTTGAAATCGAACGCTATCGTAGACCGACAGAATAAAATTTTCATTACCGGAATAACCGACGAAATTGTTCCGACGCTAGGTTCCACGCAATTAACAATCGCCAATACGCCCGTCGAATTTCAAATCGTCCCAGACGATTTCGGTGTTCCTTCCGACGGCGTCCTTGGATCAGCCTTCCTAACGAGAGGAGCGCTGATCTCATATAAAAACATGAGCGTCAAGTGGCAAGGGAAAGAATTTCCATTCATTCCACGCGGAAGCGAACAGTTAGAATTCCAATCTTCGACCTGCAAGCCAGAGTCTCTCATTGATTCTAGAAGCGAGAATTGGCGTAGAGAAATGCACGCGCCGAGAATGGAGATTCCCGTCGCCAGCATGTATACCGAACACAAAATCGCCGCGAGCAACGTCGATCGAGAATCGAGAAGAGAGGGCCCTTTTCCCACGAGTAATATAAATTCTGACGCTCGCGTACATTTCGATCCTCACACGAGCCACAAGAGAGCGAGCTCTCCCCGTGTTTCGAATCCACCGAGAGGTCCCTGTAATCCAGATATACGAATGCCTCATCAAGGGACAGATTCTCGCGAAATTCAAACGGATTCAGGGTCTTTAGATCTCCGTTGCGACGAAATCACGAATGTACGTAGCATCGATTGCCGTGACGAAGATATAGATTTCTCTCCTATGAGTCCAGGACCGAGGTCCAACAGGAGGCCCCAGCAAATAAATTTCATTGCGAAGGAAAGTATACGTTCACTCAAATCACGGGCTAGCAGTCGAGACGAGGATTTCAGGAAGTTCCTGAGGGAATCGCGTCCCTCTACCGATTTTCACGAAGAAATCGCGGGCATAGCAAGCATCGACCCTCGCCGCGTCATAAATCTTCCCCTTTTCAGACCGCTCAGGTATAAAGGTATCGGAGCCCCTCGCCTTCTCGACGACCGAGCGAACGAAATAATCGATACAGTTGCAATTTCGTGTTTCAAGCGAGTTAGGCCGCGAGCGAAATTCAAAGTAATTATTCTTCGACCGATAGAATTAAGAAGCGATATTGCGGCGGAGACACGCGAGTCTCAAGCGTACTTATCTCAAGCGATAAGACAGGATATAGCGAGCCGCAATTCGATAAGTCGGGAACGAAAATTGTCCGAGGCGAGATTAAATGTATTCCCCCTCTCCCGCATGCGAAACCTGGCCGATAACGCGGTCGAGAAGGATTCACACAAGCTCCAGCAGCTTCAGTCTTTATCCACCACCGGTACAATGAAGATCGCGAATCTACTTATCGTCGCGCTGCTGCACACCTCGTCAGCATTGGTCGGTTACGATTGTGGCGGTAGCACTTTAAACATTACGTCGTTTTCTACCGTCGATAAGCCGAAATGCGACTATACCAATGATCGCCCTACGAATCAAGATGTTCAAATCCAGCTCTTACAAATGGTGGAGTACGACGACACGATGGTACAACAGTGCAAGATAGAAATTGATCGAACAATTTATCACTGCGGCATGCATTCTCATACGTCGGTCGTAAGTAATGGTAGACAGCAATACATCTTGAACGCGCCCAGAGAAATCTGCCGTACAATGCATGAGTCCGGTACGCTGTTCTTGCCCTTGTCAACGCAGATCACAGGTATTCTCGTAAACTCAACGACGTCCAGAAGCGTTACCTTGGCCGGCTCAATCCAACAAGATGGCACCTGTGGAGGAACCACGTACAGCGACCCATTCGGCACTTGGGATAACGCCATTGTCCAAGCGGTCGTGAAAATCACATTGAAGGAAAGACTAGCAACAGTCAAACTTGCAAAAAATGAAATATTCTTACCTTCAGGCCAGCGCTGCAAGCTCAGTAGAGAATATTGCATGGACTCAGAGGATGGCCACTCGTATTGGACGTCTATTCCGACTTCCCAGTGTAAATTCAACGAGTTTGAAATCCTGTACGAGGGGAAAAGCGTGAAGACGACGACTAAAAACGGATCTACACCAATTTACACGGTGACGTCGGGTGACACCGCATTCGCCCTCACTAGCACGGGCCGTACCAGCGTTTGTGGCTACACGCTGAGCAAAACCGAACACCCCAAGCTCCTCATCATTGAAACAACGAAAGAAGGCAAATTCAAGACGGAGAAAAGGACCCGCTTGAACAATATAGATATGTTTGCCTACATTAACACAAAATTCGTCTATGTTGAGAAGCATATTAGAAGCCAATTAACAGACATGTACAGGGACGTAATGCGCCAGAAGTGTAAGCTGGAAAAGCAAGTCCTTCGCAACGCGATCGCATTAATAAATATTTCACCTGCAGAAGTAGCGATGACGATCGTCAAGGAACCAGGCTACATGGCTGTTCAGTCTGGCGAAGTGATCCACATCATAAAGTGCATACCAGTCCAAGTTACTCTCAGGAAGACGGTTGATTGTTATGACGAGCTCCCCGTTCTTCTGAGAAATCAGTCACTGTTCATCACTCCTCGCCATAGAATTCTCACGAAAGTGGGAACAAAAAGAGACTGTAACGAACTGGTCGCGCCCACATTCAGGATTCACGGAACGTGGTACAAAATGACGCCACGTCCCGTGGAAACAGTGCCGCCAACACCGCTGCAACCACTAACGGAATCAGCTTGGCAGTACACCAACCCTGCGAACCTTGCGAATGGAGGAATTTATTCGCAGGAGGAAATTCAGCGACTGAGCGATCACATAATGTTCCCTGTGGAAAAATCTGCAGTAATGAATTCGATCGCACAGGGAGCATCAGGACGAGCCTACGCAGGGGAATCCGTCCAATTATTCGGCCTAATGGACGAAAAGACGCTGACGAAAATAGCAGAGAACGCCGGCGAAAAACTATGGCACGGGTTCGTCGAATTCGGATCGGTCATGGCTGGCGTCATCGGAGTTTACACAGGGCTCAGAATCATCAAGCTGTGTATTAACACCATTCTGAACGGTGTGGCATTGCACAGCGCATACGGTTGCGGAATCCATCTTCTCGCAGCATCATGGAGCGCCCTGACGCACTTCTGCCTCTTCTTAAAGAAGAAAGACGAAGGAAACGAGCTGCCGACAACCAGACGAGAATGCATCACCAACTCAGAAGAAGACTTGACGATCGTAAGCGATCCCAACAAGAAAACTTCCAGTGCAAGTGAGAGTGTCGAAAAACGATTTGTTCGTTTCGAAAAGTTCTCGGTGGACGACTAGTGCACGAAAAATGTTATACATGCGAAAAGTGCAATATCGAACTTGGAATGTTGTATGAAGTATGCAAGTGTGATGTATGATGCGAAAAATAATTTTCAACTGCCGTCGAAAATTATTTTTCCCCCGGGAAGGGAGATGTCACGTCCGCTGACGTGTTGACGCCTTTCAGCGTCTGTATTATAGTCAAGATACTAGGTTATATTAATAGTTATAAGTACACAGATTATGTAACACGAACACCTAGTCTTAAGATCCTTACATATATAATTTTACTTACCTTTTTATACTTACCTTATACCTGGAATACTTACCGAGCAGTTGACCAAAGTTCTGTATTTTATATTGCATATTTAGTATTTTTAATAACATATTAAAGATTTTATGTTTCTGTTACGATGAACGCGCGAGCGCCTGAGACGCTCGCCAGTACGCTTCACGCGCTAGCGCGCCCCACCACTGTACAGCGGCGCGCCCCACTGCGTCGCTTCCCCCACTCCACCGGCGGCCAGTCGAACGCAGCGAGCGTGCTGAGCAGTCGGGGAGATTCGCTTCTCGACTACGAGCGAGCACAGGCCTCCTTCCGAGCCTGTCTCCTCTCTCCGATTTTCTCCGGTTCTAGTACTTAGAAATATTCCGACGTTGTATCTCATAGAGTTGTACTCTACAGTTTGCTTCAAATATATTTTATTTCCTGAATCTTAAGCCTAGAGTCACATTTATTCACGGGATCCCAGTTCGCCGTTTATTATATTTTATTTCAACTTCGAGTTCCATTTTCGAATCTTCGAAAGTTCTACGAGTAGAACAATCTCCATTCTTCGCATCGAACGAGCAGCTTCGCCGCTCGCAACGCATTCAAACAGTAATTTTCATTACTTCATCAACGAACGCAACGTTCGCATCGAACGAGCCGCTACGCCGCTCGCAACGATTAAATCAGCAATTATCATTGCTACTTATAACGCAAACCAGCAGTTCTCACTGCTTATTCTACAATCGAACGATTCCATCGCTCGCAACAATTGAACGGACGCATCGTTCACTACGTGGATTCATCGTACGCTTTAGCGAGCGTCTTCATATGCAGCAAGGAGAAGCTGAACCTCATCGTACGCTGTAGCGGGCGTTATCGTATGCTGCAAGGAAAAGCTGAAACGCATCGTACGCTTGAGCGAGCGTCTACGTATGCGGTCCGTCGCTTCCTTCTCATCACGACATCGAGGAAGCTCCTCCGCAGACAATTCTTCATAGTATTAACGGCGTTCTTCTCGGTGAGTCCGATTATATTGTATACGCGTGAAATTGTCAAGACTGTAGCTTCGCGGTTCCCGATTCAGACGTGGAAGTACTCGCCGCGTGGTTTCAAAGCTGGAATAATTTCGTGTACGTTTCTATCCGTGTCGCGGTCGGTGAATTTATATATTTTTAACCGTCCGACGTCCCGGGACGTAACATTAAGTACATAATACCTCTTAAACCCATCGCTATCAAACTCTTGTTCTAAATCTAATATCTCTTAAACCCATCGCTATCAAACTCTTGTTCTAATTCTAATACATCTTAAACCCATCACTACTTCACCCATGACTTTTCCTAAACTTGTTCTAATACCCATCGCTACTTAAATCTCGACTCTCCCAATTGTTCTACAACCAACCATCACTCCGAACTCCTAACTTTACTTTCACTTGTTCAAACCCTCATCTACACTTACAACTTGTTCAAATCCTCAACTCCGCTCGAGTAAACGCCACCTCGAGAACAAAGAGATCGCAACGTCAGCAGTCTTGCACGCGTCACCACTCTGTCGAGAGCGAGGACAAAGAGACTGCAACGTCAGCAGTCTTGCACCCGTCACCACTCCGACGAGCGAGGACAAAGGGACTGCAGCGTCAGCAACCCCCACTCCGAGCGAAGGAGGCTACGCAGAGCTGCCTCTTGCATCAGTCTGGTGCTAGCCAGCGAAGTGAGCGGACGTGTCGGTCTGCGCTCACTCCATTCTCACACAACGACATCAGTCAGTCTGGCCCAAGCCAGCGAAGCGAGCAGACGTGTCGATCTGCGCTCTTCTAATTCGCGCTTCGACGTTCATCGACGTTTGTTCTACTATTCCAAATCCATTCCAATTCAATTCCTAAATCAATTCCAATTCTAACTCTTACTAACTCATACTCCGTATACGATTATTACGTTTAATTCATTTATTATTATACTACCAAGTTTATACTCAAGTGTACTCAACGTTCTTTATTTCAATATATATATTATATTTTACCAGTGCTACGTGAAGTTGATTTCCACATCATTCTACTAAATCCAGTGACAGTTTCTTTTCGAAATTCGAATCGTGCCCTCGTTAATCATACAGAACTCGGCTTGGAGGTCAGTTCGTCCGCTCCGCTGAGAAGTAGTGGTTGACGAGTAGACGTTTGGAAATAATAACTTTCCAAATCAGATAAACGCATTTAATATTAATAATAAATAATTGAGCTCTCGCTTACGTGTTCAACCTCGGTCACAAAGGGAGAAGCTTACAGCTCCGCCGAGGCAATACGTCAACGAGGTGACACTTAGTCAAAAGATTATCGAAGTTAAAGTGACAGTTTGTGAAAGGAAACATATCAGTGTCTAAAGTGAAGTGACTGTTTTAATAGTGCCCTCGTTGTCGCACGGTGACCCGGCTCGGAGGCCAGTTCGTCTGCTCTGCTGGGTAGTGCCGATTAACGAGTGGACATTTTCGAGTCAGGTAAATTACCTCTGGCCAGCGCCTACGGGGAACCCCTGGCCAATTTTTCTTTCACGTTTGGGACTTAGACAAAATCCGACAAAAGGATTTTCAGAGTATTAACTCTTCCGAAACAGTTCCTTCCATACCCATCCCTTATGCGTCGTACACGTCGTGCAGGCCGAAAGTATCAACTGGCCAAGTTCAAACGGGCATTAAATCAAACAGCCATCTTAAACCGCGTCTTAAGTTCGACTGATTGGACTGAACTTCTCGGAACGACCGAAAATATCGAGTGCGACGCGTCAGATTACGTATCGGTATACGGTTGTCCGTGCCGTCCGATTCCGAACACAGAGGTCGACCACGCGGACCTCTCGCGTTCTTCACCTGTCACCAAACCGTCTGCTGGTCGCTACGAGATAGCCGATCTCGTTGACATCTCTGACGACGACGACGACGTCAGGAATACCATAAACCTGTCCAGTGACAACAACAACCCGCCTGCCGTTCGTTACGAGGTCATTGATCTCGTCACCAGCTCTGATGACGATGACAGCAGGAGCACCATAATCTTGCCGCACGTTCGCTGTAGGATCATCAAGGACGAGTACCTACCGTCCAACAGACGCATTGTCGTGCGTACCCCAGCGAGACAGCTGCCAAACCTTCCTCATCTCGATGAGATCTGTCTGGACGACCCGTTATACCAGACCCATGCTGACCGACGAGCTCAGCTCCTTCAACAGTACTACTAAGATACAACAACTAACCGGTGAGAATTCGTATCTTTTGTAACCCCTTTTGTTCCATGTCAACTCACCGCGTTCGTTGCGTCAGCGTAGAAGTATCGCCATCCGCGTTGACTGCTAGCGGGTGTCGGTCTCAAATGACTATCGGTGTCCTAGCGCATATGACTGCCCGTCTGGCTGTCTTGGCGTAAAAGACCGTTTCCTCTTCAATTCCACGTGCCGCCTCCTGGGGTCATCTTCTTTGCCTAGGACGTGGGGCGTGACGTAACATCTTCCAAGACATGAAATTCAATAGGGTTTTGACCCTGTAAGTGTATTTTAATTTGACCGAGAGTTGGAATGGATCCCTCGGTTATTCCTTGGACTTCTATAGTGTTCGTATGATCTATAGGTAGATTTGGTTCTAGACTTGACGCACGAATTAAATTGATCTCCGAACCCGTGTCTAACAAAAATTCACACTTCTTTTGTAATTGAGGGGCGGAGATTTTTACGCGCGGAATTGGTGAGTGTGCAGCAAGATTTACTGCTGAGACGAATCGTCGGACTGGTCGTTCGTCCGGATAGCTGTTTGGGTGCGGGCTGTAGTTTGGGTTGAAGATGCGGCCTCCCGCCTTGGGTTGGCTTCGGTCGGGAGGCCGGACTCGTTTCCCGACCTCCTATTATTATTGAAAGCGCGCTTACGGCACTCGTGAATATCGTGCCCGGGGACTTTGCAGTAGTTGCAAAATTTGCTAGAGCTTGAAGGGCGATCTGTGCGACCATCGCGGTACGTGTTTTGGTCGCGAGGATTATTTTCCCATCGCCGTTGCGGCGTCGGGGAGCGATAAGAGTCCCGGTTTGAGTTTCTCGAGGACTGCTGAGACGAGTCCGGTCTGTTATCGCGGCGTTCTTGAGTTCGCTCTGGAATGTCACGAGCGGACTCGTACGTGGAACGCGGGCGATACGGCCGGTTATCAGAGAAGCTGACTCGTTTTTCTTCGCGGATCAATTCTCGTCGACGAGTCTGGTCTGACTCATACTGCCTGTAAGCAGAGATGGCTGCTTCGAAAACAGTGGCAGGATTTCGCGAAGGGCAATGAAGCACTTCGGCACGCAGCTGGGGAAGGAGACCTCGTAGAAAACAATCTACTACGAAGCGATCTAGTTCTTCGTAATCAAGGCCAATATCTGTGGCATCTTGAATCGCGGTTCGAAGGTCTTTAACGCGATTGATGAAGTCTAAGATGTGCTCGTTTGGAGCTTGGAGTACACTCGCGAGATCGCCACGGTACTGGTCAACGAATTTGTATGGGCCCAGTACTGTTCGTAATTTCTCGCATAGTGCAGAAATTGTGAATATGTGCTGGCCTTCTATAGCGGCATAAGCACGATCGTGGAGTTTATTGCAGAGCAATTTTGTGAGGGCACGCTCTGCAGTGGCCGGTACGGTGTCACGCGCGCGTTTGCATGCGCGTATGAATTGTAGGACGGAAGACGAAGTTCCGTCGAATCTAGGGACAAGCTCGGCGGCTTGTTTTAGAGCGAAATTGCCAGTAGGTTCATACTGTGGGATTTCGCGTGGCTCTGGCGGTGAAGGTTCCCGCATATTAGAGACGTTACTAGGGCCTGGTGTAGGCGATTGTTGACGTAGGCTTTGACTCGTGATTTGAATGTTGCGAAGCTCTTTTCGTATTTCGTCGAGCATATTTTTTTGGTTTTGTGCGTCTTCTTCATGTTTGAGACGCAATTTGGCAATGAAATCTGTTTCCTCTTTGAGATATTGCTCTCTACGGGCGAGGTCTTGTGCGTATAGGAGTAGCTCTTCCTCGGACATTGGGGGAAGGTCTGCGTTAGGATCTGCTTGGAGATCCCTTTGAGATCGCGTGATTGGGCGAGACATTTTGAAAGATATGAATGGGATTTAAGAAATGTGAACTTCGCACTGACACGCGTCGGGGCTTATTAATGCAAATATCGGCGACCACTTCGATGTCCTACCGACTGCGCCAAATTTGTCACGTCCGTCACTGTGTTTTTGTTACAGGTACCAGGAGAGAGAAAAGAGAACAGTGACAGACGGACGGTTGAGATATGAAGATTAAAATGAGGAGTGGTCTTTCGTGCCGAGACAGCCGCGGGCTGTCATATGCACTAGGACAACCGATATTGCTATGGATGCAGTCAAGAAGAGAACGTCCGACGCGGTTACAAGAAGTGTCCCGACAAGAATCACGCGCGAGAGGATGCAACGAGAACGGTGAGTTTACAGGATTCAACAATTATACAAGATATTATACGACTCACCGCAATGTTGTATTAACGCCTAATAATATTGTTGCAGCAGGAACTGGCGGTACTGACAGTAGGTGTCGTACATCGGATCTTCTATACAGATGTCCTCGAGGTGGGGAAGATCTGGCAGAGTTGCTGCTGCTCGGTTCGGGACGACGTTAGTGGCCTTGGATGCTGGCCGCAAGACGACACATTGATGAGCTGGCAGAGGAACGTCACGGATGATTCGGCAACGGACCCTGGGAACGATGATCGTGTCTCGGCTGTCGTCGTCGTCGGCTATGTCGATCACCTCTGGACAATCGACCGGATGTAGAACTGGCGTCGGAGCTCGCGAGAGGTCCGCGTGGTTGACCTCTTTAGGAGGGTTGCAAGGGCAACCGTATACAGAAACGTAATCGGACGCGTCACACGGAATGTGCTCGGTGGTTCCCAGAAGTTCTGTCCACTCGGTAGTGGCAATGATTTGATCGAGCACCGCTTTATTTCTCAACGCGCGTCTCAATTTAGCAAGTTGATACTTGCGTCCCGCTCGACGTGGGCGTCGCATGGGTAAGGAATAGTAATGATGGAATATTAATAATATAATGAAAATGAACTTCCACTTGTTATTAACCTTTTTGGTAGTTAACTCGCTTCACGTCTTATAGTGGCGGCTCAGCGTTTCCACTGCGCACTTTAGACCAATTCTAGACGTGGCACGAGAACTTCTCTACGACTCGCTTCAAATTCCTTATTGGCGGCTCAGCGTTTCCACTGCGCACTTTAGACCAAGTCCGGATATGTCACGAGTATAATACATTCAATGTAAGAACTGAACTGGAAGATGGTGTTGAACTAACACAAGAATAACAAGATCGAAGCACTGGTATAACAACGATATATTAAATAAGAACTGGTAAGTACACTGGTATACAATATGTAAGTAATATTATAATAGGAGTAGTAATTGGATTAATGAATAATGGATATTGTAATATGTTATAGGAATAATGTATGAGAATTAGGACTTGAGTTGAGTTGAGTTAGAGTTGGAATTGGAATTGGAATTAGGAGTGAAGGATCGACACACTTCACTATCGCGGAGCTAGACTGAACACGTCTGCTCTTGAAGCCGGACTGACTCTGAGGCCAGGTAGGCACGTCTGTGCGAGTCGCTGGCTGAAGGCGGACTGATGCAAGCGTCCGCTCTGCCTTGCCTCCTTCGTTCGGAGTGGGGATAGCTGACGCTGCAGTCTCTTTGTTCTTCAGTTGTCGGAGTGGGAGAACCGCTGACGCAGCAGCGTCTTCGCTCCCGGGGACTGCACGTGCATTTCTGCTGACGCTGCAGTCTCGTGGCTGTCCTATTGCCCTCTACGAGCGTGGGACTGCTGATGCAGCAGTCTTTGGACTTCTCGACGTTTCTAGAAGCTTCTAGATGCTTCCAGAGTGATGCAATACTTTATTGCATTATGTGTCGTGGTGATGGGTTGAAACTGAGGTAAGGTGTTGATCAAGGTGAAGTTATGGTGATGGGTAAAGACGGAGATAAGGATTAGAACAATAGAATAATGAGATCTTAATACTATGCTCTTATGTCTAGGGGACGGTGTATGGATCTTATGCAGATCAGACCTTGTATACATTGTCACGTCCGCTGACGTGTTGACGCCTTTCAGCGTCTGTATTATAGTCAAGATACTAGGTTATATTAATAGTTATAAGTACACAGATTATGTAACACGAACACCTAGTCTTAAGATCCTTACATATATAATTTTACTTACCTTTTTATACTTACCTTATACCTGGAATACTTACCGAGCAGTTGACCAAAGTTCTGTATTTTATATTGCATATTTAGTATTTTTAATAACATATTAAAGATTTTATGTTTCTGTTACGATGAACGCGCGAGCGCCTGAGACGCTCGCCAGTACGCTTCACGCGCTAGCGCGCCCCACCACTGTACAGCGGCGCGCCCCACTGCGTCGCTTCCCCCACTCCACCGGCGGCCAGTCGAACGCAGCGAGCGTGCTGAGCAGTCGGGCAGATTCGCTTCTCGACTACGAGCGAGCACAGGCCTCCTTCCGAGCCTGTCTCCTCTCTCCGATTTTCTCCGGTTCTAGTACTTAGAAATATTCCGACGTTGTATCTCATAGAGTTGTACTCTACAGTTTGCTTCAAATATATTTTATTTCCTGAATCTTAAGCCTAGAGTCACATTTATTCACGGGATCCCAGTTCGCCGTTTATTATATTTTATTTCAACTTCGAGTTCCATTTTCGAATCTTCGAAAGTTCTACGAGTAGAACAATCTCCATTCTTCGCATCGAACGAGCAGCTTCGCCGCTCGCAACGCATTCAAACAGTAATTTTCATTACTTCATCAACGAACGCAACGTTCGCATCGAACGAGCCGCTACGCCGCTCGCAACGATTAAATCAGCAATTATCATTGCTACTTATAACGCAAACCAGCAGTTCTCACTGCTTATTCTACAATCGAACGATTCCATCGCTCGCAACAATTGAACGGACGCATCGTTCACTACGTGGATTCATCGTACGCTTTAGCGAGCGTCTTCATATGCAGCAAGGAGAAGCTGAACCTCATCGTACGCTGTAGCGGGCGTTATCGTATGCTGCAAGGAAAAGCTGAAACGCATCGTACGCTTGAGCGAGCGTCTACGTATGCGGTCCGTCGCTTCCTTCTCATCACGACATCGAGGAAGCTCCTCCGCAGACAATTCTTCATAGTATTAACGGCGTTCTTCTCGGTGAGTCCGATTATATTGTATACGCGTGAAATTGTCAAGACTGTAGCTTCGCGGTTCCCGATTCAGACGTGGAAGTACTCGCCGCGTGGTTTCAAAGCTGGAATAATTTCGTGTACGTTTCTATCCGTGTCGCGGTCGGTGAATTTATATATTTTTAACCGTCCGACGTCCCGGGACGTAACAGCCTCGTCGAAAACGATTCGTAACGGCTCATTTCGAAACGGGCGGACCTCGGCGCGTAACGTGGGGATAAGGCCGCGAATGAAACTGTCTATAGTGAGGGTGTCGATATCGTCGACGTTGGTCCCGTCGCGGTGGCAATCGAGGATCGCGGTGCGTAAGTCTTTTACGCGACTGATAAAGTCAAGCACGTGTTCGGTAGGCCGCTGCGAGATGCTTGCCAGTTCGCCTCGGTACTGGTCAACGAAACGATGGGGACTCAGCACGTCTTTAAGACGGCTGCAGAGGTCTGAAATAGTGGAGCAATCTTCGTCCTCCACGGCCGCGTAGGCGCGACCGCGGAGCTTGTTGCAGACGAGTTTGGTCAGCGTGTGTTCTGCGTACGCGGGTATGACCTCGCGTGCGCGTTTGCACGCTCGGATGAATTGTAGGACGGTCATATTACTGCCATCGAAGGTGGGTATGAATTCTACTGCTTGCTTAACAGTGAAATTCACAGGGTCTGGGCGAGGAGCTTCGGTGTCACGTCCGTCACTGTGTTTTTGTTACAGGTACCAGGAGAGAGAAAAGAGAACAGTGACAGACGGACGGTTGAGATATTATGATTAAAATGAGGAGTGGTCTTTCGTGCCGAGACAGCCGCGGGCTGTCATATGCACTAGGACAACCGATATTGCTATGGATGCAGTCAAGAAAAGAACGTCCGACGCGGTTACAAGAAGTGTCCCGACAAGAATCACGCGCGAGATAATGCAACGAGAACGGTGAGTTTACAGGATTCAGCAATTATACAAGTTATTATACGACTCACCGCAATGTTGTATTAACGCCTAATAATATTGTTGCAGCAGGAACTGGCGGTACTGACAGTAGGTGTCGTACATCGGATCTTCTATACAGATGTCCTCGAGGTGGGGAAGATCTGGCAAAGTTGCTGCTGCTCGGTTCGGGACGACGTTAGTGGCCTTGGATGCTGGCCGCAAGACGACACGTTGATGAGCTGGCAGAGGAACGTCACGGATGATTCGGCAACGGACCCTGGGAACGATGATCGTGTCTCGGCTGTCGTCGTCGTCGGCTATGTCGATCACCTCTGGACAATCGACCGGATGTAGAACTGGCGTCGGAGCTCGCGAGAGGTCCGCGTGGTTGACCTCTTTAGGAGGGTTGCAAGGGCAACCGTATACAGAAACGTAATCGGACGCGTCACACGGAATGTGCTCGGTGGTTCCCAGAAGTTCTGTCCACTCGGTAGTGGCAATGATTTGATCGAGCACCGCTTTATTTCTCAACGCGCGTCTCAATTTAGCAAGTTGATACTTGCGTCCCGCTCGACGTGGGCGTCGCATGGGTAAGGAATAGTAATGATGGAATATTAATAATATAATGAAAATGAACTTCCACTTGTTATTAACCTTTTTGGTAGTTAACTCGCTTCACGTCTATAGTGGCGGCTCAGCGTTTCCACTGCGCACTTTAGACCAATTCTAGACGTGGCACGAGAACTTCTCTATGACTCGCTTCAAATTCCTTATTGGCGGCTCAGCGTTTCCACTGCGCACTTTAGACCAAGTCCGGATATGTCACGAGTTTAATATATTCGATGCAAGAACTGAATTGGAAGATGGTGTTGAACTAACACAAGAATAACAAGATCGAAGCACTGGTATAACAACGATATATTAAATAAGAACTGGTAAGTACACTGGTATACAATATGTAAGTAGTATTATAATAGGAGTAGTAATTGGATTAATGAATAATGGATATTGTAATATGTTATAGGATTAATGTATGAGAATTAGGACTTGAGTTGAGTTGAGTTAGAGTTGGAATTGGAATTGGAATTAGGAGTGAAGGATCGACACACTTCACTTTCGCGGAGCTAGACTGAACACGTCTGCTCTTGAAGTCGGAAGAAGCCGGACTGGCGGCTGAGGCCAGGTAGGCACGTCTGTGCGAGTCGCTGGCTGAAGGCGGACTGATGCAAGCGTCCGCTCTGCCTTGCCTCCTTCGTTCGGAGTGGGGATAGCTGACGCTGCAGTCTCTTTGTTCTTCAGTCGTCGGAGTGGGAGAACCGCTGACGCAGCAGCGTCTTCGCTCCCGGGGACTGCACGTGCATTTCTGCTGACGCTGCAGTCTCGTGGCTGTCCTATTGCCCTCTACGAGCGTGGGACTGCTGATGCAGCAGTCTTTGGACTTCTCGACGTTTCTAGAAGCTTCTAGATGCTTCCAGAGTGATGCAATACTTTATTGCATTATGTGTCGTGGTGATGGGTTGAAACTGAGGTAAGGTGTTGATCGAGGTGAAGTTATGGTGATGGGTAGAGACGGAGATAAGGATTAGAACAATAGAATATATGAGATCTTAATATTATGTTCTTATGTCTAGGGGACGGTGTATGGATCTTATGTAGATCAGACCTTGTATACATAGTGTGTGTACAAGGCCAACGTCGTACATCGGACGACGTAACACCTCCCAACGCGGAAAAGAAATTTCTTACAAGGAAGAAATTTCTCGCTCAACACTCGACCACACACTCATTCATGCGATGCATCGTCCGGGGGTACTCCGCGCAGGGAGCACAGTTCTCGGCGAGTATTTCCTATATTTGTACGAAACACTGGTCGCACTGAAATGTTGTCGGTGTCGGCACGTGGGGCTGGGGCTGGTTTTGTAATGTCCGACAAGTCGTATTCGCAATGTTCATTTTTCGACTGTCTTTTCTCGGGGTTTAGGGTGGGTGGGGAATCACTTTGTTCACTAACACTTTTGTCTTTTCTTATCTGTGTCCAGATGAGTGTCACGTTTCGCTGACGCGGGGTTTGCGTTGGATTATTCGGCGCACGCTTGAGTTTGTTTGCATGTACAATCTTAAAATGGTTCCCTACTTTAATTTTTACATTGTTTGAGTCTAGGATGTCGCAAATTACGTGAGGACCCGTATATTGCGCATCGAATTTGCCTTTGCGGGGTTCTTTGAGTAGGAATACTTGTTCTATATCTTCCGGTGGTCGAAGGAGATTTTGCCGATGCTGGGCTTCGAATTTCGCTCGCTTATTCCCATAGGGGTATCCTTTATCGCGAGGGTACTCGGATTTATATTTCTTTCTTCCTGACGCGTATTTCGCTGTAGCGCAGAGATTAATTTTATCGTATTCGTTTCGCTTCGCATGGCAACGTGCAGATGGAAGTTGAAAGGAATCGAGTTTCTGTGGATCATCAAAGATATGATTTCGAAGTAAGTTATGAAGTTCTTTTACTTTGGAGGCTTTGATATCCTTCTCTGGTTTAGAACTGTCACTGGGTTTATTGTGCAATATAGAACAGACCTGCTTACATATGGGTCTTGAAGATCTTTGATTGTCGTAGGAATGGAGTTGGTCTTGGAATTGATCGGGCTGGTTACCGGAGTTAGTATAAAAGTCGGGCTGGTTACCGGAGTTAGTATAAAGATCGGGCTGGTTACCGGAGTTAGAATAAGAATCGGGCTGGTTACCGGAGTTAGTATGAGAATCGGGCTGGTTACCGGAGTTAGTATAAGGATCGGGCTGGTTACCGGAGTTAGTATAAGAATCGGGCTGGTTACCGGAGTTAGTAAGGTCGGGATGGTTACCGAATGCGTCGGGATGATACCCGGAATTAGAAAGGTCGGGATGGTTACCGAATACGTCGGGATGATACCCGGAATTAGAAAGGTCGGGATGGTTACCGAATACGTCGGGATGATACCCGGAATTGGATAGGTCGGGATGGTTACCGAATGCGTCGGGATGATACCCGGGATTAGAATGGTCGGGATGGTTACCGAATACGTCGGGATGATACCCGGAATTAGAAAGGTCGGGATGGTTACCGAATACGTCGGGATGGTTCCCGGAATTAGAAAGGTCGGGAGAGTACGACTCGATTTCTTCCATCTCCAATGGGGGCAATCGAAATGAAACTCTTTCCGACGAGGTGTTAAAACACCGGAGGCTCGCTTTGCCTTTACGATTGGTGACGACGCAGTCACCCAGGAATACATCCGGCGCTACATTAACACGGCGGATATATCCCTGTTTGGGTCCTTCGACGTCGACCGCTATGCACGCAACGGTACGAGGTTCGAGGACGAATTCTTCGGATTTCGGAGGAGTCTTTGTTCGGACTCGATCCTCACGCTCCACGACCCGACTTCCCGCAGTGTACTCCGATATCTCTCGAGTCTCCTTCGATTCCGGCCGGCTTTTCACGGCGTTTTTCTCTAGGGAGTACTCGATCGAATCCCGAGGAGGCATTGAAATAACCTCCGTCACCGGAGCTCTGCAAGGTCTGACCGCGGGTGCACGAGGATTTGAGGATGACACTCGAACGTTCCTTGCCGAATGTTCCTCACGCTTGGCGGCTAGAGTTTTAACGAGATCGTTGGTCATAGACGAAGGCATTGAAATAACCTCTGCTGCCAATTCATCGCGGGGCTCAGCCGTGGGCGCGCAAGGGTTCGAGAAGGGAACCCGAATGTTTCCTATCGTTATGTATTCATTCGCAAAGGAGATCTCGGCTCCTCTTCTGAAGAAGGGAGAACCGAGGATTCCGTCGATGTTAATTGGGTGTTACGTCGTCCGATGTACGACGTTGGCCTTGTACATACACTATGTATTCAAGGTCTGATCTACATAAGATCCACACACCGTCCCCTAGACATAAGAACATAGTATTAAGATTTCAATATTCTATTGTTCTAATCCTTATCTCCGTCTCTATCCATCACCATAACTTCACCTTGATCAACACCTTACCTCAGTTTCAACCCATCACCACGACACATAATGCAATAAAGTATTGCATCACTCTGGAAGCATCTAGAAGCTTCTAGAAACGTCGAGAAGTCCAAAGACTGCTGCATCAGCAGTCCCACGCTCGTAGAGGGCAATAGGACAGCCACGAGACTGCACCGTCAGCAGAAATGCACGTGCAGTCCCCGGGAGCGAAGACGCTGCTGCGTCAGCGGTTCTCCCACTCCGACGACTGAAGAACAAAGAGACTGCAGCGTCAGCCATCCCCACTCCGAACGAAGGAGGCAAGGCAGAGCAGGCGCTTGCAGCAGTCCGCCTTCAGACAGCGACTCGAACGGTCCGCTCCAAGCGAGCGACTCGCACGGACGTGCCAGTCCGGCTTCTTCCGACTTCAAGAGCAGACGTGTTCAGTCTAGCTCCGCGATAGTGAAGTGTGTCGATCCTTCACTCCTAATTCCAATTCCAATTCCAACTCTAACTCAACTCAACTCAAGTCCTAATTCTCATACGTTATTCCTATAACATATTACAATATCCATTATTCATTAATCCAATTACTACACCTATTATAATACTACTTACATATTGTATACCAGTGTACTTACCAGTTCTTATTTAATATATCGTTGTTATACCAGTGCTTCGATCTTGTTATTCTTGTGTTAGTTCAACACCATCTTCCAATTCAGTTCTTGCATCGAATATATTAAACTCGTGACATATCCGGACTTGGTCTAAAGTGCGCAGTGGAAACGCTGAGCCGCCAATAAGGAATTTGAAGCGAGTCATAGAGAAGTTCTCGTGCCACGTCTAGAATTGTTCTAAAGTGCGCAGTGGAAACGCTGAGCCGCCACTATAGACGTGAAGCGAGTTAACTACCAAAAAGGTTAATAACAAGTGGAAGTTCATTTTCATTATATTATTAATATTCCATCATTACTATTCCTTACCCATGCGACGCCCACGTCGAGCGGGACGCAAGTATCAACTTGCTAAATTGAGACGCGCGTTGAGAAATAAAGCGGTGCTCGATCAAATCATCGCCACTACCGAGTGGACCGAACTTCTGGGAACCACCGAGCACATTCCGTGTGACGCGTCCGATTACGTTTCTGTATACGGTTGCCCTTGCAACCCTCCTAAAGAGGTCAACCACGCGGACCTCTCGCGAGCTCCGACGCCAGTTCTACATCCGGTCGATTGTCCAGAGGTGATCGACATAGCCGACGACGACGACAGCCGAGACACGATCATCGTTCCCAGGGTCCGTTGCCGAATCATCCGTGACGTTCCTCTGCCAGCTCATCAACGTGTCGTCTTGCGGCCAGCATCCAAGGCCACTAACGTCGTCCCGAACCGAGCAGCAGCAACTCTGCCAGATCTTCCCCACCTCGAGGACATCTGTATAGAAGATCCGATGTACGACACCTACTGTCAGTACCGCCAGTTCCTGCTGCAACAATATTATTAGGCGTTAATACAACATTGCGGTGAGTCGTATAATATCTTGTATAATTGTTGAATCCTGTAAACTCACCGTTCTCGTTGCATCCTCTCGCGCGCGATTCTTGTCGGGACACTCCTTGTAACCGCGTCGGACGTTCTTTTCTTGACTGCATCCATAGCAATATCGGTTGTCCTAGTGCATATGACAGCCCGCGGCTGTCTCGGCACGAAAGACCACTCCTCATTTTAATCATAATATCTCAACCGTCCGTCTGTCACTGTTCTCTTTTCTCTCTCCTGGTACCTGTAACAAAAACACAGTGACGGACGTGACAAATTTGGCGCAGTCGGTAGGACATCGAAGTGGTCGCCGATATTTGCATTAACAAGCCCCGACGCGTGTCAGTGCGAAGTTCACATTTCTTAAATCCCATTTATATCTTTCAAAATGTCTCGCCCAATCACGCGATCTCAAAGGGATCTCCGAGCAGATCCTAACGCAGACCTTCCTCCAATGACCGAGGAAGAGTTACTCCTTTACGCGCAAGACCTCGCCCGTAGAGAGCAATATCTCAAAGAAGAAACTGATTTTATTGCCAAATTGCGTCTCAAATATGAAGAAGACGCACAAAACCAAAAGAATATGCTCGACGAAATACGAAAAGAGCTTCATAACATCCAAATCACGAGTCAAACCCTACGTCAACAATCGCCTACACCAGGCCCTAGTAACGTCTCTAATATGCGGGAACCTTCACCGCCAGAGCCACGCGAAATCCCACAGTATGAACCTACTGGTAATTTCGCTCTAAAACAAGCCGCCGAGCTTGTCCCTAGATTCGACGGAACTTCGTCTTCCGTCCTACAATTCATACGTGCATGCAAACGCGCGCGTGACACCGTACCGGCCACTGCAGAGCGTGCCCTCACAAAATTGCTCTGCAATAAACTCCACGATCGTGCTTATGCCGCTATAGAAGGCCAGCACATATTCACAATTTCTGCACTATGCGAGAAATTACGAACAGTACTGGGCCCATACAAATTCGTGGACCAGTACCGTGGCGATCTCGCGAGTGTACTCCAAGCTCCAAACGAGCACATCCTAGACTTCATCAATCGCGTTAAAGACCTTCGAACCGCGATTCAAGATGCCACAGATATTGGCCTTGATTACGAAGAACTAGATCGCTTCGTAGTAGATTGTTTTCTACGAGGTCTCCTTCCCCAGCTGCGTGCCGAAGTGCTTCATTGCCCTTCGCGAAATCCTGCCACTGTTTTCGAAGCAGCCATCTCTGCTTACAGGCAGTATGAGTCAGACCAGACTCGTCGACGAGAACTGATCCGCGAAGAAAAACGAGTCAGCTTCTCTGATAACCGGCCGTATCGCCAGCGTTCCACGTACGAGTCCGCTCGTGACATTCCAGAGCGAACTCAAGAACGCCGCGATAACAGACCGGACTCGTCTCAGCAGTCCTCGAGAAATTTAAACCGGGACTCTTATCGCTCCCCGACGCCGCAACGGCGATGGGAAAATAATCCTCGCGGCCAAAACACGTACCGCGATGGTCGCACAGATCGCCCCTCAAGCCCTAACAAATTTTGCAACTACTGCAAAGTCCCCGGGCACGATATTCACGAGTGCCGTAAGCGCACTTTCAATAATAATAGGAGGTCGGGAAACGAGTCCGGCCTCCCGACCGAAGCCAACCCAAGGCGGGAGGCCGCATCTTCAACCCAAACTACAGCCCGCACCCAAACAGCTATCCGGACGAACGACCAGTCCGACGATTCGTCTCAGCAGTAAATCTTGCTGCAGACTCACCAATTCCGCGCGTAAAAATCTCCGCCCCTCAATTACAAAAGAAGTGTGAATTTTTGTTGGACACGGGTTCGGAGATCAATTTAATTCGTGCGTCATGTCTAGAACCAAATCTACCTATAGATTATACGAACACTATAGAAGTCCAAGGAATAACCGAGGGATCCATTCCAACTCTCGGTCAAATTAAAATACACTTACAGGGTCAAAACCCTATCGAATTTCATGTCTTGGAAGAAAACTTCCCAATTAACATCGACGGAATCCTCGGTTCTCCCTTCTTCAGAACAGGAGCCGAGATCTCCTTTGCGAATCAATCCATAACAATAGGAAACATTCGGGTTCCCTTCTCGAACCCTTGCGCGCCCACGGCTGAGCCTCGCGATGAATTGGCAGCAGAGGTTATTTCAATGCCTTCGTCTATGACCAACGATCTCGTTAAAACTCCAGCCGCCAAGCGTGAGGAACATTCGGCAAGGAACGTTCGAGTGTCTTCCTCAAATCCTCGTGCACCCGCGGTCAGACCTTGCAGAGCCCCGGTGACGGAGGTTATTTCAATGCCTCCTCGGGATTCGATCGAGTACTCCCTAGAGAAAAACGCAGTGAAAAGCCGGCCGGAATCGAAGGAGACTCGAGAGATATCGGAGTACACTGCGAGAAGTCGGATCGTGGAGCGTGAGGATCGAGTCCGAACAAAGACTCCTCCGAAATCCGAAGAATTCGTCCTCGAACCTCGTACCGTTGCGTGCATAGCGGTCAAAGTCGAAGGACCTAAACAGGGATATATCCGCCGTGTTAATGTAGCGCCGGATGTATTCCTGGGTGACTGCGTTGTCACCAATCGTAAAGGCAAAGCGAGCCTCCGGTGTTTTAACACCTCGTCGGAAAGAGTTTCATTTCGATTGCCCCCATTGGAGATGGAAGAAATCGAGTCGTACTCTTCCGACCTTTCTACTTCCGGGTATCGTCCCGACGCATTCGGTAACCATCCCGACCTTTCTAATTCCGGGTATCATCCCGACGCATTCGGTAACCATCCCGACCTTTCTAATTCCGGGTATCATCCCGACGTATTCGGTAACCATCCCGACCTTTCTAATTCCGGGTATCATCCCGACGCATTCGGTAACCATCCCGACATTACTAACTCCGGTAACCAGCCCGATTCTTATACTAACTCCGGTAACCAGCCCGATCATTATACTAACTCCGGTAACCAGCCCGATAAAACCAAGGTCAGAATGACCTATTCCATCGCAAATTCCCACGAAGCTCGCGTGAAAGAGCTATTAGAAACTATCCCCATGGATCATCTCAGCGGCGACGAAATGGACCATGTTAAATCTTTGTTAGAAAAGCACAATGATCTTTTCCATCTCCAAGGGGATCGTTTGGGAAAAACAAATGCGGTGACTCACAGAATCATCACGACGGATGATATTCCAATCCATGTTAAACAGTATCGCTACCCACCAATCCACAAGGACGAAATCAACAAACAAATGTCCGAACTCTTACGGAATGACATAGTCGTTCCATCTAACTCACCTTATAATTCCCCCTTGTGGATTGTTCCTAAGAAAGCGGACGCCGAGGGTAACAAAAAATGGCGCATGGTAATCGATTACCGCGCATTAAACGAGAAATCGGTGGCCGACGCGTACCCGCTACCTAGCATTAACGAAATCCTAGATCAGTTAGGCAGCGCCGCATACTTCAGTGTGTTTGACTTAGCCAGCGGATTCCATCAGATAGGAATGGAGAAGGAGGATGCCGCGAAGACCGCCTTCTCCACGCCTTTCGGCCACTACGAATTCAACAGAATGCCATTCGGTCTCCGTAATGCTCCGGCTACCTTCCAAAGATTAATGGACACAGTCCTCTGCGGCCTACAAGGCAACGAACTCTTCGTGTACCTCGATGATATCGTGATCTACGCGCGTTCACTAGAAGAACATTATGCCAAATTCAATAAACTAGCCCGCCGACTGCGCGGAGCCAACCTCAAATTACAGCCCTCGAAATGCGGCTTCCTTCATAAGGAAGTGGCATACCTGGGACATCAGATTAGTCAAGACGGCGTCAGACCATGTCCAAAGAAAATTAATGCCGTACAAAATTTCCCACGACCTAAGAACGCGAAAAACGTGCGCGAATTTCTAGGCCTTGCAGGGTACTACCGCAAATTTATTAATGACTTCGCTAAAATCTCCAAACCCCTAACCCAACTCCTCGCCAAAGAGCACAATTTCGAATGGGGTCCAAAACAAGAAAAGGCCTTCGAAGACCTACGACAAGCTCTGTGTGACGAACCGGTCCTTCAATACCCGGATTTCGATAAGCCGTTCAACGTCACCTGCGATGCATCTGGTTATGCCATCGGCGCCGTACTAAGCCAAGGCGAAGTAGGCAAGGATCGTCCCGTTGCCTATGCCTCAAGGATCCTGCAGGGCGCTGAAGTGAACTATTCTACAATAGAGAAGGAGTGCTTAGCAATAATATTCGCAGTACAGTATTTTAGACCATATATTTACGGCCGAAAATTTACACTAATCACAGACCATAAACCGCTGGTCTGGATGACGTCAGTAAAAGACCCTACGTCGCGCCTCCTCAGATGGCGCCTAAAACTGGCCGAGTTTGAATATAAAGTCGTCTACAAACCTGGAAAAGCGAATTCTAACGCTGATGCCCTCTCCCGAAACCCAGTTACGTTGCCCCTCTCATGGAGCACCCCTGGAGGCACATCGCCGCCAAGAGCACCGTTATCAAATCCAGGAACCCCTCTCTTCGATAACCGCCGAAGGAGATGGGCCGACTCGCATCTTATGCCACCGCCTCAGTCAATTCCCCCGAGGAAGAGGAAATCATCGTCAAACTCAACATCTGAACCACCATCGAAAACGCCACCACGCCCTAGGGCGAGTTCAGATGACGACAGCCTTTTGGTATCACCACCCCTAGTACCCGCCTCCAGTCAAGAGGAGTCACCCATAACAGGACTAGAGGACATTTTAACCGCCGTCCCCAGCCTAATTCCCCAACCAACGGGACCAAACTGGCTCGATGAAGAAGAAGAAACCTTACCCTCCGAGGACGAGGAAGAAGATGAGGAGCCAAGACGACAAGGGAGAATAACGTACCTCCGCGACCGACTAATTATGAGGAAAGATAATTTAGTATGTTTCACAACCCTGGATGGTCAACCTATAGACCCAGGAGCCGTAGACCTCCATAGACAAAGGAAACTGTCCGACGGTCGAGATCTGACCTTATTCAAAGCAAAGATAAGTAATTTCGGTAGCAACAAGCTGATACAGATACCCATCAAACCATCCCTGACTCACGAGGTTTCAACTGACGACCTAAAAGAATGTTTCCGGACATTACTTGATGTAGCCAACGAACTCAGACTGCGAACATTTTCAATCTCTAAAACCTATATAGATGACAATTCCATGGAGTACGTCTCGAACCTCCTCATCGCAACATTCGAAGACACCCCCGTACACATATTCTTCTGCGCAAACGAAATCCAGATACCGGCCGAAGATAGATGGAATGATATTATCGCAGAAAATCACGTCTCCGCGTACGCAGGGCACAAAGGAATTACAAAAACCCTGAAGAGAATCCGCGAAAGATATTGGTGGAGCGGTATGAAGATCCAGATAACGAACTACGTTAATAACTGCCTCAGTTGCCAACGTAATAAACTGACCAGGGTAAAAACGCGCCTGCCGATGAGAATAACGGATACACCCGGTAGAGCGTTCGATAAGGTGTCCATGGACATTGTAGGGCCCCTTCCAACAACCAACGACGGAAACACATACATCTTAACCATACAGGATTTATTAACGAAACACTCAACTGCAATCCCTCTTAAATCCGCCGATGCCATCAGCACTGCGGACGCATTTATAAACAATTTTATCTGCCGTTTCGGAACACCTAAAGCCATCCTAACGGATCAAGGAGCGAATTTCACAAGTTCCCTGATGAAGGCCATCGCAAAACGATTCAGAATAACTCGGCTGCAAACAACAGCCTTCCACCCTCAAAGCAACGGGTCAATCGAAAGATCCCACCACGTCTTAGCAGAATACCTGAAGCAATACGTCCACAAAAACAACTGGGACAAATGGGTCGATTTAGCAATGTTTAGTTACAATACAAGTGTCCACGAGGGCACAGATTTCACGCCGCACGAGTTAGTATTCGGCTCTTTGGCGCGAGTCCCATCCGCCGATTCCTACTCCTACGAATGCGAAAACGACTCCTATACCCACTACCTCTCCCAATTGCAAAGAAAGATAACCGAAACCCAGATTCGCGCGCGCGGAAACTTAGTCTCCGCGAAAAGAAAATCCAAATCATACTACGATAGAAGAATTAACCCGGTAGAATTCAAGGTGGGAGAACAAGTATTCCTACTCAAAGAACCCTGCAAGGGCAAATTCGATGCGCAATATACGGGTCCTCACGAAATTTGCGACATCCTAGACTCAAACAATGTAAAAATCAAAGTAGGGAACCATTTTAAGATTGTACATGCAAACAAACTCAAGCGTGCGCCGAATAATCCAACGCAAAACCCGCGTCAGCGAAACGTGACACTCATCTGGACGCAGATAAGAAAAGACAAAAGTGACAGTGACACCAGTGATTCCCCACCCACCCAAAACCCAACTATGCAAAATGAACAAAGCGAAATAAATTACAAAACCAGCCCCAGCCCCACGTGCCGACACCGACAACATTTCAGTGCGACCAGTGTTTCGTACAAATATAAGAAATACTCGCCGAGAACTGTGCTCCCTGCGCGGAGTACCTCCGGACGATGCGTCGCATGAATGAGTGTGATATCGAGTGTTGAGCGAGAAATTTCTTCCTTGTAAGAAATTTCTTTTCCGCGTTGGGAGGTGTTACGTCGTCCGATGTACGACGTTGGCCTTGTACATACACTATGTATTCAAGGTCTGATCTACATAAGATCCACACACCGTCCCCTAGACATAAGAACATAGTATTAAGATTTCAATATTCTATTGTTCTAATCCTTATCTCCGTCTCTATCCATCACCATAACTTCACCTTGATCAACACCTTACCTCAGTTTCAACCCATCACCACGACACATAATGCAATAAAGTATTGCATCACTCTGGAAGCATCTAGAAGCTTCTAGAAACGTCGAGAAGTCCAAAGACTGCTGCATCAGCAGTCCCACGCTCGTAGAGGGCAATAGGACAGCCACGAGACTGCACCGTCAGCAGAAATGCACGTGCAGTCCCCGGGAGCGAAGACGCTGCTGCGTCAGCGGTTCTCCCACTCCGACGACTGAAGAACAAAGAGACTGCAGCGTCAGCCATCCCCACTCCGAACGAAGGAGGCAAGGCAGAGCAGGCGCTTGCAGCAGTCCGCCTTCAGACAGCGACTCGAACGGTCCGCTCCAAGCGAGCGACTCGCACGGACGTGCCAGTCCGGCTTCTTCCGACTTCAAGAGCAGACGTGTTCAGTCTAGCTCCGCGATAGTGAAGTGTGTCGATCCTTCACTCCTAATTCCAATTCCAATTCCAACTCTAACTCAACTCAACTCAAGTCCTAATTCTCATACGTTATTCCTATAACATATTACAATATCCATTATTCATTAATCCAATTACTACACCTATTATAATACTACTTACATATTGTATACCAGTGTACTTACCAGTTCTTATTTAATATATCGTTGTTATACCAGTGCTTCGATCTTGTTATTCTTGTGTTAGTTCAACACCATCTTCCAATTCAGTTCTTGCATCGAATATATTAAACTCGTGACATATCCGGACTTGGTCTAAAGTGCGCAGTGGAAACGCTGAGCCGCCAATAAGGAATTTGAAGCGAGTCATAGAGAAGTTCTCGTGCCACGTCTAGAATTGTTCTAAAGTGCGCAGTGGAAACGCTGAGCCGCCACTATAGACGTGAAGCGAGTTAACTACCAAAAAGGTTAATAACAAGTGGAAGTTCATTTTCATTATATTATTAATATTCCATCATTACTATTCCTTACCCATGCGACGCCCACGTCGAGCGGGACGCAAGTATCAACTTGCTAAATTGAGACGCGCGTTGAGAAATAAAGCGGTGCTCGATCAAATCATCGCCACTACCGAGTGGACCGAACTTCTGGGAACCACCGAGCACATTCCGTGTGACGCGTCCGATTACGTTTCTGTATACGGTTGCCCTTGCAACCCTCCTAAAGAGGTCAACCACGCGGACCTCTCGCGAGCTCCGACGCCAGTTCTACATCCGGTCGATTGTCCAGAGGTGATCGACATAGCCGACGACGACGACAGCCGAGACACGATCATCGTTCCCAGGGTCCGTTGCCGAATCATCCGTGACGTTCCTCTGCCAGCTCATCAACGTGTCGTCTTGCGGCCAGCATCCAAGGCCACTAACGTCGTCCCGAACCGAGCAGCAGCAACTCTGCCAGATCTTCCCCACCTCGAGGACATCTGTATAGAAGATCCGATGTACGACACCTACTGTCAGTACCGCCAGTTCCTGCTGCAACAATATTATTAGGCGTTAATACAACATTGCGGTGAGTCGTATAATATCTTGTATAATTGTTGAATCCTGTAAACTCACCGTTCTCGTTGCATCCTCTCGCGCGCGATTCTTGTCGGGACACTCCTTGTAACCGCGTCGGACGTTCTTTTCTTGACTGCATCCATAGCAATATCGGTTGTCCTAGTGCATATGACAGCCCGCGGCTGTCTCGGCACGAAAGACCACTCCTCATTTTAATCATAATATCTCAACCGTCCGTCTGTCACTGTTCTCTTTTCTCTCTCCTGGTACCTGTAACAAAAACACAGTGACGGACGTGACATGGGAAGTTTTCTTCCAAGACATGAAATTCGATAGGGTTTTGACCCTGTAAGTGTATTTTAATTTGACCGAGAGTTGGAATGGATCCCTCGGTTATTCCTTGGACTTCTATAGTGTTTGTATGATCTATAGGTAGATTTGGTTCTAGACTTGACGCACGAATTAAATTGATCTCCGAACCCGTGTCTAGCAAAAATTCACACTTCTTTTGTAATTGAGGGGCGGAGATTTTTACGCGCGGAATTGGTGAGTCTGCAGCAAGATTTACTGCTGAGACGAATCGTCGGACTGGTCGTTCGTCCGGATAGTTGTTTGGGTGCGGGCTGTAGTTTGGGTTGAAGATGCGGCCTCCCGCCTTGGGTTGGCTTCGGTCGGGAGGCCGGACTCGTTTCCCGACCTCCTATTATTATTAAAAGCGCGCTTACGGCACTCGTGAATATCGTGCCCGGGGAATATGCAGTAGTTGCAAAATTTGTTAGAGCTTGAAGGGCGATCTGTGCGACCATCGCGGTACGTGTTTTGGTCGCGAGGATTATTTTCCCATCGCCGTTGCGGCGTCGGGGAGCGATAAGAGTCCCGGTTTAAGTTTCTCGAGGACTGCTGAGACGAGTCCGGTCTGTTATCGCGGCGTTCTTGAGTTCGCTCTGGAATGTCACGAGCGGACTCGTACGTGGAACGCTGGCGATACGGCCGGTTATCAGAGAAGCTGACTCGTTTTTCTTCGCGGATCAGTTCTCGTCGACGAGTCTGGTCTGACTCATACTGCCTGTAAGCAGAGATGGCTGCTTCGAAAACAGTGGCAGGATTTCGCGAAGGGCAATGAAGCACTTCGGCACGCAGCTGGGGAAGGAGACCTCGTAGAAAACAATCTACTACGAAGCGATCTAGTTCTTCGTAATCAAGGCCAATATCTGTGGCATCTTGAATCGCGGTTCGAAGGTCTTTAACGCGATTGATGAAGTCTAAGATGTGCTCGTTTGGAGCTTGGAGTACACTCGCGAGATCGCCACGGTACTGGTCCACGAATTTGTATGGGCCCAGTACTGTACGTAACTTTTCGCATAGTGCAGAAATTGTGGATATGTGCTCGCCTTCTATAGCGGCATAAGCACGATCGTGGAGTTTATTGCAGAGCAATTTCGTGAGGGCACGCTCTGCAGTGGCCGGTACGGTGTCACGCGCGCGTTTGCATGCACGTATGAATTGTAGGACGGAAGACGAAGTTCCGTCGAATCTAGGGACAAGCTCGGCGGCTTGTTTTAGAGCGAAATTGCCAGTAGGTTCATACTGTGGGATTTCGCGTGGCTCTGGCGGTGAAGGTTCCCGCATATTAGAGACGTTACTAGGGCCTGGTGTAGGCGATTGTTGACGTAGGGTTTGACTCGTGATTTGGATGTTGCGAAGCTCTTTTCGTATTTCGTCGAGCATATTCTTTTGGTTTTGTGCGTCTTCTTCATATTTGAGACGCAATTTGGCAATAAAATCAGTTTCCTCTTTGAGATATTGCTCTCTACGGGCGAGGTCTTGCGCATAAAGGAGTAACTCTTCCTCGGTCATTGGAGGAAGGTCTGCGTTAGGATCTGCTCGGAGATCCTTTTGAGATCGCGTGATTGGGCGAGACATTTTGAAAGATATAAATGGGATTTAAGAAATGTGAACTTCGTACTGACACGCGTCGGGGCTTGTTAATGCAAATATCGGCGACCACTTCGATGTCCTACCGACTGCGCCAAATTTGTCACGTCCGTCACTGTGTTTTTGTTACAGGTACCAGGAGAGAGAAAAGAGAACAGTGACAGACGGACGGTTGAGATATTATGATTAAAATGAGGAGTGGTCTTTCGTGCCGAGACAGCCGCGGGCTGTCATATGCACTAGGACAACCGATATTGCTATGGATGCAGTCAAGAAAAGAACGTCCGACGCGGTTACAAGAAGTGTCCCGACAAGAATCACGCGCGAGATAATGCAACGAGAACGGTGAGTTTACAGGATTCAGCAATTATACAAGTTATTATACGACTCACCGCAATGTTGTATTAACGCCTAATAATATTGTTGCAGCAGGAACTGGCGGTACTGACAGTAGGTGTCGTACATCGGATCTTCTATACAGATGTCCTCGAGGTGGGGAAGATCTGGCAAAGTTGCTGCTGCTCGGTTCGGGACGACGTTAGTG
Organism: Lasioglossum baleicum; assembly: GCF_051020765.1. Taxonomy (NCBI): domain Eukaryota; kingdom Metazoa; phylum Arthropoda; class Insecta; order Hymenoptera; family Halictidae; genus Lasioglossum; species Lasioglossum baleicum. Next base: position 280,417 of record NW_027469113.1, on the reverse strand, counting down.
GCCTTGGATGCTGGCCGCAAGACGACACGTTGATGAGCTGGCAGAGGAACGTCACGGATGATTCGGCAACGGACCCTGGGAACGATGATCGTGTCTCGGCTGTCGTCGTCGTCGGCTATGTCGATCACCTCTGGACAATCGACCGGATGTAGAACTGGCGTCGGAGCTCGCGAGAGGTCCGCGTGGTTGACCTCTTTAGGAGGGTTGCAAGGGCAACCGTATACAGAAACGTAATCGGACGCGTCACACGGAATGTGCTCGGTGGTTCCCAGAAGTTCTGTCCACTCGGTAGTGGCAATGATTTGATCGAGCACCGCTTTATTTCTCAACGCGCGTCTCAATTTAGCAAGTTGATACTTGCGTCCCGCTCGACGTGGGCGTCGCATGGGTAAGGAATAGTAATGATGGAATATTAATAATATAATGAAAATGAACTTCCACTTGTTATTAACCTTTTTGGTAGTTAACTCGCTTCACGTCTATAGTGGCGGCTCAGCGTTTCCACTGCGCACTTTAGACCAATTCTAGACGTGGCACGAGAACTTCTCTATGACTCGCTTCAAATTCCTTATTGGCGGCTCAGCGTTTCCACTGCGCACTTTAGACCAAGTCCGGATATGTCACGAGTTTAATATATTCGATGCAAGAACTGAATTGGAAGATGGTGTTGAACTAACACAAGAATAACAAGATCGAAGCACTGGTATAACAACGATATATTAAATAAGAACTGGTAAGTACACTGGTATACAATATGTAAGTAGTATTATAATAGGAGTAGTAATTGGATTAATGAATAATGGATATTGTAATATGTTATAGGAATAACGTATGAGAATTAGGACTTGAGTTGAGTTGAGTTAGAGTTGGAATTGGAATTGGAATTAGGAGTGAAGGATCGACACACTTCACTTTCGCGGAGCTAGACTGAACACGTCTGCTCTTGAAGTCGGAAGAAGCCGGACTGGCATGTCCGTGCGAGTCGCTCGCTTGGAGCGGACCGTTCGAGTCGCTGGCTGAAGGCGGACTGATGCAAGCGTCTGCTCTGCCTTGCCTCCTTCGGTCGGAGTGGGGATAGCTGACGCTGCAGTCTCTTTGTTCTTCAGTCGTCGGAGTGGGAGAACCGCTGACGCAGCAGCGTCTTCGCTCCCGGGGACTGCACGTGCATTTCTGCTGACGCTGCAGTCTCGTGGCTGTCCTATTGCCCTCTACGAGCGTGGGACTGCTGATGCAGCAGTCTTTGGACTTCTCGATGTTTCTAGAAGCTTCTAGATGCTTCCAGAGTGATGCAATACTTTATTGCATTATGTGTCGTGGTGATGGGTTGAAACTGAGGTAAGGTGTTGATCAGGGTGAAGTTATGGTGATGGGTAGAGACGGAGATAAGGATTAGAACAATACAATAATGAGATCTTAATACTATGCTCTTATGTCTAGGGGACGGTGTATGGATCTTATGCAGATCAGACCTTGTATACATAGTGTGTGTACAAGGCCAACGTCGTACATCGGACGACGTAACACCTCCCAACGCGGAAAAGAAATTTCTTACAAGGGAGAAATTTCTCGCTCAACACTCGCTTTCACACTCATTCATGCGACGCATCGTCCGGGGGTACTCCGCGCAGGGAGCACAGTTCTCGGCGAGTATTTCCTATATTTGTACGAAACACTGGTCGCACTGAAATGTTGTCGGTGTCGGCACGTGGGGCTGGGGCTGGTTTTATGCAATTTATTTCGCTTTGTTCATTTTGCACAATTGGGCTTTGGGTGGGTGGGGAATCACTGGTGTCACTGTCACTCTTGTCCTTTCTTATCTGCGTCCAGATGAGTGTCACGTTTCGCTGACGCGGGGTTTGCATTGGATTATTCGGCGCACGCTTGAGTTTGTTTGCATGTACAATCTTAAAATGGTTCCCTACTTTAATTTTTACATTGTTTGAGTCTAGGATGTCGCAAATTTCGTGAGGACCCGTATATTGCGCATCGAATTTGCCCTTGCAGGGTTCTTTGAGTAGGAATACCTGTTCTATATCTTCCGGTGGTCGAAGGAGATTTTGCCGACGCTGGGCTTCGAATTTCGCTCGCTTATTCTCATAGGAGTATCCGTTATCGCGAGGGTACATGGATTTATATTTCATTCTTGCTGACGCGTATTTCGCCGTAGCGCAGAGATTAATTTTATCGTATTCGTTTCGCTTCGCATGGCAACGTGCAGATGGAAGTTGAAAGGAATCGAGTTTCTGTGGATCATCAAAGATATGATTTCGAAGTAAGTTATGAAGTTCTTTTACTTTGGAGACTTTGATATCCTTCTCTGGTTTAGAACTGTCACTGGATTTATCGTGCAGTATAGAACAGACCTGCTTACATATGGGTCTTGAAGATCTTTGATTGTCGTAAGAATGGAGTTGGTCTTGGAATTGATCGGGCTGGTTACCGGAGTTAGAATAAGGATCGGGCTGGTTACCGGAGTTAGAATAAGAATCGGGCTGGTTACCGGAGTTAGTAATGTCGGGATGGTTACCGAATGCGTCGGGACGATACCCGGAATTAGAAAGGTCGGGATGGTTACCGAATGCGTCGGGATGGTTCCCGGAATTAGTAAGGTCGGGATGGTTACCGAATGCGTCGGGATAGTACCCGGAATTACAAAGGTCGGGATGGTTACCGTGTCACGTCCGTCACTGTGTTTTTGTTACTGGTACCAGGAGAGAGAAAAGAGAACAGTGACAGACGGACGGTTGAGATATTATGATTAAAATGAGGAGTGGTCTTTCGTGCCGAGACAGCCGCGGGCTGTCATATGCACTAGGACAACCGATATTGCTATAGATGCAGTCAAGGAGAGAACGTCCGACGCGGTTACAAGAAGTGTCCGACAAGAATCACGCGCGAGATGATGCAACGAAAACGGTGAGTTTACAGGATTCAGCAATTATACAAGTTATTATACGACTCACCGTAATGCTGTATTAACGCCTAATAATATTGTTGCAGCAGGAACTGGCGGTACTGACGGTAGGTGTCGTACATCGGATCTTCTATACAGATGTCCTCGAGGTGGGGAAGATCTGGCAGAGTTGCTGCTGCTCGGTTTGGGACGACGTTAGTGGCCTTGGATGCTGGCCGCAAGATGACACGTTGATGAGCTGGCAGAGGAACGTCACGGATGATTCGGCAACGGACCCTGGGAACGATGATCGTGTCTCGGCTGTCGTCGTCGTCGGCTATGTCGATCACCTCTGGACAATCGACCGGATGTAGAACTGGCGTCGGAGCTCGCGAGAGGTCCGCGTGGTTGACCTCTTTAGGAGGGTTGCAAGGGCAACCGTATACAGAAACGTAATCGGACGCGTCACACGGAATGTGCTCGGTGGTTCCCAGAAGTTCTGTCCACTCGGTAGTGGCAATGATTTGATCGAGCACCGCTTTATTTCTCAACACGCGTCTCAATTTAGCAAGTTGATACTTGCGTCCCGCTCGACGTGGGCGTCGCATGGGTAAGGAATAGTAATGATGGAATATTAATAATATAATGAAAATGAACTTCCACTTGTTATTAACCTTTTTGGTAGTTAACTCGCTTCACGTCTATAGTGGCGGCTCAGCGTTTCCACTGCGCTCTTTAGACCAATTCTAGACGTGGCACGAGAACTTCTCTATGACTCGCTTCAAATTCCTTATTGGCGGCTCAGCGTTTCCACTGCGCACTTTAGACCAAGTCCGGATATGTCACGAGTTTAATATATTCGATGCAAGAACTGAATTGGAAGATGGTGTTGAACTAACACAAGAATAACAAGATCGAAGCACTGGTATAACAACGATATATTAAATAAGAACTGGTAAGTACACTGGTATACAATATGTAAGTAGTATTATAATAGGAGTAGTAATTGGATTAATGAATAATGGATATGGTAATATGTTGTAGGAATAATGTATGAGTTGAGTTGAGTTGAGTTAGAATTGGAATTGGAATTGGAATTAGGAGTGAAGGATCGACACACTTCACTATCGCGGAGCTAGACTGAACACGTCTGCTCTTGAAGCCGGACTGACTCTGAGGCCAGGTAGGCACGTCTGTGCAAGTCGCTGGCTGAAGGCGGACTGATGCAAGCGTCCGCTCTGCCTTGCCTCCTTCGTTCGGAGTGGGGATAGCTGACGCTGCAGTCTCTTTGTTCTTCAGTCGTCGGAGTGGGAGAACCGCTGACGCAGCAGCGTCTTCGCTCCCGGGGACTGCACGTGCATTTCTGCTGACGCTGCAGTCTCGTGGCTGTCCTATTGCCCTCTACGAGCGTGGGACTGCTGATGCAGCAGTCTTTGGACTTCTCGACGTTTCTAGAAGCTTCCAGATGCTTCCAGAGTGATGCAATACTTTATTGCATTATGTGTCGTGGTGATGGGTTGAAACTGAGGTAAGGTGTTGATCAAGGTGAAGTTATGGTGATGGGTAGAGACGGAGATAAGGATTAGAACAATACAATAATGAAATCTTAATACTATGCTCTTATGTCTAGGGGACGGTGTGTGGATCTTATGCAGATCAGACCTTGTATACATAGTATGTGTACAAGGCCAACGTCGTACATCGGACGACGTAACACCTCCCAACGCGGAAAAGAAATTTCTTACAAGGAAGAAATTTCTCGCTCAACACTCGATCTCACACTCATTCATGCGACGTATCGTCCGGGGGTACTCCGCGCAGGGAGCACAGTTCTCGGCGAGTATTTCCTATATTTGTACGAAACACTGGTCGCACTGAAATGTTGTCGGTGTCGGCACGTGGGGCTGGGGCTGGTTTTATGCAATTTATTTCGCTTTGTTCATTTTGCATAATTGGGTTTTGGGTGGGTGGGGAATCACTGGTGTCACTGTCACTTTTGTCTTTTCTTATCTGCGTCCAGATGAGTGTCACGTTTCGCTGACGCGGGGTTTGCATTGGATTATTCGGCGCACGCTTGAGTTTGTTTGCATGTACAATCTTAAAATGGTTCCCTACTTTAATTTTTACATTATTTGAGTCTAGGATGTCGCAAATTTCGTGAGGACCCGTGTATTGCGCATCGAATTTGCCCTTGCAGGGTTCTTTGAGTAGGAATACCTGTTCTATATCTTCCGGTGGTCGAAGGAGATTTTGCTGACCAGAGGTTTCGTATTTCGCTCGTTTAATCTGGTAGGGGTATCTGTTATCGCGAGGGTACTCGGATTTATATTTCTTTCTTGCTGACGCGTATTTCGCTGTAGCGCAGAGATTAATTTTATCGTATTCGTTTCGCTTCGCATGGCAACGTGCAGATGGAAGTTGAAAGGAATCGAGTTTCTGTGGATCATCAAAGATATGATTTCGAAGTAAGTTATGAAGTTCTTTTACTTTGGAGGCTTTGATATCCTTCTCTGGTTTAGAACTGTCACTGGGTTTATTGTGCAATATAGAACAGACCTGCTTACATATGGGTCTTGAAGATCTTTGATTGTCGTAGGAATGGAGTTGGTCTTGGAATTGATCGGGCTGGTTACCGGAGTTAGAATAAGGATCGGGCTGGTTACCGGAGTTAGTATAATGATCGGGCTGGTTACCGGAGTTAGTATAAGAATCGGGCTGGTTACCGGAGTTAGTATGAGAATCGGGCTGGTTACCGGAGTTAGAAAGGTCGGGATGGTTACCGAATGCGTCGGGACGATACCCGGAATTAGAAAGGTCGGGATGGTTACCGAATACGTCGGGATGATACCCGGAATTAGAAAGGTCGGGATGGTTACCGAATGCGTCGGGATAGTTCCCGGAATTAGAAAGGTCGGGATGGTTACCGAATGCGTCGGGATAGTACCCGGAATTAGAAAGGTCGGGATGGTTACCGAATGCGTCGGGATAGTTCCCGGAATTAGTAAGGTCGGGATGGTTACCGAATACGTCGGGATGATACCCGGAAGTAGAATGGTCGGGATGGTTACCGAATACGTCGGGATGGTTCCCGGAATTAGAAAGGTCGGGATGGTTACCGAATACGTCGGGATGATACCCGGAAGTAGAATGGTCGGGATGGTTACCGAATACGTCGGGATGGTTCCCGGAATTAGAAAGGTCGGAAGAGTACGACTCGATTTCTTCCATCTCCAATGGGGGCAATCGAAATGAAACTCTTTCCGACGAGGTGTTAAAACACCGGAGGCTCGCTTTGCCTTTACGATTGGTGACGACGCAGTCACCCAGGAATACATCCGGCGCTACGTTAACACGGCGGATATATCCCTGTTTGGGTCCTTCGACGTCGACCGCTATGCACGCAACGGTACGAGGTTCGAGGACGAATTCTTCGGATTTCGGAGGAGTCTTTGTTCGGACTCGATCCTCACGCTCCACGATCCGACTTCTCGCAGTGTACTCCGATATCTCTCGAGTCTCCTTCGATTCCGGCCGGCTTTTCACGGCGTTTTTCTCTAGGGAGTACTCGATCGAATCCCGAGGAGGCATTGAAATAACCTCCGTCACCGGAGCTCTGCAAGGTCTGACCGCGGGTGCACGAGGATTTGAGGAAGACACTCGAACGTTCCTTACCGAATGTTCCTCACGCTTGGCGGCTGGAGTTTTAACGAGATCGTTGGTCATAGACGAAGGCATTGAAATAACCTCTGCTGCCAATTCATCGCGAGGCTCAGCCGTGGGCGCGCAAGGGTTCGAGAAGGGAACCCGAATGTTTCCTATTGTTATGGATTGATTCGCAAAGGAGATCTCGGCTCCTGTTCTGAAGAAGGGAGAACCGAGGATTCCGTCGATGTTAATTGGGAAGTTTTCTTCCAAGACATGAAATTCGATAGGGTTTTGACCCTGTAAGTGTATTTTAATTTGACCGAGAGTTGGAATGGATCCCTCGGTTATTCCTTGGACTTCTATAATGTTCGTATGATCTATAGGTAGATTTGGTTCTAGACTTGACGCACGAATTAAATTGATCTCCGAACCCGTGTCTAACAAAAATTCACACTTCTTTTGTAATTGAGGGGCGGAGATTTTTACGCGCGGAATTGGTGAGTCTGCAGCAAGATTTACTGCTGAGACGAATCGTCGGACTGGTCGTTCGTCCGGATAGCTGTTTGGGTGCGGGCTGTAGTTTGAGTTGATGATGCGGCCTCCCGCCTGGGGTTGGCTTCGGTCGGGAGGCCGGACTCGTTTCCCGACCTCCTATTATTATTGAAAGCGCGCTTACGGCACTCGTGAATATCGTGCCCGGGGACTTTGCAGTAGTTGCAAAATTTGTTAGGGCTTGAGGGGCGATCTGTGCGACCATCGCGGTATGTGTTTTGGTCGCGAGGATTATTTTCCCATCGCCGTTGCGGCGTCGGGGAGCGATAAGAGTCCCGATTTGAGTTTCTTGAGGACTGATGAGACGAATCCGGTCTGTTATCGCGGCGTTCTTGAGTTCGCTCTGGAATGTCACGAGCGGACTCGTACGTGGAACGCTGGCGATACGGCCGGTTATCAGAGAAGCTGACTCGTTTTTCTTCGCGGATCAGTTCTCGTCGACGAGTCTGGTCTGACTCATACTGCCTGTAAGCAGAGATGGCTGCTTCGAAAACAGTGGCAGGATTTCGCGAAGGGCAATGAAGCACTTCGGCACGCAGCTGGGGAAGGAGACCTCGTAGAAAACAATCTACTACGAAGCGATCTAGTTCTTCGTAATCAAGGCCAATATCTGTGGCATCTTGAATCGCGGTTCGAAGGTCTTTAACGCGATTGATGAAGTCTAAGATGTGCTCGTTTGGAGCTTGGAGTACACTCGCGAGATCGCCACGGTACTGGTCAACGAATTTGTATGGGCCCAGTACTGTTCGTAATTTCTCGCATAGTGCAGAAATTGTGAATATGTGCTGGCCTTCTATAGCGGCATAAGCACGATCGTGGAGTTTATTGCAGAGCAATTTTGTGAGGGCACGCTCTGCAGTGGCCGGTACGGTGTCACGCGCGCGTTTACATGCGCGTATGAATTGTAGGACGGAAGACGAAGTTCCGTCGAATCTAGGGACAAGCTCGGCAGCTTGTTTTAGAGCGAAATTACCAGTAGGTTCATACTGTGGGATTTCGCGTGGCTCTGGCGGTGAAGGTTCCCGCATATTAGAGACGTTACTAGGGCCTGGTGTAGGCGATTGTTGACGTAGGGTTTGACTCGTGATTTGGATGTTATGAAGCTCTTTTCGTATTTCGTCGAGCATATTCTTTTGGTTTTGTGCGTCTTCTTCATATTTGAGACGCAATTTGGCAATAAAATCAGTTTCTTCTTTGAGATATTGCTCTCTACGGGCGAGGTCTTGCGCGTAAAGGAGTAACTCTTCCTCGGTCATTGGAGGAAGGTCTGCGTTAGGATCTGCTCGGAGATCCTTTTGAGATCGCGTGATTGGGCGAGACATTTTGAAAGATATAAATGGGATTTAAGAAATGTGAACTTCGCACTGACACGCGTCGGGGCTTATTAATGCAAATATCGGCGACCACTTCGATGTCCTACCGACTGCGCCAAATTTGTCACGTCCGTCACTGTGTTTTTGTTACTGGTACCAGGAGAGAGAAAAGAGAACAGTGACAGACGGACGGTTGAGATATTATGATTAAAATGAGGAGTGGTCTTTCGTGCCGAGACAGCCGCGGGCTGTCATATGCACTAGGACAACCGATATTGCTATAGATGCAGTCAAGGAGAGAACGTCCGACGCGGTTACAAGAAGTGTCCGACAAGAATCACGCGCGAGATGATGCAACGAAAACGGTGAGTTTACAGGATTCAGCAATTATACAAGTTATTATACGACTCACCGTAATGCTGTATTAACGCCTAATAATATTGTTGCAGCAGGAACTGGCGGTACTGACGGTAGGTGTCGTACATCGGATCTTCTATACAGATGTCCTCGAGGTGGGGAAGATCTGGCAGAGTTGCTGCTGCTCGGTTTGGGACGACGTTAGTGGCCTTGGATGCTGGCCGCAAGATGACACGTTGATGAGCTGGCAGAGGAACGTCACGGATGATTCGGCAACGGACCCTGGGAACGATGATCGTGTCTCGGCTGTCGTCGTCGTCGGCTATGTCGATCACCTCTGGACAATCGACCGGATGTAGAACTGGCGTCGGAGCTCGCGAGAGGTCCGCGTGGTTGACCTCTTTAGGAGGGTTGCAAGGGCAACCGTATACAGAAACGTAATCGGACGCGTCACACGGAATGTGCTCGGTGGTTCCCAGAAGTTCTGTCCACTCGGTAGTGGCAATGATTTGATCGAGCACCGCTTTATTTCTCAACACGCGTCTCAATTTAGCAAGTTGATACTTGCGTCCCGCTCGACGTGGGCGTCGCATGGGTAAGGAATAGTAATGATGGAATATTAATAATATAATGAAAATGAACTTCCACTTGTTATTAACCTTTTTGGTAGTTAACTCGCTTCACGTCTATAGTGGCGGCTCAGCGTTTCCACTGCGCTCTTTAGACCAATTCTAGACGTGGCACGAGAACTTCTCTATGACTCGCTTCAAATTCCTTATTGGCGGCTCAGCGTTTCCACTGCGCACTTTAGACCAAGTCCGGATATGTCACGAGTTTAATATATTCGATGCAAGAACTGAATTGGAAGATGGTGTTGAACTAACACAAGAATAACAAGATCGAAGCACTGGTATAACAACGATATATTAAATAAGAACTGGTAAGTACACTGGTATACAATATGTAAGTAGTATTATAATAGGAGTAGTAATTGGATTAATGAATAATGGATATGGTAATATGTTGTAGGAATAATGTATGAGTTGAGTTGAGTTGAGTTAGAATTGGAATTGGAATTGGAATTAGGAGTGAAGGATCGACACACTTCACTATCGCGGAGCTAGACTGAACACGTCTGCTCTTGAAGCCGGACTGACTCTGAGGCCAGGTAGGCACGTCTGTGCAAGTCGCTGGCTGAAGGCGGACTGATGCAAGCGTCCGCTCTGCCTTGCCTCCTTCGTTCGGAGTGGGGATAGCTGACGCTGCAGTCTCTTTGTTCTTCAGTCGTCGGAGTGGGAGAACCGCTGACGCAGCAGCGTCTTCGCTCCCGGGGACTGCACGTGCATTTCTGCTGACGCTGCAGTCTCGTGGCTGTCCTATTGCCCTCTACGAGCGTGGGACTGCTGATGCAGCAGTCTTTGGACTTCTCGACGTTTCTAGAAGCTTCCAGATGCTTCCAGAGTGATGCAATACTTTATTGCATTATGTGTCGTGGTGATGGGTTGAAACTGAGGTAAGGTGTTGATCAAGGTGAAGTTATGGTGATGGGTAGAGACGGAGATAAGGATTAGAACAATACAATAATGAAATCTTAATACTATGCTCTTATGTCTAGGGGACGGTGTGTGGATCTTATGCAGATCAGACCTTGTATACATAGTATGTGTACAAGGCCAACGTCGTACATCGGACGACGTAACAACCGAATACGTCGGGATGATACCCGGAATTAGAAAGGTCGGAAGAGTACGACTCGATTTCTTCCATCTCCAATGGGGGCAATCGAAATGAAACTCTTTCCGACGAGGTGTTAAAACACCGGAGGCTCGCTTTGCCTTTACGATTGGTGACAACGCAGTCACCCAGGAATACATCCGGCGCTACGTTAACACGGCGGATATATCCCTGTTTAGGTCCTTCGACGTCGACCGCTATGCACGCAACGGTACGAGGTTCGAGGACGAATTCTTCGGATTTCGGAAGAGTCTTTGTTCGGACTCGATCCTCACGCTCCACGATCCGACTTCTCGCAGTGTACTCCGATATCTCTCGAGTCTCCTTCGATTCCGGCCGGCTTTTCACGGCGTTTTTCTCTAGGGAGCACTCGATCGAATCCCGAGGAGGCATTGAAATAACCTCCGTCACCGGAGCTCTGCAAGGTCTGACCGCGGGTGCACGAGGATTTGAGGAAGACACTCGAACGTTCCCTGCCGAATGTTCCTCACGCTTGGCGGCTGGAGTTTTAACGAGATCGTTGGTCATAGACGAAGGCATTGAAATAACCTCTGCTGCCAATTTATCGCGAGGCTCAGCCGTGGGCGCGCAAGGGTTCGAGAAGGGAACCCGAATGTTTCCTATCATAATGTATTCATTCGCAAAGGAGATCTCGGCTCCTGTTCTGAAGAAGGGAGAACCGAGGATTCCGTCGATGTTAATTGGGAAGTTTTCTTCCAAGACATGAAATTCAATAGGGTTTTGACCCTGTAAGTGTATCTTAATTTGACCGAGGGTTGGAATGGATCCCTCGGTTATTCCTTGGACTTCTATAGTGTTCGTATGATCTATAGGTAGATTTGGTTCTAGACTTGACGCACGAATTAAATTGATCTCCGAACCCGTGTCCAGCAAAAATTCACACTTCTTTTGTAATTGAGGGGCGGAGATTTTTACGCGCGGAATTGGTGAGTCTGCAGCAAGATTTACTGCTGAGACGAATCGTCGGACTGGTCGTTCGTCCGGATAGCTGTTTGGGTGCGGGCTGTAGTTTGAGTTGAAGATGCGGCCTCCCGCCTTGGGTTGGCTTCGGTCGGGAGGCCGGACTCGTTTCCCGACCTCCTATTATTATTAAAAGCGCGCTTACGGCACTCGTGAATATCGTGCCCGGGGACTTTGCAATAGTTGCAAAATTTGTTAGGGCTTGAGGGGCGATCTGTGCGACCATCGCGGTACGTGTTTTGGTCGCGAGGATTATTTTCCCATCGCCGTTGCGGCGTCGGGGAGCGATAAGAGTCCCGGTTTAAGTTTCTCGAGGACTGCTGAGACGAGTCCGGTCTGTTATCGCGGCGTTCTTGAGTTCGCTCTGGAATGTCACGAGGGGACTCGTACGTGGAACGCTGGCGATACGGCCGGTTATCAGAGAAGCTGACTCGTTTTTCTTCGCGGATCAGTTCTCGTCGACGAGTCTGGTCTGACTCATACTGCCTGTAAGCAGAGATGGCTGCTTCGAAAACAGTGGCAGGATTTCGCGAAGGGCAATGAAGCACTTCGGCACGCAGCTGGGGAAGGAGACCTCGTAGAAAACAATCTACTACGAAGCGATCTAGTTCTTCGTAATCAAGGCCAATATCCGTGGCATCTTGAATCGCGGTTCGAAGGTCTTTAACGCGATTGATGAAGTCTAAGATGTGCTCGTTTGGAGCTTGGAGTACACTCGCGAGATCGCCACGGTACTGGTCCACGAATTTGTATGGGCCCAGTACTGTTCGTAATTTCTCGCATAGTGCAGAAATTGTGAATATGTGCTGGCCTTCTATAGCGGCATAAGCACGATCGTGGAGTTTATTGCAGAGCAATTTTGTGAGGGCACGCTCTGCAGTGGCCGGTACGGTGTCACGCGCGCGTTTGCATGCGCGTATGAATTGTAGGACGGAAGACGAAGTTCCGTCGAATCTAGGGACAAGCTCGGCGGCTTGTTTTAGAGCGAAATTGCCAGTAGGTTCATACTGTGGGATTTCGCGTGGCTCTGGCGGTGAAGGTTCCCGCATATTAGAGACGTTACTAGGGCCTGGTGTAGGCGATTGTTGACGTAGGGTTTGACTCGTGATTTGGATGTTATGAAGCTCTTTTCGTATTTCGTCGAGCATATTCTTTTGGTTTTGTGCGTCTTCTTCATATTTGAGACGCAATTTGGCAATAAAATCAGTTTCTTCTTTGAGATATTGCTCTCTACGGGCGAGGTCTTGCGCATAAAGGAGTAACTCTTCCTCGGTCATTGGGGGAAGGTCTGCGTTAGGATCTGCTTGGAGATCCCTTTGAGATCGCGTGATTGGGCGAGACATTTTGAAAGATATGAATGGGATTTAGAAATGTGAATTTCGCACTGACACGCATCGGGGCTTATTAATGCAAATATCGGCGACCACTTCGATGTCCTACCGACTGCGCCAAATTTGTCACGTCCGTCACTGTGTTTTTGTTACAGGTACCAGGAGAGAGAAAAGAGAACAGTGACAGACGGACGGTTGAGATATGAAGATTAAAATGAGGAGTGGTCTTTCGTGCCGAGACAGCCGCGGGCTGTCATATGCACTAGGACAACCGATATTGCTATGGATGCAGTCAAGAAGAGAACGTCCGACGCGGTTACAAGAAGTGTCCCGACAAGAATCACGCGCGAGATGATGCAACGAGAACGGTGAGTTTACAGGATTCGGCAATTATACAAGACATTATACGACTCACCGCAATGTTGTATTGACGCCTAATAATATTGTTGTAGCAGGAACTGGCGGTACTGACAGTAGGTGTAGTACATCGGATCTTCTATACAGATGTCCTCGAGGTGGGGAAGATCTGGCAGAGTTGCTGCTGCTCGGTTCGGGACGACATTAGTGGCCTTGGATGCTGGCCGCAAGACGACACGTTGGTGAGCTGGCAGAGGAACGTCACGGATGATTCGGCAACGGACCCTGGGAACGATGATCGTGTCTTGGCTGTCGTCGTCGGCTATGTCGATTACCTCAGGACGATCGACCGGATGCAGAACTGGCGTCGGAGCTCGCGAGAGGTCCGCGTGGTTGACCTCTTTAGGAGGGTTGCAAGGGCAACCGTATACAGAAACGTAATCGGACGCGTCACACGGAATGTGCTCGGTGGTTCCTAGAAGTTCTGTCCACTCGGTAGTGGCAATGATTTGATCGAGCACCGCTTTATTTCTCAACGCGCGTCTCAATTTAGCAAGTTGATACTTGCGTCCCGCTCGACGTGGGCGTCGCATGGGTAAGGAATAGTAATGATGGAATATTAATAATATAATGAAAATGAACTTCCACTTGTTATTAACCTTTTTGGTAGTTAACTCGCTTCACGTCTATAGTGGCGGCTCAGCGTTTCCACTGCGCTCTTTAGACCAATTCTAGACGTGGCACGAGAACTTCTCTATGACTCGCTTCAAATTCCTTATTGGCGGCTCAGCGTTTCCACTGCGCACTTTAGACCAAGTCCGGATATGTCACGAGTTTAATATATTCGATGCAAGAACTGAATTGGAAGATGGTGTTGAACTAACACAAGAATAACAAGATCGAAGCACTGGTATAACAACGATGTATTAAATAAGAACTGGTAAGTACACTGGTATACAATATGTAAGTAGTATTATAATAGGAGTAGTAATTGGATTAATGAATAATGGATATTGTAATATGTTATAGGAATAACGTATGAGAATTAGGACTTGAGTTGAGTTGAGTTAGAGTTGGAATTGGAATTGGAATTAGGAGTGAAGGATCGACACACTTCACTTTCGCGGAGCTAGACTGAACACGTCTGCTCTTGAAGTCGGAAGAAGCCGGACTGGCATGTCCGTGCGAGTCGCTCGCTTGGAGCGGACCGTTCGAGTCGCTGGCTGAAGGCGGACTGATGCAAGCGTCTGCTCTGCCTTGCCTCCTTCGGTCGGAGTGGGGATAGCTGACGCTGCAGTCTCTTTGTTCTTCAGTCGTCGGAGTGGGAGAACCGCTGACGCAGCAGCGTCTTCGCTCCCGGGGACTGCACGTGCATTTCTGCTGACGCTGCAGTCTCGTGGCTGTCCTATTGCCCTCTACGAGCGTGGGACTGCTGATGCAGCAGTCTTTGGACTTCTCGATGTTTCTAGAAGCTTCTAGATGCTTCCAGAGTGATGCAATACTTTATTGCATTATGTGTCGTGGTGATGGGTTGAAACTGAGGTAAGGTGTTGATCAGGGTGAAGTTATGGTGATGGGTAGAGACGGAGATAAGGATTAGAACAATACAATAATGAGATCTTAATACTATGCTCTTATGTCTAGGGGACGGTGTATGGATCTTATGCAGATCAGACCTTGTATACATAGTGTGTGTACAAGGCCAACGTCGTACATCGGACGACGTAACACTAGAAGAGAGTTTGAACTAGAAGAGAGTTTGAACTAGAAGAGGGCGATTCGCGCGATTTCGTCTTATTTATAATGAGAGCGCGGACCATAGGGATTCGGTGAACCGTGAAGTCCTTTGTCTAAATCGTACGAGGTACGGACGAATATGTTGTCGTCGATGTATACTTTTCGCTGTTTGAACGAGGCGACGGTTTAGATGTACGTACACCTGTACTCGCGGTTGCCATGCTGGCGTCCGCTTGTACCGGTGACTATTGCGTCTTTTCCGATTCCCTATGTTCGCGCTCACGGGGATATGTATATATATGTATATACGGCGAGAATTTGCTCGTATGAAGGAGGCCGACGCAAGACGTCGGTACGACGTTACAATATTATTAATATTCCATCATTACTATTCCTTACCCATGCGACGCCCACGTCGAGCGGGACGCAAGTATCAACTTGCTAAATTGAGACGCGCGTTGAGAAATAAAGCGGTGCTCGATCAAATCATTGCCACTACCGAGTGGACAGAACTTCTAGGAACCACCGAGCACATTCCGTGTGACGCGTCCGATTACGTTTCTGTATACGGTTGCCCTTGCAACCCTCCTAAAGAGGTCAACCACGCGGACCTCTCGCGAGCTCCGACGCCAGTTCTGCATCCGGTCGATCGTCCTGAGGTAATCGGCATAGCCGACGACGACAGCCAAGACACGATCATCGTTCCCAGGGTCCGTTGCCGAATCATCCGTGACGTTCCTCTGCCAGCTCACCAACGTGTCGTCTTGCGGCCAGCATCCAAGGCCACTAATGTCGTCCCGAACCGAGCAGCAGCAACTCTGCCAGATCTTCCCCACCTCGAGGACATCTGTATAGAAGACCCGATGTACGACACCTACTGTCAGTACCGCCAGTTCCTGCTGCAACAATATTATTAGGCGTTAATACAGCATTGCGGTGAGTCGTATAATGTCTTGTATAATTGCTGAATCCTGTAAACTCACCGTTTTCGTTGCATCATCTCGCGCGTGATTCTTGTCGGGACACTTCTTGTAACCGCGTCGGACGTTCTCTTCTTGACTGCATCCATAGCAATATCGGTTGTCCTAGTGCATATGACAGCCCGCGGCTGTCTCGGCACGAAAGACCACTCCTCAATTACTTTTCATATATCCACCGTCCGTCTGTCGCTGTTCTTGAGTGCCATCCTTTTCTCTCTCCTGGTACCTGTAACAAAAACACAGTGACGGACGTGACAGCCGTATCGTCAGTGATGTCACTCTGCCGACACATCACCGTGTCATTCTACGCTCCGCACCAAGGACCACCAGCGTCAAACAGCACCAGCCTGTGGATCCGCTGCCGAGCCTCCCTCACCTCGAGGACACCTGTATAGAAGACCCGATGTACGACACCTACTGCCAGTACCGCCAGTTCCTGCTGCAACAATATTATTAGGCGTTAATACAGCATTGCGGTGAGTCGTATAATGTCTTGTATAATTGCTGAATCCTGTGAACTCACCGTTTTCGTTGCATCATCTCGCGCGTGATTCTTGTCGGACACTTCTTGTAACCGCGTCGGACGTTCTCTTCTTGACTGCATCCATAGCAATATCGGTTGTCCTAGTGCATATGACAGCCCGCGGCTGTCTCGGCACGAAAGACCACTCCTCAATTACTTTTCATATATCCACCGTCCGTCTGTCACTGTTCTTGAGTGCCATCCTTTTCTCTCTCTTGGTACCTGTAACAAAAACACAGTGACGGACGTGACAAATTTGGCGCAGTCGGTAGGACATCGAAGTGGTCGCCGATATTTGCATTAATAAGCCCCGACGCGTGTCAGTACGAAGTTCACATTTCTTAAATCCCATTTATATCTTTCAAAATGTCTCGCCCAATCACGCGATCTCAAAAGGATCTCCGAGCAGATCCTAACGCAGACCTTCCTCCAATGACCGAGGAAGAGCTACTCCTTTATGCGCAAGACCTCGCCCGTAGAGAGCAATATCTCAAAGAAGAAACTGATTTTATTGCCAAATTGCGTCTCAAATATGAAGAAGACGCACAAAACCAAAAGAATATGCTCGACGAAATACGAAAAGAGCTTCATAACATCCAAATCACGAGTCAAACCCTACGTCAACAATCGCCTACACCAGGCCCTAGTAACGTCTCTAATATGCGGGAACCTTCACCGCCAGAGCCACGCGAAATCCCACAGTATGAACCTACTGGTAATTTCGCTCTAAAACAAGCCGCCGAGCTTGTCCCTAGATTCGACGGTACTTCGTCTTCCGTCCTACAATTCATACGTGCATGCAAACGCGCGCGTGACACCGTACCGGCCACTGCAGAGCGTGCCCTCACGAAATTGCTCTGCAATAAACTCCACGATCGTGCTTATGCCGCTATAGAAGGCCAGCACATATTCACAATTTCTGCACTATGCGAGAAATTACGAACAGTACTGGGCCCATACAAATTCGTTGACCAGTACCGTGGCGATCTCGCGAGTGTACTCCAAGCTCCAAACGAGCACATCTTAGACTTCATCAATCGCGTCAAAGACCTTCGAACCGCGATTCAAGATGCCACAGATATTGGCCTTGATTACGAAGAACTAGATCGCTTCGTAGTTGATTGTTTTCTACGAGGTCTCCTTCCCCAGCTGCGTGCCGAAGTGCTTCATTGCCCTTCGCGAAATCCTGCCACTGTTTTCGAAGCAGCCATCTCTGCTTACAGGCAGTATGAGTCAGACCAGACTCGTCGACGAGAACTGATCCGCGAAGAAAAACGAGTCAGCTTCTCTGATAACCGGCCGTATCGCCCGCGTTCCACGTACGAGTCCCCTCGTGACATTCCAGAGCGAACTCAAGAACGCCGCGATAACAGACCGGACTCGTCTCAGCAGTCCTCAAGAAACTTAAACCGGGACTCTTATCGCTCCCCGACGCCGCAACGGCGATGGGAAAATAATCCTCGCGACCCAAACACGTACCGCGATGGTCGCACAGATCGCCCCTCAAGCCCTAACAAATTTTGCAACTACTGCAAAGTCCCCGGGCACGATATTCACGAGTGCCGTAAGCGCGCTTTTAATAATAATAGGAGGTCGGGAAACGAGTCCGGCCTCCCGACCGAAGCCAACCCAAGGCGGGAGGCCGCATCTTCAACCCAAACTACAGCCCGCACCCAAACAGCTATCCGGACGAACGACCAGTCCGACGATTCGTCTCAGCAGTAAATCTTGCTGCAGACTCACCAATTCCGCGCGTAAAAATCTCCGCCCCTCAATTACAAAAGAAGTGTGAATTTTTGTTAGACACGGGTTCGGAGATCAATTTAATTCGTGCGTCAAGTCTAGAACCAAATCTACCTATAGATCTGTTACGTCACGCCCCACGTCCTAGGCAAAGAAGATGACCCCAGGAGGCGGCACGTGGAATTGAAGAGGAAACGGTCTTTTACGCCAAGACAGCCAGACGGGCAGTCATATGCGCTAGGACACCGATAGTCATTTGAGACCGACACCCGCTAGCAGTCAACGCGGATGGCGATACTTCTACGCTGACGCAACGAACGCGGTGAGTTGACATGGAACAAAAGGGGTTACAAAAGATACGAATTCTCACCGGTTAGTTGTTGTATCTTAGTAGTACTGTTGAAGGAGCTGAGCTCGTCGGTCAGCATGGGTCTGGTATAACGGGTCGTCCAGACAGATCTCATCGAGATGAGGAAGGTTTGGCAGCTGTCTCGCTGGGGTACGCACGACAATGCGTCTGTTGGACGGTAGGTACTCGTCCTTGGTGATCCTACAGCGAACGTGCGGCAAGATTATGGTGCTCCTGCTGTCATCGTCATCAGAGCTGGTGACGAGATCAATGACCTCGTAACGAACGGCAGGCGGGTTGTTGTTGTCACTGGACAGGTTTATGGTATTCCTGACGTCGTCGTCGTCGTCAGAGATGTCAACGAGATCGGCTATCTCGTAGCGACCAGCAGACGGTTTGGTGACAGGTGAAGAACGCGAGAGGTCCGCGTGGTCGACCTCTGTGTTCGGAATCGGACGGCACGGACAACCGTATACCGATACGTAATCTGACGCGTCGCACTCGATATTCTCGGTCGTTCCGAGAAGTTCAGTCCAATCAGTCGAACTTAAGACGCGGTTTAAGATGGCTGTTTGATTTAATGCCCGTTTGAACTTGGCCAGTTGATACTTTCGGCCTGCACGACGTGTACGACGCATAAGGGATGGGTATGGAAGGAACTGTTTCGGAAGAGTTAATACTCTGAAAATCCTTTTGTCGGATTTTGTCTAAGTCCCAAACGTGAAAGAAAAATTGGCCAGGGGTTCCCCGTAGGCGCTGGCCAGAGGTAATTTACCTGACTCGAAAATGTCCACTCGTTAATCGGCACTACCCAGCAGAGCAGACGAACTGGCCTCCGAGCCGGGTCACCGTGCGACAACGAGGGCACTATTAAAACAGTCACTTCACTTTAGACACTGATATGTTTCCTTTCACAAACTGTCACTTTAACTTCGATAATCTTTTGACTAAGTGTCACCTCGTTGACGTATTGCCTCGGCGGAGCTGTAAGCTTCTCCCTTTGTGACCGAGGTTGAACACGTAAGCGAGAGCTCAATTATTTATTATTAATATTAAATGCGTTTATCTGATTTGGAAAGTTATTATTTCCAAACGTCTACTCGTCAACCACTACTTCTCAGCGGAGCGGACGAACTGACCTCCAAGCCGAGTTCTGTATGATTAACGAGGGCACGATTCGAATTTCGAAAAGAAACTGTCACTGGATTTAGTAGAATGATGTGGAAATTAACTTCACGTAGCACTGGTAAAATATAATATATATATTGAAATAAAGAACGTTGAGTACACTTGAGTATAAACTTGGTAGTATAATAATAAATGAATTAAACGTAATAATCGTATACGGAGTATGAGTTAGTAAGAGTTAGAATTGGAATTGATTTAGGAATTGAATTGGAATGGATTTGGAATAGAATAGTAGAACAAACGTCGATGAACGTCGAAGCGCGAATTAGAAGAGCGCAGATCGACACGTCTGCTCGCTTCGCTGGCTTGGGCCAGACTGACTGATGTCGTTGTGTGAGAATGGAGTGAGCGCAGACCGACACGTCCGCTCACTTCGCTGGCTAGCACCAGACTGATGCAAGAGGCAGCTCTGCGTAGCCTCCTTCGCTCGGAGTGGGGGTTGCTGACGCTGCAGTCCCTTTGTCCTCGCTCGTCGGAGTGGTGACGGGTGCAAGACTGCTGACGTTGCAGTCTCTTTGTCCTCGCTCTCGACAGAGTGGTGACGCGTGCAAGACTGCTGACGTTGCGATCTCTTTGTTCTCGAGGTGGCGTTTACTCGAGCGGAGTTGAGGATTTGAACAAGTTGTAAGTGTAGATGAGGGTTTGAACAAGTGTTAAGTGTAGATGAGGGTTTAAGATGTATTAGAATTAGAACAAGAGTTTGATAGCGATGGGTTTAAGAGGTTGTTATGTACTTAGTATTTAGTCTTAACCTAGAATCGAGGTACGGTCCTCGATTCGACCAACGTCGGAGGTCGTCCGACGTAACACCTCCCTCGCCGGAGAAGAGATTTCTCGGAGTGAAATCTCTCGGTCCGAGGTTGTGTTCGGTGAGCGCTCGCATTACAATTTTTGGTTTTGAGACGCATCATTAGTGAGCGATCCGCGCAGGGAGCTCAGTTCTCGGCGCACGTTGACTGTATTAACAGTACGAAACACTGGATGTACTGAGATGTTGTCTGATTCTGCGCGAGGAGTTGGGGTAGGTTTCGCAATGTCCGACAGTCTATAATCGTGTTACGTCGTCCGATGTACGACGTTGGCCTTGTACACACACTATGTATACAAGGTCTGATCTGCATAAGATCCATACACCGTCCCCTAGACATAAGAGCATAGTATTAAGATCTCATTATTCTATTGTTCTAATCCTTATCTCCGTCTCTACCCATCACCATAACTTCACCTTGATCAACACCTTACCTCAGTTTCAACCCATCACCACGACACATAATGCAATAAAGTATTGCATCACTCTGGAAGCATCTAGAAGCTTCTAGAAACGTCGAGAAGTCCAAAGACTGCTGCATCAGCAGTCCCACGCTCGTAGAGGGCAATAGGACAGCCACGAGACTGCAGCGTCAGCAGAAATGCACGTGCAGTCCCCGGGAGCAAAGACGCTGCTGCGTCAGCAGTTCTCCCACTCCGACGACTGAAGAACAAAGAGACTGCAGCGTCAGCTATCCCCACTCCGACCGAAGGAGGCAAGGCAGAGCGAACGCTTGCATCAGTCCGCCTCCATCTCGCGACTCGAGCAGTCCGCCTCCATCTCGCGACTCGAGCAGTCCGCCTCCATCTCGCGACTCGAGCAGTCCGCCTCCGACCGGCGACTCGAGCAGTCGTGCCAACCTGGCCTCAGCCGCCAGTCCGGCTTCTTCCGACTTCAAGAGCAGACGTGTTCAGTCTAGCTCCGCGAAAGTGAAGTGTGTCGATCCTTCACTCCTAATTCCAATTCCAATTCCAACTCTAACTCAACTCAACTCAAGTCCTAATTCTCATACGTTATTTCTATAACATATTACAATATCCATTATTCATTAATCCAATTACTACTCCTATTATAATACTACTTACATATTGTATACCAGTGTACTTACCAGTTCTTATTTAATATATCGTTGTTATACCAGTGCTTCGATCTTGTTATTCTTGTGTTAGTTCAACACCATCTTCCAAATCAGTTCTTACATTGAATGTATTATACTCGTGACATATCCGGACTTGGTCTAAAGTGCGCAGTGGAAACGCTGAGCCGCCAATAAGGAATTTGAAGCGAGTCATAGAGAAGTTCTCGTGCCACGTCTAGAATTGGTCTAAAGTGCGCAGTGGAAACGCTGAGCCGCCACTATAGACGCGAAGCGAGTTAACTACCAAAAAGGTTAATAACAAGTGGAAGTTCATTTCATTATATATTATTAATATTGCATCATTACTATTCCTTACCCATGCGACGCCCACGTCGAGCGGGACGCAAGTATCAACTTGCTAAATTGAGACGCGCGTTAAGAAATAAAGCGGTGCTCGAACAAATCATCGCCACTACCGAGTGGACAGAACTTCTGGGAACCACCGAGCACATTCCGTGTGACGCGTCCGATTACGTTTCTGTATACGGTTGCCCTTGCAACCCTCCTAAAGAGGTCAACCACGCGGACCTCTCGCGAGCTCCGACGCCAGTTCTACATCCGGTCGATCGTCCTGAGGTAATCGACATAGCCGACGACGACGACAGCCGAGACACGATCATCGTTCCCAGGGTCCGTTGCCGAATCATCCGTGACGATCCTCTGCCAGCTCATCAACGTGTCGTCTTGCGGCCAGCATCCAAGGCCACTAACGTCGTCCCGAACCGAGCAGCAGCAACTCTGCCAGATCTTCCCCACCTCGAGGACATCTGTATAGAAGACCCGATGTACTACACCTACTGCCAGTACCGCCAGTTCCTGCTACAACAACATTATTAGGTGTTAATACAACATTGCGGTGAGTCGTATAATATCTTGTATAATTGCTGAATCCTGTAAACTCACCGTTTTAGTTGCATCACCTCGCGCGTGATTCTTGTCGGGACACTTCTTGTAACCGCGTCGGACGTTCTCTTCTTGACTGCATCCATAGTGTTACGTCACGCCCCACGTCCTAGGCAAAGAAGATGACCCCAGGAGGCGGCACGTGGAATTGAAGAGGAAACGGTCTTTTACGCCAAGACAGCCAGACGGGCAGTCATATGCGCTAGGACACCGATAGTCATTTGAGACCGACACCCGCTAGCAGTCAACGCGGATGGCGATACTTCTACGCTGACGCAACGAACGCGGTGAGTTGACATGGAACAAAAGGGGTTACAAAAGATACGAATTCTCACCGGTTAGTTGTTGTATCTTAGTAGTACTGTTGAAGGAGCTGAGCTCGTCGGTCAGCATGGGTCTGGTATAACGGGTCGTCCAGACAGATCTCATCGAGATGAGGAAGGTTTGGCAGCTGTCTCGCTGGGGTACGCACGACAATGCGTCTGTTGGACGGTAGGTACTCGTCCTTGGTGATCCTACAGCGAACGTGCGGCAAGATTATGGTGCTCCTGCTGTCATCGTCATCAGAGCTGGTGACGAGATCAATGACCTCGTAACGAACGGCAGGCGGGTTGTTGTTGTCACTGGACAGGTTTATGGTATTCCTGACGTCGTCGTCGTCGTCAGAGATGTCAACGAGATCGGCTATCTCGTAGCGACCAGCAGACGGTTTGGTGACAGGTGAAGAACGCGAGAGGTCCGCGTGGTCGACCTCTGTGTTCGGAATCGGACGGCACGGACAACCGTATACCGATACGTAATCTGACGCGTCGCACTCGATATTCTCGGTCGTTCCGAGAAGTTCAGTCCAATCAGTCGAACTTAAGACGCGGTTTAAGATGGCTGTTTGATTTAATGCCCGTTTGAACTTGGCCAGTTGATACTTTCGGCCTGCACGACGTGTACGACGCATAAGGGATGGGTATGGAAGGAACTGTTTCGGAAGAGTTAATACTCTGAAAATCCTTTTGTCGGATTTTGTCTAAGTCCCAAACGTGAAAGAAAAATTGGCCAGGGGTTCCCCGTAGGCGCTGGCCAGAGGTAATTTACCTGACTCGAAAATGTCCACTCGTTAATCGGCACTACCCAGCAGAGCAGACGAACTGGCCTCCGAGCCGGGTCACCGTGCGACAACGAGGGCACTATTAAAACAGTCACTTCACTTTAGACACTGATATGTTTCCTTTCACAAACTGTCACTTTAACTTCGATAATCTTTTGACTAAGTGTCACCTCGTTGACGTATTGCCTCGGCGGAGCTGTAAGCTTCTCCCTTTGTGACCGAGGTTGAACACGTAAGCGAGAGCTCAATTATTTATTATTAATATTAAATGCGTTTATCTGATTTGGAAAGTTATTATTTCCAAACGTCTACTCGTCAACCACTACTTCTCAGCGGAGCGGACGAACTGACCTCCAAGCCGAGTTCTGTATGATTAACGAGGGCACGATTCGAATTTCGAAAAGAAACTGTCACTGGATTTAGTAGAATGATGTGGAAATTAACTTCACGTAGCACTGGTAAAATATAATATATATATTGAAATAAAGAACGTTGAGTACACTTGAGTATAAACTTGGTAGTATAATAATAAATGAATTAAACGTAATAATCGTATACGGAGTATGAGTTAGTAAGAGTTAGAATTGGAATTGATTTAGGAATTGAATTGGAATGGATTTGGAATAGAATAGTAGAACAAACGTCGATGAACGTCGAAGCGCGAATTAGAAGAGCGCAGATCGACACGTCTGCTCGCTTCGCTGGCTTGGGCCAGACTGACTGATGTCGTTGTGTGAGAATGGAGTGAGCGCAGACCGACACGTCCGCTCACTTCGCTGGCTAGCACCAGACTGATGCAAGAGGCAGCTCTGCGTAGCCTCCTTCGCTCGGAGTGGGGGTTGCTGACGCTGCAGTCCCTTTGTCCTCGCTCGTCGGAGTGGTGACGGGTGCAAGACTGCTGACGTTGCAGTCTCTTTGTCCTCGCTCTCGACAGAGTGGTGACGCGTGCAAGACTGCTGACGTTGCGATCTCTTTGTTCTCGAGGTGGCGTTTACTCGAGCGGAGTTGAGGATTTGAACAAGTTGTAAGTGTAGATGAGGTTTGAACAAGTGTTAAGTGTAGATGAGGGTTTTGTCACGTCCGCTGACGTGTTGACGCCTTTCAGCGTCTGTATTATAGTCAAGATACTAGGTTATATTAATAGTTATAAGTACACAGATTATGTAACACGAACACCTAGTCTTAAGATCCTTACATATATAATTTTACTTACCTTTTTATACTTACCTTATACCTGGAATACTTACCGAGCAGTTGACCAAAGTTCTGTATTTTATATTGCATATTTAGTATTTTTAATAACATATTAAAGATTTTATGTTTCTGTTACGATGAACGCGCGAGCGCCTGAGACGCTCGCCAGTACGCTTCACGCGCTAGCGCGCCCCACCACTGTACAGCGGCGCGCCCCACTGCGTCGCTTCCCCCACTCCACCGGCGGCCAGTCGAACGCAGCGAGCGTGCTGAGCAGTCGGGGAGATTCGCTTCTCGACTACGAGCGAGCACAGGCCTCCTTCCGAGCCTGTCTCCTCTCTCCGATTTTCTCCGGTTCTAGTACTTAGAAATATTCCGACGTTGTATCTCATAGAGTTGTACTCTACAGTTTGCTTCAAATATATTTTATTTCCTGAATCTTAAGCCTAGAGTCACATTTATTCACGGGATCCCAGTTCGCCGTTTATTATATTTTATTTCAACTTCGAGTTCCATTTTCGAATCTTCGAAAGTTCTACGAGTAGAACAATCTCCATTCTTCGCATCGAACGAGCAGCTTCGCCGCTCGCAACGCATTCAAACAGTAATTTTCATTACTTCATCAACGAACGCAACGTTCGCATCGAACGAGCCGCTACGCCGCTCGCAACGATTAAATCAGCAATTATCATTGCTACTTATAACGCAAACCAGCAGTTCTCACTGCTTATTCTACAATCGAACGATTCCATCGCTCGCAACAATTGAACGGACGCATCGTTCACTACGTGGATTCATCGTACGCTTTAGCGAGCGTCTTCATATGCAGCAAGGAGAAGCTGAACCTCATCGTACGCTGTAGCGGGCGTTATCGTATGCTGCAAGGAAAAGCTGAAACGCATCGTACGCTTGAGCGAGCGTCTACGTATGCGGTCCGTCGCTTCCTTCTCATCACGACATCGAGGAAGCTCCTCCGCAGACAATTCTTCATAGTATTAACGGCGTTCTTCTCGGTGAGTCCGATTATATTGTATACGCGTGAAATTGTCAAGACTGTAGCTTCGCGGTTCCCGATTCAGACGTGGAAGTACTCGCCGCGTGGTTTCAAAGCTGGAATAATTTCGTGTACGTTTCTATCCGTGTCGCGGTCGGTGAATTTATATATTTTTAACCGTCCGACGTCCCGGGACGTAACAAATTTGGTGGCAGCGGTGGGATAGTCCAGCGATCGCGATGGCAGACGGTCCCTCAGACAATACGCGTACGAAGCAGAAAGGTGGTGAAGTGAAAAACGCGAAAATTACCGAAAGCGAGTTGAACGCGTACAAGGAGTCACTGCGGTTGAAAGAGATTCGAATCAGAAACGAAAGTGAATCCGTGAGACAGAGCCGCGAGTTGCTAGATAAAGATAGAGCCGAAATTACCGCCGCGATCAATAAAGAGCGTGCGGAATTAGACGAGCTACGATCGCAGTTAACACGCGATAAAGAACTCGTTGATAAATTAAAGCAAGGAACTAGTAGTGTACAGACAGAAACCGAGGTTCTTGTCGACGATGAGCTAGAGAATATAGAAACACGCGATAACGTTACGCCGCGACGAGAATTAGAATCGCAGTCATATCCATTGAATAATTATCCGCTCACTACGCGAAGAGATGAAATGCCGCGTATGAACGCTTTTCGAGGCGAGAGCGATTATAATCGTAACGGGATGCCGCCGCCCGAAAATCACGCGCTTGAAAGAGAAGATTCGCGGTTAGTAATGCGCGCCGCGATAGACTCAATTCCAACGTTCGACGGGACAAATATCCCAGTTCTGCAATTTACCAGAGCTTGTCAACGCGCGCGTGACTTGATCCCTCGACACGCAGAGAAAACGTTTGCAAAACTAATTATTAGTAAGCTACGAGGACGCGCATACACCGCCGTAGAAGATGAATTAATAGAATATGTCGCAGATATTTCTAACCGTTTAAAAGATGTATTCGGGCCGCATCATACGGTAGAGTATTATAAAGGAGAATTAACCAGCGTTTATATGTACGCGAATGAACATATTTTACAATTTATCAGTCGTGTGAAAGATCTTCGTTCAGCAATTCTAGACTGTTACCGCTCTTCGCCGAACAAGACTGAAATCGACAAGTTAACACGCGATAGTTTCATTCGTGGTTTAATCCCGCGACTCCGCTCAGAAGTCCGTTCTTTCAGAAACGAAACGTTGCGCACAGTTTTTGACGAAGCTATTGTTAGCTACAAATATCTCGAGCTCGACCGCGTACGCTATGAACGCGCGGATAAACAAGTACGATTTTTAGATTCTTATGAAAATTATCGTTCCGAAAGAAATTCGTCTCCGTATCACCGAGAAAAGAATTATCGCTCAGACTCGCCGTATCAACGCGATAATTTTAATCGTTCTCCGTCGCCGTATCGACGAAACGATTATTCAAGTAACTCAAGACAAGACTATCGGCGCGAAGAGTCTCCTTATCGAGAACGGTCGAGGATGTTTACACAAGCGTCGCCGGACCGTTACGGTGACGCATACCTGCGAGGGTCGAATCGGTCGACGAGCGCTTCCCCTAACCGTAACGCAGGGACAACACGCGTAGCCCGCGCGGACTTGTATACAAACCGCCCGGCGGGTGATGATTTACGACCTCGGCCTCGAAACGACCAGGGTTCTCATTCAAACTCTTATAACGGAGATGGAAATTTCGAATCTAGAAGTAGAAACGATTCGTACCGCGGTAGAAACGATAGTTATGTTCCGCCTCAGCGTCGCGTACAAAATAGCGATGACTCTCGTCCAGTACGCAAATTTTGCAATTATTGTAGAATCCCAGGGCACGATATCCACGAGTGCCGAAAACGCGAAGCCAATAATCGTAGCCAGTCGGGAAACGGGACATCCCTCCCGTCCGCCGCGAATTATCGACGGGAGGAACAGAATCAGAAATTCGTACGAACGATTTCGAACACGAAGAGCACCGCGGAAAACAACGAGTAACGAAAATTACGCTCGATCCAAACTCTGCCATTCCGCATGTGACTATCTCAATGCCGGAATTAACGCGGACCACCACGGTTATGGTCGACACAGGCGCCGAACCGAATCTGATAAAAGAATCGCTTTTGAAATCGAACGCTATCGTAGACCGACAGAATAAAATTTTCATTACCGGAATAACCGACGAAATTGTTCCGACGCTAGGTTCCACGCAATTAACAATCGCCAATACGCCCGTCGAATTTCAAATCGTCCCAGACGATTTCGGTGTTCCTTCCGACGGCGTCCTTGGATCAGCCTTCCTAACGAGAGGAGCGCTGATCTCATATAAAAACATGAGCGTCAAGTGTGTCACGTCCGTCACTGTGTTTTTGTTACAGGTACCAAGAGAGAGAAAAGGATGGCACTCAAGAACAGTGACAGACGGACGGTGGAGATATGAAGATTAATTGTGGAGTGGTCTTTCGTGCCGAGACAGCCGCGGGCTGTCATATGCACTAGGACAACCGATATTGCTATGGATGCAGTCAAGAAGAGAACGTCCGACGCGGTTACAAGAAGTGTCCCGACAAGAATCACGCGCGAGATGATGCAACGGAAACGGTGAGTTTACAGGATTCAGCAATTATACAAGATATTATACGACTCACCGCAATGTTGTATTAACGCCTAATAATATTGCTGCAGCAGGAACTGGCGGTACTGGCAGTAGGTGTCGTACATCGGGTCTTCTATACAGATGTCCTCGAGGTGAGGGAGGCTCGGCAGCGGATCCACAGGCTGGTGCTGTTTGACGCTGGTGGTCCTTGGTGCGGAGCGTAGAATGACACGGTGATGTGTCGGCAGAGTGACATCACTGACGATACGGCAACGGACCCTGGGGACGATGATCGTGTCTCGGCTGTCGTCGTCGGCTATGTCGATTACCTCAGGACGATCGACCGGATGTAGAACTGGCGTCGGAGCTCGCGAGAGGTCCGCGTGGTTGACCTCTTTAGGAAGGTTGCAAGGGCAACCGTATACAGAAACGTAATCGGACGGGTCACACGGAATGTGCTCGGTGGTTCCCAGAAGTTCGGTCCACTCGGTAGTGGCAATGATTTGATCGAGCACCGCTTTATTTCTCAGCGCGCGTCTCGATTTAGCAAGTTGATACTTGCGTCCCGCTCGACGTGGGCGTCGCATGGGTAAGGAATAGTAATGATGGAATTTTAATAATATAATGAAAATGAACTTCCACTTGTTATTAACCTTTTTGGTAGTTAACTCGCTTCACGTCTATAGTGGCGGCTCAGCGTTTCCACTGCGCACTTTAGACCAATTCTAGACGTGGCACGAGAACTTCTCTATGACTCGCTTCAAATTCCTTATTGGCGGCTCAGCGTTTCCACTGCGCACTTTAGACCAAGTCCGGATATGTCACGAGTTTAATATATTCGATGCAAGAACTGAATTGGAAGATGGTGTTGAAGTAACACAAGAATAACAAGATCGAAGCACTGGTATAACAACGATATATTAAATAAGAACTGGTAAGTACACTGGTATACAATATGTAAGTAGTATTATAATAGGAGTAGTAATTGGATTAATGAATAATGGATATTGTAATATGTTATAGGAATAACGTATGAGAATTAGGACTTGAGTTGAGTTGAGTTAGAGTTGGAATTGGAATTGGAATTAGGAGTGAAGGATCGACACACTTCACTATCGCGGAGCTAGACTGAACACGTCTGCTCTTGAAGTCGGAAGAAGCCGGACTGGCACGTCCGTGCGAGTCGCTCGCTTGGAGCGGACCGTTCGAGTCGCTGTCTGGAGGCGGACTGCTGCAAGCGTCCGCTCTGCCTTGCCTCCTTCGGTCGGAGTGGGGATAGCTGACGCTGCAGTCTCTTTGTTCTTCAGTCGTCGGAGTGGGAGAACCGCTGACGCAGCAGCGTCTTCGCTCCCGGGGACTGCACGTGCATTTCTGCTGACGCTGCAGTCTCGTGGCTGTCCTATTGCCCTCTACGAGCGTGGGACTGCTGATGCAGCAGTCTTTGGACTTCTCGACGTTTCTAGAAGCTTCTAGATGCTTCCAGAGTGATGCAATACTTTATTGCATTATGTGTCGTGGTGATGGGTTGAAACTGAGGTAAGGTGTTGATCAAGGTGAAGTTATGGTGATGGGTAGAGACGGAGATAAGGAGTAGAACAATAGAATAATGAAATCTTAATACTATGCTCTTATGTCTAGGGGACGGTGTATGGATCTTATGCAGATCAGACCTTGTATACATAGTGTGTGTACAAGGCCAACGTCGTACATCGGACGACGTAACACCTCCCAACGCGGAAAAGAAATTTCTTACAAGGAAGAAATTTCTCGCTCAACACTCGACCTCACACTCATTCATGCGACGCATCGTCCGGGGGTACTCCGCGCAGGGAGCACAGTTCTCGGCGAGTATTTCCTATATCTGTACGAAACACTGGTCGCACTGAAATGTTGTCGGTGTCGGCACGTGGGGCTGGGGCTGGTTTTATGCAATTTATTTCGCTTTGTTCATTTTGCATAGTTGGGTTTTGGGTGGGTGGGGAATCACTGGTGTCACTGTCACTTTTGTCTCAGGTGACGAGATTACGGCTTTGGCACAAACACTCTGCATCTCTAATTTGCTTGAGTATTGGTGTCTTCGTCCGAGGAAGAGGTGCTTGAGTTTTCGTCCTCTTCTTCGTCGTCCGTGAGAATTTCGCCTCTTTCTCTTCTTATTCTGGCAGTGTCTGTTGCTGCCCGATCCAGTGCGAGGAGGAAACTGCAGTGGATGCATTCCAATATTGGGGTTTCCCTCAATATGGGTTTTGTACACGCGTCGCATGCGTTCTTCCTTTTCCTTGTAAGAACGTGCGTGTATACGATGACCCTCCTGACTACCGCAGTGAGGCTGCAGGCAAGGCATAGTTCTCTGCCATTTAGGGAGATTCTGTGTCTTCCATTGTAGCAGAATATTCCCTGGTATCTGTAGATGAAGTCTCCGGCTTTGTTCGCCGATGGTCTCGCCGGTTGTAAGTGTCCGCACATGTTGATTGTGTTTGTGGATACTGGACACGATGTGGTAGGCGGCTGGGAACAGGCTGGGATTCTGGCTGTAGGAACTTCTTCGAAGTGCTGCTGTCGTTTGTTCTGTATCTTCCGGCGGTGGAAGGAGATTCTGTCGACGCTGGGTTTCGGATTTCGCTCGCTTATCGGTGTTGACCGGACGCGTGATTATCGCGGATTCTAATTTCGCGTCAGCGGAGGACTGTAATGAAATCTCCTGGGAGGGTTTCTTATCGCAAATCGCAGGAGACGCTACAATCATTGTTCGCGGGTTATTGCAAAGGTATAGTATAATACGAAATTTGTTTCTCCTTTTTGCTGACGCGTATTTTACAGACGTATAATTCCTAGATGGATGGAAATCGCTTTGCGGTGCACGGATACTTGACCGTTGAGACTGGAAGAGATCATGTCCCGGCGAAAAATCAGAGGTAGGTTTTTGAAATGAAATATAGACTCTCTTTGACTCTGATTTAGAAATTATCGCGGGATGATCTTTTATGATCGACTCGTATGCTCGGTCTATACGAGGTAGAGTTTTATGCTTTATTTTATGTAGACGTTCTGTCGTCTTTAGAGAATCAAAGGCGGGGACATTTCCTTTCAACCTAGACTCGGAATAGAAACAATCGGACTTGATACCGGAGCTTGTAGAATAAACCTTCATAGGTTTGAATTCGCGGGAGTCTTCTTTGGACTCTGGATTAAAATTGTCGGGATGGTTACCGAATACGTCGGGATGGTTACCGGAATTGAAAAGGTCGGGATGGTTACCGAATGCGTCGGGATGGTTACCGGAGTTAGAATAATGATCGGGCTGGTTACCGGAGTTAGAATAAGAATCGGGCTGGTTACCGGAGTTAGTATAAGGATCGGGCTGGTTACCGGAGTTAGTATAAGAATCGGGCTGGTTACCGGAGTTAGTATAATGATCGGGCTGGTTACCGGAGTTAGTATAAGAATCGGGCTGGTTACCGGAGTTAGTAAGGTCGGGATGGTTACCGAATGCGTCGGGATGGTTACCGGAATTAGAAAGGTCGGGATGGTTACCGAATGCGTCGGGATAGTTCCCGGAATTAGAAAGGTCGGGATGGTTACCGAATGCGTCCGGATAGTACCCGGAATTAGAAAGGTCGGAAGAGTACGACTCGATTTCTTCCATCTCCAATGGGGGCAATCGAAATGAAACTCTTTCCGACGAGGTGTTAAAACACCGGAGGCTCGCTTTGCCTTTACGATTGGTGACGACGCAGTCACCCAGGAATACATCCGGCGCTACATTAACACGGCGGATATATCCCTGTTTGGGTCCTTCGACGTCGACCGCTATGCACGCAACGGTACGAGGTTCGAGGACGAATTCTTCGGTTTTCGGAGGAGTCTTTGTTCGGACTCGATCCTCACGCTCCACGACCCGACTTCTCGCAGTGTACTCCGATATCTCTCGAGTCTCCTTCGATTCCGGCCGGCTTTTCACGGCGTTTTTCTCTAGGGAGTACTCGATCGAATCCCGAGGAGGCATTGAAATAACCTCCGTCACCGGGGCTCTGCAAGGTCTGACCGCGGGTGCACGAGGATTTGAGGAAGACACTCGAACGTTCCTTGCCGAATGTTCCTCACGCTTGGCGGCTGGAGTTTTAACGAGATTGTTGGTCATAGACGAAGGCATTGAAATAACCTCTGCTGCCAATTTATCGCGAGGCTCAGCCGTGGGCGCGCAAGGGTTCGAGAAGGGAACCCGAATGTTTCCTATCGTTATGGATTGATTCGCAAAGGAGATCTCGGCTCCTGTTCTGAAGAAGGGAGAACCGAGGATTCCGTCGATGTTAATTGGGAAGTTTTCTTCCAAGACATGAAATTCGATAGGGTTTTGACCCTGTAAGTGTATTTTAATTTGACCGAGAGTTGGAATGGATCCCTCGGTTATTCCTTGGACTTCTATAGTGTTCGTATGATCTATAGGTAGATTTGGTTCTAGACTTGACGCACGAATTAAATTGATCTCCGAACCCGTGTCTAACAAAAATTCACACTTCTTTTGTAATTGAGGGGCGGAGATTTTTACGCGCGGAATTGGTGAGTCTGCAGCAAGATTTACTGCTGAGACGAATCGTCGGACTGGTCGTTCGTCCGGATAGCTGTTTGGGTGCGGGCTGTAGTTTGAGTTGAAGATGCGGCCTCCCGCCTTGGGTTGGCTTCGGTCGGGAGGCCGGACTCGTTTCCCGACCTCCTATTATTATTAAAAGCGCGCTTACGGCACTCGTGAATATCGTGCCCGGGGACTTTGCAGTAGTTGCAAAATTTGTTAGGGCTTGAGGGGCGATCTGTGCGACCATCGCGGTACGTGTTTGGGTCGCGAGGATTATTTTCCCATCGCCGTTGCGGCGTCGGGGAGCGATAAGAGTCCCGGTTTAAGTTTCTTGAGGACTGCTGAGACGAGTCCGGTCTGTTATCG
The DNA here is from genome assembly GCF_051020765.1 of Lasioglossum baleicum. Taxonomy (NCBI): domain Eukaryota; kingdom Metazoa; phylum Arthropoda; class Insecta; order Hymenoptera; family Halictidae; genus Lasioglossum; species Lasioglossum baleicum. The sequence continues at coordinate 247,040 of NW_027469113.1, read as the reverse complement.
CGGCGTTCTTGAGTTCGCTCTGGAATGTCACGAGGGGACTCGTACGTGGAACGCGGGCGATACGGCCGGTTATCAGAGAAGCTGACTCGTTTTTCTTCGCGGATCAGTTCTCGTCGACGAGTCTGGTCTGACTCATACTGCCTGTAAGCAGAGATGGCTGCTTCGAAAACAGTGGCAGGATTTCGCGAAGGGCAATGAAGCACTTCGGCACGCAGCTGGGGAAGGAGACCTCGTAGAAAACAATCTACTGCGAAGCGATCTAGTTCTTCGTAATCAAGGCCAATATCTGTGGCATCTTGAATCGCGGTTCGAAGGTCTTTAACGCGATTGATGAAGTCTAAGATGTGCTCGTTTGGAGCTTGGAGTACACTCGCGAGATCGCCACGGTACTGGTCAACGAATTTGTATGGGCCCAGTACTGTTCGTAATTTCTCGCATAGTGCAGAAATTGTGAATATGTGCTGGCCTTCTATAGCGGCATAAGCACGATCGTGGAGTTTATTGCAGAGCAATTTCGTGAGGGCACGCTCTGCAGTGGCCGGTACGGTGTCACGCGCGCGTTTGCATGCACGTATGAATTGTAGGACGGAAGACGAAGTACCGTCGAATCTAGGGACAAGCTCGGCGGCTTGTTTTAGAGCGAAATTACCAGTAGGTTCATACTGTGGGATTTCGCGTGGCTCTGGCGGTGAAGGTTCCCGCATATTAGAGACGTTACTAGGGCCTGGTGTAGGCGATTGTTGACGTAGGCTTTGACTCGTGATTTGGATGTTATGAAGCTCTTTTCGTATTTCGTCGAGCATATTCTTTTGGTTTTGTGCGTCTTCTTCATATTTGAGACGCAATTTGGCAATAAAATCAGTTTCTTCTTTGAGATATTGCTCTCTACGGGCGAGGTCTTGCGCGTAAAGGAGTAACTCTTCCTCGGTCATTGGAGGAAGGTCTGCGTTAGGATCTGCTCGGAGATCCTTTTGAGATCGCGTGATTGGGCGAGACATTTTGAAAGATATAAATGGGATTTAAGAAATGTGAACTTCGCACTGACACGCGTCGGGGCTTGTTAATGCAAATATCGGCGACCACTTCGATGTCCTACCGACTGCGCCAAATTTGTCACGTCCGTCACTGTGTTTTTGTTACAGGTACCAAGAGAGAGAAAAGGATGGCACTCAAGAACAGTGACAGACGGACGGTGGAGATATGAAGATTAATTGTGGAGTGGTCTTTCGTGCCGAGACAGCCGCGGGCTGTCATATGCACTAGGACAACCGATATTGCTATGGATGCAGTCAAGAAGAGAACGTCCGACGCGGTTACAAGAAGTGTCCCGACAAGAATCACGCGCGAGATGATGCAACGGAAACGGTGAGTTTACAGGATTCAGCAATTATACAAGATATTATACGACTCACCGCAATGTTGTATTAACGCCTAATAATATTGCTGCAGCAGGAACTGGCGGTACTGGCAGTAGGTGTCGTACATCGGGTCTTCTATACAGATGTCCTCGAGGTGAGGGAGGCTCGGCAGCGGATCCACAGGCTGGTGCTGTTTGACGCTGGTGGTCCTTGGTGCGGAGCGTAGAATGACACGGTGATGTGTCGGCAGAGTGACATCACTGACGATACGGCAACGGACCCTGGGGACGATGATCGTGTCTCGGCTGTCGTCGTCGGCTATGTCGATTACCTCAGGACGATCGACCGGATGTAGAACTGGCGTCGGAGCTCGCGAGAGGTCCGCGTGGTTGACCTCTTTAGGAAGGTTGCAAGGGCAACAGTATACAGAAACGTAATCGGACGGGTCACACGGAATGTGCTCGGTGGTTCCCAGAAGTTCGGTCCACTCGGTAGTGGCAATGATTTGATCGAGCACCGCTTTATTTCTCAGCGCGCGTCTCGATTTAGCAAGTTGATACTTGCGTCCCGCTCGACGTGGGCGTCGCATGGGTAAGGAATAGTAATGATGGAATTTTAATAATATAATGAAAATGAACTTCCACTTGTTATTAACCTTTTTGGTAGTTAACTCGCTTCACGTCTATAGTGGCGGCTCAGCGTTTCCACTGCGCACTTTAGACCAATTCTAGACGTGGCACGAGAACTTCTCTATGACTCGCTTCAAATTCCTTATTGGCGGCTCAGCGTTTCCACTGCGCACTTTAGACCAAGTCCGGATATGTCACGAGTTTAATATATTCGATGCAAGAACTGAATTGGAAGATGGTGTTGAAGTAACACAAGAATAACAAGATCGAAGCACTGGTATAACAACGATATATTAAATAAGAACTGGTAAGTACACTGGTATACAATATGTAAGTAGTATTATAATAGGAGTAGTAATTGGATTAATGAATAATGGATATTGTAATATGTTATAGGAATAACGTATGAGAATTAGGACTTGAGTTGAGTTGAGTTAGAGTTGGAATTGGAATTGGAATTAGGAGTGAAGGATCGACACACTTCACTATCGCGGAGCTAGACTGAACACGTCTGCTCTTGAAGTCGGAAGAAGCCGGACTGGCACGTCCGTGCGAGTCGCTCGCTTGGAGCGGACCGTTCGAGTCGCTGTCTGGAGGCGGACTGCTGCAAGCGTCCGCTCTGCCTTGCCTCCTTCGGTCGGAGTGGGGATAGCTGACGCTGCAGTCTCTTTGTTCTTCAGTCGTCGGAGTGGGAGAACCGCTGACGCAGCAGCGTCTTCGCTCCCGGGGACTGCACGTGCATTTCTGCTGACGCTGCAGTCTCGTGGCTGTCCTATTGCCCTCTACGAGCGTGGGACTGCTGATGCAGCAGTCTTTGGACTTCTCGACGTTTCTAGAAGCTTCTAGATGCTTCCAGAGTGATGCAATACTTTATTGCATTATGTGTCGTGGTGATGGGTTGAAACTGAGGTAAGGTGTTGATCAAGGTGAAGTTATGGTGATGGGTAGAGACGGAGATAAGGAGTAGAACAATAGAATAATGAAATCTTAATACTATGCTCTTATGTCTAGGGGACGGTGTATGGATCTTATGCAGATCAGACCTTGTATACATAGTGTGTGTACAAGGCCAACGTCGTACATCGGACGACGTAACAAGTGGCAAGGGAAAGAATTTCCATTCATTCCACGCGGAAGCGAACAGTTAGAATTCCAATCTTCGACCTGCAAGCCAGAGTCTCTCATTGATTCTAGAAGCGAGAATTGGCGTAGAGAAATGCACGCGCCGAGAATGGAGATTCCCGTCGCCAGCATGTATACCGAACACAAAATCGCCGCGAGCAACGTCGATCGAGAATCGAGAAGAGAGGGCCCTTTTCCCACGAGTAATATAAATTCTGACGCTCGCGTACATTTCGATCCTCACACGAGCCACAAGAGAGCGAGCTCTCCCCGTGTTTCGAATCCACCGAGAGGTCCCTGTAATCCAGATATACGAATGCCTCATCAAGGGACAGATTCTCGCGAAATTCAAACGGATTCAGGGTCTTTAGATCTCCGTTGCGACGAAATCACGAATGTACGTAGCATCGATTGCCGTGACGAAGATATAGATTTCTCTCCTATGAGTCCAGGACCGAGGTCCAACAGGAGGCCCCAGCAAATAAATTTCATTGCGAAGGAAAGTATACGTTCACTCAAATCACGGGCTAGCAGTCGAGACGAGGATTTCAGGAAGTTCCTGAGGGAATCGCGTCCCTCTACCGATTTTCACGAAGAAATCGCGGGCATAGCAAGCATCGACCCTCGCCGCGTCATAAATCTTCCCCTTTTCAGACCGCTCAGGTATAAAGGTATCGGAGCCCCTCGCCTTCTCGACGACCGAGCGAACGAAATAATCGATACAGTTGCAATTTCGTGTTTCAAGCGAGTTAGGCCGCGAGCGAAATTCAAAGTAATTATTCTTCGACCGATAGAATTAAGAAGCGATATTGCGGCGGAGACACGCGAGTCTCAAGCGTACTTATCTCAAGCGATAAGACAGGATATAGCGAGCCGCAATTCGATAAGTCGGGAACGAAAATTGTCCGAGGCGAGATTAAATGTATTCCCCCTCTCCCGCATGCGAAACCTGGCCGATAACGCGGTCGAGAAGGATTCACACAAGCTCCAGCAGCTTCAGTCTTTATCCACCACCTGTGACGTCGGTCGCACCTCCGACGTTAGCTTTAAGACTACATGTAAAATTAGATACATAAGAGCGAGCGTTCCCCTTTAAAGATTCCAAACCTCCTAAAAATCCTTCATAACAATGAATCCTTAACACCACGTACATTTGATTGAAATCCATCAACATAACCTAAAATCCAAAATCTGTCAAAATCCTAAAATAGCCAAAAATGGCCCAAACTCGAAGATTGAAATATCATTGGACTCGTGAGCGAAAATCATGAAACTAACCTAAAAATTTGTAGGTTATGTTCTCAATTCGCGTTTGTTTAGACTTTACCAAAATTTCGATTTTTGGTAATTTTCAAAAGTACTTAGAATATTTTCAAACATATGATCGGTCGACAAATGATGTCAACTAATCATATGACATATAAAATTTACATCGAAACGCCTTGCAAGAGCAAGCGCTCGAAAATATTCTAAGTCCCAATTTATTTAAATAAATAAATAGGTACGCCAATGGTTACCACTTAATTTTCGAGTCCTGCACCACTGGGAACGAAAACTGCTGACTCTAGTGCGGCGGCCATCGCGCTGTTTACGACGAAGACCGGCACAAAGAGGACACGGTCCCCTTTTGCGAAGTCAGCATTTTTCGGACGAACGTTATTCGTCGACGAACGTTCGATTCTCCTCAGTCCTCTCCGGGGACCCGAGTGGGTCAGTCGAGTTTTCGTCAATCTTCCAAGTCCAGACTATTTAGACATAGTCTTTCCAAATCCAGATTGTTTAGACACAATCTTCCCAAATCCATACTGTTTAGACACAGTCCCTAATACCATTCAGTAATATCGTATTCTTATTCGTTTAATTCAAACATTACTTCGTTTATTCAATTAAACATTTTTATTGCGTTTCATATTTCGTACTTAGTACGTATTTCGATTTCGTTAATAATAAGCATCTTTACCTTTGTATTCTTTTACGTTTATAATATACTTTGTTTTACCAGAGTCAATCTAAATCCCAATTATTATTTCCTTGCTCCTAACTTCGTAGTTTGAAGTGACACGTTGTTAGTTAGAGATAGAGTTCTCACTGGAAAGTTCGCGAATAGTATTCCTTATTCAATTTCCTGTTACGTGTTCGCGTACGTGCGTGATAGTGATAGACTTGCTCGCATAGCAAGCTCCGCAGCATCCACGTCCGTTTTCTCGAATCAAAATATCGTCAACCACGCGGACGATATTCGCGAGATAAATTCACGGGATCGCACAGCGTCCACGCCCGTTTTCGCTAGTTAAAATATCGTCAATCACGCGGACGATATTCGTGAGTTAGATTCACGCTATCGTACAGCGTCCACGCCCGTTTCCTCAACGAGCGCATCCGTCTACAATACCGTAGCAGCCAGCTGTCAATCATTGGAGGTCGTTCCTGTCAAATATTGACGTGACAGAGTTTGGCGCAGTCGTCAATCCTTGAAGGTCGTTTCCAGCCATTTGGATCAACGCCTGTCAAGCAGAGCGGACCGTATTCAAGGCCATCAGCGCAACCGTAGCTGTTCATCCGTTGCGAATTCATGTCTCGTGTCAATCGACAAGCAAGCGAAGCGTAAAAGTAAGTGGAACATATTACCGCGTATGTTTCAGGGTCGCGTGCATCATTCATCTGTGTAAGACTGCATGCAGGTGTCGGCATCGGGTCCTAGTCTGTTGATAAAAAGACCAACACTTTTATTAAATGTCAGTCAGTGGAAGAGTAGAGTAGCCGGGCCGCGGTATTCTCTTCTCTTGCTCTTATAGCCCCGCCAGGACGTGACAAATTTGGCGCAGTCGGTAGGACACTCGTTGGTCACCGATGTTAGAGACACCGTCAACACTTTTGTAGGATACGTCATGTGTCCTACCTCTGCCAAAATTTGTTGTGACAAATTTGGCGCAGTCGGTAGGACAGTCGTTGGTCACCGATGTTAGAAGCACGGCATCGAGGAATAAAAATAGAATCAGTGTTAGCACGCGAACCCCTGCGCGTTCCATCATTGTTTGACAATTTAACGCAGTAGACTTAGAGTCCGTGAAAGCATAGTGTCAGTTAAAAGTGCGACGGGCAGTGAAGGAAATGCCCTTTCGCCCACGTTACATACTCAAATTATTTTTCGCGATGTTCGTACTCAGTACAAATTCATCGAAAGTTTTAGTGAACGTTAAAGTGCGACGGGCGGTTTAGAAAACGCCCCTTCGCCCACGTTATATAGTCGGATTATTTTTCGCGAATTTCATACTTAGAAATTTTCAAGCGACGCAATCATGGAAACACGTAGCGAGGCTAGAAAGAAGGTTCCTCCTACGGAAGAGGAATTAATTGAATTCCAGAAAGATTTAGCTCGTAGAGAAGCAGCTCTCATTAATCAAACCGCCGCGTTGACTCAACTCAAATTGCAATACGAAACAGAAACGCGTGAGCAAAGAGTAACGTACGAGGATATACGCCGCGAGATAGCAGAAATCCGATCGGCCAGAGATTCTCAATCAATTCCAGCTAGCCCAGTCGTTGCGCCCCGCGAACCCATAATGCACGATTCTTCGAATTTCACCGTTAAACAAGCGGTTGAACTTGTGCCTACCTTTGACGGCACCTCCATAACCGTGCTACAATTCGTTCGCGCGTGCAAGCGAGCCTTGGAAGCTGTTCCAGCCACAGCTGAGCGTACCCTCACTAGATTAGTATGCAATAAGCTTAGAGGACAGGCATACGCCGCGATTGAAGACGTAAATATTAACACAATCTCTGAATTGTGCAACCGCCTGAAAGATGTACTAGGCCCATATAAATTCATCGATCAGTATCGCGGAGAATTAGCTTCGATACACCAGGGACAGTCCGAGCACGTGTTGAATTATATTACGCGAGTAAAGGACCTTAGAACGGCGATCATAGATTCAGGCCGCGGGGTCCCCAATCTAGACGAGATTGATAAATTCACAATTGATTGTTTCATGCGTGGTCTTATCCCAGCGCTTCGAGCCGAGGTCAGGCTCTGTGCGTCACTCGAATTACAGAAAATATTCGATGAAGCAGTAACCGCGTACAAACAGTACGAGCTTGACCGTGTTCGTTATCGCGACGACGGACGCCGCGTTGCATTCTCCGACTCTCGTAATCGCACACCAGAGCGATCAAGCAACTCTTATTATGATAGGAATGCGCCTGAGCAGCGCAACAGATCTTCGGAAAGGAAAGATCAACGACCTTCCTTTTCACCTCGTGAATCCTGGCGAGACAGGAAACCCGATAACAGAGACGCGTATCGCTCTCCTCCTCCGCGACGTCACGAACCGTCGCAATCAAATCAGCGCGAAACATATAAACGCGAAGATCGCGCTTCCCAGTCCCCAGGTCGCGATCGCTTTCCTACGGAGAGTCGGAAGTATTGTAAATATTGTAAGCGCACGGGACATGACATATACGAATGTCGCCGCCGCGAATATTACAGTAGAAATGAGTCGGGAAACGAATCAAGCCTCCCGACAAACGCGACCAAAGGACGGGAGGCATCCCAAGAGAATCGCCAAAAGGCAACACAGCTGGCCGTCATCAGCGACGACCAGCAGTAGATGAAATTCGAGTAGATAGGAGAGATAACCCGGACGGTCAGCAGAATGAACGACCATCCGCGAAATTAGTCTCGGCAATAAATCTCGCGCCGGACTCCCCTATCCCTCGAATAAAAGCAAAATCGTCACTCTTCTCAAAAGAGTGTGAGTTCCTCTTGGACACCGGGTCCGAGGTCAACTTAATCCGAGCGTCTGGTATCAAATCTGACGTTCATCTAAAAACTGACAGCGTCATACACGTCCATGGCGTGACAGAAGGAGAAATTGCGACCCTCGGTTATATCAATGCGGAGCTAGCAGATTCCATTAAAGTCACGCTACACGTTCTGCCTGACAGTTTTCCAATTAATATAGATGGTATCTTAGGCTCCCCCTTCTTCAGAGAGGGAGCAGAGATATCATTTGCGAAGGAATGCGTAGAGTATAAAAACCTACGTATTCCCTTTTCGAATCCTCGGGAATATTCCGTCGAAAGCCGTACCGCCGCCTGCATAGCCGTCAACGTAAAGGGCCCAAGCGAAGGGTATGTGCGAAAAGTAGATGTAAAACCCGATGTGTTCTTAGGTGATTGTTTAGTCACCAACCGTAACGGAAAGGCATACCTGCGATGCTTTAACGCATCGTCCGAAGTGGCGTCCTTCTCCCTGCCTACGTTGGAGGTGGAAGAGATCGAGGTTCCCTTTTCGAATATTCAAGCCGAAGTCAATTCGGACTTATTCAATGCTCGTGCGTGCCGCGCGCACGAGACGATCGTTAACGATCAACTCGCGTCTTCTATTAATTCCGGTAACCATTCCGACGATTCCGGTAGCCATCCCGATTCTTTAAATAATTCCGGTAGCCATCCCGATTCTTTAAATAATTCCGGTAACCATCCCGACGATTCCGGTAGCCATCCCGATTCTTTAAACAATTCCGGTAACCATCCCGACGATTCCGGTAGCCATCCCGATACTTTAAAGAATTCCGGTAACCATCCCGACGATTTATATTCAAAGTCCTGTGTGGAAAGAAACATCAACGCCTTCGCCTCAGATGAACTTTTAGAATGTTCATATGAGAACAATTTAGAAAACATTTCTATTCCTAAAGTTAAATCAAAAGGAGTTTATGTTTTGCCGCAAACTCCTATCTTCAAATCCTCGCCGGAACAACGCCTCTTCCAGCTTCAACGATCAGGTATCCGTGCGACCGAAAACAAAGTCCATGCGTCTGGCAAATACAATTCCGCGAGATTCGCGTCAGCAAGAAAAAGAAATAAAGCCGATACATTATACTCGCCCGAGACAACTAAGTCTGATTATAAGCTTTCGTTATGTATCTTGCGAAACGAATTCAATCTTCCTAGCGTTAACAGAGTCTCCAATATCGTTACGCCAACGATAAACTATCGCAGCGACCCAAGAGCGAAATTTAAAACCTCTGGTCAGCATCACCCCACTCCACAGCAGGAAGACGATATCCCTGCGACGCAACGAGATCTTCAAGGAGAAACCGTCACCCCTGAAGATCATCAGTCTCTCGACAACGCTATAACAGCAACCATGCAGCCGATACAAGCAGCTATCTTGCTCTCTATTGCCACGCAAGCCTCAACACTCATTGGATATGACTGTGGAGGTTCAACCTTGAATATTACCACGTATTCAACTATTGACACTCTTAACTGCGAGCCAGAAGACATCGCACCAGCTGAAAACTTAGAAAGAATTCAGCTCCTGCAGCTAGCTGAATTCTCGCAAGCTCGTGTTTTGCAATGCCATATCGGAATAGACAGAACCATATACTATTGTGGCATGCATTCACATAATTCGGTGGTATCCAATGGTCGACAAGACTATATATTACCGATCTCCAGCGAAACCTGTTCGAGCCTACACACGACGGGGACAATATTCATCACCCCAGCCGCCCAGATCACAGGTATTCAGCCGAACTCGACCTCCTCTCACGGCCTCACGTTAGCAGGAGTTATTCAGAATGATGGTAGCTGCGCTGGAACCACGTATAGTGATCCGTTTGGGACTTGGACCGATGTCGTGGTACAAGCTTTAGTCCGAATCACGATCCGCGACTACATCGCTCCAATCAGATTGTCAACCGGACAGATTCATCTACAAACTGGGCAAACCTGCCCCCTTCAAAAAGGAAGCTGCTTAGACGCACAAGATGGCCATACGTTCTGGGAAACCACGCCGACGGACTCGTGCAAATTCAATAATTATGATGTCTTGTACGAAGGGATAGCCACTAAACTATCCTCCAAGGTGAATCCTTCTCCAACCCTGTATACCGTAGCATCGCAGGACACGACTTTTGCACTCACGGAGACAGGCAGATCGTCAGTTTGCGGATATGTCATAATCCGAACGGAACACCCCAAGCTGTTCATTCTGGAAGTTGGAAGTTCAGGAAAATTCAAGGAGAAAACACACACCTTGGTCAACAATCTGGACATCTTCACGTATGTCAACAGCAAATTTGTTTACGTGGAGAAGCACCTCCGGAAACGATTTTCTCAACTCTACAAAGATGTAATCCGTCAGAAGTGTGAGCTAGAGCGTCAGATTCTCCAGAACGCCCTCACATTATTACATTCAGCACCCGAAGAAGTTGCCACTGCCATCATGAAGGATGTCGGATTTATCGCAGTTCCAGCAGGAGAGGTAGTGCACATAATAAAGTGCATACCAGTCACGGTCCAAGTGAGGAAAACCGAACGGTGTTATGATGAGCTACCCATCACGTATCGGAACACATCAAAATTCCTGAAGCCAAGGGACCACATCATTTCAAATACGGAGACAGAAAAGCCATGCAATGAGCTACTTCCCCCATATTATAGACTGCACGGAACATGGTATCGCCTAACACCGTCATTGATGGAGGCCATCACTCCTTCGGAGCTTCACCCCCTCGCCAAGTCAACCTGGAAATACATAGATCCGAAGAACTTGGCAACGGGAGGCATTTATTCACAAGACGACCTGGACAAACTACAGGATCATATAATGTTTCCTGTAGAGAAGGTAGCAGTCATAAATTCAATCGCACAGGGTGCGACGGGAAGACAGTTTGCAGCAGGAAACATCAATATGTTCAACCTGCTCGATGAAAACTCCCTACAGCAGATAGCGGAGTCTACAGCACAGAAATTATGGTCCGGATTCACTACATTCGGATCAATAAGTGCTGGAATAATCGGAGTGTATGTAGCGATCCGCACGATCAAAACAATCATCAGTACGATCGTTAACGGCATCGCATTACACTCACTATACGGCTGGAGCCTGCATCTCGTTGTCGCCATCTGGAGTTCACTGACCCGGTTCTTTATATTCATGAAGCAGAGGGACAACAAGACTTCAGCGGCCATCGAGGACAAAGATAGTGATAGTGCCAGTGTCGGAGAATTCCGAACCCGTCCTCCCTTGACGAAACGAACGTTAATTTGCGATTCCCTTGACCCAGCGTTGCGAGACAGGGATGACATTTCAGTGCATCCTGTCTACCGCCACCCAGAGGCAGAGATTCCACTGCGTGAAATCTCTTCTCTAAGGGGGGAGGTGTGACGTCGGTCGCACCTCCGACGTTAGCTTTAAGACTACATGTAAAATTAGATACATAAGAGCGAGCGTTCCCCTTTAAAGATTCCAAACCTCCTAAAAATCCTTCATAACAATGAATCCTTAACACCACGTACATTTGATTGAAATCCATCAACATAACCTAAAATCCAAAATCTGTCAAAATCCTAAAATAGCCAAAAATGGCCCAAACTCGAAGATTGAAATATCATTGGACTCGTGAGCGAAAATCATGAAACTAACCTAAAAATTTGTAGGTTATGTTCTCAATTCGCGTTTGTTTAGACTTTACCAAAATTTCGATTTTTGGTAATTTTCAAAAGTACTTAGAATATTTTCAAACATATGATCGGTCGACAAATGATGTCAACTAATCATATGACATATAAAATTTACATCGAAACGCCTTGCAAGAGCAAGCGCTCGAAAATATTCTAAGTCCCAATTTATTTAAATAAATAAATAGGTACGCCAATGGTTACCACTTAATTTTCGAGTCCTGCACCACTGGGAACGAAAACTGCTGACTCTAGTGCGGCGGCCATCGCGCTGTTTACGACGAAGACCGGCACAAAGAGGACACGGTCCCCTTTTGCGAAGTCAGCATTTTTCGGACGAACGTTATTCGTCGACGAACGTTCGATTCTCCTCAGTCCTCTCCGGGGACCCGAGTGGGTCAGTCGAGTTTTCGTCAATCTTCCAAGTCCAGACTATTTAGACATAGTCTTTCCAAATCCAGATTGTTTAGACACAATCTTCCCAAATCCATACTGTTTAGACACAGTCCCTAATACCATTCAGTAATATCGTATTCTTATTCGTTTAATTCAAACATTACTTCGTTTATTCAATTAAACATTTTTATTGCGTTTCATATTTCGTACTTAGTACGTATTTCGATTTCGTTAATAATAAGCATCTTTACCTTTGTATTCTTTTACGTTTATAATATACTTTGTTTTACCAGAGTCAATCTAAATCCCAATTATTATTTCCTTGCTCCTAACTTCGTAGTTTGAAGTGACACGTTGTTAGTTAGAGATAGAGTTCTCACTGGAAAGTTCGCGAATAGTATTCCTTATTCAATTTCCTGTTACGTGTTCGCGTACGTGCGTGATAGTGATAGACTTGCTCGCATAGCAAGCTCCGCAGCATCCACGTCCGTTTTCTCGAATCAAAATATCGTCAACCACGCGGACGATATTCGCGAGATAAATTCACGGGATCGCACAGCGTCCACGCCCGTTTTCGCTAGTTAAAATATCGTCAATCACGCGGACGATATTCGTGAGTTAGATTCACGCTATCGTACAGCGTCCACGCCCGTTTCCTCAACGAGCGCATCCGTCTACAATACCGTAGCAGCCAGCTGTCAATCATTGGAGGTCGTTCCTGTCAAATATTGACGTGACAGAGTTTGGCGCAGTCGTCAATCCTTGAAGGTCGTTTCCAGCCATTTGGATCAACGCCTGTCAAGCAGAGCGGACCGTATTCAAGGCCATCAGCGCAACCGTAGCTGTTCATCCGTTGCGAATTCATGTCTCGTGTCAATCGACAAGCAAGCGAAGCGTAAAAGTAAGTGGAACATATTACCGCGTATGTTTCAGGGTCGCGTGCATCATTCATCTGTGTAAGACTGCATGCAGGTGTCGGCATCGGGTCCTAGTCTGTTGATAAAAAGACCAACACTTTTATTAAATGTCAGTCAGTGGAAGAGTAGAGTAGCCGGGCCGCGGTATTCTCTTCTCTTGCTCTTATAGCCCCGCCAGGACGTGACAACCGGTACAATGAAGATCGCGAATCTACTTATCGTCGCGCTGCTGCACACCTCGTCAGCATTGGTCGGTTACGATTGTGGCGGTAGCACTTTAAACATTACGTCGTTTTCTACCGTCGATAAGCCGAAATGCGACTATACCAATGATCGCCCTACGAATCAAGATGTTCAAATCCAGCTCTTACAAATGGTGGAGTACGACGACACGATGGTACAACAGTGCAAGATAGAAATTGATCGAACAATTTATCACTGCGGCATGCATTCTCATACGTCGGTCGTAAGTAATGGTAGACAGCAATACATCTTGAACGCGCCCAGAGAAATCTGCCGTACAATGCATGAGTCCGGTACGCTGTTCTTGCCCTTGTCAACGCAGATCACAGGTATTCTCGTAAACTCAACGACGTCCAGAAGCGTTACCTTGGCCGGCTCAATCCAACAAGATGGCACCTGTGGAGGAACCACGTACAGCGACCCATTCGGCACTTGGGATAACGCCATTGTCCAAGCGGTCGTGAAAATCACATTGAAGGAAAGACTAGCAACAGTCAAACTTGCAAAAAATGAAATATTCTTACCTTCAGGCCAGCGCTGCAAGCTCAGTAGAGAATATTGCATGGACTCAGAGGATGGCCACTCGTATTGGACGTCTATTCCGACTTCCCAGTGTAAATTCAACGAGTTTGAAATCCTGTACGAGGGGAAAAGCGTGAAGACGACGACTAAAAACGGATCTACACCAATTTACACGGTGACGTCGGGTGACACCGCATTCGCCCTCACTAGCACGGGCCGTACCAGCGTTTGTGGCTACACGCTGAGCAAAACCGAACACCCCAAGCTCCTCATCATTGAAACAACGAAAGAAGGCAAATTCAAGACGGAGAAAAGGACCCGCTTGAACAATATAGATATGTTTGCCTACATTAACACAAAATTCGTCTATGTTGAGAAGCATATTAGAAGCCAATTAACAGACATGTACAGGGACGTAATGCGCCAGAAGTGTAAGCTGGAAAAGCAAGTCCTTCGCAACGCGATCGCATTAATAAATATTTCACCTGCAGAAGTAGCGATGACGATCGTCAAGGAACCAGGCTACATGGCTGTTCAGTCTGGCGAAGTGATCCACATCATAAAGTGCATACCAGTCCAAGTTACTCTCAGGAAGACGGTTGATTGTTATGACGAGCTCCCCGTTCTTCTGAGAAATCAGTCACTGTTCATCACTCCTCGCCATAGAATTCTCACGAAAGTGGGAACAAAAAGAGACTGTAACGAACTGGTCGCGCCCACATTCAGGATTCACGGAACGTGGTACAAAATGACGCCACGTCCCGTGGAAACAGTGCCGCCAACACCGCTGCAACCACTAACGGAATCAGCTTGGCAGTACACCAACCCTGCGAACCTTGCGAATGGAGGAATTTATTCGCAGGAGGAAATTCAGCGACTGAGCGATCACATAATGTTCCCTGTGGAAAAATCTGCAGTAATGAATTCGATCGCACAGGGAGCATCAGGACGAGCCTACGCAGGGGAATCCGTCCAATTATTCGGCCTAATGGACGAAAAGACGCTGACGAAAATAGCAGAGAACGCCGGCGAAAAACTATGGCACGGGTTCGTCGAATTCGGATCGGTCATGGCTGGCGTCATCGGAGTTTACACAGGGCTCAGAATCATCAAGCTGTGTATTAACACCATTCTGAACGGTGTGGCATTGCACAGCGCATACGGTTGCGGAATCCATCTTCTCGCAGCATCATGGAGCGCCCTGACGCACTTCTGCCTCTTCTTAAAGAAGAAAGACGAAGGAAACGAGCTGCCGACAACCAGACGAGAATGCATCACCAACTCAGAAGAAGACTTGACGATCGTAAGCGATCCCAACAAGAAAACTTCCAGTGCAAGTGAGAGTGTCGAAAAACGATTTGTTCGTTTCGAAAAGTTCTCGGTGGACGACTAGTGCACGAAAAATGTTATACATGCGAAAAGTGCAATATCGAACTTGGAATGTTGTATGAAGTATGCAAGTGTGATGTATGATGCGAAAAATAATTTTCAACTGCCGTCGAAAATTATTTTTCCCCCGGGAAGGGAGATGTCACGTCCGCTGACGTGTTGACGCCTTTCAGCGTCTGTATTATAGTCAAGATACTAGGTTATATTAATAGTTATAAGTACACAGATTATGTAACACGAACACCTAGTCTTAAGATCCTTACATATATAATTTTACTTACCTTTTTATACTTACCTTATACCTGGAATACTTACCGAGCAGTTGACCAAAGTTCTGTATTTTATATTGCATATTTAGTATTTTTAATAACATATTAAAGATTTTATGTTTCTGTTACGATGAACGCGCGAGCGCCTGAGACGCTCGCCAGTACGCTTCACGCGCTAGCGCGCCCCACCACTGTACAGCGGCGCGCCCCACTGCGTCGCTTCCCCCACTCCACCGGCGGCCAGTCGAACGCAGCGAGCGTGCTGAGCAGTCGGGGAGATTCGCTTCTCGACTACGAGCGAGCACAGGCCTCCTTCCGAGCCTGTCTCCTCTCTCCGATTTTCTCCGGTTCTAGTACTTAGAAATATTCCGACGTTGTATCTCATAGAGTTGTACTCTACAGTTTGCTTCAAATATATTTTATTTCCTGAATCTTAAGCCTAGAGTCACATTTATTCACGGGATCCCAGTTCGCCGTTTATTATATTTTATTTCAACTTCGAGTTCCATTTTCGAATCTTCGAAAGTTCTACGAGTAGAACAATCTCCATTCTTCGCATCGAACGAGCAGCTTCGCCGCTCGCAACGCATTCAAACAGTAATTTTCATTACTTCATCAACGAACGCAACGTTCGCATCGAACGAGCCGCTACGCCGCTCGCAACGATTAAATCAGCAATTATCATTGCTACTTATAACGCAAACCAGCAGTTCTCACTGCTTATTCTACAATCGAACGATTCCATCGCTCGCAACAATTGAACGGACGCATCGTTCACTACGTGGATTCATCGTACGCTTTAGCGAGCGTCTTCATATGCAGCAAGGAGAAGCTGAACCTCATCGTACGCTGTAGCGGGCGTTATCGTATGCTGCAAGGAAAAGCTGAAACGCATCGTACGCTTGAGCGAGCGTCTACGTATGCGGTCCGTCGCTTCCTTCTCATCACGACATCGAGGAAGCTCCTCCGCAGACAATTCTTCATAGTATTAACGGCGTTCTTCTCGGTGAGTCCGATTATATTGTATACGCGTGAAATTGTCAAGACTGTAGCTTCGCGGTTCCCGATTCAGACGTGGAAGTACTCGCCGCGTGGTTTCAAAGCTGGAATAATTTCGTGTACGTTTCTATCCGTGTCGCGGTCGGTGAATTTATATATTTTTAACCGTCCGACGTCCCGGGACGTAACAGTTTAAACAAGTTATAAGTGTAGATGAGGGTTTGAACAAGTGTTAGGTAAGATTGAGAGTTTGGAGTGGTGGTTGGGTTTAGAACAATTGGGAGAGTCGAGATTTAAGTAGTGATGGGTATTAGAACAAGTTTAGGGAAAGTCGTGGGTGAAGTAGTGATGGGTTTAAGAGGTATTAGAATTAGAACAAGAGTTTGGTAGCGATGGGTTTAAGAGGTTGTTATGTACTTAGTATTTAGTCTTAACCTAGAATCGAGGTACGGTCCTCGATTCGACCAACGTCGGAGGTCGTCCGACGTAACAATAGCAATATCGGTTGTCCTAGTGCATATGACAGCCCGCGGCTGTCTCGGCACGAAAGACCACTCCTCATTTTAATCATAATATCTCAACCGTCCGTCTGTCACTGTTCTCTTTTCTCTCTCCTGGTACCTGTAACAAAAACACAGTGACGGACGTGACAAATTTGGCGCAGTCGGTAGGACATCGAAGTGGTCGCCGATATTTGCATTAATAAGCTCCGACGCGTGTCAGTACGAAGTTCACATTTCTTAAATCCCATTTATATCTTTCAAAATGTCTCGCCCAATCACGCGATCTCAAAAGGATCTCCGAGCAGATCCTAACGCAGACCTTCCTCCAATGACCGAGGAAGAGTTACTCCTTTATGCGCAAGACCTCGCCCGTAGAGAGCAATATCTCAAAGAGGAAACTGATTTTATTGCCAAATTGCGTCTCAAATATGAAGAAGACGCACAAAACCAAAAGAATATGCTCGACGAAATACGAAAAGAGCTTCATAACATCCAAATCACGAGTCAAACCCTACGTCAACAATCGCCTACACCAGGCCCTAGTAACGTCTCTAATATGCGGGAACCTTCACCGCCAGAGCCACGCGAAATCCCACAGTATGAACCTACTGGTAATTTTGCTCTAAAGCAAGCCGCCGAGCTTGTCCCTAGATTCGACGGAACTTCGTCTTCCGTCCTACAATTCATACGTGCATGCAAACGCGCGCGTGACACCGTACCGGCCACTGCAGAGCGTGCCCTCACGAAATTGCTCTGCAATAAACTCCACGATCGTGCTTATGCCGCTATAGAAGGCGAGCACATAGTCACAATTTCTGCACTATGCGAAAAGTTACGTACAGTACTGGGCCCATACAAATTCGTGGACCAGTACCGTGGCGATCTCGCGAGTGTACTCCAAGCTCCAAACGAGCACATCTTAGACTTCATCAATCGCGTTAAAGACCTTCGAACCGCGATTCAAGATGCCACAGATATTGGCCTTGATTACGAAGAACTAGATCGCTTCGTAGTAGATTGTTTTCTACGAGGTCTCCTTCCCCAGCTGCGTGCCGAAGTGCTTCATTGCCCTTCGCGAAATCCTGCCACTGTTTTCGAAGCAGCCATCTCTGCTTACAGGCAGTATGAGTCAGACCAGACTCGTCGACGAGAACTGATCCGCGAAGAAAAACGAGTCAGCTTCTCTGATAACCGGCCGTATCGCCAGCGTTCCACGTACGAGTCCGCTCGTGACATTCCAGAGCGAACTCAAGAACGCCGCGATAACAGACCGGACTCGTCTCAGCAGTCCTCGAGAAACTTAAACCGGGACTCTTATCGCTCCCCGACGCCGCAACGGCGATGGGAAAATAATCCTCGCGACCAAAACACGTACCGCGATGGTCGCACAGACCGCCCCTCAAGCCCTAACAAATTTTGCAACTACTGCAAAGTCCCCGGGCACGATATTCACGAGTGCCGTAAGCGCACTTTCAATAATAATAGGAGGTCGGGAAACGAGTCCGGCCTCCCGACCGAAGCCAACCCAAGGCGGGAGGCCGCATCTTCAACCCAAACTACAGCCCGCACCCAAACAGCTATCCGGACGAACGACCAGTCCGACGATTCGTCTCAGCAGTAAATCTTGCTGCAGACTCACCAATCCCGCGCGTAAAAATCTCCGCCCCTCAATTACAAAAGAAGTGTGAATTTTTGTTGGACACGGGTTCGGAGATCAATTTAATTCGTGCGTCAAGTCTAGAACCAAATCTACCTATAGATCATACGAACACTATAGAAGTCCAAGGAATAACCGAGGGATCCATTCCAACTCTCGGTCAAATTAAAATACACTTACAGGGTCAAAACCCTATTGAATTTCATGTCTTGGAAGAAAACTTCCCAATTAACATC
This sequence comes from Lasioglossum baleicum, assembly GCF_051020765.1. NCBI lineage: Eukaryota > Metazoa > Arthropoda > Insecta > Hymenoptera > Halictidae > Lasioglossum > Lasioglossum baleicum. The sequence goes on along the minus strand of NW_027469113.1, from coordinate 228,328 downwards.
GACGGAATCCTCGGTTCTCCCTTCTTCAGAACAGGAGCCGAGATCTCCTTTGCGAATGAATACATTATGATAGGAAACATTCGGGTTCCTTTCTCGAACCCTTGCGCGCCCACGGCTGAGCCTCGCGATAAATTGGCAGCAGAGGTTATTTCAATGCCTTCGTCTATGACCAACGATCTCGTTAAAACTCCAGCCGCCAAGCGTGAGGAACATTCGGCAAGGAACGTTCGAGTGTCTTCCTCAAATCCTCGTGCACCCGCGGTCAGACCTTGCAGAGCTCCGGTGACGGAGGTTATTTCAATGCCTCCTCGGGATTCGATCGAGTACTCCCTAGAGAAAAACGCCGTGAAAAGCCGGCCGGAATCGAAGGAGACTCGAGAGATATCGGAGTACACTGCGAGAAGTCGGGTCGTGGAGCGTGAGGATCGAGTCCGAACAAAGACTCCTCTGAAATCCGAAGAATTCGTCCTCGAACCTCGTACCGTTGCGTGCATAGCGGTCGACGTCGAGGGACCTAAACAGGGATATATCCGCCGTGTTAATGTAGCGCCGGATGTATTCCTGGGTGACTGCGTTGTCACCAATCGTAAAGGCAAAGCGAGCCTCCGGTGTTTTAACACCTCGTCGGAAAGAGTTTCATTTCGATTGCCCCCATTGGAGATGGAAGAAATCGAGTCGTACTCTTCCGACCTTTCTAATTCCGGGTATCATCCCGACGCATTCGGTAACCATCCCGACCTTTCTAATTCCGGGTATCGTCCCGACGTATTCGGTAACCATCCCGACATTACTAACTCCGGTAACCAGCCCGATTCTTATACTAACTCCGGTAACCAGCCCGATCATTATACTAATTCCGGTAACCAGCCCGATTCTCATACTAACTCCGGTAACCAGCCCGATTCTCATACTAACTCCGGTAACCAGCCCGATCATTATACTAACTCCGGTAACCAGCCCGATAAAACCAAGGTCAGAATGACCTATTCCATCGCAAATTCCCACGAAGCTCGCGTGAAAGAGCTATTAGAAACTATCCCCATGGATCATCTCAGCGGTGACGAAATGGACCATGTTAAATCTTTGTTAGAAAAGCACAATGATCTTTTCCATCTCCAAGGGGATCGTTTGGGAAAAACAAATGCGGTGACTCACAGAATCATCACGACGGATGATATTCCAATCCATGTTAAACAGTATCGCTACCCACCAATCCACAAGGACGAAATCAACAAACAAATGTCCGAACTCTTACGGAATGACATAGTCGTTCCATCTAACTCGCCTTATAATTCCCCCTTGTGGATTGTTCCTAAGAAAGCGGACGCCGAGGGTAACAAAAAATGGCGCATGGTAATCGATTACCGCGCATTAAACGAGAAATCGGTGGCCGACGCGTACCCGCTACCTAGCATTAACGAAATCCTAGATCAGTTAGGCAGCGCCGCATACTTCAGTGTGTTTGACTTAGCCAGCGGATTCCATCAGATAGGAATGGAGAAGGAGGATGCCGCGAAGACCGCCTTCTCCACGCCTTTCGGCCACTACGAATTCAACAGAATGCCATTCGGTCTCCGTAATGCTCCGGCTACCTTCCAAAGATTAATGGACACAGTCCTCTGCGGCCTACAAGGCAACGAACTCTTCGTGTACCTCGATGATATCGTGATCTACGCGCGCTCATTAGAAGAACATTATGCCAAATTCAATAAACTAGCCCGCCGACTGCGCGGAGCCAACCTCAAATTACAGCCCTCGAAATGCGGCTTCCTTCATAAGGAAGTGGCATACCTGGGACATCAGATTAGTCAAGACGGCGTCAGACCATGTCCAAAGAAAATTAATGCCGTACAAAATTTCCCACGACCTAAGAACGCGAAAAACGTGCGCGAATTTTTAGGCCTTGCAGGGTACTACCGCAAATTTATTAATGACTTTGCTAAAATCTCCAAACCCCTAACCCAACTCCTCGCCAAAGAGCACAATTTCGAATGGGGTCCAAAACAAGAAAAGGCCTTCGAAGACCTACGACAAGCTCTGTGTGACGAACCGGTCCTTCAATACCCGGATTTCGATAAGCCGTTTAACGTCACCTGCGATGCATCTGGATATGCCATCGGCGCCGTACTAAGCCAAGGCGAAGTAGGCAAGGATCGTCCCGTTGCCTATGCCTCAAGGATCCTGCAGGGCGCTGAAGTGAACTATTCTACAATAGAGAAGGAGTGTTTAGCCATAATATTCGCAGTACAGTATTTTAGACCATATATTTACGGCCGAAAATTTACACTAATCACAGACCATAAACCGCTGGTCTGGATGACGTCAGTAAAAGACCCTACGTCGCGCCTCCTCAGATGGCGCCTAAAACTGGCCGAGTTTGAATATAAAGTCGTCTACAAACCGGGAAAAGCGAATTCTAACGCTGATGCCCTCTCCCGAAACCCAGTTACGTTGCCCCTCTCATGGAGCACCCCTGGAGGCACATCGCCGCCAAGAGCACCGTTATCAAATCCAGGAACCCCTCTCTTCGATAACCGCCGAAGGAGATGGGCCGACTCGCATCTTATGCCACCGCCTCAGTCAATTCCCCCGAGGAAGAGGAAATCATCGTCGAACTCAACATCTGAACCACCATCGAAAACGCCACCACGCCCTAGGGCGAGTTCAGATGACGACAGCCTTTTGGTATCACCACCCCTAGTACCCGCCTCCAGTCAAGAGGAGTCACCCATAACAGGACTAGAGGACATTTTAACCGCCGTCCCCAGCCTAATTCCCCAACCAACGGGACCAAACTGGCTCGATGAAGAAGAAGAAACCTTACCCTCCGAGGACGAGGAAGAAGATGAGGAGCCAAGACGACAAGGGAGAATAACGTATCTCCGCGACCGACTAATTATGAGGAAAGATAATTTAGTATGTTTCACAACCCTGGATGGTCAACCTGTAGACCCAGGAGCCGTAGACCTCCATAGACAAAGGAAACTGTCCGACGGTCGAGATCTGACCTTATTCAAAGCAAAGATAAGTAATTTCGGTAGCAACAAGCTGATACAGATACCCATCAAACCATCCCTGACTCACGAGGTTTCAACTGACGACCTAAAAGAATGTTTCCGGACATTACTTGATGTAGCCAACGAACTCAGACTGCGAACATTTTCAATCTCTAAAACCTATATAGACGACAATTCCATGGAGTACGTCTCGAACCTCCTCATCGCGACATTCGAAGACACCCCCGTACACATATTCTTCTGCGCAAACGAAATCCAGATACCGGCCGAAGATAGATGGAATGATATTATCGCAGAAAATCACGTCTCTGCGTACGCAGGGCACTGTTACGTCACGTCCCACGTCCTAGGCAAAGAAGATGACCCCAGGAGGCGGCACGTGGAATTGAAGAGGAAACGGTCTTTTACGCCAAGACAGCCAGACGGGCAGTCATATGCGCTAGGACACCGATAGTCATTTGAGACCGACACCCGCTAGCAGTCAACGCGGATGGCGATACTTCTACGCTGACGCAACGAACGCGGTGAGTTGACATGGAACAAAAGGGGTTACAAAAGATACGAATTCTCACCGGTTAGTTGTTGTATCTTAGTAGTACTGTTGAAGGAGCTGAGCTCGTCGGTCAGCATGGGTCTGGTATAACGGGTCGTCCAGACAGATCTCATCGAGATGAGGAAGGTTTGGCAGCTGTCTCGCTGGGGTACGCACGACAATGCGTCTGTTGGACGGTAGGTACTCGTCCTTGATGATCCTACAGCGAACGTGCGGCAAGATTATGGTGCTCCTGCTGTCATCGTCATCAGAGCTGGTGACGAGATCAATGGCCTCGTAACGAACGGCAGGCGGGTTGTTGTTGTCACTGGACAGGTTTATGGTATTCCTGACGTCGTCGTTGTCGTCAGAGATGTCAACGAGATCGGCTATCTCGTAGCGACCAGCAGACGGTTTGGTGACAGGTGAAGAACGCGAGAGGTCCGCGTGGTCGACCCCTGTGTTCGGAATCGGACGGCACGGACAACCGTATACCGATACGTAATCTGACGCGTCGCACTCGATATTCTCGGTCGTTCCGAGAAGTTCAGTCCAATCAGTCGAACTTAAGACGCGGTTTAAGATGGCTGTTTGATTTAATGCCCGTTTGAACTTGGCCAGTTGATACTTTCGGCCTGCACGACGTGTACGACGCATAAGGGATGGGTATGGAAGGAACTGTTTCGGAAGAGTTAATACTCTGAAAATCCTTTTGTCGGATTTTGTCTAAGTCCCAAACGTGAAAGAAAAATTGGCCAGGGGTTCCCCGTAGGCGCTGGCCAGAGGTAATTTACCTGACTCGAAAATGTCCACTCGTTAATCGGCACTACCCAGCAGAGCAGACGAACTGGCCTCCGAGCCGGGTCACCGTGCGACAACGAGGGCACTATTAAAACAGTCACTTCACTTTAGACACTGATATGTTTCCTTTCACAAACTGTCACTTTAACTTCGATAATCTTTTGACTAAGTGTCACCTCGTTGACGTATTGCCTCGGCGGAGCTGTAAGCTTCTCCCTTTGTGACCGAGGTTGAACACGTAAGCGAGAGCTCAATTATTTATTATTAATATTAAATGCGTTTATCTGATTTGGAAAGTTATTATTTCCAAACGTCTACTCGTCAACCACTACTTCTCAGCGGAGCGGAGCGGAGGACGAACAGCCGAGTTCTGTATGATTAACGAGGGCACGATTCGAATTTCGAAAAGAAACTGTCACTGGATTTAGTAGAATGATGTGGAAATTAACTTCACGTAGCACTGGTAAAATATAACATATATATTGAAATAAAGAACGTTGAGTACACTTGAGTATAAACTTGGTAGTATAATAATAAATGAATTAAACGTAATAATCGTATACGGAGTATGAGTTAGTAAGAGTTAGAATTGGAATTGATTTAGGAATTGAATTGGAATGGATTTGGAATAGAATAGTAGAACAAACGTCGATGAACGTCGAAGCGCGAATTAGAAGAGCGCAGATCGACACGTCTGCTCGCTTCGCTGGCTTGGGCCAGACTGACTGATGTCGTTGTGTGAGAATGGAGTGAGCGCAGACCGACACGTCCGCTCACTTCGCTGGCTAGCACCAGACTGATGCAAGAGGCAGCTCTGCGTAGCCTCCTTCGCTCGGAGTGGGGGTTGCTGACGCTGCAGTCCCTTTGTCCTCGCTCGTCGGAGTGGTGACGGGTGCAAGACTGCTGACGTTGCAGTCTCTTTGTCCTCGCTCTCGACAGAGTGGTGACGCGTGCAAGACTGCTGACGTTGCGATCTCTTTGTTCTCGAGGTGGCGTTTACTCGAGCGGAGTTGAGGATTTGAACAAGTTGTAAGTGTAGATGAGGGTTTGAACAAGTGAAAGTAAAGTTAGGAGTTCGGAGTGATGGTTGGTTGTAGAACAATTGGGAGAGTCGAGATTTAAGTAGCGATGGGTATTAGAACAAGTTTAGGAAAAGTCATGGGTGAAGTAGTGATGGGTTTAAGATGTATTAGAATTAGAACAAGAGTTTGATAGCGATGGGTTTAAGAGATATTAGATTTAGAACAAGAGTTTGATAGCGATGGGTTTAAGAGGTATTATGTACTTAATATTTAATCTTAGCCTAGAATCGAGGTACGGTCCTCGATTCGACCAACGTCGGAGGTCGTCCGACGTAACACCTCCCTCGCCGGAGAAGAGATTTCTCGGAGTGAAATCTCTCGGTCCGAGGTTGTGTTCGGTGAGCGCTCGCATTACAATTTTTGGTCTTGAGACGCATCGTTAGTGAGCGATCCGCGCAGGGAGCTCAGTTCTCGGCGCACGTTGACTGTATTAACAGTACGAAACACTGGATGCACTGAGATGGTGTCTGATTCTGCGCGAGGAGTTGGGGTAGGTTTCGCAATGTCCGACAGTCTATAATCGCAATGTTCATTATCTGACTGTCTTTTATTGGGGTCTTGGGAGGGAATGGGCTCACTTATGTCATTTTCACTTTCACTTTTCCGATATCTGACAGCGTATGTGTATGTTTCGTCTCTTTGTTTCAGGAAAATGAAGAATCTTGTCAAGGAACTCCAGATGGCGACGATGAGGTGGAGGCTCCAGCCGTATAATGAATGGAGAGCGATGCCATTGATGATTGTGCTGATAATAGTTTTTATTGTGCGAATTGCCACATATATTCCTATTAATCCAGCGGTTACGGATCCGAACGTGGTAAATCCTGACCATAACTTCTGTGCGGTAGATTCAGCTATTTGTTGAAGCGACTCTTCGTCGAGCAGGTTGAACATGTTAATATTTCCTGCTGCGTATTGTCTACCTGAGGCGCCTTGTGCAATAGTATTTATTACGGCTACCTTTTCTACAGGGAACATTATGTGATCCTGCAGTTTGTCGAGGTCGTCTTGCGAATATATGCCTCCAGTCGCAAGGTTTTTGGGGTCCACGTATTTCCATGTGGCCTTAGAGATTGGATGGAGTTCTGACGGTGCAATAGTTTCTGTTAGTGATGGAGTGAGTCGGTACCATGTTCCATGTATTCTGTAATATGGAGATAGTAACTCGCTGCACGGCTTCTCTGTACCGGTGTTTGAAATAATGTGGTCCTTTGGTTTCAGGAATCTTGAAGAATTCTTGTACGTGACGGGCAGTTCGTCATAACAGCGTTCCGTTTTCCGGATCTGGACTGTCACTGGGATACATTTGATAATATGGACCACTTCACCTGCTGGGACTGCAATAAATCCAGCGTCTTTCATGATGGCGGTTGCCACTTCTTCAGGGGCTGTGTGCAGCTGAGTGAGTGCGTTCTGGAGAATTTGTCGTTCTAGTTCGCACTTTTGACGAATGACGTCCTTATATAGTTGAGAAAATTGTGTACGGAGATGTTTCTCTACGTAGACGAATTTGCTGTTGACATAGGTGAATATGTCGAGATTGTTGACGAGGGTGGGTGACTTCTCCTTGAATTTCCCTGACTTCCCCGTTTCTAGTATGAACAGTTTTGGATGTTCTGTACGGATTATGATAAATCCGCAGACTGAAGATCGTCCTGTCTCGGTTAGTGCAAATGTTGTATCCTGAGAGGCAACTGTATACAAGGTTGGCGAGGATTTTAACTGTGGGGATAGCTTGGTCGCTAGCCCTTCGTATAGAACATCGTAGTTGTTGAATCTGCATGAATCTGTTGGTGCGGGTTCCCAGAATGTGTATCCGTCCTGTGAATCGAGGCAGTTGCCTTTCTGAAGAGGACAGGTTTGTCCGGATTGTAAATGAATTTGTGCTGTGGATAGCTTTATCGGTGCAATGTAGTCCCGTATCGTGATGCGTATTATGGCTTGCACCACGACGTCCGTCCAGGTTCCAAAAGGATCGTTGTAGGTTGTGCCTGAGCAGCTTCCGTCATTCTTGATTTCTCCTGCCATTGTGAGGCTACGAGAGGTTGTGGAATTTGGCTGGACTCTGTGATCTGTGCCGCTGGCGTAATATACAGAGTTCCAGTAGTGTGTAGATTAGAGCATGTTTCACTGGTGGTGGTTAGGAGATACTCTTGTCTACCATTGGCGACGACGGAATTATGCGAATGCATGCCACAGTAGTAGATCGTTCTGTCTATTTCAATGTGGCATTGGAGGACTCGGGCTTGCGAAAACTCGGCTAGCTGCAGAAGTTGAATTCGCTCTAAACTCTCGATCGGTGTGACATCTTCGGGTTCGCAATTCAGGTTATCGATGGTAGAGTACGTAGTGACGTTGAGTGTCGGTCCACCGCAATCATATCCAATGAGGGTATAAACTTGCGTGGTAATGGTGCATAGGATGGCAACTTGTAACGGATACATGTTTGTGGTTGCGAAATTGTCTGAAGACTGGAGCTCCTCTGGAATGATCCTATCTTCCGAGGGGCTGAGTCGTGATGCGACAAGCTTATCTTCCGGCTGTAGAAGGAGATTTTGTCGACGCTGGGTTTCGGATTTCGCTCGTTTGTCGGTGTTGACCGGACGCGTGATTAACGCGGATTCTAATTTCGCGTCAGCGGAGGACTGTAATGAAATCTCCTGGGAGGGTTTCTTATCGCAAGTCGCAGGAGATGCTACAATCATTGTTCGCGGGTTATCGCAGAGGTATAGTATAATACGAAATTTGTTTCTCCTTTTTGCTGACGCGTATTTTACAGACGTATAATTCCTAGATGGATGAAACTCGCTTTGCGGTGCACGGATACTTGACCGTTTAGATTGGAAGAGATCATGTTCCGGCGAAAAATCAGAGGTAGGTTTTTGAAATGAAATATAGACTCTCTTTGACTCTGATTTAGAAATTATCGCGGGATGATCTTTTATGATCGACTCGTATACTCGGTCTATACGAGGTAGAGTTTTATGCTTTACTTTATGTAGACGTTCTGTCGTCTTTAGAGAATCAAAGGCGGGGACATTTCCTTTCAACCTAGACTCGGAATAGAAAAAATCGGACTTGATACCGGAGCTTGTAGAATAAACCTTCATAGGTTTGAATTCGCGGGAGTCTTCTTTGGACTCTGGATTAAAATTGTCGGGATGGTTACCGAATACGTCGGGATGGTTACCGGAATTAGAAAGGTCGGGATGGTTACCGAATACGTCGGGATGGTTTGTTACGTCGTCCGATGTACGACGTTGGCCTTGTACACACACTATGTATACAAGGTCTGATCTGCATAAGATCCATACACCGTCCCCTAGAAATAAGAGCATAGTATTAAGATCTCATTATTCTATTATTCTAATCCTTATCTCCGTCTCTACCCATCACCATAACTTCACCTTGATCAACACCTTACCTCAGTTTCAACCCATCACCACGACACATAATGCAATAAAGTATTGCATCACTCTGGAAGCATCTAGAAGCTTCTAGAAACGTCGAGAAGTCCAAGGACTGCTGCATCAGCAGTCCCACGCTCGTAGAGGGCAATAGGACAGCCACGAGACTGCAGCGTCAGCAGAAATGCACGTGCAGTCCCCGGGAGCGAAGACGCTGCTGCGTCAGCGGTTCTCCCACTCCGACGACTGAAGAACAAAGAGACTGCAGCATCAGCTATCCCCACTCCGACCGAAGGAGGCAAGGCAGAACGGACGCTTGCATCAGTCCGCCTCCAGACAGCGACTCGAACGGTCCGCTCCAAGCGAGCGACTCGCACGGACGTGCCAGTCCGGCTTCTTCCGACTTCAAGAGCAGACGTGTTCAGTCTAGCTCCGCGATAGTGAAGTGTGTCGATCCTTCACTCCTAATTCCAATTCCAATTCCAACTCTAACTCAACTCAACTCAACTCCTAATTCTCATACATTATTCCTACAACATATTACTATATCCATTATTCATTAATCCAATTACTACTTCTATTATAATACTACTTACATATTGTATACCAGTGTACTTACCAGTTCTTATTTAATATATCGTTGTTATACCAGTGCTTCGATCTTGTTATTCTTGTGTTAGTTAACACCATCTTCCAATTCAGTTCTTGCATCGAATATAATAAACTCGTGACATATCCGGACTTGGTCTAAAGTGCGCAGTGGAAACGCTGAGCCGCCAATAAGGAATTTGAAGCGAGTCATAGAGAAGTTCTCGTGCCACGTCTAGAATTGGTCTAAAGAGCGCAGTGGAAACGCTGAGCCGCCACTATAGACGTGAAGCGAGTTAACTACCAAAAAGGTTAATAACAAGTGGAAGTGCATTTTCATTATATTATTAATATTCCATCATTACTATTCCTTACCCATGCGACGCCCACGTCGAGCGGGACGCAAGTATCAACTTGCTAAATTGAGACGCGCGTTAAGAAATAAAGCGGTGCTCGAACAAATCATCGCCACTACCGAGTGGACAGAACTTCTGGGAACCACCGAGCACATTCCGTGTGACGCGTCCGATTACGTTTCTGTATACGGTTGCCCTTGCAACCCTCCTAAAGAGGTCAACCACGCGGACCTCTCGCGAGCTCCGACGCCAGTTCTGCATCCGGTCGATCGTCCTGAGGTAATCGACATAGCCGACGACGACAGCCAAGACACGATCATCGTTCCCAGGGTCCGTTGCCGAATCGTCAGTGACGTCCCTCTGCCAACTCATCAACGTGTCGTCTTGCGGCCAGCATCCAAGGCCACTAATGTCGTCCCGAACCGAGCAGCAGCAACTCTGCCAGATCTTCCCCACCTCGAGGACATCTGTATAGAAGACCCGATGTACGACACCTACTGCCAGTACCGCCAGTTCCTGCTGCAACAATATTATTAGGCGTTAATACAGCATTGCGGTGAGTCGTATAATGTCTTGTATAATTGCTGAATCCTGTAAACTCACCGTTTTTCGTTGCATCATCTCGCGCGTGATTCTTGTCGGGACACTTCTTGTAACCGCGTCGGACGTTCTCTTCTTGACTGCACCCATAGCAATATCGGTTGTCCTAGTGCATATGACAGCCCGCGGCTGTCTCGGCACGAAAGACCACTCCTCATTTTAATCATAATATCTCAACCGTCCGTCTGTCACTGTTCTCTTTTCTCTCTCCTGGTACCTGTAACAAAAACACAGTGACGGACGTGACAAAATTTGGCGCAGTCGGTAGGACATCGAAGTGGTCGCCGATATTTGCATTAATAAGCCCCGACGCGTGTCAGTACGAAGTTCACATTTCTTAAATCCCATTTATATCTTTCAAAATGTCTCGCCCAATCACGCGATCTCAAAAGGATCTCCGAGCAGATCCTAACGCAGACCTTCCTCCAATGACCGAGGAAGAGCTACTCCTTTATGCGCAAGACCTCGCCCGTAGAGAGCAATATCTCAAAGAAGAAACTGATTTTATTGCCAAATTGCGTCTCAAATATGAAGAAGACGCACAAAACCAAAAGAATATGCTCGACGAAATACGAAAAGAGCTTCATAACATCCAAATCACGAGTCAAAGCCTACGTCAACAATCGCCTACACCAGGCCCTAGTAACGTCTCTAATATGCGGGAACCTTCACCGCCAGAGCCACGCGAAATCCCACAGTATGAACCTACTGGCAATTTCGCTCTAAAACAAGCCGCCGAGCTTGTCCCTAGATTCGACGGAACTTCGTCTTCCGTCCTACAATTCATACGTGCATGCAAACGCGCGCGTGACACCGTACCGGCCACTGCAGAGCGTGCCCTCACGAAATTGCTCTGCAATAAACTCCACGATCGTGCTTATGCCGCTATAGAAGGCCAGCACATATTCACAATTTCTGCACTATGCGAGAAATTACGAACAGTACTGGGCCCATACAAATTCGTTGACCAGTACCGTGGCGATCTCGCGAGTGTACTCCAGGCTCCAAACGAGCACATCTTAGACTTCATCAATCGCGTTAAGGACCTTCGAACCGCGATTCAAGATGCCACAGATATTGGCCTTGATTACGAAGAACTAGATCGCTTCGTAGTAGATTGTTTTCTACGAGGTCTCCTTCCCCAGCTGCGTGCCGAAGTGCTTCATTGCCCTTCGCGAAATCCTGCCACTGTTTTCGAAGCAGCCATCTCTGCTTACAGGCAGTATGAGTCAGACCAGACTCGTCGACGAGAACTGATCCGCGAAGAAAAACGAGTCAGCTTCTCTGATAACCGGCCGTATCGCCAGCGTTCCACGTACGAGTCCGCTCGTGACATTCCAGAGCGAACTCAAGAACGCAGCGATAACAGACCGGACTCGTCTCAGCAGTCCTCGAGAAACTTAAACCGGGACTCTTATCGCTCCCCGACGCCGCAACGGCGATGGGAAAATAATCCTCGCGACCAAAACACGTACCGCGATGGTCGCACAGATCGCCCCTCAAGCCCTAACAAGTTTTGCAACTACTGCAAAGTCCCCGGGCACGATATTCACGAGTGCCGTAAGCGCGCTTTTAATAATAATAGGAGGTCGGGAAACGAGTCCGGCCTCCCGACCGAAGCCAACCCAAGGCGGGAGGCCGCATCTTCAACCCAAACTACAGCCCGCACCCAAACGGCTATCCGGACGAACGACCAGTCCGACGATTCGTCTCAGCAGTAAATCTTGCTGCAGACTCACCAATTCCGCGCGTAAAAATCTCCGCCCCTCAATTACAAAAGAAGTGTGAATTTTTGTTGGACACGGGATCGGAGATCAATTTAATTCGTGCGTCAAGTCTAGAACCAAATCTACCTATAGATCATACAAACACTATAGAAGTCCAAGGAATAACCGAGGGATCCATTCCAACTCTCGGTCAAATTAAAATACACTTACAGGGTCAAAACCCTATCGAATTTCATGTCTTGGAAGAAAACTTCCCAATTAACATCGACGGAATCCTCGGTTCTCCCTTCTTCAGAACAGGAGCCGAGATCTCCTTTGCGAATGAATACATTATGATAGGAAACATTCGGGTTCCCTTCTCGAACCCTTGCGCGCCCACGGCTGAGCCTCGCGATAAATTGGCAGCAGAGGTTATTTCAATGCCTTCGTCTATGACCAACGATCTCGTTAAAACTCCAGCCGCCGAGCGTGAGGAACATTCGGCAAGGAACGTTCGAGTGTCTTCCTCAAATCCTCGTGCACCCGCGGTCAGACCTTGCAGAGCTCCGGTGACGGAGGTTATTTCAATGCCTCCTCGGGATTCGATCGAGTGTTACGTCGTCCGATGTACGACGTTGGCCTTGTACACACACTATGTATACAAGGTCTGATCTGCATAAGATCCACACACCGTCCCCTAGACATAAGAGCATAGTATTAAGATCTCATTATTCTATTGTTCTAATCCTTATCTCCGTCTCTACCCATCACCATAACTTCACCTTGATCAACACCTTACCTCAGTTTCAACCCATCACCACGACACATAATGCAATAAAGTATTGCATCACTCTGGAAGCATCTAGAAGCTTCTAGAAACGTCGAGAAATCCAAAGACTGCTGCATCAGCAGTCCCACGCTCGTAGAGGGCAATAGGACAGCCACGAGACTGCAGCGTCAGCAGAAATGCACGTGCAGTCCCCGGGAGCGAAGACGCTGCTGCGTCAGCGGTTCTCCCACTCCGACGACTGAAGAACAAAGAGACTGCAGCGTCAGCTATCCCCACTCCGAACGAAGGAGGCAAGGCAGAGCGGACGCTTGCATCAGTCCGCCTTCAGCCAGCGACTCGCACAGACGTGCCTACCTGGCCTCAGAGTCAGTCCGGCTTCAAGAGCAGACGTGTTCAGTCTAGCTCCGCGAAAGTGAAGTGTGTCGATCCTTCACTCCTAATTCCAATTCCAATTCCAACTCTAACTCAACTCAACTCAAGTCCTAATTCTCATACATTATTCCTATAACATATTACTATATCCATTATTCATTAATCCAATTACTACTCCTATTATAATATTACTTACATATTGTATACCAGTGTACTTACCAGTTCTTATTTAATATATCGTTGTTATACCAGTGCTTCGATCTTGTTATTCTTGTGTTAGTTCAACACCATCTTCCAATTCAGTTCTTGCATCGAATATATTAAACTCGTGACATATCCGGACTTGGTCTAAAGTGCGCAGTGGAAACGCTGAGCCGCCAATAAGGAATTTGAAGCGAGTCATAGAGAAGTTCTCGTGCCACGTCTAGAATTGGTCTAAAGTGCGCAGTGGAAACGCTGAGCCGCCACTATAGACGTGAAGCGAGTTAACTACCTAAAAGGTTAATAACAAGTGGAAGTTCATTTTCATTATATTATTATTAATATTCCATCATTACTATTCCTTACCCATGCGACGCCCACGTCGAGCGGGACGCAAGTATCAACTTGCTAAATTGAGACGCGCGTTAAGAAATAAAGCGGTGCTCGAACAAATCATCGCCACTACCGAGTGGACAGAACTTCTGGGAACCACCGAGCACATTCCGTGTGACGCGTCCGATTACGTTTCTGTATACGGTTGCCCTTGCAACCCTCCTAAAGAGGTCAACCACGCGGACCTCTCGCGAGCTCCGACGCCAGTTCTACATCCGGTCGATTGTCCAGAGGTGATCGACATAGCCGACGACGACGACAGCCGAGACACGATCATCGTTCCCAGGGTCCGTTGCCGAATCATCCGTGACGTTCCTCTGCCAGCTCATCAACGTGTCGTCTTGCGGCCAGCATCCAAGGCCACTAACGTCGTCCCGAACCGAGCAGCAGCAACTCTGCCAGATCTTCCCCACCTCGAGGACATCTGTATAGAAGATCCGATGTACGACACCTACTGTCAGTACCGCCAGTTCCTGCTGCAACAATATTATTAGGCGTTAATACAACATTGCGGTGAGTCGTATAATATCTTGTATAATTGTTGAATCCTGTAAACTCACCGTTCTCGTTGCATCCTCTCGCGCGCGATTCTTGTCGGGACACTCCTTGTAACCGCGTCGGACGTTCTTTTCTTGACTGCATCCATAGCAATATCGGTTGTCCTAGTGCATATGACAGCCCGCGGCTGTCTCGGCACGAAAGACCACTCCTCATTTTAATCATAATATCTCAACCGTCCGTCTGTCACTGTTCTCTTTTCTCTCTCCTGGTACCTGTAACAAAAACACAGTGACGGACGTGACAAATTTGGCGCAGTCGGTAGGACATCGAAGTGGTCGCCGATATTTGCATTAATAAGCCCCGACGCGTGTCAGTGCGAAGTTCACATTTCTAAATCCCATTTATATCCCCCAAAATGTCTCGCCCAATCACGCGATCTCAAAAGGATCTCCGAGCAGATCCTAACGCAGACCTTCCTCCAATGACCGAGGAAGAGCTACTCCTTTATGCACAAGACCTCGCCCGTAGAGAGCACTATCTCAAAGAAGAAACTGATTTTATTGCCAAATTGCGTCTCAAATATGAAGAAGACGCACAAAACCAAAAGAATATGCTCGACGAAATACGAAAAGAGCTTCATAACATCCAAATCACGAGTCAAACCCTACGTCAACAGACGCCTACACCAGGCCCTAGTAACGTCTCTAATATGCGGGAACCTTCACCGCCAGAGCCACGCGAAATCCCACAGTATGAACCTACTGGTAATTTCGCTCTAAAACAAGCTGCCGAGCTTGTCCCTAGATTCGACGGAACTTCGTCTTCCGTCCTACAATTCATACGTGCATGCAAACGCGCGCGTGACACCGTACCGGCCACTGCAGAGCGTGCCCTCACGAAATTGCTCTGCAATAAACTCCACGATCGTGCTTATGCCGCTATAGAAGGCGAGCACATAGTCACAATTTCTGCACTATGCGAAAAATTACGAACAGTACTGGGCCCATACAAATTCGTTGACCAGTACCGTGGCGATCTCGCGAGTGTACTCCAAGCTCCAAACGAGCACATCCTAGACTTCATCAATCGCGTTAAGGACCTTCGAACCGCGATTCAAGATGCCACAGACATTGGCCTTGATTACGAAGAACTAGATCGCTTCGTAGTAGATTGTTTTCTACGAGGTCTCCTTCCTCAGCTGCGTGCCGAAGTGCTTCATTGCCCTTCGCGAAATCCTGCCACTGTTTTCGAAGCAGCCATCTCTGCTTACAGGCAGTATGAGTCAGACCAGACTCGTCGACGAGAACTGATCCGCGAAGAAAAACGAGTCAGCTTCTCTGATAACCGGCCGTATCGCCAGCGTTCCACGTACGAGTCCGCTCGTAACATTCCAGAGCGAACTCAAGAACGCCGCGATAACAGACCGGACTCGTCTCAGCAGTCCTCGAGAAACTTAAACCGGGACTCTTATCGCTACCCGACGCCGCAACGGCGATGGGAAAATAATCCTCGCGGCCAAAACACGTACCGCGATGGTCGCACAGATCGCCCCTCAAGCCCTAACAAATTTTGCAACTATTGCAAAGTCCCCGGGCACGATATTCACGAGTGCCGTAAGCGCGCTTTTAATAATAATAGGAGGTCGGGAAACGAGTCCGGCCTCCCGACCGAAGCCAACCCAAGGCGGGAGGCCGCATCTTCAACCCAAACTACAGCCCGCACCCAAACAGCTATCCGGACGAACGACCAGTCCGACGATTCGTCTCAGCAGTAAATCTTGCTGCAGACTCACCAATCCCGCGCGTAAAAATCTCCGCCCCTCAATTACAAAAGAAGTGTGAATTTTTGTTGGACACCGGTTCGGAGATCAATTTAATTCGTGCGTCAAGTCTAGAACCAAATCTACCTATAGATCATACGAACACTATAGAAGTCCAAGGAATAACCGAGGGATCCATTCCAACTCTCGGTCAAATTAAAATACACTTACAGGGTCAAAACCCTATTGAATTTCATGTCTTGGAAGAAAACTTCCCAATTAACATCGACGGAATCCTCGGTTCTCCCTTCTTCAGAACAGGAGCCGAGATCTCCTTTGCGAATGAATACATAACGATAGGAAACATTCGGGTTCCCTTCTCGAACGCTTGCGCGCCCACGGCTGAGCCTCGCGATAAATTGGCAGCAGAGGTTATTTCAATGCCTTCGTCTATGACCAATGATCTCGTTAAAACTCCAGCCGCCGAGCGTGAGGAACATTCGGCAAGGAACGTTCGAGTGTCTTCCTCAAATCCTCGTGCACCCGCGGTCAGACCTTGCAGAGCTCCGGTGACGGAGGTTATTTCAATGCCTCCTCGGGATTCGATCGAGTACTCCCTAGAGAAAAACGCCGTGAAAAGCCGGCCGGAATCGAAGGAGACTCGAGAGATATCGGAGTACACTGCGAGAAGTCGGATCGTGGAGCGTGAGGATCGAGTCCGAACAAAGACTCCTCCGAAATCCGAAGAATTCGTCCTCGAACCTCGTACCGTTGCGTGCATAGCGGTCGACGTCGAAGGACCTAAACAGGGATATATCCGCCGTGTTAATGTAGCGCCGGATGTATTCCTGGGTGACTGCGTTGTCACCAATCGTAAAGGCAAAGCGAGCCTCCGGTGTTTTAACACCTCGTCGGAAAGAGTTTCATTTCGATTGCCCCCATTGGAGATGGAAGAAATCGAGTCGTACTCTTCCGACCTTTCTAATTCCGGGAACCATCCCGACGCATTCGGTAACCATCCCGACCTTACTAATTCCGGGAACCATCCCGACGTATTCGGTAACCATCCCGACCTTTCTAATTCCGGGTATCGTCCCGACGTATTCGGTAACCATCCCGACCTTTCTAACTCCGGTAACCAGCCCGATTCTTATACTAACTCCGGTAACCAGCCCGATCATTATACTAACTCCGGTAACCAGCCCGATTCTTATACTAACTCCGGTAACCAGCCCGATCCTTATACTAACTCCGGTAACCAGCCCGATTCTCATACTAACTCCGGTAACCAGCCCGATCCTTATTCTAACTCCGGTAACCAGCCCGATCAATTCCAAGACCAACTCCATTCCTACGACAATCAAAGATCTTCAAGACCCATATGTAAGCAGGTCTGTTCTATACTGCACGATAAATCCAGTGACAGTTCTAAACCAGAGAAGGATATCAAAGTCTCCAAAGTAAAAGAACTTCATAACTTACTTCGAAATCATATCTTTGATGATCCACAGAAACTCGATTCCTTTCAACTTCCATCTGCACGTTGCCATGCGAAGCGAAACGAATACGATAAAATTAATCTCTGCGCTACAGCGAAATACGCGTCAGCAAGAAAGAAATGTAAATCCGAGTACCCTCGCGATAACGGATATTCCTATGAGAATAAGCGAGCGAAATTCGAAGCCCAGCATCGGCAAAATCTCCTTCGACCACCGGAAGATATAGAACAGGTATTCCTACTCAAAGAACCCTGCAAGGGCAAATTCGATGCGCAATATACGGGTCCGCACGAAATTTGCGACATCCTAGACTCAAACAATGTAAAAATTAAAGTAGGGAACCATTTTAAGATTGTACATGCAAACAAACTCAAGCGTGCGCCGAATAATCTAACGCAAACCCCGCGTCAGCGAAACGTGACACTCATCTGGAAGAAGATAAGAAAAGACAAAAGTGACAGTGACACCAGTGATTCCCCACCCACCCAAAACCCAACTATGCAAAATGAACAAAGCGAAATAAATTGCATAAAATCAGCCCCAGCCCCACGTGCCGACACCGACAACATTTCAGTGCGACCAGTGTTTCGTACAAATATAGGAAATACTCGCCGAGAACTGTGCTCCCTGCGCGGAGTACCTCCGGACGATGCGTCGCATGAATGAGTGTGTGATCGAGTGTTGAGCGAGAAATTTCTTCCTTGTAAGAAATTTCTTTTCCGCGTTGGGAGGTGTTACGTCGTCCGATGTACGACGTTGGCCTTGTACACACACTATGTATACAAGGTCTGATCTGCATAAGATCCACACACCGTCCCCTAGACATAAGAGCATAGTATTAAGATCTCATTATTCTATTGTTCTAATCCTTATCTCCGTCTCTACCCATCACCATAACTTCACCTTGATCAACACCTTACCTCAGTTTCAACCCATCACCACGACACATAATGCAATAAAGTATTGCATCACTCTGGAAGCATCTAGAAGCTTCTAGAAACGTCGAGAAATCCAAAGACTGCTGCATCAGCAGTCCCACGCTCGTAGAGGGCAATAGGACAGCCACGAGACTGCAGCGTCAGCAGAAATGCACGTGCAGTCCCCGGGAGCGAAGACGCTGCTGCGTCAGCGGTTCTCCCACTCCGACGACTGAAGAACAAAGAGACTGCAGCGTCAGCTATCCCCACTCCGAACGAAGGAGGCAAGGCAGAGCGGACGCTTGCATCAGTCCGCCTTCAGCCAGCGACTCGCACAGACGTGCCTACCTGGCCTCAGAGTCAGTCCGGCTTCAAGAGCAGACGTGTTCAGTCTAGCTCCGCGAAAGTGAAGTGTGTCGATCCTTCACTCCTAATTCCAATTCCAATTCCAACTCTAACTCAACTCAACTCAAGTCCTAATTCTCATACATTATTCCTATAACATATTACTATATCCATTATTCATTAATCCAATTACTACTCCTATTATAATATTACTTACATATTGTATACCAGTGTACTTACCAGTTCTTATTTAATATATCGTTGTTATACCAGTGCTTCGATCTTGTTATTCTTGTGTTAGTTCAACACCATCTTCCAATTCAGTTCTTGCATCGAATATATTAAACTCGTGACATATCCGGACTTGGTCTAAAGTGCGCAGTGGAAACGCTGAGCCGCCAATAAGGAATTTGAAGCGAGTCATAGAGAAGTTCTCGTGCCACGTCTAGAATTGGTCTAAAGTGCGCAGTGGAAACGCTGAGCCGCCACTATAGACGTGAAGCGAGTTAACTACCTAAAAGGTTAATAACAAGTGGAAGTTCATTTTCATTATATTATTATTAATATTCCATCATTACTATTCCTTACCCATGCGACGCCCACGTCGAGCGGGACGCAAGTATCAACTTGCTAAATTGAGACGCGCGTTAAGAAATAAAGCGGTGCTCGAACAAATCATCGCCACTACCGAGTGGACAGAACTTCTGGGAACCACCGAGCACATTCCGTGTGACGCGTCCGATTACGTTTCTGTATACGGTTGCCCTTGCAACCCTCCTAAAGAGGTCAACCACGCGGACCTCTCGCGAGCTCCGACGCCAGTTCTACATCCGGTCGATTGTCCAGAGGTGATCGACATAGCCGACGACGACGACAGCCGAGACACGATCATCGTTCCCAGGGTCCGTTGCCGAATCATCCGTGACGTTCCTCTGCCAGCTCATCAACGTGTCGTCTTGCGGCCAGCATCCAAGGCCACTAACGTCGTCCCGAACCGAGCAGCAGCAACTCTGCCAGATCTTCCCCACCTCGAGGACATCTGTATAGAAGATCCGATGTACGACACCTACTGTCAGTACCGCCAGTTCCTGCTGCAACAATATTATTAGGCGTTAATACAACATTGCGGTGAGTCGTATAATATCTTGTATAATTGTTGAATCCTGTAAACTCACCGTTCTCGTTGCATCCTCTCGCGCGCGATTCTTGTCGGGACACTCCTTGTAACCGCGTCGGACGTTCTTTTCTTGACTGCATCCATAGCAATATCGGTTGTCCTAGTGCATATGACAGCCCGCGGCTGTCTCGGCACGAAAGACCACTCCTCATTTTAATCATAATATCTCAACCGTCCGTCTGTCACTGTTCTCTTTTCTCTCTCCTGGTACCTGTAACAAAAACACAGTGACGGACGTGACACGAGTACTCCCTAGAGAAAAACGCCGTGAAAAGCCGGCCGGAATCGAAGGAGACTCGAGAGATATCGGAGTACACTGCGAGAAGTCGGGTCGTGGAGCGTGAGGATCGAGTCCGAACAAAGACTCCTCCGAAATCCGAAGAATTCGTCCTCGAATCTCGTACCGTTGCGTGCATAGCGGTCGACGTCGAAGGACCTAAACAGGGATATATCCGCCGTGTTAATGTAGCGCCGGATGTATTCCTGGGTGACTGCGTCGTCACCAATCGTAAAGGCAAAGCGAGCCTCCGGTGTTTTAACACCTCGTCGGAAAGAGTTTCATTTCGATTGCCCCCATTGGAGATGGAAGAAATCGAGTCGTACTCTTCCGACCTTTCTAATTCCGGGTACTATCCCGACGCATTCGGTAACCATCCCGACCTTACTAATTCCGGGTACTATCCCGACGCATTCGGTAACCATCCCGACCTTACTAATTCCGGGAACCATCCCGACGCATTCGGTAACCATCCCGACCTTACTAATTCCGGGAACCATCCCGACGCATTCGGTAACCATCCCGACCTTACTAATTCCGGGTACTATCCCGACGCATTCGGTAACCATCCCGACCTTTCTAACTCCGGTAACCAGCCCGATCAATTCCAAAACCAACTCCATTCCTACGACAATCAAAGATCTTCAAGACCCATATGTAAGCAGGTCTGTTCTATATTGCACAATAAACCCAGTAACAGTTCTAAACCAGAGAAGGATATCAAAGCCTCCAAAGTAAAAGAACTTCATAAGTTACTTCGAAATCATATCTTTCATGATCCACAGAAACTCGATTCCTTTCAACTTCCATCTGCATGTTGCCATGCGAGGCGAAACAAATACGATAAAATTAATCTCTGCGCTACAGCGAAATACGCGTCAGCAAGAAGGAAATATAAATCCGAGTACCCTCGCGATAACGGATACCCCTACCAGATTAAACGAGCGAAATACGAAACCTCTGGTCAGCAAAATCTCCTTCCACCACTGGAAGATCAACATATCACATCGCAACACCGCTCCTCCGAAGCAGCAATCGCCTCAGAAGACCGTCAGTCCTTAGACACACACGAAACTGTAATCATGCAGCCGATCCAAGTTGCCATCTTACTCTCTATAGCCACGCGAGTGTACACCCTCATCGGATACGATTGTGGAGGATCTACACTGAACACGACAACGTTCTCCATCATCGATATTCCTGATTGCGAGCCTGAAGAAATCAAACCCACGGAGGACTCAGTAAAAATCCAATTGCTGCAACTAGCAGAATTTACTCAGACGAGAGTAATCCAGTGCCACATAGAAATCGACCGCACGATATTCTATTGTGGCATGCACTCACATGTTTCCATCGTCACGAACGGACGACAGGAATATTTACTGGCAACCACCAGTGAAACCTGTTCCGAGTTGCAGAAAACCGGAACAATCCTCATCACTCCGACCGCCCAGGTCACGGGAGTCCAGCCCAATTCTACTACATCCCGCAGCCTCACATTGGCGGGAGAACTTCAAAATAACGGGCAATGCGCAGGAACAACGTACAACGACCCATTCGGCACTTGGACCAGTGTCGTTGTACAGGCCATTGTTCGAATAACCCTGAGGGACTACACAGCAACAGTGAAACTCTCTACAGGTCAGATCCATCTACAGTCAGGACAAATATGCACCTTCACAAAAGGAAGCTGCCTTGATACGCAAGATGGACATACATTCTGGGACGTCGTTCCCAATGATTACTGCAAGTTCAATAGCTACGACGTTCTCTACGAAGGACTAGCTACCAGAGTTTCTACAAAGACAAAGTTCTCACCTACATTATATATGGTGGAATCTGAAGACACCACATTCGCGTTGACAGAATCTGGTCGTACATCAATTTGCGGTTATATTATTATTCGCACGGAGCACCCCAAGCTCTTTATTCTGGATACAAGTCTGTCCGGTAAATTCAAGGAACGCACTCACACCATAGTAAGCAATCTGGACATATTCACCTACGTGAATAGTAAGTTCATCTACGTAGAAAAACATCTGAAAAGTCAACTTACCCAGTTGTACCAGGATGTCATCCGGCAAAAGTGCGAACTGGAGAAACAGGTCCTTCAAAACGCACTAACGATGTTACACTCATCACCTGAAGAAATAGCAGCTGCCATTATGCGAGAACCAGGATTCGTCGCAGTTCCAGCTGGAGAAGTGGTGCATATTATAAAGTGCATTCCAGTAACCGTACAAGTTCGGAAAACGGATAAGTGTTTCGATGAACTTCCGATCACTTACCAGAATTCTTCCAAGTTCTTAAAGCCAGGAGACCATATTATAGTTGCCACAGGTACAGAAAAGCCATGCAATGAACTCCTGCCGCCTCTCTACAAAATAAACGGAATTTGGTATCGTTTAACGCCGTCACTCACAGAGACCGTTGCCCCAGCAACATTACAACCGCTCATCAAACCCACATGGAAGTACGTGGATCCAACAAATATCGCAACAGGCGGAATCTATTCCCAAGAGGATCTCAACAAACTACAGGACCACATCATGTTTCCAGTGGAAAGAGTGGCCGTAATAAATTCTATCGCCCAAGGAGCATCCGGCAGAGATTACGCAACAGGAAACGTTAATATGTTCAACCTGCTTGACGAAAACTCCCTGCAACAGATAGCGGAATCAACAGCACAAAAACTGTGGTCAGGATTCACCACATTTGGTTCAATCAGTGCTGGAGTGCTAGGAATATATATAGCAATCCGAACAATAAAGACTATCATAAGTACCATAATCAATGGTATTGCATTGCACTCACTTTACGGATGGAGTTTGCATCTAGCAGTCGCCGTATGGAGCTCCCTCACAAGATTCTTCATCTTCCTGAAGCAAAAGGACAATACTTACACGTATGCAGCAAGATACAGGAAAAGTGCAAGTGAAAGTGTTAGTGAACAAAGTGATTCCCCACCCACCCTAAACCCCGAGAAAAGACAGTCGAATAATGAACATTGCGAATACGACTTGTCGGACATTACAAAACCAGCCCCAGCCCCACGTGCCGACACCGATAACATTTCAGTGCGACCAGTGTTTCGTACAAATATAGGAAATACTCGCCGAGAACTGTGCTCCCTGCGCGGAGTACCCCCGGACGATACGTCGCATGAATGAGTGTGATATCGAGTGTTGAGCGAGAAATTTCTTCCTTGTAAGAAATTTCTTTTCCGCGTTGGGAGGTGTTACGTCGTCCGATGTACGACGTTGGCCTTGTACACACACTATGTATACAAGGTCTGATCTGCATAAGATCCATACACCGTCCCCTAGAAATAAGAGCATAGTATTAAGATCTCATTATTCTATTATTCTAATCCTTATCTCCGTCTCTACCCATCACCATAACTTCACCTTGATCAACACCTTACCTCAGTTTCAACCCATCACCACGACACATAATGCAATAAAGTATTGCATCACTCTGGAAGCATCTAGAAGCTTCTAGAAACGTCGAGAAGTCCAAGGACTGCTGCATCAGCAGTCCCACGCTCGTAGAGGGCAATAGGACAGCCACGAGACTGCAGCGTCAGCAGAAATGCACGTGCAGTCCCCGGGAGCGAAGACGCTGCTGCGTCAGCGGTTCTCCCACTCCGACGACTGAAGAACAAAGAGACTGCAGCATCAGCTATCCCCACTCCGACCGAAGGAGGCAAGGCAGAACGGACGCTTGCATCAGTCCGCCTCCAGACAGCGACTCGAACGGTCCGCTCCAAGCGAGCGACTCGCACGGACGTGCCAGTCCGGCTTCTTCCGACTTCAAGAGCAGACGTGTTCAGTCTAGCTCCGCGATAGTGAAGTGTGTCGATCCTTCACTCCTAATTCCAATTCCAATTCCAACTCTAACTCAACTCAACTCAACTCCTAATTCTCATACATTATTCCTACAACATATTACTATATCCATTATTCATTAATCCAATTACTACTTCTATTATAATACTACTTACATATTGTATACCAGTGTACTTACCAGTTCTTATTTAATATATCGTTGTTATACCAGTGCTTCGATCTTGTTATTCTTGTGTTAGTGTTACGTCGTCCGATGTACGACGTTGGCCTTGTACACACACTATGTATACAAGGTCTGATCTGCATAAGATCCATACACCGTCCCCTAGACATAAGAACATAATATTAAGATCTCATATATTCTATTGTTCTAATCCTTATCTCCGTCTCTACCCATCACCATAACTTCACCTTGATCAACACCTTACCTCAGTTTCAACCCATCACCACGACACATAATGCAATAAAGTATTGCATCACTCTGGAAGCATCCAGAAGCTTCTAGAAACGTCGAGAAGTCCAAAGACTGCTGCATCAGCAGTCCCACGCTCGTAGAGGGCAATAGGACAGCCACGAGACTGCAGCGTCAGCAGAAATGCACGTGCAGTCCCCGGGAGCGAAGACGCTGCTGCGTCAGCGGTTCTCCCACTCCGACAACTGAAGAACAAAGAGACTGCAGCGTCAGCTATCCCCACTCCGAACGAAGGAGGCAAGGCAGAGCGGACGCTTGCATCAGTCCGCCTTCAGCCAGCGACTCGCACAGACGTGCTTACCTGGCCTCAGAGTCAGTCCGGCTTCAAGAGCAGACGTGTTCAGTCTAGCTCCGCGAAAGTGAAGTGTGTCGATCCTTCACTCCTAATTCCAATTCCAATTCCAACTCTAACTCAACTCAACTCAAGTCCTAATTCTCATACGTTATTCCTACAACATATTACTATATCCATTATTCATTAATCCAATTACTACTCCTATTATAATACTACTTACATATATTGTATACCAGTGAACTTACCAGTTCTTATTTAATATATCGTTGTTATACCAGTGCTTCGATCTTGTTATTCTTGTGTTAGTTCAACACCATCTTCCAATTCAGTTCTTGCATCGAATAAATTAAACTCGTGACATATCCGGACTTGGTCTAAAGTGCGCAGTGGAAACGCTGAGCCGCCAATAAGGAATTTGAAGCGAGTCATAGAGAAGTTCTCGTGCCACGTCTAGAATTGGTCTAAAGAGCGCAGTGGAAACGCTGAGCCGCCACTATAGACGTGAAGCGAGTTAACTACCAAAAAGGTTAATAACAAGTGGAAGTTCATTTTCATTATATTATTATTAATATTCCATCATTACTATTCCTTACCCATGCGACGCCCACGTCGAGCGGGACGCAAGTATCAACTTGCTAAATTGAGACGCGCGTTGAGAAATAAAGCGGTGCTCGATCAAATCATTGCCACTACCGAGTGGACCGAACTTCTGGGAACCACCGAGCACATTCCGTGTGACGCGTCCGATTACGTTTCTGTATACGGTTGCCCTTGCAACCCTCCTAAAGAGGTCAACCACGCGGACCTCTCGCGAGCTCCGACGCCAGTTCTGCATCCGGTCGATCGTCCAGAGGTGATCGACATAGCCGACGACGACGACAGCCGAGACACGATCATCGTTCCCAGGGTCCGTTGCCGAATCATCAGTGACGTTCCTCTGCCAACTCATCAACGTGTCGTCTTGCGGCCAGCATCCAAGGCCACTAATGTCGTCCCGAACCGAGCAGCAGCAACTCTGCCAGATCTTCCCCACCTCGAGGACATCTGTATAGAAGACCCGATGTACGACACCTACTGTCAGTACCGCCAGTTCCTGCTGCAACAATATTATTAGGCGTTAATTCAGCATTGCGGTGAGTCGTATAATATCTTGTATAATTGTTGAATCCTGTAAACTCACCGTTCTCGTTGCATCCTCTCGCGCGCGATTCTTGTCGGGACACTTCTTGTAACCGCGTCGGACGTTCTTTTCTTGACTGCATCCATAGCAATATCGGTTGTCCTAGTGCATATGACAGCCCGCGGCTGTCTCGGCACGAAAGACCACTCCTCATTTTAATCATAATATCTCAACCGTCCGTCTGTCACTGTTCTCTTTTCTCTCTCCTGGTACCTGTAACAAAAACACAGTGACGGACGTGACAAATTTGGCGCAGTCGGTAGGACGTCGAAGTGGTCGCCGATATTTGCATTAATAAGCCCCGACGCGTGTCAGTACGAAGTTCACATTTCTTAAATCCCATTCATATCTTTCAAAATGTCTCGCCCAATCACGCGATCTCAAAAGGATCTCCGAGCAGATCCTAACGCAGACCTTCCTCCAATGACCGAGGAAGAGCTACTCCTTTATGCGCAAGACCTCGCCCGTAGAGAGCAATATCTCAAAGAGGAAACTGATTTTATTGCCAAATTGCGTCTCAAATATGAAGAAGACGCACAAAACCAAAAGAATATGCTCGACGAAATACGAAAAGAGCTTCATAACATCCAAATCACGAGTCAAAGCCTACGTCAACAATCGCCTACACCAGGCCCTAGTAACGTCTCTAATATGCGGGAACCTTCACCGCCAGAGCCACGCGAAATCCCACAGTATGAACCTACTGGCAATTTTGCTCTAAAACAAGCCGCCGAGCTTGTCCCTAGATTCGACGGAACTTCGTCTTCCGTCCTACAATTCATACGTGCATGCAAACGCGCGCGTGACACCGTACCGGCCAATGCAGAGCGTGCCCTCACGAAATTGCTCTGCAATAAACTCCACGATCGTGCTTATGCCGCTATAGAAGGCCAGCACATATTCACAATTTCTGCACTATGCGAGAAATTACGAACAGTACTGGGCCCATACAAATTCGTTGACCAGTACCGTGGCGATCTCGCGAGTGTACTCCAAGCTCCAAACGAGCACATCTTAGACTTCATCAATCGCGTTAAAGACCTTCGAACCGCGATTCAAGATGCCACAGATATTGGCCTTGATTACGAAGAACTAGATCGCTTCGTAGTAGATTGTTTTCTACGAGGTCTCCTTCCCCAGCTGCGTGCCGAAGTGCTTCATTGCCCTTCGCGAAATCCTGCCACTGTTTTCGAAGCAGCCATCTCTGCTTACAGGCAGTATGAGTCAGACCAGACTCGTCGACGAGAACTGATCCGCGAAGAAAAACGAGTCAGCTTCTCTGATAACCGGCCGTATCGCCAGCGTTCCACGTACGAGTCCGCTCGTGACATTCCAGAGCGAACTCAAGAACGCCGCGATAACAGACCGGACTCGTCTCAGCAGTCCTCGAGAAACTTAAACCGGGACTCTTATCGCTCCCCGACGCCGCAACGGCGATGGGAAAACAATCCTCGCGACCAAAACACGTACCGCGATGGTCGCACAGATCGCCCTTCAAGCTCTAACAAATTTTGCAACTACTGCAAAACCCCCGGGCACGATATTCACGAGTGCCGTAAGCGCACTTTCAATAATAATAGGAGGTCGGGAAACGAGTCCGGCCTCCCGACCGAAGCCAACCCAAGGCGGGAGGCCGCATCTTCAACCCAAACTACAGCCCGCACCCAAACGACTATCCGGACGAACGACCAGTCCGACGATTCGTCTCAGCAGTAAATCTTGCTGCAGACTCACCAATTCCGCGCGTAAAAATCTCCGCCCCTCAATTACAAAAGAAGTGTGAATTTTTGTTGGACACGGGTTCGGAGATCAATCTAATTCGTGCGTCAAGTCTAGAACCAAACCTACCTATAGATTATACGAACACTATAGAAGTCCAAGGAATAACCGAGGGATCCATTCCAACTCTCGGTCAAATTAAAATACACTTACAGGGTCAAAACCCTATTGAATTTCATGTCTTGGAAGAAAACTTCCCAATTAACATCGACGGAATCCTCGGTTCTCCCTTCTTCAGAACAGGAGCCGAGATCTCCTTTGCGAATGAATCCATAACGATAGGAAACATTCGGGTTCCCTTCTCGAACCCTTGCGCGCCCACGGCTGAGCCTCGCGATGAATTGGCAGCAGAGGTTATTTCAATGCCTTCGTCTATGACCAACGATCTCGTTAAAACTCCAGCCGCCAAGCGTGAGGAACATTCGGCAAGGAACGTTCGAGTGTCTTCCTCAAATCCTCGTGCACCCGCGGTCAGACCTTGCAGAGCTCCGGTGACGGAGGTTATTTCAATGCCTCCTCGGGATTCGATCGAGTACTCCCTAGAGAAAAACGCCGTGAAAAGCCGGCCGGAATCGAAGGAGACTCGAGAGATATCGGAGTACACTGCGAGAAGTCGGATCGTGGAGCGTGAGGATCGAGTCCGAACAAAGACTCCTCCGAAATCCGAAGAATTCGTCCTCGAACCTCGTACCGTTGCGTGCATAGCGGTCGACGTCGAAGGACCCAAACAGGGATATATCCGCCGTGTTAATGTAGCGCCGGATGTATTCCTGGGTGACTGCGTTGTCACCAATCGTAAAGGCAAAGCGAGCCTCCGGTGTTTTAACACCTCGTCGGAAAGAGTTTCATTTCGATTGCCCCCATTGGAGATGGAAGAAATCGAGTCGTACTCTTCCGACCTTTCTAATTCCGGGAACTATCCCGACGTATTCGGTAACCATCCCGACCTTTCTAATTCCGGGTATCGTCCCGACGTATTCGGTAACCATCCCGACCTTTCTAACTCCGGTAACCAGCCCGATCATTATACTAACTCCGGTAACCAGCCCGATTCTCATACTAACTCCGGTAACCAGCCCGATCATTATACTAACTCCGGTAACCAGCCCGATCATTATACTAACTCCGGTAACCAGCCCGATTCTTATTCTAACTCCGGTAACCAGCCCGACCTTTCTAACTCCGGTAACCAGCCCGATTCTCATACTAACTCCGGTAACCAGCCCGATCCTCATACTAACTCCGGTAACCAGCCCGATTCTCATACTAACTCCGGTAACCAGCCCGATCAATTCCAAGACCAACTCCATTCCTACGACAATCAAAGATCTTCAAGACCCACATGTAAGCAGGTCTGTTCTATATTGCACAATAAATCCAGTGACAGTTCTAAACCAGAGAAGGATATCAAAGCCTCCAAAGTAAAAGAACATCACAAGTTACTTCGAAATCATATCTTTGATGATCCACAGAAACTCGATTCCTTTCAACTTCCATCTGCACGTTGCCATGCGAAGCGAAACGAATACGATAAAATTAATCTCTGCGCTACAGCGAAATACGCGTCAGCAAGAAAGAAATATAAATCCGAGTGTCACGTCCTGGCGGGGCTATAAGAGCAAGAGAAGAGAATACCGCGGCCCGGCTACTCTACTCTTCCACTGACTGACATTTAATAAAAGTGTTGGTCTTTTTATCAACAGACTAGGACCCGATGCCGACACCTGCATGCAGTCTTACACAGATGAATGATGCACGCGACCCTGAAACATACGCGGTAATATGTTCCACTTACTTTTACGCTTCGCTTGCTTGTCGATTGACACGAGACATGAATTCGCAACGGATGAACAGCTACGGTTGCGCTGATGGCCTTGAATACGGTCCGCTCTGCTTGACAGGCGTTGATCCAAATGGCTGGAAACGACCTTCAAGGATTGACGACTGCGCCAAACTCTGTCACGTCAATATTTGACAGGAACGACCTCCAATGATTGACAGCTGGCTGCTACGGTATTGTAGACGGATGCGCTCGTTGAGGAAACGGGCGTGGACGCTGTACGATAGCGTGAATCTAACTCACGAATATCGTCCGCGTGATTGACGATATTTTAACTAGCGAAAACGGGCGTGGACGCTGTGCGATCCCGTGAATTTATCTCGCGAATATCGTCCGCGTGGTTGACGATATTTTGATTCGAGAAAACGGACGTGGATGCTGCGGAGCTTGCTATGCGAGCAAGTCTATCACTATCACGCACGTACGCGAACACGTAACAGGAAATTGAATAAGGAATACTATTCGCGAACTTTCCAGTGAGAACTCTATCTCTAACTAACAACGTGTCACTTCAAACTACGAAGTTAGGAGCAAGGAAATAATAATTGGGATTTAGATTGACTCTGGTAAAACAAAGTATATTATAAACGTAAAAGAATACAAAGGTAAAGATGCTTATTATTAACGAAATCGAAATACGTACTAAGTACGAAATATGAAACGCAATAAAAATGTTTAATTGAATAAACGAAGTAATGTTTGAATTAAACGAATAAGAATACGATATTACTGAATGGTATTAGGGACTGTGTCTAAACAGTATGGATTTGGGAAGATTGTGTCTAAACAATCTGGATTTGGAAAGACTATGTCTAAATAGTCTGGACTTGGAAGATTGACGAAAACTCGACTGACCCACTCGGGTCCCCGGAGAGGACTGAGGAGAATCGAACGTTCGTCGACGAATTGTCACGTCCGTCACTGTGTTTTTGTTACAGGTACCAGGAGAGAGAAAAGAGAACAGTGACAGACGGACGGTTGAGATATGAAGATTAAAATGAGGAGTGGTCTTTCGTGCCGAGACAGCCGCGGGCTGTCATATGCACTAGGACAACCGATATTGCTATGGATGCAGTCAAGAAGAGAACGTCCGACGCGGTTACAAGAAGTGTCCCGACAAGAATCACGCGCGAGATGATGCAACGAAAACGGTGAGTTTACAGGATTCAGCAATTATACAAGACATTATACGACTCACCGCAATGCTGTATTAACGCCTAATAATATTGTTGCAGCAGGAACTGGCGGTACTGACAGTAGGTGTCGTACATCGGGTCTTCTATACAGATGTCCTCGAGGTGGGGAAGATCTGGCAGAGTTGCTGCTGCTCGGTTCGGGACGACATTAGTGGCCTTGGATGCTGGCCGCAAGACGACACGTTGGTGAGCTGGCAGAGGAACGTCACGGATGATTCGGCAACGGACCCTGGGAACGATGATCGTGTCTTGGCTGTCGTCGTCGGCTATGTCGATTACCTCAGGACGATCGACCGGATGCAGAACTGGCGTCGGAGCTCGCGAGAGGTCCGCGTGGTTGACCTCTTTAGGAGGGTTGCAAGGGCAACCGTATACAGAAACGTAATCGGACGCGTCACACGGAATGTGCTCGGTGGTTCCTAGAAGTTCTGTCCACTCGGTAGTGGCAATGATTTGATCGAGCACCGCTTTATTTCTCAACGCGCGTCTCAATTTAGCAAGTTGATACTTGCGTCCCGCTCGACGTGGGCGTCGCATGGGTAAGGAATAGTAATGATGGAATATTAATAATATAATGAAAATGAACTTCCACTTGTTATTAACCTTTTTGGTAGTTAACTCGCTTCACGTCTATAGTGGCGGCTCAGCGTTTCCACTGCGCTCTTTAGACCAATTCTAGACGTGGCACGAGAACTTCTCTATGACTCGCTTCAAATTCCTTATTGGCGGCTCAGCGTTTCCACTGCGCACTTTAGACCAAGTCCGGATATGTCACGAGTTTAATATATTCGATGCAAGAACTGAATTGGAAGATGGTGTTGAACTAACACAAGAATAACAAGATCGAAGCACTGGTATAACAACGATATATTAAATAAGAACTGGTAAGTACACTGGTATACAATATGTAAGTAATATTATAATAGGAGTAGTAATTGGATTAATGAAT
This sequence comes from Lasioglossum baleicum, assembly GCF_051020765.1. Taxonomy (NCBI): domain Eukaryota; kingdom Metazoa; phylum Arthropoda; class Insecta; order Hymenoptera; family Halictidae; genus Lasioglossum; species Lasioglossum baleicum. The sequence goes on along the minus strand of NW_027469113.1, from coordinate 196,449 downwards.
AATGGATATAGTAATATGTTGTAGGAATAATGTATGAGAATTAGGACTTGAGTTGAGTTGAGTTAGAGTTGGAATTGGAATTGGAATTAGGAGTGAAGGATCGACACACTTCACTTTCGCGGAGCTAGACTGAACACGTCTGCTCTTGAAGTCGGAAGAAGCCGGACTGGCACGTCCGTGCGAGTCGCTCGCTTGGAGCGGACCGTTCGAGTCACGAGATGGAGGCGGACTGCTGCAAGCGCCTGCTCTGCCTTGCCTCCTTCGTTCGGAGTGGGGATAGCTGACGCTGCAGTCTCTTTGTTCTTCAGTCGTCGGAGTGGGAGAACCGCTGACGCAGCAGCGTCTTCGCTCCCGGGGACTGCACGTGCATTTCTGCTGACGCTGCAGTCTCGTGGCTGTCCTATTGCCCTCTACGAGCGTGGGACTGCTGATGCAGCAGTCTTTGGACTTCTCGACGTTTCTAGAAGCTTCTAGATGCTTCCAGAGTGATGCAATACTTTATTGCATTATGTGTCGTGGTGATGGGTTGAAACTGAGGTAAGGTGTTGATCAAGGTGAAGTTATGGTGATGGGTAGAGACGGAGATAAGGAGTAGAACAATAGAATAATGAGATCTTAGTACTATGCTCTTATGTCTAGGGGACGGTGTGTGGATCTTATGTAGATCAGACCTTGTATACATAGTGTGTGTACAAGGCCAACGTCGTACATCGGACGACGTAACACCTCCCAACGCGGAAAAGAAATTTCTTACAAGGAAGAAATTTCTCGCTCAACACTCGATCACACACTCATTCATGCGACGCATCGTCCGGAGGTACTCCGCGCAGGGAGCACAGTTCTCGGCGAGTATTTCCTATATTTGTACGAAACACTGGTCGCACTGAAATGTTGTCGGTGTCGGCACGTGGGGCTGGGGCTGGTTTTGTAATGTCCGACAAGTCGTATTCGCAATGTTCATTTTTCGACTGTCTTTTCTCGGGGTTTAGGGTGGGTGGGGAATCACTTTGTTCACTGTCACTTTTGTCTTTTCTTATCTTCTTCCAGATGAGTGTCACGTTTCGCTGACGCGGGGTTTGCGTTGGATTATTCGGCGCACGCTTGAGTTTGTTTGCATGTACAATCTTAAAATGGTTCCCTACTTTAATTTTTACATTGTTTGAGTCTAAGATGTCGCAGATTTCATGTGGACCCGTATATTGCGCATCGAATTTGCCCTTACAGGGTTCTTTGAGTAGGAATACCTGTTCTATATCTTCCGGTGGTCGAAGGAGATTTTGCCGATGCTGGGCTTCGAATTTCGCTCGCTTATTCTCATAGGGATATCCGTTATCGCGAGGGTACTCGGATTTACATTTCTTTCTTGCTGACGCGTATTTCGCTGTAGCGCAGAGATTAATTTTATCGTATTTGTTTCGCTTCGCATGGCAACGTGCAGATGGAAGTTGAAAGGAATCGAGTTTCTGTGGATCATCAAAGATATGATTTCGAAGTAAGTTATGAAGTTCTTTTACTCTGGAGGCTTTGATATCCTTCTCTGGTTTAGAACTGTCACTGGATTTATTGTGTAATATAGAACAGACCTGCTTACATATGGGTCTTGAAGATCTTTGATTGTCGTAGGAATGGAGTTGGTCTTGGAATTGATCGGGCTGGTTACCGGAGTTAGTATAAAAGTCGGGCTGGTTACCGGAGTTAGTATAAAGATCGGGCTGGTTACCGGAGTTAGAATAAGAATCGGGCTGGTTACCGGAGTTAGAATAAGAATCGGGCTGGTTACCGGAGTTAGTATGAGAATCGGGCTGGTTACCGGAGTTAGAATAAGAATCGGGCTGGTTACCGGAGTTAGTATAAGAATCGGGCTGGTTACCGGAGTTAGTAAGGTCGGGATGGTTACCGAATACGTCGGGATGATACCCGGAAGTAGAATGGTCGGGATGGTTACCGAATACGTCGGGATGGTTCCCGGAATTAGTAAGGTCGGGATGGTTACCGAATGCGTCGGGATAGTACCCGGAATTAGAAAGGTCGGGATGGTTACCGAATGCGTCGGGATAGTACCCGGAATTAGAAAGGTCGGAAGAGTACGACTCGATTTCTTCCATCTCCAATGGGGGCAATCGAAATGAAACTCTTTCCGACGAGGTGTTAAAACACCGGAGGCTCGCTTTGCCTTTACGATTGGTGACGACGCAGTCACCCAGGAATACATCCGGCGCTACATTAACACGGCGGATATATCCCTGTTTGGGTCCTTCGACGTCGACCGCTATGCACGCAACGGTACGAGGTTCGAGGACGAATTCTTCGGATTTCGGAGGAGTCTTTGTTCGGACTCGATCCTCACGCTCCACGACCCGACTTCTCGCAGTGTACTCCGATATCTCTCGAGTCTCCTTCGATTCCGGCCGGCTTTTCACGGCGTTTTTCTCTAGGGAGTACTCGATCGAATCCCGAGGAGGCATTGAAATAACCTCCGTCACCGGAGCTCTGCAAGGTCTGACCGCGGGTGCACGAGGATTTGAGGAAGACACCCGAACGTTCCTTGCCGAATGTTCCTCACGCTTGGCGGCTGGAGTTTTAACGAGATCGTTGGTCATAGACGAAGGCATTGAAATAACCTCTGCTGCCAATTTATCGCGAGGCTCAGCCGTGGGCGCGCAAGGGTTCGAGAAGGGAACCCGAATGTTTCCTATCGTAATGTATTCATTCGCAAAGGAGATCTCGGCTCCTGTTCTGAAGAAGGGAGAACCGAGGATTCCGTCGATGTTAATTGGGAAGTTTTCTTCCAAGACATGAAATTCAATAGGGTTTTGACCCTGTAAGTGTATTTTAATTTGACCGAGAGTTGGAATGGATCCCTCGGTTATTCCTTGGACTTCTATAGTGTTCGTATGATCTATAGGTAGATTTGGTTCTAGACTTGACGCACGAATTAAATTGATCTCCGAACCCGTGTCCAACAAAAATTCACACTTCTTTTGTAATTGAGGGGCGGAGATTTTTACGCGCGGAATTGGTGAGTCTGCAGCAAGATTTACTGCTGAGACGAATCGTTGGACTGGTCGTTCGTCCGGATAGCTGTTTGGGTGCGGGCTGTAGTTTGGGTTGAAGATGCGGCCTCCCGCCTTGGGTTGGCTTCGGTCGGGAGGCCGGACTCGTTTCCCGACCTCCTATTATTATTAAAAGCGCGCTTACGGCACTCGTGAATATCGTGCCCGGGGACTTTGCAGTAGTTGCAAAATTTGTTAGAGCTTGAAGGGCGATCTGTGCGACCATCGCGGTACGTGTTTTGGTCGCGAGGATTATTTTCCCATCGCCGTTGCGGCGTCGGGGAGCGATAAGAGTCCCGGTTTGAGTTTCTCGAGGACTGCTGAGACGAGTCCGGTCTGTTATCGCGGCGTTCTTGAGTTCGCTCTGGAATGTCACGAGGGGACTCGTACGTGGAACGCGGGCGATACGGCCGGTTATCAGAGAAGCTGACTCGTTTTTCTTCGCGGGTCAGTTCTCGTCGACGAGTCTGGTCTGACTCATACTGCCTGTAAGCAGAGATGGCTGCTTCGAAAACAGTGGCAGGATTTCGCGAAGGGCAATGAAGCACTTCGGCACGCAGCTGGGGAAGGAGACCTCGTAGAAAACAATCTACTACGAAGCGATCTAGTTCTTCGTAATCAAGGCCAATGTCTGTGGCATCTTGAATCGCGGTTCGAAGGTCCTTAACGCGATTGATGAAGTCTAGGATGTGCTCGTTTGGAGCTTGGAGTACACTCGCGAGATCGCCACGGTACTGGTCAACGAATTTGTATGGGCCCAGTACTGTTCGTAATTTCTCGCATAGTGCAGAAATTGTGAATATGTGCTGGCCTTCTATAGCGGCATAAGCACGATCGTGGAGTTTATTGCAGAGCAGTTTCGTGAGGGCACGCTCTGCAGTGGCCGGTACGGTGTCACGCGCGCGTTTGCATGCGCGTATGAATTGTAGGACGGAAGACGAAGTTCCGTCGAATCTAGGGACAAGCTCGGCGGCTTGTTTTAGAGCGAAATTACCAGTAGGTTCATACTGAGGGATTTCGCGTGGCTCTGGCGGTGAAGGTTCCCGCATATTAGAGACGTTACTAGGGCCTGGTGTAGGCGTTTGTTGACGTAGGGTTTGACTCGTGATTTGGATGTTGCGAAGCTCTTTTCGTATTTCGTCGAGCATATTCTTTTGGTTTTGTGCGTCTTCTTCATATTTGAGACGCAATTTGGCAATAAAATCAGTTTCCTCTTTGAGATATTGCTCTCTACGGGCGAGGTCTTGCGCATAAAGGAGTAACTCTTCCTCGGTCATTGGAGGAAGGTCAGCGTTAGGATCTGCTCGGAGATCCTTTTGAGATCGCGTGATTGGGCGAGACATTTTGAAAGATATAAATGGGATTTAAGAAATGTGAACTTCGCACTGACACGCGTCGGGGCTTATTAATGCAAATATCGGCGACCACTTCGATGTCCTACCGACTGCGCCAAATTTGTCACGTCCGTCACTGTGTTTTTGTTACAGGTACCAGGAGAGAGAAAAGAGAACAGTGACAGACGGACGGTTGAGATATGAAGATTAAAATGAGGAGTGGTCTTTCGTGCCGAGACAGCCGCGGGCTGTCATATGCACTAGGACAACCGATATTGCTATGGATGCAGTCAAGAAGAGAACGTCCGACGCGGTTACAAGAAGTGTCCCGACAAGAATCACGCGCGAGATGATGCAACGAAAACGGTGAGTTTACAGGATTCAGCAATTATACAAGACATTATACGACTCACCGCAATGCTGTATTAACGCCTAATAATATTGTTGCAGCAGGAACTGGCGGTACTGACAGTAGGTGTCGTACATCGGGTCTTCTATACAGATGTCCTCGAGGTGGGGAAGATCTGGCAGAGTTGCTGCTGCTCGGTTCGGGACGACATTAGTGGCCTTGGATGCTGGCCGCAAGACGACACGTTGGTGAGCTGGCAGAGGAACGTCACGGATGATTCGGCAACGGACCCTGGGAACGATGATCGTGTCTTGGCTGTCGTCGTCGGCTATGTCGATTACCTCAGGACGATCGACCGGATGCAGAACTGGCGTCGGAGCTCGCGAGAGGTCCGCGTGGTTGACCTCTTTAGGAGGGTTGCAAGGGCAACCGTATACAGAAACGTAATCGGACGCGTCACACGGAATGTGCTCGGTGGTTCCTAGAAGTTCTGTCCACTCGGTAGTGGCAATGATTTGATCGAGCACCGCTTTATTTCTCAACGCGCGTCTCAATTTAGCAAGTTGATACTTGCGTCCCGCTCGACGTGGGCGTCGCATGGGTAAGGAATAGTAATGATGGAATATTAATAATATAATGAAAATGAACTTCCACTTGTTATTAACCTTTTTGGTAGTTAACTCGCTTCACGTCTATAGTGGCGGCTCAGCGTTTCCACTGCGCTCTTTAGACCAATTCTAGACGTGGCACGAGAACTTCTCTATGACTCGCTTCAAATTCCTTATTGGCGGCTCAGCGTTTCCACTGCGCACTTTAGACCAAGTCCGGATATGTCACGAGTTTAATATATTCGATGCAAGAACTGAATTGGAAGATGGTGTTGAACTAACACAAGAATAACAAGATCGAAGCACTGGTATAACAACGATATATTAAATAAGAACTGGTAAGTACACTGGTATACAATATGTAAGTAATATTATAATAGGAGTAGTAATTGGATTAATGAATAATGGATATAGTAATATGTTGTAGGAATAATGTATGAGAATTAGGACTTGAGTTGAGTTGAGTTAGAGTTGGAATTGGAATTGGAATTAGGAGTGAAGGATCGACACACTTCACTTTCGCGGAGCTAGACTGAACACGTCTGCTCTTGAAGTCGGAAGAAGCCGGACAGGCACGTCCGTGCGAGTCGCTCGCTTGGAGCGGACCGTTCGAGTCACGAGATGGAGGCGGACTGCTGCAAGCGCCTGCTCTGCCTTGCCTCCTTCGTTCGGAGTGGGGATAGCTGACGCTGCAGTCTCTTTGTTCTTCAGTCGTCGGAGTGGGAGAACCGCTGACGCAGCAGCGTCTTCGCTCCCGGGGACTGCACGTGCATTTCTGCTGACGCTGCAGTCTCGTGGCTGTCCTATTGCCCTCTACGAGCGTGGGACTGCTGATGCAGCAGTCTTTGGACTTCTCGACGTTTCTAGAAGCTTCTAGATGCTTCCAGAGTGATGCAATACTTTATTGCATTATGTGTCGTGGTGATGGGTTGAAACTGAGGTAAGGTGTTGATCAAGGTGAAGTTATGGTGATGGGTAGAGACGGAGATAAGGAGTAGAACAATAGAATAATGAGATCTTAGTACTATGCTCTTATGTCTAGGGGACGGTGTGTGGATCTTATGTAGATCAGACCTTGTATACATAGTGTGTGTACAAGGCCAACGTCGTACATCGGACGACGTAACAGAATAACGTTCGTCCGAAAAATGCTGACTTCGCAAAAGGGGACCGTGTCCTCTTTGTGCCGGTCTTCGTCGTAAACAGCGCGATGGCCGCCGCACTAGAGTCAGCAGTTTTCGTTCCCAGTGGTGCAGGACTCGAAAATTAAGTGGTAACCATTGGCGTACCTATTTATTTATTTAAATAAATTGGGACTTAGAATATTTTCGAGCGCTTGCTCTTGCAAGGCGTTTCGATGTAAATTTTATATGTCATATGATTAGTTGACATCATTTGTCGACCGATCATATGTTTGAAAATATTCTAAGTACTTTTGAAAATTACCAAAAATCGAAATTTTGGTAAAGTCTAAACAAACGCGAATTGAGAACATAACCTACAAATTTTTAGGTTAGTTTCATGATTTTCGCTCACGAGTCCAATGATATTTCAATCTTCGAGTTTGGGCCATTTTTGGCTATTTTAGGATTTTGACAGATTTTGGATTTTAGGTTATGTTGATGGATTTCGATCAGATGTACGTGGTGTTAAGGATTCATTGTTATGAAGGATTTTTAGGAGTTTTGGAATCTTTAAAAGGGGAACGCTCGCTCTTATGTATCTAATTTTACATGTAGTCTTAAAGCTAACGTCGGAGGTGCGACCGACGTCACACCTCCCCCCTTAGAGAAGAGATTTCACGCAGTGGAATCTCTGCCTCTGGGTGGCGGTAGACAGGATGCACTGAAATGTCATCCCTGTCTCGCAACGCTGGGTCAAGGGAATCGCAAATTAACGTTCGTTTCGTCAAGGGAGGACGGGTTCGGAATTCTCCGACACTGGCACTATCACTATCTTTGTCCTCGATGGCCGCTGAAGTCTTGTTGTCCCTCTGCTTCATGAATATAAAGAACCGGGTCAGTGAACTCCAGATGGCGACAACGAGATGCAGGCTCCAGCCGTATAGTGAGTGTAATGCGATGCCGTTAACGATCGTACTGATGATTGTTTTGATCGTGCGGATCGCTACATACACTCCGATTATTCCAGCACTTATTGATCCGAATGTAGTGAATCCGGACCATAATTTCTGTGCTGTAGACTCCGCTATCTGCTGTAGGGAGTTTTCATCGAGCAGGTTGAACATATTGATGTTTCCTGCTGCAAACTGTCTTCCCGTCGCACCCTGTGCGATTGAATTTATGACTGCTACCTTCTCTACAGGAAACATTATATGATCCTGTAGTTTGTCCAGGTCGTCTTGTGAATAAATGCCTCCCGTTGCCAAGTTCTTCGGATCTATGTATTTCCAGGTTGACTTGGCGAGGGGGTGAAGCTCCGAAGGAGTGATGGCCTCCATCAATGACGGTGTTAGGCGATACCATGTTCCGTGCAGTCTATAATATGGGGGAAGTAGCTCATTGCATGGCTTTTCTGTCCCCGTATTTGAAATGATGTGGTCCCTTGGCTTCAGGAATTTTGATGTGTTCCGATACGTGATGGGTAGCTCATCATAACACCGTTCGGTTTTCCTCACTTGGACCGTGACTGGTATGCACTTTATTATGTGCACTACCTCTCCTGCTGGAACTGCGATAAATCCGACATCCTTCATGATGGCAGTGGCAACTTCTTCGGGTGCTGAATGTAATAATGTGAGGGCGTTCTGGAGAATCTGACGCTCTAGCTCACACTTCTGACGGATTACATCTTTGTAGAGTTGAGAAAATTGTTTCCGGAGGTGCTTCTCCACGTAAACAAATTTGCTGTTGACATACGTGAAGATGTCCAGATTGTTGACCAAGGTGTGTGTTTTCTCCTTGAATTTTCCTGAACTTCCAACTTCCAGAATGAACAGCTTGGGGTGTTCCGTTCGGATTATGACATATCCGCAAACTGACGATCTGCCTGTCTCCGTGAGTGCAAAAGTCGTGTCCTGCGATGCTACGGTATACAGGGTTGGAGAAGGATTCACCTTGGAGGATAGTTTAGTGGCTATCCCTTCGTACAAGACATCATAATTATTGAATTTGCACGAGTCCGTCGGCGTGGTTTCCCAGAACGTATGGCCATCTTGTGCGTCTAAGCAGCTTCCTTTTTGAAGGGGGCAGGTTTGCCCAGTTTGTAGATGAATCTGTCCGGTTGACAATCTGATTGGAGCGATGTAGTCGCGGATCGTGATTCGGACTAAAGCTTGTACCACGACATCGGTCCAAGTCCCAAACGGATCACTATACGTGGTTCCAGCGCAGCTACCATCATTCTGAATAACTCCTGCTAACGTGAGGCCGTGAGAGGAGGTCGAGTTCGGCTGAATACCTGTGATCTGGGCGGCTGGGGTGATGAATATTGTCCCCGTCGTGTGTAGGCTCGAACAGGTTTCGCTGGAGATCGGTAATATATAGTCTTGTCGACCATTGGATACCACCGAATTATGTGAATGCATGCCACAATAGTATATGGTTCTGTCTATTCCGATATGGCATTGCAAAACACGAGCTTGCGAGAATTCAGCTAGCTGCAGGAGCTGAATTCTTTCTAAGTTTTCAGCTGGTGCGATGTCTTCTGGCTCGCAGTTAAGAGTGTCAATAGTTGAATACGTGGTAATATTCAAGGTTGAACCTCCACAGTCATATCCAATGAGTGTTGAGGCTTGCGTGGCAATAGAGAGCAAGATAGCTGCTTGTATCGGCTGCATGGTTGCTGTTATAGCGTTGTCGAGAGACTGATGATCTTCAGGGGTGACGGTTTCTCCTTGAAGATCTCGTTGCGTCGCAGGGATATCGTCTTCCTGCTGTGGAGTGGGGTGATGCTGACCAGAGGTTTTAAATTTCGCTCTTGGGTCGCTGCGATAGTTTATCGTTGGCGTAACGATATTGGAGACTCTGTTAACGCTAGGAAGATTGAATTCGTTTCGCAAGATACATAACGAAAGCTTATAATCAGACTTAGTTGTCTCGGGCGAGTATAATGTATCGGCTTTATTTCTTTTTCTTGCTGACGCGAATCTCGCGGAATTGTATTTGCCAGACGCATGGACTTTGTTTTCGGTCGCACGGATACCTGATCGTTGAAGCTGGAAGAGGCGTTGTTCCGGCGAGGATTTGAAGATAGGAGTTTGCGGCAAAACATAAACTCCTTTTGATTTAACTTTAGGAATAGAAATGTTTTCTAAATTGTTCTCATATGAACATTCTAAAAGTTCATCTGAGGCGAAGGCGTTGATGTTTCTTTCCACACAGGACTTTGAATATAAATCGTCGGGATGGTTACCGGAATTCTTTAAAGTATCGGGATGGCTACCGGAATCGTCGGGATGGTTACCGGAATTGTTTAAAGAATCGGGATGGCTACCGGAATCGTCGGGATGGTTACCGGAATTATTTAAAGAATCGGGATGGCTACCGGAATTATTTAAAGAATCGGGATGGCTACCGGAATCGTCGGAATGGTTACCGGAATTAATAGAAGACGCGAGTTGATCGTTAACGATCGTCTCGTGCGCGCGGCACGCACGAGCATTGAATAAGTCCGAATTGACTTCGGCTTGAATATTCGAAAAGGGAACCTCGATCTCTTCCACCTCCAACGTAGGCAGGGAGAAGGACGCCACTTCGGACGATGCGTTAAAGCATCGCAGGTATGCCTTTCCGTTACGGTTGGTGACTAAACAATCACCTAAGAACACATCGGGTTTTACATCTACTTTTCGCACATACCCTTCGCTTGGGCCCTTTACGTTGACGGCTATGCAGGCGGCGGTACGGCTTTCGATGGAATATTCCCGAGGATTCGAAAAGGGAATACGTAGGTTTTTATACTCTACGCATTCCTTCGCAAATGATATCTCTGCTCCCTCTCTGAAGAAGGGGGAGCCTAAGATACCATCTATATTAATTGGAAAACTGTCAGGCAGAACGTGTAGCGTGACTTTAATGGAATTTGCTAGCTCCGCATTGATATAACCGAGGGTCGCAATTTCTCCTTCTGTCACGCCATGGACGTGTATGACGCTGTCAGTTTTTAGATGAACGTCAGATTTGATACCAGACGCTCGGATTAAGTTGACCTCGGACCCGGTGTCCAAGAGGAACTCACACTCTTTTGAGAAGAGTGACGATTTTGCTTTTATTCGAGGGATAGGGGAGTCCGGCGCGAGATTTATTGCCGAGACTAATTTCGCGGATGGTCGTTCATTCTGCTGACCGTCCGGGTTATCTCTCCTATCTACTCGAATTTCATCTACTGCTGGTCGTCGCTGATGACGGCCAGCTGTGTTGCCTTTTGGCGATTCTCTTGGGATGCCTCCCGTCCTTTGGTCGCGTTTGTCGGGAGGCTTGATTCGTTTCCCGACTCATTTCTACTGTAATATTCGCGGCGGCGACATTCGTGTATGTCATGTCCCGTGCGCTTACAATATTTACAATACTTCTGATTCTCCGTAGGAAAGCGATCGCGACCTGGGGACTGGGAAGCGCGATCTTCGCGTTTATACGTTTCGCGCTGATTTGATTGCGACGGTTCGTGACGTCGTGGAGGAGGAGAGCGATACGCGTCTCTGTTATCGGGTTTCCTGTCTCGCCAGGATTCACGAGGTGAAAAGGAAGGTCGTTGATCTTTCCTTTCCGAAGATCTGTTGCGCTGCTCAGGCGCATTCCTATCATAATAAGAGTTGCTTGATCGCTCTGGTGTGCGATTACGAGAGTCGGAGAATGCAACGCGGCGTCCGTCGTCGCGATAACGAACACGGTCAAGCTCGTACTGTTTGTACGCGGTTACTGCTTCATCGAATATTTTCTGTAATTCGAGTGACGCACAGAGCCTGACCTCGGCTCGAAGCGCTGGGATAAGACCACGCATGAAACAATCAATTGTGAATTTATCAATCTCGTCTAGATTGGGGACCCCGCGGCCTGAATCTATGATCGCCGTTCTAAGGTCCTTTACTCGCGTAATATAATTCAACACGTGCTCGGACTGTCCCTGGTGTATCGAAGCTAATTCTCCGCGATACTGATCGATGAATTTATATGGGCCTAGTACATCTTTCAGGCGGTTGCACAATTCAGAGATTGTGTTAATATTTACGTCTTCAATCGCGGCGTATGCCTGTCCTCTAAGCTTATTGCATACTAATCTAGTGAGGGTACGCTCAGCTGTGGCTGGAACAGCTTCCAAGGCTCGCTTGCACGCGCGAACGAATTGTAGCACGGTTATGGAGGTGCCGTCAAAGGTAGGCACAAGTTCAACCGCTTGTTTAACGGTGAAATTCGAAGAATCGTGCATTATGGGTTCGCGGGGCGCAACGACTGGGCTAGCTGGAATTGATTGAGAATCTCTGGCCGATCGGATTTCTGCTATCTCGCGGCGTATATCCTCGTACGTTACTCTTTGCTCACGCGTTTCTGTTTCGTATTGCAATTTGAGTTGAGTCAACGCGGCGGTTTGATTAATGAGAGCTGCTTCTCTACGAGCTAAATCTTTCTGGAATTCAATTAATTCCTCTTCCGTAGGAGGAACCTTCTTTCTAGCCTCGCTACGCGTTTCCATGATTGCGTCGCTTGAAAATTTCTAAGTATGAAATTCGCGAAAAATAATCCGACTATATAACGTGGGCGAAGGGGCGTTTTCTAAACCGCCCGTCGCACTTTAACGTTCACTAAAACTTTCGATGGATTTGTACTGAGTACGAACATCGCGAAAAATAATTTGAGTATGTAACGTGGGCGAAAGGGCATTTCCTTCACTGCCCGTCGCACTTTTAACTGACACTATGCTTTCACGGACTCTAAGTCTACTGCGTTAAATTGTCAAACAATGATGGAACGCGCAGGGGTTCGCGTGCTAACACTGATTCTATTTTTATTCCTCGATGCCGTGCTTCTAACATCGGTGACCAACGACTGTCCTACCGACTGCGCCAAATTTGTCACAACAAATTTTGGCAGAGGTAGGACACATGACGTATCCTACAAAAGTGTTGACGGTGTCTCTAACATCGGTGACCAACGAGTGTCCTACCGACTGCGCCAAATTTGTCACGTCCTGGCGGGGCTATAAGAGCAAGAGAAGAGAATACCGCGGCCCGGCTACTCTACTCTTCCACTGACTGACATTTAATAAAAGTGTTGGTCTTTTTATCAACAGACTAGGACCCGATGCCGACACCTGCATGCAGTCTTACACAGATGAATGATGCACGCGACCCTGAAACATACGCGGTAATATGTTCCACTTACTTTTACGCTTCGCTTGCTTGTCGATTGACACGAGACATGAATTCGCAACGGATGAACAGCTACGGTTGCGCTGATGGCCTTGAATACGGTCCGCTCTGCTTGACAGGCGTTGATCCAAATGGCTGGAAACGACCTTCAAGGATTGACGACTGCGCCAAACTCTGTCACGTCAATATTTGACAGGAACGACCTCCAATGATTGACAGCTGGCTGCTACGGTATTGTAGACGGATGCGCTCGTTGAGGAAACGGGCGTGGACGCTGTACGATAGCGTGAATCTAACTCACGAATATCGTCCGCGTGATTGACGATATTTTAACTAGCGAAAACGGGCGTGGACGCTGTGCGATCCCGTGAATTTATCTCGCGAATATCGTCCGCGTGGTTGACGATATTTTGATTCGAGAAAACGGACGTGGATGCTGCGGAGCTTGCTATGCGAGCAAGTCTATCACTATCACGCACGTACGCGAACACGTAACAGGAAATTGAATAAGGAATACTATTCGCGAACTTTCCAGTGAGAACTCTATCTCTAACTAACAACGTGTCACTTCAAACTACGAAGTTAGGAGCAAGGAAATAATAATTGGGATTTAGATTGACTCTGGTAAAACAAAGTATATTATAAACGTAAAAGAATACAAAGGTAAAGATGCTTATTATTAACGAAATCGAAATACGTACTAAGTACGAAATATGAAACGCAATAAAAATGTTTAATTGAATAAACGAAGTAATGTTTGAATTAAACGAATAAGAATACGATATTACTGAATGGTATTAGGGACTGTGTCTAAACAGTATGGATTTGGGAAGATTGTGTCTAAACAATCTGGATTTGGAAAGACTATGTCTAAATAGTCTGGACTTGGAAGATTGACGAAAACTCGACTGACCCACTCGGGTCCCCGGAGAGGACTGAGGAGAATCGAACGTTCGTCGACGAATAACGTTCGTCCGAAAAATGCTGACTTCGCAAAAGGGGACCGTGTCCTCTTTGTGCCGGTCTTCGTCGTAAACAGCGCGATGGCCGCCGCACTAGAGTCAGCAGTTTTCGTTCCCAGTGGTGCAGGACTCGAAAATTAAGTGGTAACCATTGGCGTACCTATTTATTTATTTAAATAAATTGGGACTTAGAATATTTTCGAGCGCTTGCTCTTGCAAGGCGTTTCGATGTAAATTTTATATGTCATATGATTAGTTGACATCATTTGTCGACCGATCATATGTTTGAAAATATTCTAAGTACTTTTGAAAATTACCAAAAATCGAAATTTTGGTAAAGTCTAAACAAACGCGAATTGAGAACATAACCTACAAATTTTTAGGTTAGTTTCATGATTTTCGCTCACGAGTCCAATGATATTTCAATCTTCGAGTTTGGGCCATTTTTGGCTATTTTAGGATTTTGACAGATTTTGGATTTTAGGTTATGTTGATGGATTTCGATCAGATGTACGTGGTGTTAAGGATTCATTGTTATGAAGGATTTTTAGGAGTTTTGGAATCTTTAAAAGGGGAACGCTCGCTCTTATGTATCTAATTTTACATGTAGTCTTAAAGCTAACGTCGGAGGTGCGACCGACGTCACACGAGTACCCTCGCGATAACGGATACCCCTACCAGATTAAACGAGCGAAATACGAAACCTCTGGTCAGCAAAATCTCCTTCCACCACTGGAAGATCAGCATATCACATCGCAACACCGCTCCTCCGAAGCAGCAATCGCCTCAGAAGACCGTCAGTCCTTAGACACACACGAAACTGTAATCATGCAGCCGATCCAAGTTGCCATCTTACTCTCTATAGCCACGCGAGTGTACACCCTCATCGGATACGATTGTGGAGGATCTACACTGAACACGACAACGTTCTCCATCATCGATATTCCTGATTGCGAGCCTGAAGAAATCAAGCCCACGGAGGACTCAGTAAAAATCCAATTGCTACAACTAGCAGAGTTTACTCAGACGAGAGCAATCCAGTGCCACATAGAAATCGACCGCACGATATTCTATTGTGGCATGCACTCACATGTTTCCATCGTCACGAACGGACGACAGGAATATTTACTGGCAACCACCAGTGAAACCTGTTCCGAGTTGCAGAAGACCGGAACAATCCTCATCACTCCGACCGCCCAGGTCACGGGAGTCCAGCCCAATTCTACTACATCCCGCAGCCTCACATTGGCGGGAGAACTTCAAAATAACGGGCAATGCGCGGGAACAACGTACAACGACCCATTCGGCACTTGGACCAGTGTCGTTGTACAGGCCATTGTTCGAATAACCTTGAGGGACTACACAGCAACAGTGAAGCTCTCTACAGGTCAGATCCATCTACAGTCAGGACAAATATGCACCTTCACAAAAGGAAGCTGCCTTGATACGCAAGATGGACATACATTCTGGGACGTCGTTCCCAACGATTACTGCAAGTTCAATAGCTACGACGTTCTCTACGAAGGACTAGCTACCAGAGTTTCTACAAAGACAAAGTTCTCACCTACACTATATATGGTGGAATCTGAAGACACCACATTCGCGTTGACAGAATCTGGTCGTACATCAATTTGCGGTTATATTATTATTCGCACGGAGCACCCCAAGCTCTTTATTCTGGATACAAGTTTGTCCGGTAAATTCAAGGAACGCACTCACACCATAGTAAGCAATCTGGACATATTCACCTACGTGAATAGTAAGTTCATCTACGTAGAAAAACATCTGAAAAGTCAACTTACCCAGTTGTACCAGGATGTCATCCGGCAAAAGTGCGAACTGGAGAAACAGGTCCTTCAAAACGCACTAACGATGTTACACTCATCACCGGAAGAAATAGCAGCTGCCATTATGCGAGAACCAGGATTCGTCGCAGTTCCAGCTGGAGAAGTGGTGCATATTATAAAGTGCATTCCAGTAACCGTACAAGTTCGGAAAACGGATAAGTGTTTCGATGAACTTCCGATCACTTACCAGAATTCTTCCAAGTTCTTAAAGCCAGGAGACCATATTATAGTTGCCACAGGTACAGAAAAGCCATGCAATGAACTCCTGCCGCCTCTCTACAAAATAAACGGAATTTGGTATCGTTTAACGCCGTCGCTCACAGAGACCGTTGCCCCAGCAACATTACAACCGCTCATCAAACCCACGTGGAAGTACGTGGATCCAACAAATATCGCAACAGGCGGAATCTATTCCCAAGAGGATCTCAACAAACTACAGGACCACATCATGTTTCCAGTGGAAAGAGTGGCCGTAATAAATTCTATCGCCCAAGGAGCATCCGGCAGAGATTACGCAACAGGAAACGTTAATATGTTCAACCTGCTTGACGAAAACTCCCTGCAACAGATAGCGGAATCAACAGCACAAAAACTGTGGTCAGGATTCACCACATTTGGTTCAATCAGTGCTGGAGTGCTAGGAATATATATAGCAATCCGAACAATAAAGACTATCATAAGTACCATAATCAATGGTATTGCATTGCACTCACTTTACGGATGGAGTTTACATCTAGCAGTCGCCGTATGGAGCTCCCTCACAAGATTCTTCATCTTCCTGAAGCAAAAGGACAATACTTACACGTATGCAGCAAGATACAGGAAAAGTGCAAGTGAAAGTGTTAGCGAACAAAGTGATTCCCCACCCACCCTAAACCCCGAGAAAAGACAGTCGAAAAATGAACATTGCGAATACGACTTGTCGGACATTACAAAACCAGCCCCAGCCCCACGTGCCGACACCGATAACATTTCAGTGCGACCAGTGTTTCGTACAAATATAGGAAATACTCGCCGAGAACTGTGCTCCCTGCGCGGAGTACCTCCGGACGATGCGTCGCATGAATGAGTGTGTGATCGAGTGTTGAGCGAGAAATTTCTTCCTTGTAAGAAATTTCTTTTCCGCGTTGGGAGGTGTTACGTCGTCCGATGTACGACGTTGGCCTTGTACACACACTATGTATACAAGGTCTGATCTGCATAAGATCCATACACCGTCCCCTAGACATAAGAACATAATATTAAGATCTCATATATTCTATTGTTCTAATCCTTATCTCCGTCTCTACCCATCACCATAACTTCACCTTGATCAACACCTTACCTCAGTTTCAACCCATCACCACGACACATAATGCAATAAAGTATTGCATCACTCTGGAAGCATCCAGAAGCTTCTAGAAACGTCGAGAAGTCCAAAGACTGCTGCATCAGCAGTCCCACGCTCGTAGAGGGCAATAGGACAGCCACGAGACTGCAGCGTCAGCAGAAATGCACGTGCAGTCCCCGGGAGCGAAGACGCTGCTGCGTCAGCGGTTCTCCCACTCCGACAACTGAAGAACAAAGAGACTGCAGCGTCAGCTATCCCCACTCCGAACGAAGGAGGCAAGGCAGAGCGGACGCTTGCATCAGTCCGCCTTCAGCCAGCGACTCGCACAGACGTGCTTACCTGGCCTCAGAGTCAGTCCGGCTTCAAGAGCAGACGTGTTCAGTCTAGCTCCGCGAAAGTGAAGTGTGTCGATCCTTCACTCCTAATTCCAATTCCAATTCCAACTCTAACTCAACTCAACTCAAGTCCTAATTCTCATACGTTATTCCTACAACATATTACTATATCCATTATTCATTAATCCAATTACTACTCCTATTATAATACTACTTACATATATTGTATACCAGTGTACTTACCAGTTCTTATTTAATATATCGTTGTTATACCAGTGCTTCGATCTTGTTATTCTTGTGTTAGTTCAACACCATCTTCCAATTCAGTTCTTGCATCGAATAAATTAAACTCGTGACATATCCGGACTTGGTCTAAAGTGCGCAGTGGAAACGCTGAGCCGCCAATAAGGAATTTGAAGCGAGTCATAGAGAAGTTCTCGTGCCACGTCTAGAATTGGTCTAAAGAGCGCAGTGGAAACGCTGAGCCGCCACTATAGACGTGAAGCGAGTTAACTACCAAAAAGGTTAATAACAAGTGGAAGTTCATTTTCATTATATTATTATTAATATTCCATCATTACTATTCCTTACCCATGCGACGCCCACGTCGAGCGGGACGCAAGTATCAACTTGCTAAATTGAGACGCGCGTTGAGAAATAAAGCGGTGCTCGATCAAATCATTGCCACTACCGAGTGGACCGAACTTCTGGGAACCACCGAGCACATTCCGTGTGACGCGTCCGATTACGTTTCTGTATACGGTTGCCCTTGCAACCCTCCTAAAGAGGTCAACCACGCGGACCTCTCGCGAGCTCCGACGCCAGTTCTGCATCCGGTCGATCGTCCAGAGGTGATCGACATAGCCGACGACGACGACAGCCAAGACACGATCATCGTTCCCAGGGTCCGTTGCCGAATCGTCAGTGACGTCCCTCTGCCAACTCATCAACGTGTCGTCTTGCGGCCAGCATCCAAGGCCACTAATGTCGTCCCGAACCGAGCAGCAGCAACTCTGCCAGATCTTCCCCACCTCGAGGACATCTGTATAGAAGACCCGATGTACGACACCTACTGTCAGTACCGCCAGTTCCTGCTGCAACAATATTATTAGGCGTTAATTCAGCATTGCGGTGAGTCGTATAATATCTTGTATAATTGTTGAATCCTGTAAACTCACCGTTCTCGTTGCATCCTCTCGCGCGCGATTCTTGTCGGGACACTTCTTGTAACCGCGTCGGACGTTCTTTTCTTGACTGCATCCATAGCAATATCGGTTGTCCTAGTGCATATGACAGCCCGCGGCTGTCTCGGCACGAAAGACCACTCCTCATTTTAATCATAATATCTCAACCGTCCGTCTGTCACTGTTCTCTTTTCTCTCTCCTGGTACCTGTAACAAAAACACAGTGACGGACGTGACATTAGTTAACACCATCTTCCAATTCAGTTCTTGCATCGAATATAATAAACTCGTGACATATCCGGACTTGGTCTAAAGTGCGCAGTGGAAACGCTGAGCCGCCAATAAGGAATTTGAAGCGACTCATAGAGAAGTTCTCGTGCCACGTCTAGAATTGGTCTAAAGAGCGCAGTGGAAACGCTGAGCCGCCACTATAGACGTGAAGCGAGTTAACTACCAAAAAGGTTAATAACAAGTGGAAGTGCATTTTCATTATATTATTAATATTCCATCATTACTATTCCTTACCCATGCGACGCCCACGTCGAGCGGGACGCAAGTATCAACTTGCTAAATTGAGACGCGCGTTAAGAAATAAAGCGGTGCTCGAACAAATCATCGCCACTACCGAGTGGACAGAACTTCTGGGAACCACCGAGCACATTCCGTGTGACGCGTCCGATTACGTTTCTGTATACGGTTGCCCTTGCAACCCTCCTAAAGAGGTCAACCACGCGGACCTCTCGCGAGCTCCGACGCCAGTTCTGCATCCGGTCGATCGTCCTGAGGTAATCGACATAGCCGACGACGACAGCCAAGACACGATCATCGTTCCCAGGGTCCGTTGCCGAATCGTCAGTGACGTCCCTCTGCCAACTCATCAACGTGTCGTCTTGCGGCCAGCATCCAAGGCCACTAATGTCGTCCCGAACCGAGCAGCAGCAACTCTGCCAGATCTTCCCCACCTCGAGGACATCTGTATAGAAGACCCGATGTACGACACCTACTGCCAGTACCGCCAGTTCCTGCTGCAACAATATTATTAGGCGTTAATACAGCATTGCGGTGAGTCGTATAATGTCTTGTATAATTGCTGAATCCTGTAAACTCACCGTTTTTCGTTGCATCATCTCGCGCGTGATTCTTGTCGGGACACTTCTTGTAACCGCGTCGGACGTTCTCTTCTTGACTGCACCCATAGCAATATCGGTTGTCCTAGTGCATATGACAGCCCGCGGCTGTCTCGGCACGAAAGACCACTCCTCATTTTAATCATAATATCTCAACCGTCCGTCTGTCACTGTTCTCTTTTCTCTCTCCTGGTACCTGTAACAAAAACACAGTGACGGACGTGACAGGTTACCGGAATTAGAAAGGTCGGGATGGTTACCGAATACGTCGGGATGGTTACCGGAATTAGAAAGGTCGGGATGGTTACCGAATACGTCGGGATGGTTACCGGAATTAGAAAGGTCGGGATGGTTACCGAATGCGTCGGGATAGTGCCCGGAATTAGTTGAATAACGCTCGATCTCTTCCACCTCTAACACGGGTAATCGGAATGAGATCGGACGCGAAGATGTGTTGAAACATCTGAGGCTCGCTTTGCCTCCGCGATTAGTGACTACACAGTCACCGAGGAATACATCCGGCGCTACGCTGACGCGGCGGATATATCCCTGTTTCGGGCCCTGTACGCTGACTGCAATGCAGGCGGCTGTTCGGGGCTCAACGGCAAACTCATTAGAGTCTGCTGCAGTCCTTGATTCGGACTGTTGATTTTGATTTTTGCGCTTATCGACCGGTTCCTCTACGATATTATTCGATGTGATACGAATCTCTCCCGGTTGCACCCGACGTTTTGAGAGAGGGAATGTTTCTTCCTCTGTCCTTGCGGCGTGCTTTTCAAGAGAGACCTCCGTTTTCGGAGAAGGCATTGAAATAACCCTCGTCATTGAACTATCGCGGGGCTCAGTCGGCAGTGCGCGTGAATTAGAGAACGGAATTGAAATGTTTCCGACTAAAACGAATTGTTTTGCAAAGGAAATCTCTGTCACGTCCGTCACTGTGTTTTTGTTACAGGTACCAGGAGAGAGAAAAGAGAACAGTGACAGACGGACGGTTGAGATATGAAGATTAAAATGAGGAGTGGTCTTTCGTGCCGAGACAGCCGCGGGCTGTCATATGCACTAGGACAACCGATATTGCTATGGATGCAGTCAAGAAGAGAACGTCCGACGCGGTTACAAGAAGTGTCCGACAAGAATCACGCGCGAGATGATGCAACGAAAACGGTGAGTTTACAGGATTCAGCAATTATACAAGATATTATACGACTCACCGCAATGCTGTATTAACGCCTAATAATATTGTTGCAGCAGGAACTGGCGGTACTGACAGTAGGTGTCGTACATCGGATCTTCTATACAGATGTCCTCGAGGTGGGGAAGATCTGGCAGAGTTGCTGCTGCTCGGTTCGGGACGACATTAGTGGCCTTGGATGCTGGCCGCAAGACGACACGTTGATGAGCTGGCAGAGGAACGTCACGGATGATTCGGCAACGGACCCTGGGAACGATGATCGTGTCTCGGCTGTCGTTGTCGTCGGCTATGTCGATCACCTCTGGACAATCGACCGGATGTAGAACTGGCGTCGGAGCTCGCGAGAGGTCCGCGTGGTTGACCTCTTTAGGAGGGTTGCAAGGGCAACCGTATACAGAAACGTAATCGGACGCGTCACACGGAATGTGCTCGGTGGTTCCCAGAAGTTCTGTCCACTCGGTAGTGGCAATGATTTGATCGAGCACCGCTTTATTTCTCAACGCGCGTCTCAATTTAGCAAGTTGATACTTGCGTCCCGCTCGACGTGGGCGTCGCATGGGTAAGGAATAGTAATGATAGAATATTAATAATATATAATGAAATGAACTTCCACTTGTTATTAACCTTTTTGGTAGTTAACTCGCTTCACGTCTATAGTGGCGGCTCAGCGTTTCCACTGCGCACTTTAGACCAATTCTAGACGTGGCACGAGAACTTCTCTATGACTCGCTTCAAATTCCTTATTGGCGGCTCAGCGTTTCCACTGCGCACTTTAGACCAAGTCCGGATATGTCACGAGTTTAATATATTCGATGCAAGAACTGAATTGGAAGATGGTGTTGAACTAACACAAGAATAACAAGATCGAAGCACTGGTATAACAACGATATATTAAATAAGAACTGGTAAGTACACTGGTATACAATATGTAAGTAGTATTATAATTGGAGTAGTAATTGGATTAATGAATAATGGATATAGTAATATGTTGTAGGATTAATGTATGAGAATTAGGGCTTGAGTTGAGTTGAGTTAGAGTTGGAATTGGAATTGGAATTAGGAGTGAAGGATCGACACACTTCACTTTCGCGGAGCTAGACTGAACACGTCTGCTCTTGAAGTCGGAAGAAGCCGGACTGGCGGCTGAGGCCAGGTAGGCACGTCTGTGCGAGTCGCTGGCTGAAGGCGGACTGATGCAAGCGTCCGCTCTGCCTTGCCTCCTTCGTTCGGAGTGGGGGTAGCTGACGCTGCAGTCTCTTTGTTCTTCAGTCGTCGGAGTGGGAGAACCGCTGACGCAGCAGCGTCTTCGCTCCCGGGGACTGCACGTGCATTTCTGCTGACGCTGCAGTCTCGTGGCTGTCCTATTGCCCTCTACGAGCGTGGGACTGCTGATGCAGCAGTCTTTGGACTTCTCGACGTTTCTAGAAGCTTCTAGATGCTTCCAGAGTGATGCAATACTTTATTGCATTATGTGTCGTGGTGATGGGTTGAAACTGAGGTAAGGTGTTGATCAAGGTGAAGTTATGGTGATGGGTAGAGACGGAGATAGGGATTAGAACAATAGAATATATGAGATCTTAATATTATGTTCTTATGTCTAGGGGACGGTGTATGGATCTTATGCAGATCAGACCTTGTATACATAGTGTGTGTACAAGGCCAACGTCGTACATCGGACGACGTAACACCTCCCAACGCGGAAAAGAAATTTCTTACAAGGAAGAAATTTCTCGCTCAACACTCGATTACAGACTCATTCATGCGACGCATCGTCCGGAGGTACTCCGCGCAGGGAGCACAGTTCTCGGCGAGTATTTTCTATATTTGGACGAAACACTGGTCGCACTGAAATGTTGTCGGTGTCGGCACGTGGGGCTGGGGCTGGTTTTGTAATGTCCGACAAGTCGTATTCGCAATGTTCATTTTTCGACTGTCTTTTCTCGGGGTTTAGGGTGGGTGGGGAATCACTTTGTTCACTAACACTTTCACTTGCACTTTTCCTGTATCTTGCTGTATACGTGTAAGTATTGTCCTTTTGCTTCAGGAAGATGAAGAATCTTGTGAGGGAGCTCCATACGGCGACTGCTAGATGCAAACTCCATCCGTAAAGTGAGTGCAATGCAATACCATTGATTATGGTACTTATGATAGTCTTTATTGTTCGGATTGCTATATATATTCCTAGCACTCCGGCACTGATTGAACCAAATGTGGTGAATCCTGACCACAGTTTTTGTGCTGTTGACTCCGCTATCTGTTGCAGGGAGTTTTCGTCAAGCAGGTTGAACATATTAACGTTCCCTGTTGCGTAATCTCTGCCGGATGCTCCTTGGGCGATAGAATTTATTACGGCCACTCTTTCTACTGGAAACATGATGTGGTCCTGTAGTTTGTTGAGATCCTCTTGGGAATAGATTCCGCCTGTTGCGATATTTGTTGGATCTACGTACTTCCACGTGGGTTTGATGAGCGGTTGTAATGTTGCTGGGGCAACGGTCTCTGTGAGTGACGGCGTTAAACGATACCAAATTCCGTTTATTTTGTAGAGAGGCGGCAGGAGTTCATTGCATGGCTTTTCTGTACCTGTGGCAACTATAATATGATCTCCTGGTTTTAAGAACTTGGAAGAATTCTGGTAAGTGATCGGAAGTTCATCGAAACACTTATCCGTTTTCCGAACTTGTACGGTTACTGGAATGCACTTTATAATATGCACCACTTCTCCAGCTGGAACTGCGACGAATCCTGGTTCTCGCATAATGGCAGCTGCTATTTCTTCAGGTGATGAGTGTAACATTGTTAGTGCGTTTTGAAGGACCTGTTTCTCCAGTTCGCACTTTTGCCGGATGACATCCTGGTACAACTGGGTAAGTTGACTTTTCAGATGTTTTTCTACGTAGATGAACTTACTATTCACGTAGGTGAATATGTCCAGATTGTTTACTATGGTGTGAGTGCGTTCCTTGAATTTACCGGACAAACTTGTATCCAGAATAAAGAGCTTGGGGTGCTCCGTGCGAATA
This sequence comes from Lasioglossum baleicum, assembly GCF_051020765.1. Taxonomy (NCBI): domain Eukaryota; kingdom Metazoa; phylum Arthropoda; class Insecta; order Hymenoptera; family Halictidae; genus Lasioglossum; species Lasioglossum baleicum. Next base: position 172,778 of record NW_027469113.1, on the reverse strand, counting down.
ATAATATAACCGCAAATTGATGTACGACCAGATTCTGTCAACGCGAATGTGGTGTCTTCAGATTCCACCATATATAGTGTAGGTGAGAACTTTGTCTTTGTAGAAACTCTGGTAGCTAGTCCTTCGTAAAGAACGTCGTAGCTATTGAACTTGCAGTAATCGTTGGGAACGACGTCCCAGAATGTATGACCATCTTGCGTATCAAGGCAGCTTCCTTTTGTGAAGGTGCATATTTGTCCTGACTGTAGATGGATCTGACCTGTAGAGAGCTTCACTGTTGCTGTGTAGTCCCTCAGGGTTATTCGAACAATGGCCTGTACAACGACACTGGTCCAAGTGCCGAATGGGTCGTTGTACGTTGTTCCCGCGCATTGCCCGTTGTTTTGAAGTTCTCCCGCCAATGTGAGGCTGCGGGATGTAGTAGAATTGGGTTGGACTCCCGTGACCTGGGCGGTCGGAGTGATGAGGATTGTTCCGGTTTTCTGCAACTCGGAACAGGTTTCACTGGTGGTTGCCAGTAAATATTCCTGTCGTCCGTTCGTGACGATGGAAACATGTGAGTGCATGCCACAATAGAATATCGTGCGGTCGATTTCTATGTGGCACTGGATTACTCTCGTCTGAGTAAATTCTGCTAGTTGCAGCAATTGGATTTTTACTGAGTCCTCCGTGGGTTTGATTTCTTCAGGCTCGCAATCAGGAATATCGATGATGGAGAACGTTGTCGTGTTCAGTGTAGATCCTCCACAATCGTATCCGATGAGGGTGTACACTCGCGTGGCTATAGAGAGTAAGATGGCAACTTGGATCGGCTGGATGATTACAGTTTCGTGTGTGTCTAAGGACTGACGGTCTTCTGAGGCGATTGCTGCTTCGGAGGAGCGGTGTTGCGATGTGATATGTTGATCTTCCAGTGGTGGAAGGAGATTTTGCTGACCAGAGGTTTCGTATTTCGCTCGTTTAATCTGGTAGGGGTATCCGTTATCGCGAGGGTACTCGGATTTATATTTCCTTCTTGCTGACGCGTATTTCGCTGTAGCGCAGAGATTAATTTTATCGTATTTGTTTCGCCTCGCATGGCAACATGCAGATGGAAGTTGAAAGGAATCGAGTTTCTGTGGATCATGAAAGATATGATTTCGAAGTAACTTATGAAGTTCTTTTACTTTGGAGGCTTTGATATCCTTCTCTGGTTTAGAACTGTTACTGGGTTTATTGTGCAATATAGAACAGACCTGCTTACATATGGGTCTTGAAGATCTTTGATTGTCGTAGGAATGGAGTTGGTTTTGGAATTGATCGGGCTGGTTACCGGAGTTAGTATAAAAGTCGGGCTGGTTACCGGAGTTAGTATAAAGATCGGGCTGGTTACCGGAGTTAGAATAAGAATCGGGCTGGTTACCGGAGTTAGTATGAGAATCGGGCTGGTTACCGGAGTTAGTATAAAGATCGGGCTGGTTACCGGAGTTAGTATAAGGATCGGGCTGGTTACCGGAGTTAGAAAGGTCGGGATGGTTACCGAATGCGTCGGGCTGGTTACCGGAATTAGAAAGGTCGGGATGGTTACCGAATGCGTCGGGATAGTACCCGGAATTAGTAAGGTCGGGATGGTTACCGAATGCGTCGGGATGGTTCCCGGAATTAGTAAGGTCGGGATGGTTACCGAATGCGTCGGGATGGTTCCCGGAATTAGTAAGGTCGGGATGGTTACCGAATGCGTCGGGATAGTACCCGGAATTAGTAAGGTCGGGATGGTTACCGAATGCGTCGGGATAGTACCCGGAATTAGAAAGGTCGGAAGAGTACGACTCGATTTCTTCCATCTCCAATGGGGGCAATCGAAATGAAACTCTTTCCGACGAGGTGTTAAAACACCGGAGGCTCGCTTTGCCTTTACGATTGGTGACGACGCAGTCACCCAGGAATACATCCGGCGCTACATTAACACGGCGGATATATCCCTGTTTAGGTCCTTCGACGTCGACCGCTATGCACGCAACGGTACGAGGTTCGAGGACGAATTCTTCGGATTTCGGAGGAGTCTTTGTTCGGACTCGATCCTCACGCTCCACGACCCGACTTCTCGCAGTGTACTCCGATATCTCTCGAGTCTCCTTCGATTCCGGCCGGCTTTTCACGGCGTTTTTCTCTAGGGAGTACTCGATCGAATCCCGAGGAGGCATTGAAATAACCTCCGTCACCGGAGCTCTGCAAGGTCTGACCGCGGGTGCACGAGGATTTGAGGAAGACACTCGAACGTTCCTTGCCGAATGTTCCTCACGCTTGGCGGCTGGAGTTTTAACGAGATCGTTGGTCATAGACGAAGGCATTGAAATAACCTCTGCTGCCAATTCATCGCGAGGCTCAGCCGTGGGCGCGCAAGGGTTCGAGAAGGGAACCCGAATGTTTCCTATCATAATGTATTCATTCGCAAAGGAGATCTCGGCTCCTGTTCTGAAGAAGGGAGAACCGAGGATTCCGTCGATGTTAATTGGGAAGTTTTCTTCCAAGACATGAAATTCAATAGGGTTTTGACCCTGTAAGTGTATTTTAATTTGACCGAGAGTTGGAATGGATCCCTCGGTTATTCCTTGGACTTCTATAGTGTTCGTATGATCTATAGGTAGATTTGGTTCTAGACTTGACGCACGAATTAAATTGATCTCCGAACCCGTGTCTAACAAAAATTCACACTTCTTTTGTAATTGAGGGGCGGAGATTTTTACGCGCGGAATTGGTGAGTCTGCAGCAAGATTTACTGCTGAGACGAATCGTCGGACTGGTCGTTCGTCCGGATAGCTGTTTGGGTGCGGGCTGTAGTTTGAGTTGAAGATGCGGCCTCCCGCCTGGGGTTGGCTTCGGTCGGGAGGCCGGACTCGTTTCCCGACCTCCTATTATTATTGAAAGTGCGCTTACGGCACTCGTGAATATCGTGCCCGGGGGTTTTGCAGTAGTTGCAAAATTTGTTAGGGCTTGAGGGGCGATCTGTGCGACCATCGCGGTATGTGTTTTGGTCGCGAGGATTATTTTCCCATCGCCGTTGCGGCGTCGGGGAGCGATAAGAGTCCCGGTTTAAGTTTCTCGAGGACTGCTGAGACGAGTCCGGTCTGTTATCGCGGCGTTCTTGAGTTCGCTCTGGAATGTCACGAACGGATTCATTCGTGGAACGCGGGCGATACGGCCGGTTATCAGAGAAGCTGACTCGTTTTTCTTCGCGGATCAGTTCTCGTCGACGAGTCTGGTCTGACTCATACTGCCTGTAAGCAGAGATGGCTGCTTCGAAAACAGTGGCAGGATTTCGCGAAGGGCAATGAAGCACTTCGGCACGCAGCTGGGGAAGGAGACCTCGTAGAAAACAATCTACTACGAAGCGATCTAGTTCTTCGTAATCGAGGCCAATATCTGTGGCATCTTGAATCGCGGTTCGAAGGTCTTTAACGCGATTGATGAAGTCTAGGATGTGCTCGTTTGGAGCTTGGAGTACACTCGCGAGATCGCCACGGTACTGGTCAACGAATTTGTATGGGCCCAGTACTGTTCGTAATTTCTCGCATAGTGCAGAAATTGTGAATATGTGCTGGCCTTCTATAGCGGCATAAGCACGATCGTGGAGTTTATTGCAGAGCAATTTTGTGAGGGCACGCTCTGCAGTGGCCGGTACGGTGTCACGCGCGCGTTTGCATGCACGTATGAATTGTAGGACGGAAGACGAAGTTCCGTCGAATCTAGGGACAAGCTCGGCGGCTTGTTTTAGAGCGAAATTGCCAGTAGGTTCATACTGTGGGATTTCGCGTGGCTCTGGCGGTGAAGGTTCCCGCATATTAGAGACGTTACTAGGGCCTGGTGTAGGCGTTTGTTGACGTAGGGTTTGACTCGTGATTTGGATGTTATGAAGCTCTTTTCGTATTTCGTCGAGCATATTCTTTTGGTTTTGTGCGTCTTCTTCATATTTGAGACGCAATTTGGCAATAAAATCAGTTTCTTCTTTGAGATATTGCTCTCTACGGGCGAGGTCTTGCGCATAAAGGAGTAACTCTTCCTCGGTCATTGGGGGAAGGTCTGCGTTAGGATCTGCTTGGAGATCCCTTTGAGATCGCGTGATTGGGCGAGACATTTTGAAAGATATGAATGGGATTTAGAAATGTGAATTTCGCACTGACACGCGTCGGGGCTTATTAATGCAAATATCGGCGACCACTTCGTTGTCCTACCGACTGCGCCAAATTTGTCACGTCCGTCACTGTGTTTTTGTTACAGGTACCAGGAGAGAGAAAAGAGAACAGTGACAGACGGACGGTTGAGATATGAAGATTAAAATGAGGAGTGGTCTTTCGTGCCGAGACAGCCGCGGGCTGTCATATGCACTAGGACAACCGATATTGCTATGGATGCAGTCAAGAAGAGAACGTCCGACGCGGTTACAAGAAGTGTCCGACAAGAATCACGCGCGAGATGATGCAACGAAAACGGTGAGTTTACAGGATTCAGCAATTATACAAGATATTATACGACTCACCGCAATGCTGTATTAACGCCTAATAATATTGTTGCAGCAGGAACTGGCGGTACTGACAGTAGGTGTCGTACATCGGATCTTCTATACAGATGTCCTCGAGGTGGGGAAGATCTGGCAGAGTTGCTGCTGCTCGGTTCGGGACGACATTAGTGGCCTTGGATGCTGGCCGCAAGACGACACGTTGATGAGCTGGCAGAGGAACGTCACGGATGATTCGGCAACGGACCCTGGGAACGATGATCGTGTCTCGGCTGTCGTTGTCGTCGGCTATGTCGATCACCTCTGGACAATCGACCGGATGTAGAACTGGCGTCGGAGCTCGCGAGAGGTCCGCGTGGTTGACCTCTTTAGGAGGGTTGCAAGGGCAACCGTATACAGAAACGTAATCGGACGCGTCACACGGAATGTGCTCGGTGGTTCCCAGAAGTTCTGTCCACTCGGTAGTGGCAATGATTTGATCGAGCACCGCTTTATTTCTCAACGCGCGTCTCAATTTAGCAAGTTGATACTTGCGTCCCGCTCGACGTGGGCGTCGCATGGGTAAGGAATAGTAATGATGGAATATTAATAATATATAATGAAATGAACTTCCACTTGTTATTAACCTTTTTGGTAGTTAACTCGCTTCACGTCTATAGTGGCGGCTCAGCGTTTCCACTGCGCACTTTAGACCAATTCTAGACGTGGCACGAGAACTTCTCTATGACTCGCTTCAAATTCCTTATTGGCGGCTCAGCGTTTCCACTGCGCACTTTAGACCAAGTCCGGATATGTCACGAGTTTAATATATTCGATGCAAGAACTGAATTGGAAGATGGTGTTGAACTAACACAAGAATAACAAGATCGAAGCACTGGTATAACAACGATATATTAAATAAGAACTGGTAAGTACACTGGTATACAATATGTAAGTAGTATTATAATTGGAGTAGTAATTGGATTAATGAATAATGGATATAGTAATATGTTGTAGGATTAATGTATGAGAATTAGGGCTTGAGTTGAGTTGAGTTAGAGTTGGAATTGGAATTGGAATTAGGAGTGAAGGATCGACACACTTCACTTTCGCGGAGCTAGACTGAACACGTCTGCTCTTGAAGTCGGAAGAAGCCGGACTGGCGGCTGAGGCCAGGTAGGCACGTCTGTGCGAGTCGCTGGCTGAAGGCGGACTGATGCAAGCGTCCGCTCTGCCTTGCCTCCTTCGTTCGGAGTGGGGGTAGCTGACGCTGCAGTCTCTTTGTTCTTCAGTCGTCGGAGTGGGAGAACCGCTGACGCAGCAGCGTCTTCGCTCCCGGGGACTGCACGTGCATTTCTGCTGACGCTGCAGTCTCGTGGCTGTCCTATTGCCCTCTACGAGCGTGGGACTGCTGATGCAGCAGTCTTTGGACTTCTCGACGTTTCTAGAAGCTTCTAGATGCTTCCAGAGTGATGCAATACTTTATTGCATTATGTGTCGTGGTGATGGGTTGAAACTGAGGTAAGGTGTTGATCAAGGTGAAGTTATGGTGATGGGTAGAGACGGAGATAGGGATTAGAACAATAGAATATATGAGATCTTAATATTATGTTCTTATGTCTAGGGGACGGTGTATGGATCTTATGCAGATCAGACCTTGTATACATAGTGTGTGTACAAGGCCAACGTCGTACATCGGACGACGTAACATCTCAGCTCCTCCTATAAAGAAGGGCGAGCCGAGAATCCCGTTAACACTGACTGGGAATTCGTCCCCGAGCACGTGGAATTTGATAGGGATTGTCCCCTGAATGAATATAACGACTTCGCCGAGTGTTACTATGGAACCCTCGGTTATTCCATGAACTTCGATCGTGCTCGTGGGATCAATGGTTATCCCAGGTTTTAAACTAGACGCGCGTATCAAATTGACTTCCGAGCCCGTGTCTAATAAGAATTCACTTTTCTCGCGAAGCTGAGGGGCGGAGATTTGTACGCGCGGGATCGGCGAGTCTACTGCGAGGTTAACTGCAGAGACGAATCGTCGATCTGGTCTTCGGGGAGCTCGTTCGTTCGAACGGCGGTCTGCGTGAATGTTTGGTTGCGCTTTGTTGGGGCGGCCTCCCGCTGTTGATTCGTTCCTGTCGGGAGGCCTGACTCGTTTCCCGAGCGCAGGTTATTGTTATAGGCTCTTTTTCGACATTCGTGAATGTCATGCCCGGGAGTTTTGCAATAGTTGCAAAACTTGCGGGGCTCTCCCGAACGTCTGTCGCGATTTGAATTCGGGTCCCGGTTTTCGCGCTGCGGGTTTTGTTCGCGAGGGATCGCCACTGCGGAGTTGGAGAACGATAAGAGTTGCGGTTCGAGTTTCTCCACGAGTCTCGACGTTGGTCGGACCCGTTATCGCGACGCTCATCCGGTCTGTTGTCGCGACGTTCAGGGATGCGTTCGCGAGAATTGAAATTGTCAGAAGAGCGTGGGCGATAGGAGCTTCTGTTATCTGAGAAGCTTACCTTGCGGGAATCGTCACGATTAGATTCGCGACGACGGTTTTGATACAGCTCATATTGCTTATATGCAGAGATGGCTGCTTCGAAGATCTCTGCCGAATTCTGAGAACGGCAATGCAAAACTTCGCTGCGAAGTTGTGGGAGTAGACCGCGAAGGAAGCACTCGACTGTGAAACGATCGATTTCTCTGTAGTCGTAATGTCCTTCGGTAGAATCGCTGATGGCGGTTCGTAAATCTTTGACTCGATTTATGAAGTCAAGAATATGCTCATTGTTGCCCTGGGCTACGCTTGCCAATTCGCCACGGTACTGGTCCACGAATTTGTAGGGTCCCAGTACTGTTCGTAGCTTATCGCAAAGTTGTGAGATCGTACGTATGTTTTCGCCTTCAATGGCAGCGTACGCACGATCGGAAAGTTTATTGCAGATTAGTTTAGTAAGGGCACGTTCTATGGATTCGGGGATAGAATCACGCGCGCGTTTGCAGGCGCGGATGAATTTTAGGACGGGAATCGATGTTCCGTCGAATTTGGGTACGAGTTCTGCGGCTTGTTTCAACGCGAAATTTCCTGTTGGCTCATATTGCGGGGTTTCGCGTGGCTCTGATAATGAAGGTTCTCGCGTGTTAGAGACGTTACTGGGGCCTGGTGTAGGCGCTTGGTGACGTAAGTTTTGGTTCAAGGCTTGAATATTGTGGAGCTCTTTGCGTATTTCATCGAGCATGTTATTTTGATTCTGTGCGTCTTCTTCATATTTAAGACGCAATTTAGCAATGAATTCGGTTTGCTCTTTTAAATATTCCTCTTTACGGGCGAGATCTTGCGCGTAAAGAAGTTGTTACGTCGTCCGATGTACGACGTTGGCCTTGTACACACACCATGTATACAAGGTCTGATCTACATAAGATCCATACACCGTCCCCTAGACATAAGAGCATAGTATTAAGATTTCATTATTCTATTGTTCTAATCCTTATCTCCGTCTCTACCCATCACCATAACTTCACCTTGATCAACACCTTACCTCAGTTTCAACCCATCACCACGACACATAATGCAATAAAGTATTGCATCACTCTGGAAGCATCTAGAAGCTTCTAGAAACGTCGAGAAGTCCAAAGACTGCTGCATCAGCAGTCCCACGCTCGTAGAGGGCAATAGGACAGCCACGAGACTGCAGCGTCAGCAGAAATGCACGTGCAGTCCCCGGGAGCGAAGACGCTGCTGCGTCAGCGGTTCTCCCACTCCGACGACTGAAGAACAAAGAGACTGCAGCGTCAGCTATCCCCACTCCGAACGAAGGAGGTGTCACGTCCGCTGACGTGTTGACGCCTTTCAGCGTCTGTATTATAGTCAAGATACTAGGTTATATTAATAGTTATAAGTACACAGATTATGTAACACGAACACCTAGTCTTAAGATCCTTACATATATAATTTTACTTACCTTTTTATACTTACCTTATACCTGGAATACTTACCGAGCAGTTGACCAAAGTTCTGTATTTTATATTGCATATTTAGTATTTTTAATAACATATTAAAGATTTTATGTTTCTGTTACGATGAACGCGCGAGCGCCTGAGACGCTCGCCAGTACGCTTCACGCGCTAGCGCGCCCCACCACTGTACAGCGGCGCGCCCCACTGCGTCGCTTCCCCCACTCCACCGGCGGCCAGTCGAACGCAGCGAGCGTGCTGAGCAGTCGGGGAGATTCGCTTCTCGACTACGAGCGAGCACAGGCCTCCTTCCGAGCCTGTCTCCTCTCTCCGATTTTCTCCGGTTCTAGTACTTAGAAATATTCCGACGTTGTATCTCATAGAGTTGTACTCTACAGTTTGCTTCAAATATATTTTATTTCCTGAATCTTAAGCCTAGAGTCACATTTATTCACGGGATCCCAGTTCGCCGTTTATTATATTTTATTTCAACTTCGAGTTCCATTTTCGAATCTTCGAAAGTTCTACGAGTAGAACAATCTCCATTCTTCGCATCGAACGAGCAGCTTCGCCGCTCGCAACGCATTCAAACAGTAATTTTCATTACTTCATCAACGAACGCAACGTTCGCATCGAACGAGCCGCTACGCCGCTCGCAACGATTAAATCAGCAATTATCATTGCTACTTATAACGCAAACCAGCAGTTCTCACTGCTTATTCTACAATCGAACGATTCCATCGCTCGCAACAATTGAACGGACGCATCGTTCACTACGTGGATTCATCGTACGCTTTAGCGAGCGTCTTCATATGCAGCAAGGAGAAGCTGAACCTCATCGTACGCTGTAGCGGGCGTTATCGTATGCTGCAAGGAAAAGCTGAAACGCATCGTACGCTTGAGCGAGCGTCTACGTATGCGGTCCGTCGCTTCCTTCTCATCACGACATCGAGGAAGCTCCTCCGCAGACAATTCTTCATAGTATTAACGGCGTTCTTCTCGGTGAGTCCGATTATATTGTATACGCGTGAAATTGTCAAGACTGTAGCTTCGCGGTTCCCGATTCAGACGTGGAAGTACTCGCCGCGTGGTTTCAAAGCTGGAATAATTTCGTGTACGTTTCTATCCGTGTCGCGGTCGGTGAATTTATATATTTTTAACCGTCCGACGTCCCGGGACGTAACAAATTTGGTGGCAGCGGTGGGATAGTCCAGCGATCGCGATGGCAGACGGTCCCTCAGACAATACGCGTACGAAGCAGAAAGGTGGTGAAGTGAAAAACGCGAAAATTACCGAAAGCGAGTTGAACGCGTACAAGGAGTCACTGCGGTTGAAAGAGATTCGAATCAGAAACGAAAGTGAATCCGTGAGACAGAGCCGCGAGTTGCTAGATAAAGATAGAGCCGAAATTACCGCCGCGATCAATAAAGAGCGTGCGGAATTAGACGAGCTACGATCGCAGTTAACACGCGATAAAGAACTCGTTGATAAATTAAAGCAAGGAACTAGTAGTGTACAGACAGAAACCGAGGTTCTTGTCGACGATGAGCTAGAGAATATAGAAACACGCGATAACGTTACGCCGCGACGAGAATTAGAATCGCAGTCATATCCATTGAATAATTATCCGCTCACTACGCGAAGAGATGAAATGCCGCGTATGAACGCTTTTCGAGGCGAGAGCGATTATAATCGTAACGGGATGCCGCCGCCCGAAAATCACGCGCTTGAAAGAGAAGATTCGCGGTTAGTAATGCGCGCCGCGATAGACTCAATTCCAACGTTCGACGGGACAAATATCCCAGTTCTGCAATTTACCAGAGCTTGTCAACGCGCGCGTGACTTGATCCCTCGACACGCAGAGAAAACGTTTGCAAAACTAATTATTAGTAAGCTACGAGGACGCGCATACACCGCCGTAGAAGATGAATTAATAGAATATGTCGCAGATATTTCTAACCGTTTAAAAGATGTATTCGGGCCGCATCATACGGTAGAGTATTATAAAGGAGAATTAACCAGCGTTTATATGTACGCGAATGAACATATTTTACAATTTATCAGTCGTGTGAAAGATCTTCGTTCAGCAATTCTAGACTGTTACCGCTCTTCGCCGAACAAGACTGAAATCGACAAGTTAACACGCGATAGTTTCATTCGTGGTTTAATCCCGCGACTCCGCTCAGAAGTCCGTTCTTTCAGAAACGAAACGTTGCGCACAGTTTTTGACGAAGCTATTGTTAGCTACAAATATCTCGAGCTCGACCGCGTACGCTATGAACGCGCGGATAAACAAGTACGATTTTTAGATTCTTATGAAAATTATCGTTCCGAAAGAAATTCGTCTCCGTATCACCGAGAAAAGAATTATCGCTCAGACTCGCCGTACCAACGCGATAATTTCAATCGTTCTCCGTCGCCGTATCAACGCGATAATTTTAATCGTTCTCCGTCGCCGTATCGACGAAACGATTATTCAAGTAACTCAAGACAAGACTATCGGCGCGAAGAGTCTCCTTATCGAGAACGGTCGAGGATGTTTACACAAGCGTCGCCGGACCGTTACGGTGACGCATACCTGCGAGGGTCGAATCGGTCGACGAGCGCTTCCCCTAACCGTAACGCAGGGACAACACGCGTAGCCCGCGCGGACTTGTATACAAACCGCCCGGCGGGTGATGATTTACGACCTCGGCCTCGAAACGACCAGGGTTCTCATTCAAACTCTTATAACGGAGATGGAAATTTCGAATCTAGAAGTAGAAACGATTCGTACCGCGGTAGAAACGATAGTTATGTTCCGCCTCAGCGTCGCGTACAAAATAGCGATGACTCTCGTCCAGTACGCAAATTTTGCAATTATTGTAGAATCCCAGGGCACGATATCCACGAGTGCCGAAAACGCGAAGCCAATAATCGTAGCCAGTCGGGAAACGGGACATCCCTCCCGTCCGCCGCGAATTATCGACGGGAGGAACAGAATCAGAAATTCGTACGAACGATTTCGAACACGAAGAGCACCGCGGAAAACAACGAGTAACGAAAATTACGCTCGATCCAAACTCTGCCATTCCGCATGTGACTATCTCAATGCCGGAATTAACGCGGACCACCACGGTTATGGTCGACACAGGCGCCGAACCGAATCTGATAAAAGAATCGCTTTTGAAATCGAACGCTATCGTAGACCGACAGAATAAAATTTTCATTACCGGAATAACCGACGAAATTGTTCCGACGCTAGGTTCCACGCAATTAACAATCGCCAATACGCCCGTCGAATTTCAAATCGTCCCAGACGATTTCGGTGTTCCTTCCGACGGCGTCCTTGGATCAGCCTTCCTAACGAGAGGAGCGCTGATCTCATATAAAAACATGAGCGTCAAGTGGCAAGGGAAAGAATTTCCATTCATTCCACGCGGAAGCGAACAGTTAGAATTCCAATCTTCGACCTGCAAGCCAGAGTCTCTCATTGATTCTAGAAGCGAGAATTGGCGTAGAGAAATGCACGCGCCGAGAATGGAGATTCCCGTCGCCAGCATGTATACCGAACACAAAATCGCCGCGAGCAACGTCGATCGAGAATCGAGAAGAGAGGGCCCTTTTCCCACGAGTAATATAAATTCTGACGCTCGCGTACATTTCGATCCTCACACGAGCCACAAGAGAGCGAGCTCTCCCCGTGTTTCGAATCCACCGAGAGGTCCCTGTAATCCAGATATACGAATGCCTCATCAAGGGACAGATTCTCGCGAAATTCAAACGGATTCAGGGTCTTTAGATCTCCGTTGCGACGAAATCACGAATGTACGTAGCATCGATTGCCGTGACGAAGATATAGATTTCTCTCCTATGAGTCCAGGACCGAGGTCCAACAGGAGGCCCCAGCAAATAAATTTCATTGCGAAGGAAAGTATACGTTCACTCAAATCACGGGCTAGCAGTCGAGACGAGGATTTCAGGAAGTTCCTGAGGGAATCGCGTCCCTCTACCGATTTTCACGAAGAAATCGCGGGCATAGCAAGCATCGACCCTCGCCGCGTCATAAATCTTCCCCTTTTCAGACCGCTCAGGTATAAAGGTATCGGAGCCCCTCGCCTTCTCGACGACCGAGCGAACGAAATAATCGATACAGTTGCAATTTCGTGTTTCAAGCGAGTTAGGCCGCGAGCGAAATTCAAAGTAATTATTCTTCGACCGATAGAATTAAGAAGCGATATTGCGGCGGAGACACGCGAGTCTCAAGCGTACTTATCTCAAGCGATAAGACAGGATATAGCGAGCCGCAATTCGATAAGTCGGGAACGAAAATTGTCCGAGGCGAGATTAAATGTATTCCCCCTCTCCCGCATGCGAAACCTGGCCGATAACGCGGTCGAGAAGGATTCACACAAGCTCCAGCAGCTTCAGTCTTTATCCACCACCGGTACAATGAAGATCGCGAATCTACTTATCGTCGCGCTGCTGCACACCTCGTCAGCATTGGTCGGTTACGATTGTGGCGGTAGCACTTTAAACATTACGTCGTTTTCTACCGTCGATAAGCCGAAATGCGACTATACCAATGATCGCCCTACGAATCAAGATGTTCAAATCCAGCTCTTACAAATGGTGGAGTACGACGACACGATGGTACAACAGTGCAAGATAGAAATTGATCGAACAATTTATCACTGCGGCATGCATTCTCATACGTCGGTCGTAAGTAATGGTAGACAGCAATACATCTTGAACGCGCCCAGAGAAATCTGCCGTACAATGCATGAGTCCGGTACGCTGTTCTTGCCCTTGTCAACGCAGATCACAGGTATTCTCGTAAACTCAACGACGTCCAGAAGCGTTACCTTGGCCGGCTCAATCCAACAAGATGGCACCTGTGGAGGAACCACGTACAGCGACCCATTCGGCACTTGGGATAACGCCATTGTCCAAGCGGTCGTGAAAATCACATTGAAGGAAAGACTAGCAACAGTCAAACTTGCAAAAAATGAAATATTCTTACCTTCAGGCCAGCGCTGCAAGCTCAGTAGAGAATATTGCATGGACTCAGAGGATGGCCACTCGTATTGGACGTCTATTCCGACTTCCCAGTGTAAATTCAACGAGTTTGAAATCCTGTACGAGGGGAAAAGCGTGAAGACGACGACTAAAAACGGATCTACACCAATTTACACGGTGACGTCGGGTGACACCGCATTCGCCCTCACTAGCACGGGCCGTACCAGCGTTTGTGGCTACACGCTGAGCAAAACCGAACACCCCAAGCTCCTCATCATTGAAACAACGAAAGAAGGCAAATTCAAGACGGAGAAAAGGACCCGCTTGAACAATATAGATATGTTTGCCTACATTAACACAAAATTCGTCTATGTTGAGAAGCATATTAGAAGCCAATTAACAGACATGTACAGGGACGTAATGCGCCAGAAGTGTAAGCTGGAAAAGCAAGTCCTTCGCAACGCGATCGCATTAATAAATATTTCACCTGCAGAAGTAGCGATGACGATCGTCAAGGAACCAGGCTACATGGCTGTTCAGTCTGGCGAAGTGATCCACATCATAAAGTGCATACCAGTCCAAGTTACTCTCAGGAAGATGGTTGATTGTTATGACGAGCTCCCCGTTCTTCTGAGAAATCAGTCACTGTTCATCACTCCTCGCCATAGAATTCTCACGAAAGTGGGAACAAAAAGAGACTGTAACGAACTGGTCGCGCCCACATTCAGGATTCACGGAACGTGGTACAAAATGACGCCACGTCCCGTGGAAACAGTGCCGCCAACACCGCTGCAACCACTAACGGAATCAGCTTGGCAGTACACCAACCCTGCGAACCTTGCGAATGGAGGAATTTATTCGCAGGAGGAAATTCAGCGACTGAGCGATCACATAATGTTCCCTGTGGAAAAATCTGCAGTAATGAATTCGATCGCACAGGGAGCATCAGGACGAGCCTACGCAGGGGAATCCGTCCAATTATTCGGCCTAATGGACGAAAAGACGCTGACGAAAATAGCAGAGAACGCCGGCGAAAAACTATGGCACGGGTTCGTCGAATTCGGATCGGTCATGGCTGGCGTCATCGGAGTTTACACAGGGCTCAGAATCATCAAGCTGTGTATTAACACCATTCTGAACGGTGTGGCATTGCACAGCGCATACGGTTGCGGAATCCATCTTCTCGCAGCATCATGGAGCGCCCTGACGCACTTCTGCCTCTTCTTAAAGAAGAAAGACGAAGGAAACGAGCTGCCGACAACCAGACGAGAATGCATCACCAACTCAGAAGAAGACTTGACGATCGTAAGCGATCCCAACAAGAAAACTTCCAGTGCAAGTGAGAGTGTCGAAAAACGATTTGTTCGTTTCGAAAAGTTCTCGGTGGACGACTAGTGCACGAAAAATGTTATACATGCGAAAAGTGCAATATCGAACTTGGAATGTTGTATGAAGTATGCAAGTGTGATGTATGATGCGAAAAATAATTTTCAACTGCCGTCGAAAATTATTTTTCCCCCGGGAAGGGAGATGTCACGTCCGCTGACGTGTTGACGCCTTTCAGCGTCTGTATTATAGTCAAGATACTAGGTTATATTAATAGTTATAAGTACACAGATTATGTAACACGAACACCTAGTCTTAAGATCCTTACATATATAATTTTACTTACCTTTTTATACTTACCTTATACCTGGAATACTTACCGAGCAGTTGACCAAAGTTCTGTATTTTATATTGCATATTTAGTATTTTTAATAACATATTAAAGATTTTATGTTTCTGTTACGATGAACGCGCGAGCGCCTGAGACGCTCGCCAGTACGCTTCACGCGCTAGCGCGCCCCACCACTGTACAGCGGCGCGCCCCACTGCGTCGCTTCCCCCACTCCACCGGCGGCCAGTCGAACGCAGCGAGCGTGCTGAGCAGTCGGGGAGATTCGCTTCTCGACTACGAGCGAGCACAGGCCTCCTTCCGAGCCTGTCTCCTCTCTCCGATTTTCTCCGGTTCTAGTACTTAGAAATATTCCGACGTTGTATCTCATAGAGTTGTACTCTACAGTTTGCTTCAAATATATTTTATTTCCTGAATCTTAAGCCTAGAGTCACATTTATTCACGGGATCCCAGTTCACCGTTTATTATATTTTATTTCAACTTCGAGTTCCATTTTCGAATCTTCGAAAGTTCTACGAGTAGAACAATCTCCATTCTTCGCATCGAACGAGCAGCTTCGCCGCTCGCAACGCATTCAAACAGTAATTTTCATTACTTCATCAACGAACGCAACGTTCGCATCGAACGAGCCGCTACGCCGCTCGCAACGATTAAATCAGCAATTATCATTGCTACTTATAACGCAAACCAGCAGTTCTCACTGCTTATTCTACAATCGAACGATTCCATCGCTCGCAACAATTGAACGGACGCATCGTTCACTACGTGGATTCATCGTACGCTTTAGCGAGCGTCTTCATATGCAGCAAGGAGAAGCTGAACCTCATCGTACGCTGTAGCGGGCGTTATCGTATGCTGCAAGGAAAAGCTGAAACGCATCGTACGCTTGAGCGAGCGTCTACGTATGCGGTCCGTCGCTTCCTTCTCATCACGACATCGAGGAAGCTCCTCCGCAGACAATTCTTCATAGTATTAACGGCGTTCTTCTCGGTGAGTCCGATTATATTGTATACGCGTGAAATTGTCAAGACTGTAGCTTCGCGGTTCCCGATTCAGACGTGGAAGTACTCGCCGCGTGGTTTCAAAGCTGGAATAATTTCGTGTACGTTTCTATCCGTGTCGCGGTCGGTGAATTTATATATTTTTAACCGTCCGACGTCCCGGGACGTAACAGAGGCAAGGCAGAGCGGACGCTTGCATCAGTCCGCCTCCATCTCGCGACTCGAACTGTCCGCCTCCAGACAGCGACTCGAACGGTCCGCTCCAAGCGAGCGACTCGCACGGACGTGCCAGTCCGGCGTCTTCCGACTTCAAGAGCAGACGTGTTCAGTCTAGCTCCGCGAAAGTGAAGTGTGTCGATCCTTCACTCCTAATTCCAATTCCAATTCCAACTCTAACTCAACTCAACTCAAGTCCTAATCCTCATACGTTATTCCTATAACATAATACAATATCCATTATTCATTAATCCAATTACTACTCTTATTATAATACTACTCACATATTGTATACCAGTGTACTTACCAGTTCTTATTTAATATATCGTTGTTATACCAGTGCTTCGATCTTGTTATTATTGTGTTAGTTCAACACCATCTTCCAATTCAGTTCTTGCATCGAATATATTAAACTCGTGACATATCCGGACTTGGTCTAAAGTGCGCAGTGAAACGCTGAGCCGCCAATAAGGAATTTGAAGCGAGTCATAGAGAAGTTCTCGTGCCACGTCTAGAATTGGTCTAAAGAGCGCAGTGGAAACGCTGAGCCGCCACTATAGACGTGAAGCGAGTTAACTACCTAAAAGGTTAACAACAAATGGAAGTTCATTTTCATTATCTTATTAATTGTGACGTCGGTCGCACCTCCGACGTTAGCTTTAAGACTACATGTAAAATTAGATACATAAGAGCGAGCGTTCCCCTTTAAAGATTCCAAAACTCCTAAAAATCCTTCATAACAATGAATCCTTAACACCACGTACATCTGATTGAAATCCATCAACATAACCTAAAATCCAAAATCTGTCAAAATCCTATGTCACGTCCGTCACTGTGTTTTTGTTACAGGTACCAGGAGAGAGAAAAGAGAACAGTGACAGACGGACGGTTGAGATATTATGGTTAAAATGAGGAGTGGTCTTTCGTGCCGAGACAGCCGCGGGCTGTCATATGCACTAGGACAACCGATATTGCTATGGATGCAGTCAAGAAAAGAACGTCCGACGCGGTTACAAGAAGTGTCCCGACAAGAATCGCGCGCGAGAGGGTGCAACGAGAACGGTGAGTTTACAGGATTCAACAATTATACAAGATATTATACGACTCACCGCAATGTTGTATTAACGCCTAATAATATTGTTGCAGCAGGAACTGGCGGTACTGACAGTAGGTGTCGTACATCGGATCTTCTATACAGATGTCCTCGAGGTGGGGAAGATCCGGCAGAGCTGCTGCTGCTCGGTTCGGGACGACGTTAGTGGCCTTGGATGCTGGCCGCAAGACGACACGTTGATGAGCTGGCAGAGGAACGTCACGGATGATTCGGCAACGGACCCTGGGAACGATGATCGTGTCTCGGCTGTCGTCGTCGTCGGCTATGTCGATCACCTCTGGACAATCAACCGGATGTAGAACTGGCGTCGGAGCTCGCGAGAGGTCCGCGTGGTTGACCTCTTTAGGAGGGTTGCAAGGGCAACCGTATACAGAAACGTAATCGGACGCGTCACACGGAATGTGCTCGGTGGTTCCCAGAAGTTCTGTCCACTCGGTAGTGGCGATGATTTGTTCGAGCACCGCTTTATTTCTTAACGCGCGTCTCAATTTAGCAAGTTGATACTTGCGTCCCGCTCGACGTGGGCGTCGCATGGGTAAGGAATAGTAATGATGGAATATTAATAATAATATAATGAAAATGAACTTCCACTTGTTATTAACCTTTTTGGTAGTTAACTCGCTTCACGTCTATAGTGGCGGCTCAGCGTTTCCACTGCGCTCTTTAGACCAATTCTAGACGTGGCACGAGAACTTCTCTATGACTCGCTTCAAATTCCTTATTGGCGGCTCAGCGTTTCCACTGCGCACTTTAGACCAAGTCCGGATATGTCACGAGTTTAATATATTCGATGCAAGAACTGAATTGGAAGATGGTGTTGAACTAACACAAGAATAACAAGATCGAAGCACTGGTATAACAACGATATATTAAATAAGAACTGGTAAGTACACTGGTATACAATATGTAAGTAATATTATAATAGGAGTAGTAATTGGATTAATGAATAATGGATATTGTAATATGTTATAGGATTAATGTATGAGAATTAGGACTTGAGTTGAGTTGAGTTAGAGTTGGAATTGGAATTGGAATTAGGAGTGAAGGATCGACACACTTCACTTTCGCGGAGCTAGACTGAACACGTCTGCTCTTGAAGTCGGAAGAAGCCGGACTGGCATGTCCGTGCGAGTCGCTCGCTTGGAGCGGACCGTTCGAGTCGCTGGCTGAAGGCGGACTGATGCAAGCGTCTGCTCTGCCTTGCCTCCTTCGGTCGGAGTGGGGATAGCTGACGCTGCAGTCTCTTTGTTCTTCAGTCGTCGGAGTGGGAGAACCGCTGACGCAGCAGCGTCTTCGCTCCCGGGGACTGCACGTGCATTTCTGCTGACGCTGCAGTCTCGTGGCTGTCCTATTGCCCTCTACGAGCGTGGGACTGCTGATGCAGCAGTCTTTGGACTTCTCGATGTTTCTAGAAGCTTCTAGATGCTTCCAGAGTGATGCAATACTTTATTGCATTATGTGTCGTGGTGATGGGTTGAAACTGAGGTAAGGTGTTGATCAGGGTGAAGTTATGGTGATGGATAGAGACGGAGATAGGGATTAGAACAATAGAATAATGAGTTCTTAATACTATGCTCTTATGTCTAGGGGACGGTGTGTGGATCTTATGCAGATCAGACCTTGTATACATAGTGTGTGTACAAGGCCAACGTCGTACATCGGACGACGTAACACCTCCCAACGCGGAAAAGAAATTTCTTACAAGGAAGAAATTTCTCGCTCAACACTCGATCTCACACTCATTCATGCGACGTATCGTCCGGGGGTACTCCGCGCAGGGAGCACAGTTCTCGGCGAGTATTTCCTATATTTGTACGAAACACTGGTCGCACTGAAATGTTGTCGGTGTCGGCACGTGGGGCTGGGGCTGATTTTATGCAATTTATTTCGCTTTGTTCATTTTGCATAATTGGGTTTTGGGTGGGTGGGGAATCACTGGTGTCACTGTCACTTTCGTCTTTCCTTATCTGCGTCCAGATGAGTGTCACGTTCCGCTGACGCGGGTTTTGCGTTGGATTATTCGGCGCACGCTTGAGTTTGTTTGCATGTACAATCTTAAAATGGTTCCCTACTTTAATTTTTACATTGTTTGAGTCTAGGATGTCGCAAATTTCGTGAGGACCCGTATATTGCTCATCGAATTTGCCCTTGCAGGGTTCTTTGAGTAGGAATACCTGTTCTATATCTTCCGGTGGTCGAAGGAGATTTTGCCGATGCTGGGCTTCGAATTTCGCTCGCTTATTCTCATAGGGATATCCTTTATCGCGAGGGTACTCGGATTTATATTGCTTTCTTGCTGACGCGTATTTCGCTGTAGCGCAGAGATTAATTTTATCGTATTCGTTTCGCTTCGCATGGCAACGTGCAGATGGAAGTTGAAAGGAATCGAGTTTCTGTGGATCATCAAAGATATGATTGTGAAGTAAGTTATGAAGTTCTTTTACTCTGGAGGCTTTGATATCCTTCTCTGGTTTAGAACTGTCACTGGGTTTATTGTGCAATATAGAACAGACCTGCTTACATATGGGTCTTGAAGATCTTTGATTGTCGTAGAAATGGAGTTGGTCTTGGAATTGATCGGGCTGGTTACCGGAGTTAGTATAATGATCGGGCTGGTTACCGGAGTTAGTATAAGAATCGGGCTGGTTACCGGAGTTAGTAATGTCGGGATGGTTACCGAATGCGTCGGGATGATACCCGGAATTAGAAAGGTCGGGATGGTTACCGAATGCGTCGGGATAGTTCCCGGAATTAGAAAGGTCGGGATGGTTACCGAATACGTCGGGATGATACCCGGAATTAGTAAGGTCGGGATGGTTACCGAATACGTCGGGATGATACCCGGAATTAGAAAGGTCGGGATGGTTACCGAATGCGTCGGGATGGTACCCGGAATTAGAAAGGTCGGAAGAGTACGACTCGATTTCTTCCATCTCCAATGGGGGCAATCGAAATGAAACTCTTTCCGATGAGGTGTTAAAACACCGGAGGCTCGCTTTGCCTTTACGATTGGTGACGACGCAGTCACCCAGGAATACATCCGGCGCTACATTAACACGGCGGATATATCCCTGTTTAGGTCCTTCGACGTCGACCGCTATACACGCAACGGTACGAGGTTCGAGGACGAATTCTTCGGATTTCAGAGGAGTCTTTGTTCGGACTCGATCCTCACGCTCCACGATCTGACTTCTCGCAGTGTACTCCGATATCTCTCGAGTCTCCTTCGATTCCGGCCGGCTTTTCACGGCGTTTTTCTCTAGGGAGCACTCGATCGAATCCCGAGGAGGCATTGAAATAACCTCCGTCACCGGAGCTCTGCAAGGTCTGACCGCGGGTGCACGAGGATTTGAGGAAGACACTCGAACGTTCCTTGCCGAATGTTCCTCACGCTTGGCGGCTGGAGTTTTAACGAGATCGTTGGTCATAGACGAAGGCATTGAAATAACCTCTGCTGCCAATTTATCGCGAGGCTCAGCGGTGGGCGCGCGAGGGTTCGAGAAGGGGACCCGAATGTTTCCTATCATAATGTATTCATTCGCAAAGGAGATCTCGGCTCCTGTTCTGAAGAAGGGAGAACCGAGGATTCCGTCGATGTTAATTGGGAAGCTTTCTTCCAAGACATGAAATTCGACAGGGTTTTGACCCTGTAAGTGTATTTTGATTTGACCGAGAGTTGGAATGGATCCCTCGGTTATTCCTTGGACTTCTATAGTGTTTGTATGATCTATAGGTAGATTTGGTTCTAGACTTGACGCACGAATTAAATTGATCTCCGAACCCGTGTCCAACAAAAATTCACACTTCTTTTGTAATTGAGGGGCGGAGATTTTTACGCGCGGAATTGGTGAGTCTGCAGCAAGATTTACTGCTGAGACGAATCGTCGGACTGGTCGTTCGTCCGGATAGTCGTTTGGGTGCGGGCTGTAGTTTGAGTTGAAGATGCGGCCTCCCGCCTTGGGTTGGCTTCGGTCGGGAGGCCGGACTCGTTTCCCGACCTCCTATTATTATTAAAAGCGCGCTTACGGCACTCGTGAATATCGTGCCCGGGGGTTTTGCAGTAGTTGCAAAATTTGTTAGGGCTTGAGGGGCGATCTGTGCGACCATCGCGGTACGTGTTTTGGTCGCGAGGATTATTTTCCCATCGCCGTTGCGGCGTCGGGGAGCGATAAGAGTCCCGGTTTAAGTTTCTCGAGGACTGCTGAGACGAGTCCGGTCTGTTATCGCGGCGTTCTTGAGTTCGCTCTGGAATGTCACGAGCGGACTCGTACGTGGAACGCTGGCGATACGGCCGGTTATCAGAGAAGCTGACTCGTTTTTCTTCGCGGATCAGTTCTCGTCGACGAGTCTGGTCTGACTCATACTGCCTGTAAGCAGAGATGGCTGCTTCGAAAACAGTGGCAGGATTTCGCGAAGGGCAATGAAGCACTTCAGCACGCAGCTGGGGAAGGAGACCTCGTAGAAAACAATCTACTACGAAGCGATCTAGTTCTTCGTAATCAAGGCCAATATCTGTGGCATCTTGAATCGCGGTTCGAAGGTCTTTAACGCGATTGATGAAGTCTAGGATGTGCTCGTTTGGAGCTTGGAGTACACTCGCGAGATCGCCACGGTACTGGTCAACGAATTTGTATGGGCCCAGTACTGTTCGTAATTTCTCGCATAGTGCGGAAATTGTGAATATGTGCTGGCCTTCTATAGCGGCATAAGCACGATCGTGGAGTTTATTGCAGAGCAATTTTGTGAGGGCACGCTCTGCAGTGGCCGGTACGGTGTCACGCGCGCGTTTGCATGCGCGTATGAATTGTAGGACGGAAGACGAAGTTCCGTCGAATCTAGGGACAAGCTCGGCGGCTTGTTTTAGAGCGTGTTACGTCCCGGGACGTCGGACGGTTAAAAATATATAAATTCACCGACCGCGACACGGATAGAAACGTACACGAAATTATTCCAGCTTTGAAACCACGCGGCGAGTACTTCCACGTCTGAATCGGGAACCGCGAAGCTACAGTCTTGACAATTTCACGCGTATACAATATAATCGGACTCACCGAGAAGAACGCCGTTAATACTATGAAGAATTGTCTGCGGAGGAGCTTCCTCGATGTCGTGATGAGAAGGAAGCGACGGACCGCATACGTAGACGCTCGCTCAAGCGTACGATGCGTTTCAGCTTTTCCTTGCAGCATACGATAACGCCCGCTACAGCGTACGATGAGGTTCAGCTTCTCCTTGCTGCATATGAAGACGCTCGCTAAAGCGTACGATGAATCCACGTAGTGAACGATGCGTCCGTTCAATTGTTGCGAGCGATGGAATCGTTCGATTGTAGAATAAGCAGTGAGAACTGCTGGTTTGCGTTATAAGTAGCAATGATAATTGCTGATTTAATCGTTGCGAGCGGCGTAGCGGCTCGTTCGATGCGAACGTTGCGTTCGTTGATGAAGTAATGAAAATTACTGTTTGAATGCGTTGCGAGCGGCGAAGCTGCTCGTTCGATGCGAAGAATGGAGATTGTTCTACTCGTAGAACTTTCGAAGATTCGAAAATGGAACTCGAAGTTGAAATAAAATATAATAAACGGTGAACTGGGATCCCGTGAATAAATGTGACTCTAGGCTTAAGATTCAGGAAATAAAATATATTTGAAGCAAACTGTAGAGTACAACTCTATGAGATACAACGTCGGAATATTTCTAAGTACTAGAACCGGAGAAAATCGGAGAGAGGAGACAGGCTCGGAAGGAGGCCTGTGCTCGCTCGTAGTCGAGAAGCGAATCTGCCCGACTGCTCAGCACGCTCGCTGCGTTCGACTGGCCGCCGGTGGAGTGGGGGAAGCGACGCAGTGGGGCGCGCCGCTGTACAGTGGTGGGGCGCGCTAGCGCGTGAAGCGTACTGGCGAGCGTCTCAGGCGCTCGCGCGTTCATCGTAACAGAAACATAAAATCTTTAATATGTTATTAAAAATACTAAATATGCAATATAAAATACAGAACTTTGGTCAACTGCTCGGTAAGTATTCCAGGTATAAGGTAAGTATAAAAAGGTAAGTAAAATTATATATGTAAGGATCTTAAGACTAGGTGTTCGTGTTACATAATCTGTGTACTTATAACTATTAATATAACCTAGTATCTTGACTATAATACAGACGCTGAAAGGCGTCAACACGTCAGCGGACGTGACATCTCCCTTCCCGGGGGAAAAATAATTTTCGACGGCAGTTGAAAATTATTTTTCGCATCATACATCACACTTGCATACTTCATACAACATTCCAAGTTCGATATTGCACTTTTCGCATGTATAACATTTTTCGTGCACTAGTCGTCCACCGAGAACTTTTCGAAACGAACAAATCGTTTTTCGACACTCTCACTTGCACTGGAAGTTTTCTTGTTGGGATCGCTTACGATCGTCAAGTCTTCTTCTGAGTTGGTGATGCATTCTCGTCTGGTTGTCGGCAGCTCGTTTCCTTCGTCTTTCTTCTTTAAGAAGAGGCAGAAGTGCGTCAGGGCGCTCCATGATGCTGCGAGAAGATGGATTCCGCAACCGTATGCGCTGTGCAATGCCACACCGTTCAGAATGGTGTTAATACACAGCTTGATGATTCTGAGCCCTGTGTAAACTCCGATGACGCCAGCCATGACCGATCCAAATTCGACGAACCCGTGCCATAGTTTTTCGCCGGCGTTCTCTGCTATTTTCGTCAGCGTCTTTTCGTCCATTAGGCCGAATAATTGGACGGATTCCCCTGCGTAGGCTCGTCCTGATGCTCCCTGTGCGATCGAATTCATTACTGCAGATTTTTCCACAGGGAACATTATGTGATCGCTCAGTCGCTGAATTTCCTCCTGCGAATAAATTCCTCCATTCGCAAGGTTCGCAGGGTTGGTGTACTGCCAAGCTGATTCCGTTAGTGGTTGCAGCGGTGTTGGCGGCACTGTTTCCACGGGACGTGGCGTCATTTTGTACCACGTTCCGTGAATCCTGAATGTGGGCGCGACCAGTTCGTTACAGTCTCTTTTTGTTCCCATGTTACGTCGTCCGATGTACGACGTTGGCCTTGTACACACACTATGTATACAAGGTCTGATCTGCATAAGATCCATACACCGTCCCCTAGACATAAGAACATAATATTAAGATCTCATATATTCTATTGTTCTAATCCCTATCTCCGTCTCTACCCATCACCATAACTTCACCTTGATCAACACCTTACCTCAGTTTCAACCCATCACCACGACACATAATGCAATAAAGTATTGCATCACTCTGGAAGCATCTAGAAGCTTCTAGAAACGTCGAGAAGTCCAAAGACTGCTGCATCAGCAGTCCCACGCTCGTAGAGGGCAATAGGACAGCCACGAGACTGCAGCGTCAGCAGAAATGCACGTGCAGTCCCCGGGAGCGAAGACGCTGCTGCGTCAGCGGTTCTCCCACTCCGACGACTGAAGAACAAAGAGACTGCAGCGTCAGCTATCCCCACTCCGAACGAAGGAGGCAAGGCAGAGCAGGCGCTTGCATCAGTCCGCCTTCAGCCAGCGACTCGCACAGACGTGCCTACCTGGCCTCAGCCGCCAGTCCGGCTTCTTCCGACTTCAAGAGCAGACGTGTTCAGTCTAGCTCCGCGAAAGTGAAGTGTGTCGATCCTTCACTCCTAATTCCAATTCCAATTCCAACTCTAACTCAACTCAACTCAAGTCCTAATTCTCATACATTAATCCTACAACATATTACTATATCCATTATTCATTAATCCAATTACTACTCCAATTATAATACTACTTACATATTGTATACCAGTGTACTTACCAGTTCTTATTTAATATATCGTTGTTATACCAGTGCTTCGATCTTGTTATTCTTGTGTTAGTTCAACACCATCTTCCAATTCAGTTCTTGCATCGAATATATTAAACTCGTGACATATCCGGACTTGGTCTAAAGTGCGCAGTGGAAACGCTGAGCCGCCAATAAGGAATTTGAAGCGAGTCATAGAGAAGTTCTCGTGCCACGTCTAGAATTGGTCTAAAGTGCGCAGTGGAAACGCTGAGCCGCCACTATAGACGTGAAGCGAGTTAACTACCAAAAAGGTTAATAACAAGTGGAAGTTCATTTCATTATATATTATTAATATTCCATCATTACTATTCCTTACCCATGCGACGCCCACGTCGAGCGGGACGCAAGTATCAACTTGCTAAATTGAGACGCGCGTTGAGAAATAAAGCGGTGCTCGATCAAATCATTGCCACTACCGAGTGGACAGAACTTCTGGGAACCACCGAGCACATTCCGTGTGACGCGTCCGATTACGTTTCTGTATACGGTTGCCCTTGCAACCCTCCTAAAGAGGTCAACCACGCGGACCTCTCGCGAGCTCCGACGCCAGTTCTACATCCGGTCGATTGTCCAGAGGTGATCGACATAGCCGACGACAACGACAGCCGAGACACGATCATCGTTCCCAGGGTCCGTTGCCGAATCATCCGTGACGTTCCTCTGCCAGCTCATCAACGTGTCGTCTTGCGGCCAGCATCCAAGGCCACTAATGTCGTCCCGAACCGAGCAGCAGCAACTCTGCCAGATCTTCCCCACCTCGAGGACATCTGTATAGAAGATCCGATGTACGACACCTACTGTCAGTACCGCCAGTTCCTGCTGCAACAATATTATTAGGCGTTAATACAGCATTGCGGTGAGTCGTATAATATCTTGTATAATTGCTGAATCCTGTAAACTCACCGTTTTCGTTGCATCATCTCGCGCGTGATTCTTGTCGGACACTTCTTGTAACCGCGTCGGACGTTCTCTTCTTGACTGCATCCATAGCAATATCGGTTGTCCTAGTGCATATGACAGCCCGCGGCTGTCTCGGCACGAAAGACCACTCCTCATTTTAATCTTCATATCTCAACCGTCCGTCTGTCACTGTTCTCTTTTCTCTCTCCTGGTACCTGTAACAAAAACACAGTGACGGACGTGACAAATTTGGCGCAGTCGGTAGGACATCGAAGTGGTCGCCGATATTTGCATTAATAAGCCCCGACGCGTGTCAGTGCGAAGTTCACATTTCTTAAATCCCATTCATATCTTTCAAAATGTCTCGCCCAATCACGCGATCTCAAAAGGATCTCCGAGCAGATCCTAACGCAGACCTTCCTCCAATGACCGAGGAAGAGTTACTCCTTTATGCGCAAGACCTCGCCCGTAGAGAGCAATATCTCAAAGAAGAAACTGATTTTATTGCCAAATTGCGTCTCAAATATGAAGAAGACGCACAAAACCAAAAGAATATGCTCGACGAAATACGAAAAGAGCTTCATAACATCCAAATCACGAGTCAAAGCCTACGTCAACAATCGCCTACACCAGACCCTAGTAACGTCTCTAATATGCGGGAACCTTCACCGCCAGAGCCACGCGAAATCCCACAGTATGAACCTACTGGTAATTTCGCTCTAAAACAAGCCGCCGAGCTTGTCCCTAGATTCGACGGAACTTCGTCTTCCGTCCTACAATTCATACGTGCATGCAAACGCGCGCGTGACACCGTACCGGCCACTGCAGAGCGTGCCCTCACAAAATTGCTCTGCAATAAACTCCACGATCGTGCTTATGCCGCTATAGAAGGCCAGCACATATTCACAATTTCTGCACTATGCGAGAAATTACGAACAGTACTGGGCCCATACAAATTCGTGGACCAGTACCGTGGCGATCTCGCGAGTGTACTCCAAGCTCCAAACGAGCACATCTTAGACTTCATCAATCGCGTTAAAGACCTTCGAACCGCGATTCAAGATGCCACAGATATTGGCCTTGATTACGAAGAACTAGATCGCTTCGTAGTAGATTGTTTTCTACGAGGTCTCCTTCCCCAGCTGCGTGCCGAAGTGCTTCATTGCCCTTCGCGAAATCCTGCCACTGTTTTCGAAGCAGCCATCTCTGCTTACAGGCAGTATGAGTCAGACCAGACTCGTCGACGAGAACTGATCCGCGAAGAAAAACGAGTCAGCTTCTCTGATAACCGGCCGTATCGCCAGCGTTCCACGTACGAGTCCCCTCGTGACATTCCAGAGCGAACTCAAGAACGCCGCGATAACAGACCGGACTCGTCTCAGCAGTCCTCGAGAAACTCAAACCGGGACTCTTATCGCTCCCCGACGCCGCAACGGCGATGGGAAAACAATCCTCGCGACCAAAACACATACCGCGATGGTCGCACAGATCGCCCCTCAAGCCCTAACAAATTTTGCAACTACTGCAAAGTCCCCGGGCACGATATTCACGAGTGCCGTAAGCGCGCTTTCAATAATAATAGGAGGTCGGGAAACGAGTCCGGCCTCCCGACCGAAGCCAACCCAAGGCGGGAGGCCGCATCTTCAACTCAAACTACAGCCCGCACCCAAACAGCTATCCGGACGAACGACCAGTCCGACGATTCGTCTCAGCAGTAAATCTTGCTGCAGACTCACCAATCCCGCGCGTAAAAATCTCCGCCCCTCAATTACAAAAGAAGTGTGAATTTTTGTTGGACACGGGTTCGGAGATCAATTTAATTCGTGCGTCAAGTCTAGAACCAAATCTACCTATAGATCATACGAACACTATAGAAGTCCAAGGAATAACCGAGGGATCCATTCCAACTCTCGGTCAAATTAAAATACACTTACAGGGTCAAAACCCTATCGAATTTCATGTCTTGGAAGAAAACTTCCCAATTAACATCGACGGAATCCTCGGTTCTCCCTTCTTCAGAACAGGAGCCGAGATCTCCTTTGCGAATGAATACATTATGATAGGAAACATTCGGGTTCCCTTCTCGAACCCTTGCGCGCCCACGGCTGAGCCTCGCGATAAATTGGCAGCAGAGGTTATTTCAATGCCTTCGTCTATGACCAACGATCTCGTTAAAACTCCAGCCGCCAAGCGTGAGGAACATTCGGCAAGGAACGTTCGAGTGTCTTCCTCAAATCCTCGTGCACCCGCGGTCAGACCTTGCAGAGCTCCGGTGACGGAGGTTATTTCAATGCCTCCTCGGGATTCGATCGAGTACTCCCTAGAGAAAAACGCCGTGAAAAGCCGGCCGGAATCGAAGGAGACTCGAGAGATATCGGAGTACACTGCGAGAAGTCGGGTCGTGGAGCGTGAGGATCGAGTCCGAACAAAGACTCCTCCGAAATCCGAAGAATTCGTCCTCGAACCTCGTACCGTTGCGTGCATAGCGGTCGACGTCGAAGGACCTAAACAGGGATATATCCGCCGTGTTAATGTAGCGCCGGATGTATTCCTGGGTGACTGCGTCGTCACCAATCGTAAAGGCAAAGCGAGCCTCCGGTGTTTTAACACCTCGTCGGAAAGAGTTTCATTTCGATTGCCCCCATTGGAGATGGAAGAAATCGAGTCGTACTCTTCCGACCTTTCTACTTCCGGGTACTATCCCGACGTATTCGGTAACCATCCCGACCTTTCTAATTCCGGGAACCATCCCGACGCATTCGGTAACCATCCCGACCTTACTAATTCCGGGAACCATCCCGACGCATTCGGTAACCATCCCGACCTTACTAATTC
This sequence comes from Lasioglossum baleicum, assembly GCF_051020765.1. Lineage (NCBI taxonomy): Eukaryota > Metazoa > Arthropoda > Insecta > Hymenoptera > Halictidae > Lasioglossum > Lasioglossum baleicum. The sequence continues at coordinate 143,769 of NW_027469113.1, read as the reverse complement.
CGGGAACCATCCCGACGCATTCGGTAACCATCCCGACCTTACTAATTCCGGGTACTATCCCGACGCATTCGGTAACCATCCCGACCTTTCTAATTCCGGGTATCATCCCGACGCATTCGGTAACCATCCCGACATTACTAACTCCGGTAACCAGCCCGATTCTTATACTAACTCCGGTAACCAGCCCGATTCTCATACTAACTCCGGTAACCAGCCCGATTCTTATTCTAACTCCGGTAACCAGCCCGATCCTTATTCTAACTCCGGTAACCAGCCCGATCAATTCCAAGACCAACTCCATTCCTACGACAATCAAAGATCTTCAAGACCCATATGTAAGCAGGTCTGTTCTATATTGCACAATAAATCCAGTGACAGTTCTAAACCAGAGAAGGATATCAAAGCCTCCAAAGTAAAAGAACTTCATAACTTACTTCGAAATCATATCTTTGATGATCCACAGAAACTCGATTCCTTTCAACTTCCATCTGCACGTTGCCATGCGAAGCGAAACGAATACGATAAAATTAATCTCTGCGCTACAGCGAAATACGCGTCAGCAAGAAAGAAATATAAATCCGAGTACCCTCGCGATAACGGATACCCCTACCAGATTAAACGAGCGAAATACGAAACCTCAGGTCAGCAAAACCTCCTTCCACCACTGGAAGATCAGCATATCACATCGCAACACCGCTCCTCCGAAGCAGCAATCGCCTCAGAAGACCGTCAGTCCTTAGACACACACGAAACTGTAATCATGCAATCGATCCAAGTTGCCATCTTACTCTCTATAGCCACGCGAGTGTACACCCTCATCGGATACGATTGTGGAGGATCTACACTGAACACGACAACGTTCTCCATCATCGATATTCCTGATTGCGAGTCTGAAGAAATCAAGCCCACGGAGGACTCAGTAAAAATCCAATTGCTACAACTAGCAGAGTTTACTCAGACGAGAGTAATCCAGTGCCACATAGAAATCGACCGCACGATATTCTATTGTGGCATGCACTCACATGTTTCCATCGTCACGAACGGACGACAGGAATATTTACTGGCAACCACCAGTGAAACCTGTTCCGAGTTGCAGAAAACCGGAACAATCCTCATCACTCCGACCGCCCAGGTCACGGGAGTCCAACCCAATTCTACTACATCCCGCAGCCTCACATTGGCGGGAGAACTTCAAAACAACGGGCAATGCGCGGGAACAACGTACAACGACCCATTCGGCACTTGGACCAGTGTCGTTGTACAGGCCATTGTTCGAATAACCCTGAGGGACTACACAGCAACAGTGAAACTCTCTACAGGTCAGATCCATCTACAGTCAGGACAAATATGCACCTTCACAAAAGGAAGCTGCCTTGATACGCAAGATGGACATACATTCTGGGACGTCGTTCCCAATGATTACTGCAAGTTCAATAGCTACGACGTTCTCTACGAAGGACTAGCTACCAGAGTTTCTACAAAGACAAAGTTCTCACCTACATTATATATGGTGGAATCTGAAGACACCACATTCGCGTTGACAGAATCTGGTCGTACATCAATTTGCGGTTATATTATTATTCGCACGGAGCACCCCAAGCTCTTTATTCTGGATACAAGTTTGTCCGGTAAATTCAAGGAACGCACTCACACCATAGTAAACAATCTGGACATATTCACCTACGTGAATAGTAAGTTCATCTACGTAGAAAAACATCTGAAAAGTCAACTTACCCAGTTGTACCAGGATGTCATCCGGCAAAAGTGCGAACTGGAGAAACAGGTCCTTCAAAACGCACTAACAATGTTACACTCATCACCTGAAGAAATAGCAGCTGCCATTATGCGAGAACCAGGATTCGTCGCAGTTCCAGCTGGAGAAGTGGTGCATATTATAAAGTGCATTCCAGTAACCGTACAAGTTCGGAAAACGGATAAGTGTTTCGATGAACTTCCGATCACTTACCAGAATTCTTCCAAGTTCTTAAAACCAGGAGATCATATTATAGTTGCCACAGGTACAGAAAAGCCATGCAATGAACTCCTGCCGCCTCTCTACAAAATAAACGGAATTTGGTATCGTTTAACGCCGTCACTCACAGAGACCGTTGCCCCAGCAACATTACAACCGCTCATCAAACCCACGTGGAAGTACGTAGATCCAACAAATATCGCAACAGGCGGAATCTATTCCCAAGAGGATCTCAACAAACTACAGGACCACATCATGTTTCCAGTAGAAAGAGTGGCCGTAATAAATTCTATCGCCCAAGGAGCATCCGGCAGAGATTACGCAACAGGGAACGTTAATATGTTCAACCTGCTTGACGAAAACTCCCTGCAACAGATAGCGGAGTCAACAGCACAAAAACTGTGGTCAGGATTCACCACATTTGGTTCAATCAGTGCCGGAGTGCTAGGAATATATATAGCAATCCGAACAATAAAGACTATCATAAGTACCATAATCAATGGTATTGCATTGCACTCACTTTACGGATGGAGTTTGCATCTAGCAGTCGCCGTATGGAGCTCCCTCACAAGATTCTTCATCTTCCTGAAGCAAAAGGACAATACTTACACGTATACAGCAAGATACAGGAAAAGTGCAAGTGAAAGTGTTAGTGAACAAAGTGATTCCCCACCCACCCTAAACCCCGAGAAAAGACAGTCGAAAAATGAACATTGCGAATACGACTTGTCGGACATTACAAAACCAGCCCCAGCCCCACGTGCCGACACCGACAACATTTCAGTGCGACCAGTGTTTCGTCCAAATATAGAAAATACTCGCCGAGAACTGTGCTCCCTGCGCGGAGTACCTCCGGACGATGCGTCGCATGAATGAGTCTGTAATCGAGTGTTGAGCGAGAAATTTCTTCCTTGTAAGAAATTTCTTTTCCGCGTTGGGAGGTGTTACGTCGTCCGATGTACGACGTTGGCCTTGTACACACACTATGTATACAAGGTCTGATCTGCATAAGATCCATACACCGTCCCCTAGACATAAGAACATAATATTAAGATCTCATATATTCTATTGTTCTAATCCCTATCTCCGTCTCTACCCATCACCATAACTTCACCTTGATCAACACCTTACCTCAGTTTCAACCCATCACCACGACACATAATGCAATAAAGTATTGCATCACTCTGGAAGCATCTAGAAGCTTCTAGAAACGTCGAGAAGTCCAAAGACTGCTGCATCAGCAGTCCCACGCTCGTAGAGGGCAATAGGACAGCCACGAGACTGCAGCGTCAGCAGAAATGCACGTGCAGTCCCCGGGAGCGAAGACGCTGCTGCGTCAGCGGTTCTCCCACTCCGACGACTGAAGAACAAAGAGACTGCAGCGTCAGCTATCCCCACTCCGAACGAAGGAGGCAAGGCAGAGCAGGCGCTTGCATCAGTCCGCCTTCAGCCAGCGACTCGCACAGACGTGCCTACCTGGCCTCAGCCGCCAGTCCGGCTTCTTCCGACTTCAAGAGCAGACGTGTTCAGTCTAGCTCCGCGAAAGTGAAGTGTGTCGATCCTTCACTCCTAATTCCAATTCCAATTCCAACTCTAACTCAACTCAACTCAAGTCCTAATTCTCATACATTAATCCTACAACATATTACTATATCCATTATTCATTAATCCAATTACTACTCCAATTATAATACTACTTACATATTGTATACCAGTGTACTTACCAGTTCTTATTTAATATATCGTTGTTATACCAGTGCTTCGATCTTGTTATTCTTGTGTTAGTTCAACACCATCTTCCAATTCAGTTCTTGCATCGAATATATTAAACTCGTGACATATCCGGACTTGGTCTAAAGTGCGCAGTGGAAACGCTGAGCCGCCAATAAGGAATTTGAAGCGAGTCATAGAGAAGTTCTCGTGCCACGTCTAGAATTGGTCTAAAGTGCGCAGTGGAAACGCTGAGCCGCCACTATAGACGTGAAGCGAGTTAACTACCAAAAAGGTTAATAACAAGTGGAAGTTCATTTCATTATATATTATTAATATTCCATCATTACTATTCCTTACCCATGCGACGCCCACGTCGAGCGGGACGCAAGTATCAACTTGCTAAATTGAGACGCGCGTTGAGAAATAAAGCGGTGCTCGATCAAATCATTGCCACTACCGAGTGGACAGAACTTCTGGGAACCACCGAGCACATTCCGTGTGACGCGTCCGATTACGTTTCTGTATACGGTTGCCCTTGCAACCCTCCTAAAGAGGTCAACCACGCGGACCTCTCGCGAGCTCCGACGCCAGTTCTACATCCGGTCGATTGTCCAGAGGTGATCGACATAGCCGACGACAACGACAGCCGAGACACGATCATCGTTCCCAGGGTCCGTTGCCGAATCATCCGTGACGTTCCTCTGCCAGCTCATCAACGTGTCGTCTTGCGGCCAGCATCCAAGGCCACTAATGTCGTCCCGAACCGAGCAGCAGCAACTCTGCCAGATCTTCCCCACCTCGAGGACATCTGTATAGAAGATCCGATGTACGACACCTACTGTCAGTACCGCCAGTTCCTGCTGCAACAATATTATTAGGCGTTAATACAGCATTGCGGTGAGTCGTATAATATCTTGTATAATTGCTGAATCCTGTAAACTCACCGTTTTCGTTGCATCATCTCGCGCGTGATTCTTGTCGGACACTTCTTGTAACCGCGTCGGACGTTCTCTTCTTGACTGCATCCATAGCAATATCGGTTGTCCTAGTGCATATGACAGCCCGCGGCTGTCTCGGCACGAAAGACCACTCCTCATTTTAATCTTCATATCTCAACCGTCCGTCTGTCACTGTTCTCTTTTCTCTCTCCTGGTACCTGTAACAAAAACACAGTGACGGACGTGACACCCACTTTCGTGAGAATTCTATGGCGAGGAGTGATGAACAGTGACTGATTTCTCAGAAGAACGGGGAGCTCGTCATAACAATCAACCGTCTTCCTGAGAGTAACTTGGACTGGTATGCACTTTATGATGTGGATCACTTCGCCAGACTGAACAGCCATGTAGCCTGGTTCCTTGACGATCGTCATCGCTACTTCTGCAGGTGAAATATTTATTAATGCGATCGCGTTGCGAAGGACTTGCTTTTCCAGCTTACACTTCTGGCGCATTACGTCCCTGTACATGTCTGTTAATTGGCTTCTAATATGCTTCTCAACATAGACGAATTTTGTGTTAATGTAGGCAAACATATCTATATTGTTCAAGCGGGTCCTTTTCTCCGTCTTGAATTTGCCTTCTTTCGTTGTTTCAATGATGAGGAGCTTGGGGTGTTCGGTTTTGCTCAGCGTGTAGCCACAAACGCTGGTACGGCCCGTGCTAGTGAGGGCGAATGCGGTGTCACCCGACGTCACCGTGTAAATTGGTGTAGATCCGTTTTTAGTCGTCGTCTTCACGCTTTTCCCCTCGTACAGGATTTCAAACTCGTTGAATCTACACTGGGAAGTCGGAATAGACGTCCAATACGAGTGGCCATCCTCTGAGTCCATGCAATATTCTCTACTGAGCTTGCAGCGCTGGCCTGAAGGTAAGAATATTTCATTTTTTGCAAGTTTGACTGTTGCTAGTCTTTCCTTCAATGTGATTTTCACGACCGCTTGGACAATGGCGTTATCCCAAGTGCCGAATGGGTCGCTGTACGTGGTTCCTCCACAGGTGCCATCTTGTTGGATTGAGCCGGCCAAGGTAACGCTTCTGGACGTCGTTGAGTTTACGAGAATACCTGTGATCTGCGTTGACAAGGGCAAGAACAGCGTACCGGACTCATGCATTGTACGGCAGATTTCTCTGGGCGCGTTCAAGATGTATTGCTGTCTACCATTACTTACGACCGACGTATGAGAATGCATGCCGCAGTGATAAATTGTTCGATCAATTTCTATCTTGCACTGTTGTACCATCGTGTCGTCGTACTCCACCATTTGTAAGAGCTGGATTTGAACATCTTGATTCGTAGGGCGATCATTGGTATAGTCGCATTTCGGCTTATCGACGGTAGAAAACGACGTAATGTTTAAAGTGCTACCGCCACAATCGTAACCGACCAATGCTGACGAGGTGTGCAGCAGCGCGACGATAAGTAGATTCGCGATCTTCATTGTACCGGTGGTGGATAAAGACTGAAGCTGCTGGAGCTTGTGTGAATCCTTCTCGACCGCGTTATCGGCCAGGTTTCGCATGCGGGAGAGGGGGAATACATTTAATCTCGCCTCGGACAATTTTCGTTCCCGACTTATCGAATTGCGGCTCGCTATATCCTGTCTTATCGCTTGAGATAAGTACGCTTGAGACTCGCGTGTCTCCGCCGCAATATCGCTTCTTAATTCTATCGGTCGAAGAATAATTACTTTGAATTTCGCTCGCGGCCTAACTCGCTTGAAACACGAAATTGCAACTGTATCGATTATTTCGTTCGCTCGGTCGTCGAGAAGGCGAGGGGCTCCGATACCTTTATACCTGAGCGGTCTGAAAAGGGGAAGATTTATGACGCGGCGAGGGTCGATGCTTGCTATGCCCGCGATTTCTTCGTGAAAATCGGTAGAGGGACGCGATTCCCTCAGGAACTTCCTGAAATCCTCGTCTCGACTGCTAGCCCGTGATTTGAGTGAACGTATACTTTCCTTCGCAATGAAATTTATTTGCTGGGGCCTCCTGTTGGACCTCGGTCCTGGACTCATAGGAGAGAAATCTATATCTTCGTCACGGCAATCGATGCTACGTACATTCGTGATTTCGTCGCAACGGAGATCTAAAGACCCTGAATCCGTTTGAATTTCGCGAGAATCTGTCCCTTGATGAGGCATTCGTATATCTGGATTACAGGGACCTCTCGGTGGATTCGAAACACGGGGAGAGCTCGCTCTCTTGTGGCTCGTGTGAGGATTGAAATGTACGCGAGCGTCAGAATTTATATTACTCGTGGGAAAAGGGCCCTCTCTTCTCGATTCTCGATCGACGTTGCTCGCGGCGATTTTGTGTTCGGTATACATGCTGGCGACGGGAATCTCCATTCTCGGCGCGTGCATTTCTCTACGCCAATTCTCGCTTCTAGAATCAATGAGAGACTCTGGCTTGCAGGTCGAAGATTGGAATTCTAACTGTTCGCTTCCGCGTGGAATGAATGGAAATTCTTTCCCTTGCCACTTGACGCTCATGTTTTTATATGAGATCAGCGCTCCTCTCGTTAGGAAGGCTGATCCAAGGACGCCGTCGGAAGGAACACCGAAATCGTCTGGGACGATTTGAAATTCGACGGGCGTATTGGCGATTGTTAATTGCGTGGAACCTAGCGTCGGAACAATTTCGTCGGTTATTCCGGTGTTACGTCGTCCGATGTACGACGTTGGCCTTGTACACACACTATGTATACAAGGTCTGATCTACATAAGATCCATACACCGTCCCCTAGACATAAGAGCATAATATTAAGATCTCATTATTCTATTGTTCTAATCCTTATCTCCGTCTCTACCCATCACCATAACTTCACCTTGATCAACACCTTACCTCAGTTTCAACCCATCACCACGACACATAATGCAATAAAGTATTGCATCACTCTGGAAGCATCTAGAAGCTTCTAGAAACGTCGAGAAGTCCAAAGACTGCTGCATCAGCAGTCCCACGCTCGTAGAGGGCAATAGGACAGCCACGAGACTGCAGCGTCAGCAGAAATGCACGTGCAGTCCCCGGGAGCGAAGACGCTGCTGCGTCAGCGGTTCTCCCACTCCGACGACTGAAGAACAAAGAGACTGCAGCGTCAGCTATCCCCACTCCGAACGAAGGAGGCAAGGCAGAGCAGGCGCTTGCATCAGTCCGCCTCCATCTCGCGACTCGAGCAGTCCGCCTTCAGCCAGCGACTCGAACGGTTCGCTCCAAGCGAGCGACTCGCACGGACGTGCCAGTCCGGCTTCTTCCGACTTCAAGAGCAGACGTGTTCAGTCTAGCTCCGCGATAGTGAAGTGTGTCGATCCTTCACTCCTAATTCCAATTCCAATTCCAACTCTAACTCAACTCAACTCAAGTCCTAATTCTCATACATTATTCCTATAACATATTACTATATCCATTATTCATTAATCCAATTACTACTCCTATTATGATACTACTTACATATTGTATACCAGTGTACTTACCAGTTCTTATTTAATATATCGTTGTTATACCAGTGCTTCGATCTTGTTATTCTTGTGTTAGTTCAACACCATCTTCCAATTCAGTTCTTGCATCGAATATATTAAACTCGTGACATATCCGGACTTGGTCTAAAGTGCGCAGTGGAAACGCTGAGCCGCCAATAAGGAATTTGAAGCGAGTCATAGAGAAGTTCTCGTGCCACGTCTAGAATTGGTCTAAAGTGCGCAGTGGAAACGCTGAGCCGCCATTATAGACGTGAAGCGAGTTAACTACCTAAAAGGTTAATAACAAGTGGAAGTTCATTATATTATTATTATTCCATCATTACTATTCCTTACCCATGCGACGCCCACGTCGAGCGGGACGCAAGTATCAACTTGCTAAATTGAGACGCGCGTTGAGAAATAAAGCGGTGCTCGATCAAATCATTGCCACTACCGAGTGGACAGAACTTCTGGGAACCACCGAGCACATTCCGTGTGACGCGTCCGATTACGTTTCTGTATACGGTTGCCCTTGCAACCCTCCTAAAGAGGTCAACCACGCGGACCTCTCGCGAGCTCCGACGCCAGTTCTACATCCGGTCGATTGTCCAGAGGTGATCGACATAGCCGACGACGACGACAGCCGAGACACGATCATCGTTCCCAGGGTCCGTTGCCGAATCATCCGTGACGTTCCTCTGCCAGCTCATCAACGTGTCGTCTTGCGGCCAGCATCCAAGGCCACTAACGTCGTCCCGAACCGAGCAGCAGCAACTCTGCCAGATCTTCCCCACCTCGAGGACATCTGTATAGAAGATCCGATGTACGACACCTACTGTCAGTACCGCCAGTTCCTGCTGCAACAATATTATTAGGCGTTAATACAACATTGCGGTGAGTCGTATAATATCTTGTATAATTGTTGAATCCTGTAAACTCACCGTTCTCGTTGCATCCTCTCGCGCGCGATTCTTGTCGGGACACTCCTTGTAACCGCGTCGGACGTTCTTTTCTTGACTGCATCCATAGCAATATCGGTTGTCCTAGTGCATATGACAGCCCGCGGCTGTCTCGGCACGAAAGACCACTCCTCATTTTAATCATAATATCTCAACCGTCCGTCTGTCACTGTTCTCTTTTCTCTCTCCTGGTACCTGTAACAAAAACACAGTGACGGACGTGACAAATTTGGCGCAGTCGGTAGGACATCGAAGTGGTCGCCGATATTTGCATTAACAAGCCCCGACGCGTGTCAGTGCGAAATTCACATTTCTAAATCCCATTCATATCTTTCAAAATGTCTCGCCCAATCACGCGATCTCAAAGGGATCTCCAAGCAGATCCTAACGCAGACCTTCCCCCAATGACCGAGGAAGAGTTACTCCTTTATGCACAAGACCTCGCCCGTAGAGAGCAATATCTCAAAGAGGAAACTGATTTTATTGCCAAATTGCGTCTCAAATATGAAGAAGACGCACAAAACCAAAAGAATATGCTCGACGAAATACGAAAAGAGCTTCATAACATCCAAATCACGAGTCAAACCCTACGTCAACAAACGCCTACACCAGGCCCTAGTAACGTCTCTAATATGCGGGAACCTTCACCGCCAGAGCCACGCGAAATCCCACAGTATGAACCTACTGGTAATTTCGCTCTAAAACAAGCCGCCGAGCTTGTCCCTAGATTCGACGGAACTTCGTCTTCCGTCCTACAATTCATACGTGCATGCAAACGCGCGCGTGACACCGTACCGGCCACTGCAGAGCGTGCCCTCACGAAATTGCTCTGCAATAAACTCCACGATCGTGCTTATGCCGCTATAGAAGGCGAGCACATATCCACAATTTCTGCACTATGCGAAAAGTTACGTACAGTGCTGGGCCCATACAAATTCGTGGACCAGTACCGTGGCGATCTCGCGAGTGTACTCCAAGCTCCAAACGAGCACATCTTAGACTTCATCAATCGCGTTAAAGACCTTCGAACCGCGATTCAAGATGCCACAGATATTGGCCTTGATTACGAAGAACTAGATCGCTTCGTAGTAGATTGTTTTCTACGAGGTCTCCTTCCCCAGCTGCGTGCCGAAGTGCTTCATTGCCCTTCGCGAAATCCTGCCACTGTTTTCGAAGCAGCCATCTCTGCTTACAGGCAGTATGAGTCAGACCAGACTCGTCGACGAGAACTGATCCGCGAAGAAAAACGAGTCAGCTTCTCTGATAACCGGCCGTATCGCCAGCGTTCCACGTACGAGTCCGCTCGTGACATTCCAGAGCGAACTCAAGAACGCCGCGATAACAGACCGGACTCGTCTCAGCAGTCCTCAAGAAACTCAAACCGGGACTCTTATCGCTCCCCGACGCCGCAACGGCGATGGGAAAATAATCCTCGCGACCAAAACACGTACCGCGATTGTCGCACAGATCGCCCCTCAAGCCCTAACAAATTTTGCAACTACTGCAAAGTCCCCGGGCACGATATTCACGAGTGCCGTAAGCGCGCTTTTAACAATAATAGGAGGTCGGGAAACGAGTCCGGCCTCCCGACCGAAGCCAACCCAAGGCGGGAGGCCGCATCTTCAACCCAAACTACAGCCCGCACCCAAACGGCTATCCGGACGAACGACCAGTCCGAAGATTCGTCTCAGCAGTAAATCTTGCTGCAGACTCACCAATCCCGCGCGTAAAAATCTCCGCCCCTCAATTACAAAAGAAGTGTGAATTTTTGTTAGACACGGGTTCGGAGATCAATCTAATTCGTGCGTCAAGTCTAGAACCAAATCTACCTATAGATTATACGAACGTTATAGAAGTCCAAGGAATAACCGAGGGATCCATTCCAACTCTCGGTCAAATTAAAATACACTTACAGGGTAAAAACCCTATCGAATTTCATGTCTTGGAAGAAAACTTCCCAATTAACATCGACGGAATCCTCGGTTCTCCCTTCTTCAGAACAGGAGCCGAGATCTCCTTTGCGAATCAATCCATAACAATAGGAAACATTCGGGTTCCCTTCTCGAACCCTTGCGCGCCCACGGCTGAGCCTCGCGATGAATTGGCAGCAGAGGTTATTTCAATGCCTTCGTCTATGACCAACGATCTCGTTAAAACTCCAGCCGCCAAGCGTGAGGAACATTCGGTAAGGAACGTTCGAGTGTCTTCCTCAAATCCTCGTGCACCCGCGGTCAGACCTTGCAGAGCCCCGGTGACGGAGGTTATTTCAATGCCTCCTCGGGATTCGATCGAGTACTCCCTAGAGAAAAACGCCGTGAAAAGCCGGCCGGAATCGAAGGAGACTCGAGAGATATCGGAGTACACTGCGAGAAGTCGGATCGTGGAGCGTGAGGATCGAGTCCGAACAAAGACTCCTCTGAAATCCGAAGAATTCGTCCTCGAACCTCGTACCGTTGCGTGCATAGCGGTCGACGTCGAAGGACCTAAACAGGGATATATCCGCCGTGTTAACGTAGCGCCGGATGTATTCCTGGGTGACTGCGTTGTCACCAATCGTAAAGGCAAAGCGAGCCTCCGGTGTTTTAACACCTCGTCGGAAAGAGTTTCATTTCGATTGCCCCCATTGGAGATGGAAGAAATCGAGTCGTACTCTTCCGACCTTTCTAATTCCGGGTACCATCCCGACGTATTCGGTAACCATCCCGACCTTTCTAATTCCGGGAATCATCCCGACGTATTCGGTAACCATCCCGACCTTTCTAATTCCGGGTATCATCCCGACGCATTCGGTAACCATCCCGACCTTACTAACTCCGGTAACCAGCCCGATTCTTATACTAACTCCGGTAACCAGCCCGATTCTTATTCTAACTCCGGTAACCAGCCCGATTCTCATACTAACTCCGGTAACCAGCCCGATTCTTATACTAACTCCGGTAACCAGCCCGATTCTTATTCTAACTCCGGTAACCAGCCCGATTCTTATACTAACTCCGGTAACCAGCCCGATAAAACCAAGGTCAGAATGACCTATTCCATCGCAAATTCCCACGAAGCTCGCGTGAAAGAGCTATTAGAAACTATCCCCATGGATCATCTCAGCGGTGACGAAATGGACCATGTTAAATCTTTGTTAGAAAAGCACAATGATCTTTTCCATCTCCAAGGGGATCGTTTGGGAAAAACAAATGCGGTGACTCACAGAATCATCACGACGGATGATATTCCAATCCATGTTAAACAGTATCGCTACCCACCAATCCACAAGGACGAAATCAACAAACAAATGTCCGAACTCTTACGGAATGACATAGTCGTTCCATCTAACTCACCTTATAATTCCCCCTTGTGGATTGTTCCTAAGAAAGCGGACGCCGAGGGTAACAAAAAATGGCGCATGGTAATCGATTACCGCGCATTAAACGAGAAATCGGTGGCCGACGCGTACCCGCTACCTAGCATTAACGAAATCCTAGACCAGTTAGGCAGCGCCGCATACTTCAGTGTATTTGACTTAGCCAGCGGATTCCATCAGATAGGAATGGAGAAGGAGGACGCCGCAAAGACCGCCTTCTCCACGCCTTTCGGCCACTACGAATTCAACAGAATGCCATTCGGTCTCCGTAATGCCCCGGCTACCTTCCAAAGATTAATGGACACAGTCCTCTGCGGCCTACAAGGCAACGAACTCTTCGTGTACCTCGATGATATCGTGATCTACGCGCGTTCATTAGAAGAACATTATGCCAAATTCAATAAACTAGCCCGCCGACTGCGCGGAGCCAACCTCAAATTACAGCCCTCGAAATGCGGCTTCCTTCATAAGGAAGTGGCATACCTGGGACATCAGATTAGTCAAGACGGCGTCAGACCATGTCCAAAGAAAATTAATGCCGTACAAAATTTCCCACGACCTAAGAACGCGAAAAACGTGCGCGAATTTCTAGGCCTTGCAGGGTACTACCGCAAATTTATTAATGACTTTGCTAAAATCTCCAAACCCCTAACCCAACTCCTCGCCAAAGAGCACAATTTCGAATGGGGTCCAAAACAAGAAAAGGCCTTCGAAGACCTACGACAAGCTCTGTGTGACGAACCGGTCCTTCAATACCCGGATTTCGATAAGCCGTTTAACGTCACCTGCGATGCATCTGGATATGCCATCGGCGCCGTACTAAGCCAAGGCGAAGTAGGCAAGGATCGTCCCGTTGCCTATGCCTCAAGGATCCTGCAGGGCGCTGAAGTGAACTATTCTACAATAGAGAAGGAGTGTTTAGCCATAATATTCGCAGTACAGTATTTTAGACCATATATTTACGGCCGAAAATTTACACTAATCACAGACCATAACCCGCTGGTCTGGATGACGTCGGTAAAAGACCCTACGTCGCGCCTCCTCAGATGGCGCCTAAAACTGGCCGAGTTTGAATATAAAGTCGTCTACAAACCTGGAAAAGCGAATTCTAACGCTGATGCCCTCTCCCGAAACCCAGTTACGTTGCCCCTCTCATGGAGCACCCCTGGAGGCACATCGCCGCCAAGAGCACCGTTATCAAATCCAGGAACCCCTCTCTTCGATAACCGCCGAAGGAGATGGGCCGACTCGCATCTTATGCCACCGCCTCAGTCAATTCCCCCGAGGAAGAGGAAATCATCGTCAAACTCAACATCTGAACCACCATCGAAAACGCCACCACGCCCTAGGGCGAGTTCAGATGACGACAGCCTTTTGGTATCACCACCCCTAGTACCCGCCTCCAGTCAAGAGGAGTCACCCATAACAGGACTAGAGGACATTTTAACCGCCGTCCCCAGCCTAATTCCCCAACCAACGGGACCAAACTGGCTCGATGAAGAAGAAGAAACCTTACCCTCCGAGGACGAGGAAGAAGATGAGGAGCCAAGACGACAAGGGAGAATAACGTACCTCCGCGACCGACTAATTATGAGGAAAGATAATTTAGTATGTTTCACAACCCTGGATGGTCAACCTATAGACCCAGGAGCCGTAGACCTCCATAGACAAAGGAAACTGTCCGACGGTCGAGATCTGACCTTATTCAAAGCAAAGATAAGTAATTTCGGTAGCAACAAGCTGATACAGATACCCATCAAACCATCCCTGACTCACGAGGTTTCAACTGACGACCTAAAAGAATGTTTCCGGACATTACTTGATGTAGCCAACGAACTCAGACTGCGAACATTTTCAATCTCTAAAACCTATATAGACGACAATTCCATGGAGTACGTCTCGAACCTCCTCATCGCGACATTCGAAGACACCCCCGTACACATATTCTTCTGCGCAAACGAAATCCAGATACCGGCCGAAGATAGATGGAATGATATTATCGCAGAAAATCACGTCTCTGCGTACGCAGGGCACAAAGGAATTACAAAAACCCTGAAGAGAATCCGCGAAAGATATTGGTGGAGCGGTATGAAGATCCAGATAACGAACTACGTTAATAACTGCCTCAGTTGCCAACGTAATAAACTGACCAGGGTAAAAACGCGCCTGCCGATGAGAATAACGGATACACCCGGTAGGGCGTTCGATAAGGTGTCCATGGACATTGTAGGGCCCCTTCCAACAACCAACGACGGAAACACATACATCTTAACCATACAGGATCTATTAACGAAACACTCAACCGCAATCCCTCTTAAATCCGCCGATGCCATCAGCACTGCGGACGCATTTATAAACAATTTTATCTGCCGTTTCGGAACACCTAAAGCCATCCTAACGGATCAAGGAGCCAATTTCACAAGTTCCCTGATGAAGGCCATCGCAAAACGATTCAGAATAACTCGGCTGCAAACAACAGCCTTCCACCCTCAAAGCAACGGGTCAATCGAGAGATCCCACCACGTCTTAGCAGAATACCTGAAGCAATACGTCCACAAAAACAACTGGGACAAATGGGTCGATTTAGCAATGTTTAGTTACAATACAAGTGTCCACGAGGGCACAGATTTCACGCCGCACGACTTAGTATTCGGCTCTTTGGCACGAGTCCCATCCGCCGATTCCTACTCCTACGAATGCGAAAACGACTCCTATACCCACTACCTTTCCCAATTGCAAAGAAAGATAACCGAAACCCAGATTCGCGCGCGCGGAAACTTAGTCTCCGCGAAAAGAAAATCAAAATCATACTACGACAGAAGAATTAACCCGGTAGAATTCAAGGTGGGAGAACAGGTATTCCTACTCAAAGAACCCTGCAAGGGCAAATTCGATGCGCAATATACGGGTCCTCACGAAATTTGCGACATCCTAGACTCAAACAATGTAAAAATTAAAGTAGGGAACCATTTTAAGATTGTACATGCAAACAAACTCAAGCGTGCGCCGAATAATCCAACGCAAACCCCGCGTCAGCGAAACGTGACACTCATCTGGACGCAGATAAGAAAAGACAAAAGTGACAGTGACACCAGTGATTCCCCACCCACCCAAAACCCAACTATGCAAAATGAACAAAGCGAAATAAGTTGCATGAAACCAGCCCCAGCCCCACGTGCCGACACCGATAACATTTCAGTGCGACCAGTGTTTCGTACAAATATAGGAAATACTCGCCGAGAACTGTGCTCCCTGCGCGGAGTACCCCCGGACGATGCTTCGCATGAATGAGTGTGATATCGAGTGTTGAGCGAGAAATTTCTTCCTTGTAAGAAATTTCTTTTCCGCGTTGGGAGGTGTTACGTCGTCCGATGTACGACGTTGGCCTTGTACACACACTATGTATACAAGGTCTGATCTACATAAGATCCATACACCGTCCCCTAGACATAAGAGCATAATATTAAGATCTCATTATTCTATTGTTCTAATCCTTATCTCCGTCTCTACCCATCACCATAACTTCACCTTGATCAACACCTTACCTCAGTTTCAACCCATCACCACGACACATAATGCAATAAAGTATTGCATCACTCTGGAAGCATCTAGAAGCTTCTAGAAACGTCGAGAAGTCCAAAGACTGCTGCATCAGCAGTCCCACGCTCGTAGAGGGCAATAGGACAGCCACGAGACTGCAGCGTCAGCAGAAATGCACGTGCAGTCCCCGGGAGCGAAGACGCTGCTGCGTCAGCGGTTCTCCCACTCCGACGACTGAAGAACAAAGAGACTGCAGCGTCAGCTATCCCCACTCCGAACGAAGGAGGCAAGGCAGAGCAGGCGCTTGCATCAGTCCGCCTCCATCTCGCGACTCGAGCAGTCCGCCTTCAGCCAGCGACTCGAACGGTTCGCTCCAAGCGAGCGACTCGCACGGACGTGCCAGTCCGGCTTCTTCCGACTTCAAGAGCAGACGTGTTCAGTCTAGCTCCGCGATAGTGAAGTGTGTCGATCCTTCACTCCTAATTCCAATTCCAATTCCAACTCTAACTCAACTCAACTCAAGTCCTAATTCTCATACATTATTCCTATAACATATTACTATATCCATTATTCATTAATCCAATTACTACTCCTATTATGATACTACTTACATATTGTATACCAGTGTACTTACCAGTTCTTATTTAATATATCGTTGTTATACCAGTGCTTCGATCTTGTTATTCTTGTGTTAGTTCAACACCATCTTCCAATTCAGTTCTTGCATCGAATATATTAAACTCGTGACATATCCGGACTTGGTCTAAAGTGCGCAGTGGAAACGCTGAGCCGCCAATAAGGAATTTGAAGCGAGTCATAGAGAAGTTCTCGTGCCACGTCTAGAATTGGTCTAAAGTGCGCAGTGGAAACGCTGAGCCGCCATTATAGACGTGAAGCGAGTTAACTACCTAAAAGGTTAATAACAAGTGGAAGTTCATTATATTATTATTATTCCATCATTACTATTCCTTACCCATGCGACGCCCACGTCGAGCGGGACGCAAGTATCAACTTGCTAAATTGAGACGCGCGTTGAGAAATAAAGCGGTGCTCGATCAAATCATTGCCACTACCGAGTGGACAGAACTTCTGGGAACCACCGAGCACATTCCGTGTGACGCGTCCGATTACGTTTCTGTATACGGTTGCCCTTGCAACCCTCCTAAAGAGGTCAACCACGCGGACCTCTCGCGAGCTCCGACGCCAGTTCTACATCCGGTCGATTGTCCAGAGGTGATCGACATAGCCGACGACGACGACAGCCGAGACACGATCATCGTTCCCAGGGTCCGTTGCCGAATCATCCGTGACGTTCCTCTGCCAGCTCATCAACGTGTCGTCTTGCGGCCAGCATCCAAGGCCACTAACGTCGTCCCGAACCGAGCAGCAGCAACTCTGCCAGATCTTCCCCACCTCGAGGACATCTGTATAGAAGATCCGATGTACGACACCTACTGTCAGTACCGCCAGTTCCTGCTGCAACAATATTATTAGGCGTTAATACAACATTGCGGTGAGTCGTATAATATCTTGTATAATTGTTGAATCCTGTAAACTCACCGTTCTCGTTGCATCCTCTCGCGCGCGATTCTTGTCGGGACACTCCTTGTAACCGCGTCGGACGTTCTTTTCTTGACTGCATCCATAGCAATATCGGTTGTCCTAGTGCATATGACAGCCCGCGGCTGTCTCGGCACGAAAGACCACTCCTCATTTTAATCATAATATCTCAACCGTCCGTCTGTCACTGTTCTCTTTTCTCTCTCCTGGTACCTGTAACAAAAACACAGTGACGGACGTGACACCGGTGTCACGTCCTGGCGGGGCTATAAGAGCAAGAGAAGAGAATACCGCGGCCCGGCTACTCTACTCTTCCACTGACTGACATTTAATAAAAGTGTTGGTCTTTTTATCAACAGACTAGGACCCGATGCCGACACCTGCATGCAGTCTTACACAGATGAATGATGCACGCGACCCTGAAACATACGCGGTAATATGTTCCACTTACTTTTACGCTTCGCTTGCTTGTCGATTGACACGAGACATGAATTCGCAACGGATGAACAGCTACGGTTGCGCTGATGGCCTTGAATACGGTCCGCTCTGCTTGACAGGCGTTGATCCAAATGGCTGGAAACGACCTTCAAGGATTGACGACTGCGCCAAACTCTGTCACGTCAATATTTGACAGGAACGACCTCCAATGATTGACAGCTGGCTGCTACGGTATTGTAGACGGATGCGCTCGTTGAGGAAACGGGCGTGGACGCTGTACGATAGCGTGAATCTAACTCACGAATATCGTCCGCGTGATTGACGATATTTTAACTAGCGAAAACGGGCGTGGACGCTGTGCGATCCCGTGAATTTATCTCGCGAATATCGTCCGCGTGGTTGACGATATTTTGATTCGAGAAAACGGACGTGGATGCTGCGGAGCTTGCTATGCGAGCAAGTCTATCACTATCACGCACGTACGCGAACACGTAACAGGAAATTGAATAAGGAATACTATTCGCGAACTTTCCAGTGAGAACTCTATCTCTAACTAACAACGTGTCACTTCAAACTACGAAGTTAGGAGCAAGGAAATAATAATTGGGATTTAGATTGACTCTGGTAAAACAAAGTATATTATAAACGTAAAAGAATACAAAGGTAAAGATGCTTATTATTAACGAAATCGAAATACGTACTAAGTACGAAATATGAAACGCAATAAAAATGTTTAATTGAATAAACGAAGTAATGTTTGAATTAAACGAATAAGAATACGATATTACTGAATGGTATTAGGGACTGTGTCTAAACAGTATGGATTTGGGAAGATTGTGTCTAAACAATCTGGATTTGGAAAGACTATGTCTAAATAGTCTGGACTTGGAAGATTGACGAAAACTCGACTGACCCACTCGGGTCCCCGGAGAGGACTGAGGAGAATCGAACGTTCGTCGACGAATAACGTTCGTCCGAAAAATGCTGACTTCGCAAAAGGGGACCGTGTCCTCTTTGTGCCGGTCTTCGTCGTAAACAGCGCGATGGCCGCCGCACTAGAGTCAGCAGTTTTCGTTCCCAGTGGTGCAGGACTCGAAAATTAAGTGGTAACCATTGGCGTACCTATTTATTTATTTAAATAAATTGGGACTTAGAATATTTTCGAGCGCTTGCTCTTGCAAGGCGTTTCGATGTAAATTTTATATGTCATATGATTAGTTGACATCATTTGTCGACCGATCATATGTTTGAAAATATTCTAAGTACTTTTGAAAATTACCAAAAATCGAAATTTTGGTAAAGTCTAAACAAACGCGAATTGAGAACATAACCTACAAATTTTTAGGTTAGTTTCATGATTTTCGCTCACGAGTCCAATGATATTTCAATCTTCGAGTTTGGGCCATTTTTGGCTATTTTAGGATTTTGACAGATTTTGGATTTTAGGTTATGTTGATGGATTTCAATCAAATGTACGTGGTGTTAAGGATTCATTGTTATGAAGGATTTTTAGGAGGTTTGGAATCTTTAAAGGGGAACGCTCGCTCTTATGTATCTAATTTTACATGTAGTCTTAAAGCTAACGTCGGAGGTGCGACCGACGTCACACCTCCCCCCTTAGAGAAGAGATTTCACGCAGTGGAATCTCTGCCTCTGGGTGGCGGTAGACAGGATGCACTGAAATGTCATCCCTGTCTCGCAACGCTGGGTCAAGGGAATCGCAAATTAACGTTCGTTTCGTCAAGGGAGGACGGGTTCGGAATTCTCCGACACTGGCACTATCACTATCTTTGTCCTCGATGGCCGCTGAAGTCTTGTTGTCCCTCTGCTTCATGAATATAAAGAACCGGGTCAGTGAACTCCAGATGGCGACAACGAGATGCAGGCTCCAGCCGTATAGTGAGTGTAATGCGATGCCGTTAACGATCGTACTGATGATTGTTTTGATCGTGCGGATCGCTACATACACTCCGATTATTCCAGCACTTATTGATCCGAATGTAGTGAATCCGGACCATAATTTCTGTGCTGTAGACTCCGCTATCTGCTGTAGGGAGTTTTCATCGAGCAGGTTGAACATATTGATGTTTCCTGCTGCAAACTGTCTTCCCGTCGCACCCTGTGCGATTGAATTTATGACTGCTACCTTCTCTACAGGAAACATTATATGATCCTGTAGTTTGTCCAGGTCGTCTTGTGAATAAATGCCTCCCGTTGCCAAGTTCTTCGGATCTATGTATTTCCAGGTTGACTTGGCGAGGGGGTGAAGCTCCGAAGGAGTGATGGCCTCCATCAATGACGGTGTTAGGCGATACCATGTTCCGTGCAGTCTATAATATGGGGGAAGTAGCTCATTGCATGGCTTTTCTGTCCCCGTATTTGAAATGATGTGGTCCCTTGGCTTCAGGAATTTTGATGTGTTCCGATACGTGATGGGTAGCTCATCATAACACCGTTCGGTTTTCCTCACTTGGACCGTGACTGGTATGCACTTTATTATGTGCACTACCTCTCCTGCTGGAACTGCGATAAATCCGACATCCTTCATGATGGCAGTGGCAACTTCTTCGGGTGCTGAATGTAATAATGTGAGGGCGTTCTGGAGAATCTGACGCTCTAGCTCACACTTCTGACGGATTACATCTTTGTAGAGTTGAGAAAATTGTTTCCGGAGGTGCTTCTCCACGTAAACAAATTTGCTGTTGACATACGTGAAGATGTCCAGATTGTTGACCAAGGTGTGTGTTTTCTCCTTGAATTTTCCTGAACTTCCAACTTCCAGAATGAACAGCTTGGGGTGTTCCGTTCGGATTATGACATATCCGCAAACTGACGATCTGCCTGTCTCCGTGAGTGCAAAAGTCGTGTCCTGCGATGCTACGGTATACAGGGTTGGAGAAGGATTCACCTTGGAGGATAGTTTAGTGGCTATCCCTTCGTACAAGACATCATAATTATTGAATTTGCACGAGTCCGTCGGCGTGGTTTCCCAGAACGTATGGCCATCTTGTGCGTCTAAGCAGCTTCCTTTTTGAAGGGGGCAGGTTTGCCCAGTTTGTAGATGAATCTGTCCGGTTGACAATCTGATTGGAGCGATGTAGTCGCGGATCGTGATTCGGACTAAAGCTTGTACCACGACATCGGTCCAAGTCCCAAACGGATCACTATACGTGGTTCCAGCGCAGCTACCATCATTCTGAATAACTCCTGCTAACGTGAGGCCGTGAGAGGAGGTCGAGTTCGGCTGAATACCTGTGATCTGGGCGGCTGGGGTGATGAATATTGTCCCCGTCGTGTGTAGGCTCGAACAGGTTTCGCTGGAGATCGGTAATATATAGTCTTGTCGACCATTGGATACCACCGAATTATGTGAATGCATGCCACAATAGTATATGGTTCTGTCTATTCCGATATGGCATTGCAAAACACGAGCTTGCGAGAATTCAGCTAGCTGCAGGAGCTGAATTCTTTCTAAGTTTTCAGCTGGTGCGATGTCTTCTGGCTCGCAGTTAAGAGTGTCAATAGTTGAATACGTGGTAATATTCAAGGTTGAACCTCCACAGTCATATCCAATGAGTGTTGAGGCTTGCGTGGCAATAGAGAGCAAGATAGCTGCTTGTATCGGCTGCATGGTTGCTGTTATAGCGTTGTCGAGAGACTGATGATCTTCAGGGGTGACGGTTTCTCCTTGAAGATCTCGTTGCGTCGCAGGGATATCGTCTTCCTGCTGTGGAGTGGGGTGATGCTGACCAGAGGTTTTAAATTTCGCTCTTGGGTCGCTGCGATAGTTTATCGTTGGCGTAACGATATTGGAGACTCTGTTAACGCTAGGAAGATTGAATTCGTTTCGCAAGATACATAACGAAAGCTTATAATCAGACTTAGTTGTCTCGGGCGAGTATAATGTATCGGCTTTATTTCTTTTTCTTGCTGACGCGAATCTCGCGGAATTGTATTTGCCAGACGCATGGACTTTGTTTTCGGTCGCACGGATACCTGATCGTTGAAGCTGGAAGAGGCGTTGTTCCGGCGAGGATTTGAAGATAGGAGTTTGCGGCAAAACATAAACTCCTTTTGATTTAACTTTAGGAATAGAAATGTTTTCTAAATTGTTCTCATATGAACATTCTAAAAGTTCATCTGAGGCGAAGGCGTTGATGTTTCTTTCCACACAGGACTTTGAATATAAATCGTCGGGATGGTTACCGGAATTCTTTAAAGTATCGGGATGGCTACCGGAATCGTCGGGATGGTTACCGGAATTGTTTAAAGAATCGGGATGGCTACCGGAATCGTCGGGATGGTTACCGGAATTATTTAAAGAATCGGGATGGCTACCGGAATTATTTAAAGAATCGGGATGGCTACCGGAATCGTCGGAATGGTTACCGGAATTAATAGAAGACGCGAGTTGATCGTTAACGATCGTCTCGTGCGCGCGGCACGCACGAGCATTGAATAAGTCCGAATTGACTTCGGCTTGAATATTCGAAAAGGGAACCTCGATCTCTTCCACCTCCAACGTAGGCAGGGAGAAGGACGCCACTTCGGACGATGCGTTAAAGCATCGCAGGTATGCCTTTCCGTTACGGTTGGTGACTAAACAATCACCTAAGAACACATCGGGTTTTACATCTACTTTTCGCACATACCCTTCGCTTGGGCCCTTTACGTTGACGGCTATGCAGGCGGCGGTACGGCTTTCGATGGAATATTCCCGAGGATTCGAAAAGGGAATACGTAGGTTTTTATACTCTACGCATTCCTTCGCAAATGATATCTCTGCTCCCTCTCTGAAGAAGGGGGAGCCTAAGATACCATCTATATTAATTGGAAAACTGTCAGGCAGAACGTGTAGCGTGACTTTAATGGAATTTGCTAGCTCCGCATTGATATAACCGAGGGTCGCAATTTCTCCTTCTGTCACGCCATGGACGTGTATGACGCTGTCAGTTTTTAGATGAACGTCAGATTTGATACCAGACGCTCGGATTAAGTTGACCTCGGACCCGGTGTCCAAGAGGAACTCACACTCTTTTGAGAAGAGTGACGATTTTGCTTTTATTCGAGGGATAGGGGAGTCCGGCGCGAGATTTATTGCCGAGACTAATTTCGCGGATGGTCGTTCATTCTGCTGACCGTCCGGGTTATCTCTCCTATCTACTCGAATTTCATCTACTGCTGGTCGTCGCTGATGACGGCCAGCTGTGTTGCCTTTTGGCGATTCTCTTGGGATGCCTCCCGTCCTTTGGTCGCGTTTGTCGGGAGGCTTGATTCGTTTCCCGACTCATTTCTACTGTAATATTCGCGGCGGCGACATTCGTGTATGTCATGTCCCGTGCGCTTACAATATTTACAATACTTCTGATTCTCCGTAGGAAAGCGATCGCGACCTGGGGACTGGGAAGCGCGATCTTCGCGTTTATACGTTTCGCGCTGATTTGATTGCGACGGTTCGTGACGTCGTGGAGGAGGAGAGCGATACGCGTCTCTGTTATCGGGTTTCCTGTCTCGCCAGGATTCACGAGGTGAAAAGGAAGGTCGTTGATCTTTCCTTTCCGAAGATCTGTTGCGCTGCTCAGGCGCATTCCTATCATAATAAGAGTTGCTTGATCGCTCTGGTGTGCGATTACGAGAGTCGGAGAATGCAACGCGGCGTCCGTCGTCGCGATAACGAACACGGTCAAGCTCGTACTGTTTGTACGCGGTTACTGCTTCG
Organism: Lasioglossum baleicum; assembly: GCF_051020765.1. NCBI lineage: Eukaryota > Metazoa > Arthropoda > Insecta > Hymenoptera > Halictidae > Lasioglossum > Lasioglossum baleicum. The sequence continues at coordinate 120,051 of NW_027469113.1, read as the reverse complement.
TCGAATATTTTCTGTAATTCGAGTGACGCGCAGAGCCTGACCTCGGCTCGAAGCGCTGGGATAAGACCACGCATGAAACAATCAATTGTGAATTTATCAATCTCGTCTAGATTGGGGACCCCGCGGCCTGAATCTATGATCGCCGTTCTAAGGTCCTTTACTCGCGTAATATAATTCAACACGTGCTCGGACTGTCCCTGGTGTATCGAAGCTAATTCTCCGCGATACTGATCGATGAATTTATATGGGCCTAGTACATCTTTCAGGCGGTTGCACAATTCAGAGATTGTGTTAATATTTACGTCTTCAATCGCGGCGTATGCCTGTCCTCTAAGCTTATTGCATACTAATCTAGTGAGGGTACGCTCAGCTGTGGCTGGAACAGCTTCCAAGGCTCGCTTGCACGCGCGAACGAATTGTAGCACGGTTATGGAGGTGCCGTCAAAGGTAGGCACAAGTTCAACCGCTTGTTTAACGGTGAAATTCGAAGAATCGTGCATTATGGGTTCGCGGGGCGCAACGACTGGGCTAGCTGGAATTGATTGAGAATCTCTGGCCGATCGGATTTCTGCTATCTCGCGGCGTATATCCTCGTACGTTACTCTTTGCTCACGCGTTTCTGTTTCGTATTGCAATTTGAGTTGAGTCAACGCGGCGGTTTGATTAATGAGAGCTGCTTCTCTACGAGCTAAATCTTTCTGGAATTCAATTAATTCCTCTTCCGTAGGAGGAACCTTCTTTCTAGCCTCGCTACGCGTTTCCATGATTGCGTCGCTTGAAAATTTCTAAGTATGAAATTCGCGAAAAATAATCCGACTATATAACGTGGGCGAAGGGGCGTTTTCTAAACCGCCCGTCGCACTTTAACGTTCACTAAAACTTTCGATGAATTTGTACTGAGTACGAACATCGCGAAAAATAATTTGAGTATGTAACGTGGGCGAAAGGGCATTTCCTTCACTGCCCGTCGCACTTTTAACTGACACTATGCTTTCACGGACTCTAAGTCTACTGCGTTAAATTGTCAAACAATGATGGAACGCGCAGGGGTTCGCGTGCTAATGTCACGTCCGTCACTGTGTTTTTGTTACAGGTACCAGGAGAGAGAAAAGAGAACAGTGACAGACGGACGGTTGAGATATGAAGATTAAAATGAGGAGTGGTCTTTCGTGCCGAGACAGCCGCGGGCTGTCATATGCACTAGGACAACCGATATTGCTATGGATGCAGTCAAGAAGAGAACGTCCGACGCGGTTACAAGAAGTGTCCGACAAGAATCACGCGCGAGATGATGCAACGAAAACGGTGAGTTTACAGGATTCAGCAATTATACAAGATATTATACGACTCACCGCAATGCTGTATTAACGCCTAATAATATTGTTGCAGCAGGAACTGGCGGTACTGACAGTAGGTGTCGTACATCGGATCTTCTATACAGATGTCCTCGAGGTGGGGAAGATCTGGCAGAGTTGCTGCTGCTCGGTTCGGGACGACATTAGTGGCCTTGGATGCTGGCCGCAAGACGACACGTTGATGAGCTGGCAGAGGAACGTCACGGATGATTCGGCAACGGACCCTGGGAACGATGATCGTGTCTCGGCTGTCGTTGTCGTCGGCTATGTCGATCACCTCTGGACAATCGACCGGATGTAGAACTGGCGTCGGAGCTCGCGAGAGGTCCGCGTGGTTGACCTCTTTAGGAGGGTTGCAAGGGCAACCGTATACAGAAACGTAATCGGACGCGTCACACGGAATGTGCTCGGTGGTTCCCAGAAGTTCTGTCCACTCGGTAGTGGCAATGATTTGATCGAGCACCGCTTTATTTCTCAACGCGCGTCTCAATTTAGCAAGTTGATACTTGCGTCCCGCTCGACGTGGGCGTCGCATGGGTAAGGAATAGTAATGATGGAATATTAATAATATATAATGAAATGAACTTCCACTTGTTATTAACCTTTTTGGTAGTTAACTCGCTTCACGTCTATAGTGGCGGCTCAGCGTTTCCACTGCGCACTTTAGACCAATTCTAGACGTGGCACGAGAACTTCTCTATGACTCGCTTCAAATTCCTTATTGGCGGCTCAGCGTTTCCACTGCGCACTTTAGACCAAGTCCGGATATGTCACGAGTTTAATATATTCGATGCAAGAACTGAATTGGAAGATGGTGTTGAACTAACACAAGAATAACAAGATCGAAGCACTGGTATAACAACGATATATTAAATAAGAACTGGTAAGTACACTGGTATACAATATGTAAGTAGTATTATAATAGGAGTAGTAATTGGATTAATGAATAATGGATATTGTAATGTGTTATAGGAATAACGTATGAGAATTAGGACTTGAGTTGAGTTGAGTTAGAGTTGGAATTGGAATTGGAATTAGGAGTGAAGGATCGACACACTTCACTTTCGCGGAGCTAGACTGAACACGTCTGCTCTTGAAGCCGGACTGGCGGCTGAGGCCAGGTAGGCACGTCTGTGCGAGTCGCTGGCTGAAGGCGGACTGCTCGAGTCGCGAGATGGAGGCGGACTGATGCAAGCGTCCGCTCTGCCTTGCCTCCTTCGTTCGGAGTGGGGACAGCTGACGCTGCAGTCTCTTTGTTCTTCAGTCGTCGGAGTGGGAGAACCGCTGACGCAGCAGCGTCTTTGCTCCCGGGGACTGCACGTGCATTTCTGCTGACGCTGCAGTCTCGTGGCTGTCCTATTGCCCTCTACGAGCGTGGGACTGCTGATGCAGCAGTCTTTGGACTTCTCGACGTTTCTAGAAGCTTCTAGATGCTTCCAGAGTGATGCAATACTTTATTGCATTATGTGTCGTGGTGATGGGTTGAAACTGAGGTAAGGTGTTGATCAAGGAGAAGTTATGGTGATGGGTAGAGACGGAGATAAGGATTAGAACAATAGAATATATGAGATCTTAATATTATGTTCTTATGTCTAGGGGACGGTGTATGGATCTTATGCAGATCAGACCTTGTATACATAGTGTGTGTACAAGGCTAACGTCGTATATCGGACGACGTAACACCTCCCAACGCGGAAAAGAAATTTCTTACAAGGAAGAAATTTCTCGCTCAACACTCGATTACAGACTCATTCATGCGACGCATCGTCCGGAGGTACTCCGCGCAGGGAGCACAGTTCTCGGCGAGTATTTTCTATATTTGGACGAAACACTGGTCGCACTGAAATGTTGTCGGTGTCGGCACGTGGGGCTGGGGCTGGTTTTGTAATGTCCGACAAGTCGTATTCGCAATGTTCATTTTTCGACTGTCTTTTCTCGGGGTTTAGGGTGGGTGGGGAATCACTTTGTTCACTAACACTTTCACTTGCACTTTTCCTGTATCTTGCTGTATACGTGTAAGTATTGTCCTTTTGCTTCAGGAAGATGAAGAATCTTGTGAGGGAGCTCCATACGGCGACTGCTAGATGCAAACTCCATCCGTAAAGTGAGTGCAATGCAATACCATTGATTATGGTACTTATGATAGTCTTTATTGTTCGGATTGCTATATATATTCCTAGCACTCCGGCACTGATTGAACCAAATGTGGTGAATCCTGACCACAGTTTTTGTGCTGTTGACTCCGCTATCTGTTGCAGGGAGTTTTCGTCAAGCAGGTTGAACATATTAACGTTCCCTGTTGCGTAATCTCTGCCGGATGCTCCTTGGGCGATAGAATTTATTACGGCCACTCTTTCTACTGGAAACATGATGTGGTCCTGTAGTTTGTTGAGATCCTCTTGGGAATAGATTCCGCCTGTTGCGATATTTGTTGGATCTACGTACTTCCACGTGGGTTTGATGAGCGGTTGTAATGTTGCTGGGGCAACGGTCTCTGTGAGTGACGGCGTTAAACGATACCAAATTCCGTTTATTTTGTAGAGAGGCGGCAGGAGTTCATTGCATGGCTTTTCTGTACCTGTGGCAACTATAATATGATCTCCTGGTTTTAAGAACTTGGAAGAATTCTGGTAAGTGATCGGAAGTTCATCGAAACACTTATCCGTTTTCCGAACTTGTACGGTTACTGGAATGCACTTTATAATATGCACCACTTCTCCAGCTGGAACTGCGACGAATCCTGGTTCTCGCATAATGGCAGCTGCTATTTCTTCAGGTGATGAGTGTAACATTGTTAGTGCGTTTTGAAGGACCTGTTTCTCCAGTTCGCACTTTTGCCGGATGACATCCTGGTACAACTGGGTAAGTTGACTTTTCAGATGTTTTTCTACGTAGATGAACTTACTATTCACGTAGGTGAATATGTCCAGATTGTTTACTATGGTGTGAGTGCGTTCCTTGAATTTACCGGACAAACTTGTATCCAGAATAAAGAGCTTGGGGTGCTCCGTGCGAATAATAATATAACCGCAAATTGATGTACGACCAGATTCTGTCAACGCGAATGTGGTGTCTTCAGATTCCACCATATATAGTGTAGGTGAGAACTTTGTCTTTGTAGAAACTCTGGTAGCTAGTCCTTCGTAAAGAACGTCGTAGCTATTGAACTTGCAGTAATCGTTGGGAACGACGTCCCAGAATGTATGACCATCTTGCGTATCAAGGCAGCTTCCTTTTGTGAAGGTGCATATTTGTCCTGACTGTAGATGGATCTGACCTGTAGAGAGCTTCACTGTTGCTGTGTAGTCCCTCAGGGTTATTCGAACAATGGCCTGTACAACGACACTGGTCCAAGTGCCGAATGGGTCGTTGTACGTTGTTCCCGCGCATTGCCCGTTGTTTTGAAGTTCTCCCGCCAATGTGAGGCTGCGGGATGTAGTAGAATTGGGTTGGACTCCCGTGACCTGGGCGGTCGGAGTGATGAGGATTGTTCCGGTCTTCTGCAACTCGGAACAGGTTTCACTGGTGGTTGCCAGTAAATATTCCTGTCGTCCGTTCGTGACGATGGAAACATGTGAGTGCATGCCACAATAGAATATCGTGCGGTCGATTTCTATGTGGCACTGGATTACTCTCGTCTGAGTAAACTCTGCTAGTTGTAGCAATTGGATTTTTACTGAGTCCTCCGTGGGCTTGATTTCTTCAGGCTCGCAATCAGGAATATCGATGATGGAGAACGTTGTCGTGTTCAGTGTAGATCCTCCACAATCGTATCCGATGAGGGTGTACACTCGCGTGGCTATAGAGAGTAAGATGGCAACTTGGATCGATTGCATGATTACAGTTTCGTGTGTGTCTAAGGACTGACGGTCTTCTGAGGCGATTGCTGCTTCGGAGGAGCGGTGTTGCGATGTGATATGCTGATCTTCCAGTGGTGGAAGGAGGTTTTGCTGACCTGAGGTTTCGTATTTCGCTCGTTTAATCTGGTAGGGGTATCCGTTATCGCGAGGGTACTCGGATTTATATTTCTTTCTTGCTGACGCGTATTTCGCTGTAGCGCAGAGATTAATTTTATCGTATTCGTTTCGCTTCGCATGGCAACGTGCAGATGGAAGTTGAAAGGAATCGAGTTTCTGTGGATCATCAAAGATATGATTTCGAAGTAAGTTATGAAGTTCTTTTACTTTGGAGGCTTTGATATCCTTCTCTGGTTTAGAACTGTCACTGGATTTATTGTGCAATATAGAACAGACCTGCTTACATATGGGTCTTGAAGATCTTTGATTGTCGTAGGAATGGAGTTGGTCTTGGAATTGATCGGGCTGGTTACCGGAGTTAGAATAAGGATCGGGCTGGTTACCGGAGTTAGAATAAGAATCGGGCTGGTTACCGGAGTTAGTATGAGAATCGGGCTGGTTACCGGAGTTAGTATAAGAATCGGGCTGGTTACCGGAGTTAGTAATGTCGGGATGGTTACCGAATGCGTCGGGATGATACCCGGAATTAGAAAGGTCGGGATGGTTACCGAATGCGTCGGGATAGTTCCCGGAATTAGAAAGGTCGGGATGGTTACCGAATGCGTCGGGATAGTACCCGGAATTAGAAAGGTCGGGATGGTTACCGAATGCGTCGGGATAGTTCCCGGAAGTAGAAAGGTCGGAAGAGTACGACTCGATTTCTTCCATCTCCAATGGGGGCAATCGAAATGAAACTCTTTCCGACGAGGTGTTAAAACACCGGAGGCTCGCTTTGCCTTTACGATTGGTGACGACGCAGTCACCCAGGAATACATCCGGCGCTACATTAACACGGCGGATATATCCCTGTTTAGGTCCTTCGACGTCGACCGCTATGCACGCAACGGTACGAGGTTCGAGGACGAATTCTTCGGATTTCGGAGGAGTCTTTGTTCGGACTCGATCCTCACGCTCCACGATCCGACTTCTCGCAGTGTACTCCGATATCTCTCGAGTCTCCTTCGATTCCGGCCGGCTTTTCACGGCGTTTTTCTCTAGGGAGCACTCGATCGAATCCCGAGGAGGCATTGAAATAACCTCCGTCACCGGAGCTCTGCAAGGTCTGACCGCGGGTGCACGAGGATTTGAGGAAGACACTCGAACGTTCCTTGCCGAATGTTCCTCACGCTCGACGGCTGGAGTTTTAACGAGATCGTTGGTCATAGACGAAGGCATTGAAATAACCTCTGCTGCCAATTTATCGCGAGGCTCAGCCGTGGGCGCGCAAGGGTTCGAGAAGGGAACCCGAATGTTTCCTATCATAATGTATTCGTTCGCAAAGGAGATCTCGGCTCCTGTTCTGAAGAAGGGAGAACCGAGGATTCCGTCGATGTTAATTGGGAAGCTTTCTCCCAAGACATGAAATTCGACAGGGTTTTGACCCTGTAAGTGTATTTTGATTTGACCGAGAGTTGGAATGGATCCCTCGGTTATTCCTTGGACTTCTATAGTGTTCGTATGATCTATAGGTAGATTTGGTTCTAGACTTGACGCACGAATTAAATTGATCTCCGAACCCGTGTCCAACAAAAATTCACACTTCTTTTGTAATTGAGGGGCGGAGATTTTTACGCGCGGAATTGGTGAGTCTGCAGCAAGATTTACTGCTGAGACGAATCGTCGGACTGGTCGTTCGTCCGGATAGCTGTTTGGGTGCGGGCTGTAGTTTGAGTTGAAGATGCGGCCTCCCGCCTTGGGTTGGCTTCGGTCGGGAGGCCGGACTCGTTTCCCGACCTCCTATTATTATTGAAAGCGCGCTTACGGCACTCGTGAATATCGTGCCCGGGGACTTTGCAGTAGTTGCAAAATTTGTTAGGGCTTGAGGGGCGATCTGTGCGACCATCGCGGTATGTGTTTTGGTCGCGAGGATTGTTTTCCCATCGCCGTTGCGGCGTCGGGGAGCGATAAGAGTCCCGGTTTGAGTTTCTCGAGGACTGCTGAGACGAGTCCGGTCTGTTATCGCGGCGTTCTTGAGTTCGCTCTGGAATGTCACGAGGGGACTCGTACGTGGAACGCTGGCGATACGGCCGGTTATCAGAGAAGCTGACTCGTTTTTCTTCGCGGATCAGTTCTCGTCGACGAGTCTGGTCTGACTCATACTGCCTGTAAGCAGAGATGGCTGCTTCGAAAACAGTGGCAGGATTTCGCGAAGGGCAATGAAGCACTTCGGCACGCAGCTGGGGAAGGAGACCTCGTAGAAAACAATCTACTACGAAGCGATCTAGTTCTTCGTAATCAAGGCCAATATCTGTGGCATCTTGAATCGCGGTTCGAAGGTCTTTAACGCGATTGATGAAGTCTAAGATGTGCTCGTTTGGAGCTTGGAGTACACTCGCGAGATCGCCACGGTACTGGTCCACGAATTTGTATGGGCCCAGTACTGTTCGTAATTTCTCGCATAGTGCAGAAATTGTGAATATGTGCTGGCCTTCTATAGCGGCATAAGCACGATCGTGGAGTTTATTGCAGAGCAATTTTGTGAGGGCACGCTCTGCAGTGGCCGGTACGGTGTCACGCGCGCGTTTGCATGCACGTATGAATTGTAGGACGGAAGACGAAGTTCCGTCGAATCTAGGGACAAGCTCGGCGGCTTGTTTTAGAGCGAAATTACCAGTAGGTTCATACTGTGGGATTTCGCGTGGCTCTGGCGGTGAAGGTTCCCGCATATTAGAGACGTTACTAGGGTCTGGTGTAGGCGATTGTTGACGTAGGCTTTGACTCGTGATTTGGATGTTATGAAGCTCTTTTCGTATTTCGTCGAGCATATTCTTTTGGTTTTGTGCGTCTTCTTCATATTTGAGACGCAATTTGGCAATAAAATCAGTTTCTTCTTTGAGATATTGCTCTCTACGGGCGAGGTCTTGCGCATAAAGGAGTAACTCTTCCTCGGTCATTGGAGGAAGGTCTGCGTTAGGATCTGCTCGGAGATCCTTTTGAGATCGCGTGATTGGGCGAGACATTTTGAAAGATATGAATGGGATTTAAGAAATGTGAACTTCGCACTGACACGCGTCGGGGCTTATTAATGCAAATATCGGCGACCACTTCGATGTCCTACCGACTGCGCCAAATTTGTCACGTCCGTCACTGTGTTTTTGTTACAGGTACCAGGAGAGAGAAAAGAGAACAGTGACAGACGGACGGTTGAGATATGAAGATTAAAATGAGGAGTGGTCTTTCGTGCCGAGACAGCCGCGGGCTGTCATATGCACTAGGACAACCGATATTGCTATGGATGCAGTCAAGAAGAGAACGTCCGACGCGGTTACAAGAAGTGTCCGACAAGAATCACGCGCGAGATGATGCAACGAAAACGGTGAGTTTACAGGATTCAGCAATTATACAAGATATTATACGACTCACCGCAATGCTGTATTAACGCCTAATAATATTGTTGCAGCAGGAACTGGCGGTACTGACAGTAGGTGTCGTACATCGGATCTTCTATACAGATGTCCTCGAGGTGGGGAAGATCTGGCAGAGTTGCTGCTGCTCGGTTCGGGACGACATTAGTGGCCTTGGATGCTGGCCGCAAGACGACACGTTGATGAGCTGGCAGAGGAACGTCACGGATGATTCGGCAACGGACCCTGGGAACGATGATCGTGTCTCGGCTGTCGTTGTCGTCGGCTATGTCGATCACCTCTGGACAATCGACCGGATGTAGAACTGGCGTCGGAGCTCGCGAGAGGTCCGCGTGGTTGACCTCTTTAGGAGGGTTGCAAGGGCAACCGTATACAGAAACGTAATCGGACGCGTCACACGGAATGTGCTCGGTGGTTCCCAGAAGTTCTGTCCACTCGGTAGTGGCAATGATTTGATCGAGCACCGCTTTATTTCTCAACGCGCGTCTCAATTTAGCAAGTTGATACTTGCGTCCCGCTCGACGTGGGCGTCGCATGGGTAAGGAATAGTAATGATGGAATATTAATAATATATAATGAAATGAACTTCCACTTGTTATTAACCTTTTTGGTAGTTAACTCGCTTCACGTCTATAGTGGCGGCTCAGCGTTTCCACTGCGCACTTTAGACCAATTCTAGACGTGGCACGAGAACTTCTCTATGACTCGCTTCAAATTCCTTATTGGCGGCTCAGCGTTTCCACTGCGCACTTTAGACCAAGTCCGGATATGTCACGAGTTTAATATATTCGATGCAAGAACTGAATTGGAAGATGGTGTTGAACTAACACAAGAATAACAAGATCGAAGCACTGGTATAACAACGATATATTAAATAAGAACTGGTAAGTACACTGGTATACAATATGTAAGTAGTATTATAATAGGAGTAGTAATTGGATTAATGAATAATGGATATTGTAATGTGTTATAGGAATAACGTATGAGAATTAGGACTTGAGTTGAGTTGAGTTAGAGTTGGAATTGGAATTGGAATTAGGAGTGAAGGATCGACACACTTCACTTTCGCGGAGCTAGACTGAACACGTCTGCTCTTGAAGCCGGACTGGCGGCTGAGGCCAGGTAGGCACGTCTGTGCGAGTCGCTGGCTGAAGGCGGACTGCTCGAGTCGCGAGATGGAGGCGGACTGATGCAAGCGTCCGCTCTGCCTTGCCTCCTTCGTTCGGAGTGGGGACAGCTGACGCTGCAGTCTCTTTGTTCTTCAGTCGTCGGAGTGGGAGAACCGCTGACGCAGCAGCGTCTTTGCTCCCGGGGACTGCACGTGCATTTCTGCTGACGCTGCAGTCTCGTGGCTGTCCTATTGCCCTCTACGAGCGTGGGACTGCTGATGCAGCAGTCTTTGGACTTCTCGACGTTTCTAGAAGCTTCTAGATGCTTCCAGAGTGATGCAATACTTTATTGCATTATGTGTCGTGGTGATGGGTTGAAACTGAGGTAAGGTGTTGATCAAGGAGAAGTTATGGTGATGGGTAGAGACGGAGATAAGGATTAGAACAATAGAATATATGAGATCTTAATATTATGTTCTTATGTCTAGGGGACGGTGTATGGATCTTATGCAGATCAGACCTTGTATACATAGTGTGTGTACAAGGCTAACGTCGTATATCGGACGACGTAACACTAACACTGATTCTATTTTTATTCCTCGATGCCGTGCTTCTAACATCGGTGACCAACGACTGTCCTACCGACTGCGCCAAATTTGTCACAACAAATTTTGGCAGAGGTAGGACACATGACGTATCCTACAAAAGTGTTGACGGTGTCTCTAACATCGGTGACCAACGAGTGTCCTACCGACTGCGCCAAATTTGTCACGTCCTGGCGGGGCTATAAGAGCAAGAGAAGAGAATACCGCGGCCCGGCTACTCTACTCTTCCACTGACTGACATTTAATAAAAGTGTTGGTCTTTTTATCAACAGACTAGGACCCGATGCCGACACCTGCATGCAGTCTTACACAGATGAATGATGCACGCGACCCTGAAACATACGCGGTAATATGTTCCACTTACTTTTACGCTTCGCTTGCTTGTCGATTGACACGAGACATGAATTCGCAACGGATGAACAGCTACGGTTGCGCTGATGGCCTTGAATACGGTCCGCTCTGCTTGACAGGCGTTGATCCAAATGGCTGGAAACGACCTTCAAGGATTGACGACTGCGCCAAACTCTGTCACGTCAATATTTGACAGGAACGACCTCCAATGATTGACAGCTGGCTGCTACGGTATTGTAGACGGATGCGCTCGTTGAGGAAACGGGCGTGGACGCTGTACGATAGCGTGAATCTAACTCACGAATATCGTCCGCGTGATTGACGATATTTTAACTAGCGAAAACGGGCGTGGACGCTGTGCGATCCCGTGAATTTATCTCGCGAATATCGTCCGCGTGGTTGACGATATTTTGATTCGAGAAAACGGACGTGGATGCTGCGGAGCTTGCTATGCGAGCAAGTCTATCACTATCACGCACGTACGCGAACACGTAACAGGAAATTGAATAAGGAATACTATTCGCGAACTTTCCAGTGAGAACTCTATCTCTAACTAACAACGTGTCACTTCAAACTACGAAGTTAGGAGCAAGGAAATAATAATTGGGATTTAGATTGACTCTGGTAAAACAAAGTATATTATAAACGTAAAAGAATACAAAGGTAAAGATGCTTATTATTAACGAAATCGAAATACGTACTAAGTACGAAATATGAAACGCAATAAAAATGTTTAATTGAATAAACGAAGTAATGTTTGAATTAAACGAATAAGAATACGATATTACTGAATGGTATTAGGGACTGTGTCTAAACAGTATGGATTTGGGAAGATTGTGTCTAAACAATCTGGATTTGGAAAGACTATGTCTAAATAGTCTGGACTTGGAAGATTGACGAAAACTCGACTGACCCACTCGGGTCCCCGGAGAGGACTGAGGAGAATCGAACGTTCGTCGACGAATAACGTTCGTCCGAAAAATGCTGACTTCGCAAAAGGGGACCGTGTCCTCTTTGTGCCGGTCTTCGTCGTAAACAGCGCGATGGCCGCCGCACTAGAGTCAGCAGTTTTCGTTCCCAGTGGTGCAGGACTCGAAAATTAAGTGGTAACCATTGGCGTACCTATTTATTTATTTAAATAAATTGGGACTTAGAATATTTTCGAGCGCTTGCTCTTGCAAGGCGTTTCGATGTAAATTTTATATGTCATATGATTAGTTGACATCATTTGTCGACCGATCATATGTTTGAAAATATTCTAAGTACTTTTGAAAATTACCAAAAATCGAAATTTTGGTAAAGTCTAAACAAACGCGAATTGAGAACATAACCTACAAATTTTTAGGTTAGTTTCATGATTTTCGCTCACGAGTCCAATGATATTTCAATCTTCGAGTTTGGGCCATTTTTGGCTATTTTAGGATTTTGACAGATTTTGGATTTTAGGTTATGTTGATGGATTTCAATCAAATGTACGTGGTGTTAAGGATTCATTGTTATGAAGGATTTTTAGGAGGTTTGGAATCTTTAAAGGGGAACGCTCGCTCTTATGTATCTAATTTTACATGTAGTCTTAAAGCTAACGTCGGAGGTGCGACCGACGTCACACCGGTAATGAAAATTTTATTCTGTCGGTCTACGATAGCGTTCGATTTCAAAAGCGATTCTTTTATCAGATTCGGTTCGGCGCCTGTGTCGACCATAACCGTGGTGGTCCGCGTTAATTCCGGCATTGAGATAGTCACATGCGGAATGGCAGAGTTTGGATCGAGCGTAATTTTCGTTACTCGTTGTTTTCCGCGGTGCTCTTCGTGTTCGAAATCGTTCGTACGAATTTCTGATTCTGTTCCTCCCGTCGATAATTCGCGGCGGACGGGAGGGATGTCCCGTTTCCCGACTGGCTACGATTATTGGCTTCGCGTTTTCGGCACTCGTGGATATCGTGCCCTGGGATTCTACAATAATTGCAAAATTTGCGTACTGGACGAGAGTCATCGCTATTTTGTACGCGACGCTGAGGCGGAACATAACTATCGTTTCTACCGCGGTACGAATCGTTTCTACTTCTAGATTCGAAATTTCCATCTCCGTTATAAGAGTTTGAATGAGAACCCTGGTCGTTTCGAGGCCGAGGTCGTAAATCATCACCCGCCGGGCGGTTTGTATACAAGTCCGCGCGGGCTACGCGTGTTGTCCCTGCGTTACGGTTAGGGGAAGCGCTCGTCGACCGATTCGACCCTCGCAGGTATGCGTCACCGTAACGGTCCGGCGACGCTTGTGTAAACATCCTCGACCGTTCTCGATAAGGAGACTCTTCGCGCCGATAGTCTTGTCTTGAGTTACTTGAATAATCGTTTCGTCGATACGGCGACGGAGAACGATTAAAATTATCGCGTTGATACGGCGACGGAGAACGATTGAAATTATCGCGTTGGTACGGCGAGTCTGAGCGATAATTCTTTTCTCGGTGATACGGAGACGAATTTCTTTCGGAACGATAATTTTCATAAGAATCTAAAAATCGTACTTGTTTATCCGCGCGTTCATAGCGTACGCGGTCGAGCTCGAGATATTTGTAGCTAACAATAGCTTCGTCAAAAACTGTGCGCAACGTTTCGTTTCTGAAAGAACGGACTTCTGAGCGGAGTCGCGGGATTAAACCACGAATGAAACTATCGCGTGTTAACTTGTCGATTTCAGTCTTGTTCGGCGAAGAGCGGTAACAGTCTAGAATTGCTGAACGAAGATCTTTCACACGACTGATAAATTGTAAAATATGTTCATTCGCGTACATATAAACGCTGGTTAATTCTCCTTTATAATACTCTACCGTATGATGCGGCCCGAATACATCTTTTAAACGGTTAGAAATATCTGCGACATATTCTATTAATTCATCTTCTACGGCGGTGTATGCGCGTCCTCGTAGCTTACTAATAATTAGTTTTGCAAACGTTTTCTCTGCGTGTCGAGGGATCAAGTCACGCGCGCGTTGACAAGCTCTGGTAAATTGCAGAACTGGGATATTTGTCCCGTCGAACGTTGGAATTGAGTCTATCGCGGCGCGCATTACTAACCGCGAATCTTCTCTTTCAAGCGCGTGATTTTCGGGCGGCGGCATCCCGTTACGATTATAATCGCTCTCGCCTCGAAAAGCGTTCATACGCGGCATTTCATCTCTTCGCGTAGTGAGCGGATAATTATTCAATGGATATGACTGCGATTCTAATTCTCGTCGCGGCGTAACGTTATCGCGTGTTTCTATATTCTCTAGCTCATCGTCGACAAGAACCTCGGTTTCTGTCTGTACACTACTAGTTCCTTGCTTTAATTTATCAACGAGTTCTTTATCGCGTGTTAACTGCGATCGTAGCTCGTCTAATTCCGCACGCTCTTTATTGATCGCGGCGGTAATTTCGGCTCTATCTTTATCTAGCAACTCGCGGCTCTGTCTCACGGATTCACTTTCGTTTCTGATTCGAATCTCTTTCAACCGCAGTGACTCCTTGTACGCGTTCAACTCGCTTTCGGTAATTTTCGCGTTTTTCACTTCACCACCTTTCTGCTTCGTACGCGTATTGTCTGAGGGACCGTCTGCCATCGCGATCGCTGGACTATCCCACCGCTGCCACCAAATTTGTTACGTCCCGGGACGTCGGACGGTTAAAAATATATAAATTCACCGACCGCGACACGGATAGAAACGTACACGAAATTATTCCAGCTTTGAAACCACGCGGCGAGTACTTCCACGTCTGAATCGGGAACCGCGAAGCTACAGTCTTGACAATTTCACGCGTATACAATATAATCGGACTCACCGAGAAGAACGCCGTTAATACTATGAAGAATTGTCTGCGGAGGAGCTTCCTCGATGTCGTGATGAGAAGGAAGCGACGGACCGCATACGTAGACGCTCGCTCAAGCGTACGATGCGTTTCAGCTTTTCCTTGCAGCATACGATAACGCCCGCTACAGCGTACGATGAGGTTCAGCTTCTCCTTGCTGCATATGAAGACGCTCGCTAAAGCGTACGATGAATCCACGTAGTGAACGATGCGTCCGTTCAATTGTTGCGAGCGATGGAATCGTTCGATTGTAGAATAAGCAGTGAGAACTGCTGGTTTGCGTTATAAGTAGCAATGATAATTGCTGATTTAATCGTTGCGAGCGGCGTAGCGGCTCGTTCGATGCGAACGTTGCGTTCGTTGATGAAGTAATGAAAATTACTGTTTGAATGCGTTGCGAGCGGCGAAGCTGCTCGTTCGATGCGAAGAATGGAGATTGTTCTACTCGTAGAACTTTCGAAGATTCGAAAATGGAACTCGAAGTTGAAATAAAATATAATAAACGGTGAACTGGGATCCCGTGAATAAATGTGACTCTAGGCTTAAGATTCAGGAAATAAAATATATTTGAAGCAAACTGTAGAGTACAACTCTATGAGATACAACGTCGGAATATTTCTAAGTACTAGAACCGGAGAAAATCGGAGAGAGGAGACAGGCTCGGAAGGAGGCCTGTGCTCGCTCGTAGTCGAGAAGCGAATCTGCCCGACTGCTCAGCACGCTCGCTGCGTTCGACTGGCCGCCGGTGGAGTGGGGGAAGCGACGCAGTGGGGCGCGCCGCTGTACAGTGGTGGGGCGCGCTAGCGCGTGAAGCGTACTGGCGAGCGTCTCAGGCGCTCGCGCGTTCATCGTAACAGAAACATAAAATCTTTAATATGTTATTAAAAATACTAAATATGCAATATAAAATACAGAACTTTGGTCAACTGCTCGGTAAGTATTCCAGGTATAAGGTAAGTATAAAAAGGTAAGTAAAATTATATATGTAAGGATCTTAAGACTAGGTGTTCGTGTTACATAATCTGTGTACTTATAACTATTAATATAACCTAGTATCTTGACTATAATACAGACGCTGAAAGGCGTCAACACGTCAGCGGACGTGACAAGCGAAATTACCAGTAGGTTCATACTGAGGGATTTCGCGTGGCTCTGGCGGTGAAGGTTCCCGCATATTAGAGACGTTACTAGGGCCTGGTGTAGGCGTTTGTTGACGTAGGGTTTGACTCGTGATTTGGATGTTGCGAAGCTCTTTTCGTATTTCGTCGAGCATATTCTTTTGGTTTTGTGCGTCTTCTTCATATTTGAGACGCAATTTGGCAATGAAATCTGTTTCCTCTTTGAGATATTGCTCTCTACGGGCGAGGTCTTGCGCGTATAGGAGTAGGTCTTCCTCGGTCATTGGGGGAAGGTCTGCGTTAGGATCTGCTTGGAGATCCCTTTGAGATCGCGTGATTGGGCGAGACATTTTGAAAGATATAAATGGGATTTAAGAAATGTGAACTTCGTACTGACACGCATCGGGGCTTATTAATGCAAATATCGGCGACCACTTCGATGTCCTACCGACTGCGCCAAATTTGTCACGTCCGTCACTGTGTTTTTGTTACAGGTACCAGGAGAGAGAAAAGAGAACAGTGACAGACGGACGGTTGAGATATTATGGTTAAAATGAGGAGTGGTCTTTCGTGCCGAGACAGCCGCGGGCTGTCATATGCACTAGGACAACCGATATTGCTATGGATGCAGTCAAGAAAAGAACGTCCGACGCGGTTACAAGAAGTGTCCCGACAAGAATCGCGCGCGAGAGGGTGCAACGAGAACGGTGAGTTTACAGGATTCAACAATTATACAAGATATTATACGACTCACCGCAATGTTGTATTAACGCCTAATAATATTGTTGCAGCAGGAACTGGCGGTACTGACAGTAGGTGTCGTACATCGGATCTTCTATACAGATGTCCTCGAGGTGGGGAAGATCCGGCAGAGCTGCTGCTGCTCGGTTCGGGACGACGTTAGTGGCCTTGGATGCTGGCCGCAAGACGACACGTTGATGAGCTGGCAGAGGAACGTCACGGATGATTCGGCAACGGACCCTGGGAACGATGATCGTGTCTCGGCTGTCGTCGTCGTCGGCTATGTCGATCACCTCTGGACAATCAACCGGATGTAGAACTGGCGTCGGAGCTCGCGAGAGGTCCGCGTGGTTGACCTCTTTAGGAGGGTTGCAAGGGCAACCGTATACAGAAACGTAATCGGACGCGTCACACGGAATGTGCTCGGTGGTTCCCAGAAGTTCTGTCCACTCGGTAGTGGCGATGATTTGTTCGAGCACCGCTTTATTTCTTAACGCGCGTCTCAATTTAGCAAGTTGATACTTGCGTCCCGCTCGACGTGGGCGTCGCATGGGTAAGGAATAGTAATGATGGAATATTAATAATAATATAATGAAAATGAACTTCCACTTGTTATTAACCTTTTTGGTAGTTAACTCGCTTCACGTCTATAGTGGCGGCTCAGCGTTTCCACTGCGCTCTTTAGACCAATTCTAGACGTGGCACGAGAACTTCTCTATGACTCGCTTCAAATTCCTTATTGGCGGCTCAGCGTTTCCACTGCGCACTTTAGACCAAGTCCGGATATGTCACGAGTTTAATATATTCGATGCAAGAACTGAATTGGAAGATGGTGTTGAACTAACACAAGAATAACAAGATCGAAGCACTGGTATAACAACGATATATTAAATAAGAACTGGTAAGTACACTGGTATACAATATGTAAGTAATATTATAATAGGAGTAGTAATTGGATTAATGAATAATGGATATTGTAATATGTTATAGGATTAATGTATGAGAATTAGGACTTGAGTTGAGTTGAGTTAGAGTTGGAATTGGAATTGGAATTAGGAGTGAAGGATCGACACACTTCACTTTCGCGGAGCTAGACTGAACACGTCTGCTCTTGAAGTCGGAAGAAGCCGGACTGGCATGTCCGTGCGAGTCGCTCGCTTGGAGCGGACCGTTCGAGTCGCTGGCTGAAGGCGGACTGATGCAAGCGTCTGCTCTGCCTTGCCTCCTTCGGTCGGAGTGGGGATAGCTGACGCTGCAGTCTCTTTGTTCTTCAGTCGTCGGAGTGGGAGAACCGCTGACGCAGCAGCGTCTTCGCTCCCGGGGACTGCACGTGCATTTCTGCTGACGCTGCAGTCTCGTGGCTGTCCTATTGCCCTCTACGAGCGTGGGACTGCTGATGCAGCAGTCTTTGGACTTCTCGATGTTTCTAGAAGCTTCTAGATGCTTCCAGAGTGATGCAATACTTTATTGCATTATGTGTCGTGGTGATGGGTTGAAACTGAGGTAAGGTGTTGATCAGGGTGAAGTTATGGTGATGGATAGAGACGGAGATAGGGATTAGAACAATAGAATAATGAGTTCTTAATACTATGCTCTTATGTCTAGGGGACGGTGTGTGGATCTTATGCAGATCAGACCTTGTATACATAGTGTGTGTACAAGGCCAACGTCGTACATCGGACGACGTAACACCTAAAATAGCCAAAAATGGCCCAAACTCGAAGATTGAAATATCATTGGACTCGTGAGCGAAAATCATGAAACTAACCTAAAAATTTGTAGGTTATGTTCTCAATTCGCGTTTGTTTAGACTTTACCAAAATTTCGATTTTTGGTAATTTTCAAAAGTACTTAGAATATTTTCAAACATATGATCGGTCGACAAATGATGTCAACTAATCATATGACATATAAAATTTACATCGAAACGCCTTGCAAGAGCAAGCGCTCGAAAATATTCTAAGTCCCAATTTATTTAAATAAATAAATAGGTACGCCAATGGTTACCACTTAATTTTCGAGTCCTGCACCACTGGGAACGAAAACTGCTGACTCTAGTGCGGCGGCCATCGCGCTGTTTACGACGAAGACCGGCACAAAGAGGACACGGTCCCCTTTTGCGAAGTCAGCATTTTTCGGACGAACGTTATTCGTCGACGAACGTTCGATTTTCCCCAGTCCTCTCCGGGGACCCGAGTGGGTCAGTCGAGTTTTCGTCAATCTTCCAAGTCCAGACTATTTAGACATAGTCTTTCCAAATCCAGATTGTTTAGACACAATCTTCCCAAATCCATACTGTTTAGACACAGTCCCTAATACCATTCAGTAATATCGTATTCTTATTCGTTTAATTCAAATATTACTTCGTTTATTCAATTAAACATTTTTATTGCGTTTCATATTTCGTACTTAGTACGTATTTCGATTTCGTTAATAATAAGCATCTTTACCTTTGTATTCTTTTACGTTATTAATATACTTTGTTTTACCAGAGTCAATCTAAATCCCAATTATTATTTCCTTGCTCCTAACTTCGTAGTTTGAAGTGACACGTTGTTAGTTAGAGATAGAGTTCTCACTGGAAAGTTCGCGAATAGTATTCCTTATTCAATTTCCTGTTACGTGTTCGCGTACGTGCGTGATAGTGATAGACTTGCTCGCATAGCAAGCTCCGCAGCATCCACGTCCGTTTTCTCGAATCAAAATATCGTCAACCACGCGGACGATATTCGCGAGATAAATTCACGGGATCGCACAGCGTCCACGCCCGTTTTCGCTAGTTAAAATATCGTCAATCACGCGGACGATATTCGTGAGTTAGATTCACGCTATCGTACAGCGTCCACGCCCGTTCCCTCAACGAGCGCATCCGTCTACAATACCGTAGCAGCCAGCTGTCAATCATTGGAGGTCGTTCCTGTCAAATATTGACGTGACAGAGTTTGGCGCAGTCGTCAATCCTTGAAGGTCGTTTCCAGCCATTTGGATCAACCCCTGTCAAGCAGAGCGGACCGTATTCAAGGCCATCAGCGCAACCGTAGCTGTTCATCCGTTGCGAATTCATGTCTCGTGTCAATCGACAAACAAGCGAAGCGTAAAAGTAAGTGGAACATATTACCGCGTATGTTTCAGGGTCGCGTGCATCATTCATCTGTGTAAGACTGCATGCAGGTGTCGGCATCGGGTCCTAGTCTGTTGATAAAAAGACCAACACTTTTATTAAATGTCAGTCAGTGGAAGAGTAGAGTAGCCGGGCCGCGGTATTCTCTTCTCTTGCTCTTATAGCCCCGCCAGGACGTGACATAATATTCCGTCACTACTATTCCTTACCCATGCGACGCCCACGTCGAGCGGGACGCAAGTATCAACTTGCTAAATTGAGACGCGCGTTGAGAAATAAAGCGGTGCTCGATCAAATCATTGCCACTACCGAGTGGACCGAACTTCTGGGAACCACCGAGCACATTCCGTGTGACGCGTCCGATTACGTTTCTGTATACGGTTGCCCTTGCAGCCTTCCTAAAGAGGTCAACCACGCGGACCTCTCGCGAGCTCCGACCCCAGTTCTGCATCCGGTCGATTGTCCAGAGGTGATCGACATAGTCGACGACGACGACAGCCGAGACACGATCATCGTTCCCAGGGTCCGTTGCCGAATCATCCGTGACGTTCCTCTGCCAGCTCATCAACGTGTCGTCTTGCGGCCAGCATCCAAGGCCACTAACGTCGTCCCGAACCGAGCAGCAGCAATTCTGCCAGATCTTCCCCACCTCGAGGACATCTGTATAGAAGACCCGATGTACGACACCTACTGCCAGTACCGCCAGTTCCTGCTGCAACAATATTATTAGGCGTTAATACAGCATTGCGGTGAGTCGTATAATGTCTTGTATAATTGCTGAATCCTGTAAACTCACCGTTTTCGTTGCATCACCTCGAGCGTGATTCTTGTCGGGACGCTCCTTGTAACCGCGTCGGACGTTCTTTTCTTGACTGCATCCATAGCAATATCGGTTGTCCTAGTGCATATGACAGCCCGCGGCTGTCTCGGCACGAAAGACCACTCCTCATTTTAATCATAATATCTCAACCGTCCGTCTGTCACTGTTCTCTTTTCTCTCTCCTGGTACCTGTAACAAAAACACAGTGACGGACGTGACAAATTTGGCGCAGTCGGTAGGACAACGAAGTGGTCGCCGATATTTGCATTAATAAGGCCCGACGCGTGTCAGTGCGAAGTTCACATTTCTTAAATCCCATTTATATCTTTCAAAATGTCTCGCCCAATCACGCGATCTCAAAGGGATCTCCAAGCAGATCCTAACGCAGACCTTCCCCCAATGACCGAGGAAGAGCTACTCCTATACGCACAAGACCTCGCCCGTAGAGAGCAATATCTCAAAGAAGAAACTGATTTTATTGCCAAATTGCGTCTCAAATATGAAGAAGACGCACAAAACCAAAAGAATATGCTCGACGAAATACGAAAAGAGCTTCGCAACATCCAAATCACGAGTCAAACCCTACGTCAACAATCGCCTACACCAGGCCCTAGTAACGTCTCTAATATGCGGGAACCTTCACCGCCAGAGCCACGCGAAATCCCACAGTATGAACCTACTGGTAATTTCGCTCTAAAACAAGCTGCCGAGCTTGTCCCTAGATTCGACGGAACTTCGTCTTCCGTCCTACAATTCATACGCGCATGCAAACGCGCGCGTGACACCGTACCGGCCACTGCAGAGCGTGCCCTCACAAAATTGCTCTGCAATAAACTCCACGATCGTGCTTATGCCGCTATAGAAGGCCAGCACATATTCACAATTTCTGCACTATGCGAGAAATTACGAACAGTACTGGGCCCATACAAATTCGTTGACCAGTACCGTGGCGATCTCGCGAGTGTACTCCAAGCTCCAAACGAGCACATCCTAGATTTCATCAATCGCGTTAAAGACCTTCGAACCGCGATTCAAGATGCCACAGATATTGGCCTTGATTACGAAGAACTAGATCGCTTCGTAGTAGATTGTTTTCTACGAGGTCTCCTTCCCCAGCTGCGTGCCGAAGTGCTTCATTGCCCTTCGCGAAATCCTGCCACTGTTTTCGAAGCAGCCATCTCTGCTTACAGGCACTATGAGTCAGACCAGACTCGTCGACGAGAATTGATCCGCGAAGAAAAACGAGTCAGCTTCTCTGATAACCGGCCGTATCGCCCGCGTTCCACGTACGAGTCCGCTCGTGACATTCCAGAGCGAACTCAAGAACGCCGCGATAACAGACCGGACTCGTCTCAGCAGTCCTCGAGAAACTTAAACCGGGACTCTTATCGCTCCCCGACGCCGCAACGGCGATGGGAAAATAATCCTCGCGACCAAAACACGTACCGCGATGGTCGCACAGATCGCCCCTCAAGCCCTAACAAATTTTGCAACTATTGCAAAACCCCCGGGCACGATATTCACGAGTGCCGTAAGCGCGCTTTTAATAATAATAGGAGGTCGGGAAACGAGTCCGGCCTCCCGACCGAAGCCAACCCCAGGCGGGAGGCCGCATCTTCAACCCAAACTACAGCCCGCACCCAAACAGCTATCCGGACGAACGACCAGTCCGACGATTCGTCTCAGCAGTAAATCTTGCTGCAGACTCAGGAGCCGAGATCTCCTTTGCGAACGAATACATTACGATAGGAAACATTCGGGTTCCCTTCTCGAACCCTTGCGCGCCCACGGCTGAGCCTCGCGATAAATTGGCAGCAGAGGTTATTTCAATGCCTCCTCGGGATTCGATCGAGTACTCCCTAGAGAAAAACGCCGTGAAAAGCCGGCCGGAATCGAAGGAGACTCGAGAGATATCGGAGTACACTGCGAGAAGTCGGATCGTGGAGCGTGAGGATCGAGTCCGAACAAAGACTCCTCCGAAATCCGAAGAATTCGTCCTCGAACCTCGTACCGTTGCGTGCATAGCGGTCGACGTCGAAGGACCTAAACAGGGATATATCCGCCGTGTTAATGTAGCGCCGGATGTATTCCTGGGTGACTGCGTTGTCACCAATCGTAAAGGCAAAGCGAGCCTCCGGTGTTTTAACACCTCGTCGGAAAGAGTTTCATTTCGATTGCCCCCATTGGAGATGGAAGAAATCGAGTCGTACTCTTCCGACCTTTCTAATTCCGGGAATCATCCCGACGCATTCGGTAACCATCCCGACCTTTCTAATTCCGGGTATCATCCCGACGCATTCGGTAACCATCCCGACAATACTAACTCCGGTAACCAGCCCGATCCCAATACTAACTCCGGTAACCAGCCCGATTCTTATACTAACTCCGGTAACCAGCCCGATTCTCATACTAACTCCGGTAACCAGCCCGATTCTCATACTAACTCCGGTAACCAGCCCGATCCCAATACTAACTCCGGTAACCAGCCCGATTCTTATACTAACTCCGGTAACCAGCCCGATTCTCATACTAACTCCGGTAACCAGCCCGATTCTTATACTAACTCCGGTAACCAGCCCGATCATTATACTAACTCCGGTAACCAGCCCGATCCTTATTCTAACTCCGGTAACCAGCCCGATCAATTCCAAGACCAACTCCATTCCTACGACAATCAAAGATCTTCAAGACCCATATGTAAGCAGGTCTGTTCTATACTGCACGATAAATCCAGTGACAGTTCTAAACCAGAGAAGGATATCAAAGTCTCCAAAGTAAAAGAACTTCATAACTTACTTCGAAATCATATCTTTGATGATCCACAGAAACTCGATTCCTTTCAACTTCCATCTGCACGTTGCCATGCGAAGCGAAACAAATACGATAAAATTAATCTCTGCGCTACAGCGAAATACGCGTCAGGAAGAAAGAAATATAAATCCGAGTACCCTCGCGATAAAGGATACCCCTATGGGAATAAGCGAGCGAAATTCGAAGCCCAGCATCGGCAAAATCTCCTTCGACCACCGGAAGATATAGAACAGGTATTCCTACTCAAAGAACCCTGCAAGGGCAAATTCGATGCGCAATATACGGGTCCTCACGAAATTTGCGACATCCTAGACTCAAACAATGTAAAAATTAAAGTAGGGAACCATTTTAAGATTGTACATGCAAACAAACTCAAGCGTGCACCGAATAATCTAACACAAACCCCGCGTCAGCGAAACGTGACACTCATCTGGAAGAAGATAAGGAAAGAACCCTGCCCGTTCTCAGTAGCCCCCACCTCCCTGATGAGATACAGGCAACACCAAAGTAATGACGACACTAGCAACTTGACGAAAGACCGTCAGTACGCTACGAACCGTCACGACAGCAGCATCCAAGCGGGACAACCTAACAAGATGTGCAAACAAGGCAAGATCCATAGGACATCAGACCGTAGAGCCAAGAGGTATCTACAGAACTACCTCCAAGTAATCTGTTTCACGGGAACAATCTATATAACCTCCGAGGGAAAACAATTATGCTGCACATGCAGTCTGCCTGCTAAGATAGGAAGAACGGAACGCTTTGATCACGTTAGAATGTACGGCATGTACAACACATGTGAACAATGCAAAGAGAACATCTGTGATGAAAAGCCAGTCTGGGACTGTGCTCCATGCGCTTACCAAATAGCTCGTATGCGATCCAGGACGGATTTCCCTCACAGCCGTAGGCCAATTATCGAAGAATTCAGTTTCGACTCTGAATCCAATTCCGACTCCGACACTGACTTTGTCACGTCCGCTGACGTGTTGACGCCTTTCAGCGTCTGTATTATAGTCAAGATACTAGGTTATATTAATAGTTATAAGTACACAGATTATGTAACACGAACACCTAGTCTTAAGATCCTTACATATATAATTTTACTTACCTTTTTATACTTACCTTATACCTGGAATACTTACCGAGCAGTTGACCAAAGTTCTGTATTTTATATGGCATATTTAGTATTTTTAATAACATATTAAAGATTTTATGTTTCTGTTACGATGAACGCGCGAGCGCCTGAGACGCTCGCCAGTACGCTTCACGCGCTAGCGCGCCCCACCACTGTACAGCGGCGCGCCCCACTGCGTCGCTTCCCCCACTCCACCGGCGGCCAGTCGAACGCAGCGAGCGTGCTGAGCAGTCGGGCAGATTCGCTTCTCGACTACGAGCGAGCACAGGCCTCCTTCCGAGCCTGTCTCCTCTCTCCGATTTTCTCCGGTTCTAGTACTTAGAAATATTCCGACGTTGTATCTCATAGAGTTGTACTCTACAGTTTGCTTCAAATATATTTTATTTCCTGAATCTTAAGCCTAGAGTCACATTTATTCACGGGATCCCAGTTCGCCGTTTATTATATTTTATTTCAACTTCGAGTTCCATTTTCGAATCTTCGAAAGTTCTACGAGTAGAACAATCTCCATTCTTCGCATCGAACGAGCAGCTTCGCCGCTCGCAACGCATTCAAACAGTAATTTTCATTACTTCATCAACGAACGCAACGTTCGCATCGAACGAGCCGCTACGCCGCTCGCAACGATTAAATCAGCAATTATCATTGCTACTTATAACGCAAACCAGCAGTTCTCACTGCTTATTCTACAATCGAACGATTCCATCGCTCGCAACAATTGAACGGACGCATCGTTCACTACGTGGATTCATCGTACGCTTTAGCGAGCGTCTTCATATGCAGCAAGGAGAAGCTGAACCTCATCGTACGCTGTAGCGGGCGTTATCGTATGCTGCAAGGAAAAGCTGAAACGCATCGTACGCTTGAGCGAGCGTCTACGTATGCGGTCCGTCGCTTCCTTCTCATCACGACATCGAGGAAGCTCCTCCGCAGACAATTCTTCATAGTATTAACGGCGTTCTTCTCGGTGAGTCCGATTATATTGTATACGCGTGAAATTGTCAAGACTGTAGCTTCGCGGTTCCCGATTCAGACGTGGAAGTACTCGCCGCGTGGTTTCAAAGCTGGAATAATTTCGTGTACGTTTCTATCCGTGTCGCGGTCGGTGAATTTATATATTTTTAACCGTCCGACGTCCCGGGACGTAACAAATTTGGTGGCAGCGGTGGGATAGTCCAGTGTGACGTCGGTCGCACCTCCGACGTTAGCTTTAAGACTACATGTAAAATTAGATACATAAGAGCGAGCGTTCCCCTTTTAAAGATTCCAAAACTCCTAAAAATCCTTCATAACAATGAATCCTTAACACCACGTACATCTGATCGAAATCCATCAACATAACCTAAAATCCAAAATCTGTCAAAATCCTAAAATAGCCAAAAATGGCCCAAACTCGAAGATTGAAATATCATTGGACTCGTGAGCGAAAATCATGAAACTAACCTAAAAATTTGTAGGTTATGTTCTCAATTCGCGTTTGTTTAGACTTTACCAAAATTTCGATTTTTGGTAATTTTCAAAAGTACTTAGAATATTTTCAAACATATGATCGGTCGACAAATGATGTCAACTAATCATATGACATATAAAATTTACATCGAAACGCCTTGCAAGAGCAAGCGCTCGAAAATATTCTAAGTCCCAATTTATTTAAATAAATAAATAGGTACGCCAATGGTTACCACTTAATTTTCGAGTCCTGCACCACTGGGAACGAAAACTGCTGACTCTAGTGCGGCGGCCATCGCGCTGTTTACGACGAAGACCGGCACAAAGAGGACACGGTCCCCTTTTGCGAAGTCAGCATTTTTCGGACGAACGTTATTCGTCGACGAACGTTCGATTCTCCTCAGTCCTCTCCGGGGACCCGAGTGGGTCAGTCGAGTTTTCGTCAATCTTCCAAGTCCAGACTATTTAGACATAGTCTTTCCAAATCCAGATTGTTTAGACACAATCTTTCCAAATCCATACTGTTTAGACACAGTCCCTAATACCATTCAGTAATATCGTATTCTTATTCGTTTAATTCAAATATTACTTCGTTTATTCAATTAAACATTTTTATTGCGTCTCATATTTCGTACTTAGTACGTATTTCGATTTCGTTAATAATAAGCATCTTTACCTTTGTATTCTTTTACGTTTATAATATACTTTGTTTTACCAGAGTCAATCTAAATCCCAATTATTATTTCCTTGCTCCTAACTTCGTAGTTTGAAGTGACACGTTGTTAGTTAGAGATAGAGTTCTCACGGGAAAGTTCGCGAATAGTATTCCTTATTCAATTTCCTGTTACGTGTTCGCGTACGTGCGTGATAGTGATAGACTTGCTCGCATAGCAAGCTCCGTAGCATCCACGTCCGTTTTCTCGAATCAAAATATCGTCAACCACGCGGACGATATTCGCGAGATAAATTCACGGGATCGCACAGCGTCCACGCCCGTTTTCGCTAGTTAAAATATCGTCAATCACGCGGACGATATTCGTGAGTTAGATTCACGCTATCGTACAGCGTCCACGCCCGTTTCCTCAACGAGCGCATCCGTCTACAATACCGTAGCAGCCAGCTGTCAATCATTGGAGGTCGTTCCTGTCAAATATTGACGTGACAGAGTTTGGCGCAGTCGTCAATCCTTGAAGGTCGTTTCCAGCCATTTGGATCAACGCCTGTCAAGCAGAGCGGACCGTATTCAAGGCCATCAGCGCAACCGTAGCTGTTCATCCGTTGCGAATTCATGTCTCGTGTCAATCGACAAGCAAGCGAAGCGTAAAAGTAAGTGGAACATATTACCGCGTATGTTTCAGGGTCGCGTGCATCATTCATCTGTGTAAGACTGCATGCAGGTGTCGGCATCGGGTCCTAGTCTGTTGATAAAAAGACCAACACTTTTATTAAATGTCAGTCAGTGGAAGAGTAGAGTAGCCGGGCCGCGGTATTCTCTTCTCTTGCTCTTATAGCCCCGCCAGGACGTGACAAATTTGGCGCAGTCGGTAGGACACTCGTTGGTCACCGATGTTAGAGACACCGTCAACACTTTTGTAGGATACGTCATGTGTCCTACCTCTGCCAAAATTTGTTGTGACAAATTTGGCGCAGTCGGTAGGACAGTCGTTGGTCACCGATGTTAGAAGCACGGCATCGAGGAATAAAAATAGAATCAGTGTTAGCACGCGAACCCCTGCGCGTTCCATCATTGTTTGACAATTTAACGCAGTAGACTTAGAGTCCGTGAAAGCATAGTGTCAGTTAAAAGTGCGACGGGCAGTGAAGGAAATGCCCTTTCGCCCACGTTACATACTCAAATTATTTTTCGCGATGTTCGTACTCAGTACAAATTCATCGAAAGTTTTAGTGAACGTTAAAGTGCGACGGGCGGTTTAGAAAACGCCCCTTCGCCCACGTTATATAGTCGGATTATTTTTCGCGAATTTCATACTTAGAAATTTTCAAGCGACGCAATCATGGAAACGCGTAGCGAGGCTAGAAAGAAGGTTCCTCCTACGGAAGAGGAATTAATTGAATTCCAGAAAGATTTAGCTCGTAGAGAAGCAGCTCTCATTAATCAAACCGCCGCGTTGACTCAACTCAAATTGCAATACGAAACAGAAACGCGTGAGCAAAGAGTAACGTACGAGGATATACGCCGCGAGATAGCAGAAATCCGATCGGCCAGAGATTCTCAATCAATTCCAGCTAGCCCAGTCGTTGCGCCCCGCGAACCCATAATGCACGATTCTTCGAATTTCACCGTTAAACAAGCGGTTGAACTTGTGCCTACCTTTGACGGCACCTCCATAACCGTGCTACAATTCGTTCGCGCGTGCAAGCGAGCCTTGGAAGCTGTTCCAGCCACAGCTGAGCGTACCCTCACTAGATTAGTATGCAATAAGCTTAGAGGACAGGCATACGCCGCGATTGAAGACGTAAATATTAACACAATCTCTGAATTGTGCAACCGCCTGAAAGATGTACTAGGCCCATATAAATTCATCGATCAGTATCGCGGAGAATTAGCTTCGATACACCAGGGACAGTCCGAGCACGTGTTGAATTATATTACGCGAGTAAAGGACCTTAGAACGGCGATCATAGATTCAGGCCGCGGGGTCCCCAATCTAGACGAGATTGATAAATTCACAATTGATTGTTTCATGCGTGGTCTTATCCCAGCGCTTCGAGCCGAGGTCAGGCTCTGTGCGTCACTCGAATTACAGAAAATATTCGATGAAGCAGTAACCGCGTACAAACAGTACGAGCTTGACCGTGTTCGTTATCGCGACGACGGACGCCGCGTTGCATTCTCCGACTCTCGTAATCGCACACCAGAGCGATCAAGCAACTCTTATTATGATAGGAATGCGCCTGAGCAGCGCAACAGATCTTCGGAAAGGAAAGATCAACGACCTTCCTTTTCACCTCGTGAATCCTGGCGAGACAGGAAACCCGATAACAGAGACGCGTATCGCTCTCCTCCTCCGCGACGTCACGAACCGTCGCAATCAAATCAGCGCGAAACATATAAACGCGAAGATCGCGCTTCCCAGTCCCCAGGTCGCGATCGCTTTCCTACGGAGAGTCGGAAGTATTGTAAATATTGTAAGCGCACGGGACATGACATATACGAATGTCGCCGCCGCGAATATTACAGTAGAAATGAGTCGGGAAACGAATCAAGCCTCCCGACAAACGCGACCAAAGGACGGGAGGCATCCCAAGAGAATCGCCAAAAGGCAACACAGCTGGCCGTCATCAGCGACGACCAGCAGTAGATGAAATTCGAGTAGATAGGAGAGATAACCCGGACGGTCAGCAGAATGAACGACCATCCGCGAAATTAGTCTCGGCAATAAATCTCGCGCCGGACTCCCCTATCCCTCGAATAAAAGCAAAATCGTCACTCTTCTCAAAAGAGTGTGAGTTCCTCTTGGACACCGGGTCCGAGGTCAACTTAATCCGAGCGTCTGGTATCAAATCTGACGTTCATCTAAAAACTGACAGCGTCATACACGTCCATGGCGTGACAGAAGGAGAAATTGCGACCCTCGGTTATATCAATGCGGAGCTAGCAGATTCCATTAAAGTCACGCTACACGTTCTGCCTGACAGTTTTCCAATTAATATAGATGGTATCTTAGGCTCCCCCTTCTTCAGAGAGGGAGCAGAGATATCATTTGCGAAGGAATGCGTAGAGTATAAAAACCTACGTATTCCCTTTTCGAATCCTCGGGAATATTCCGTCGAAAGCCGTACCGCCGCCTGCATAGCCGTCAACGTAAAGGGCCCAAGCGAAGGGTATGTGCGAAAAGTAGATGTAAAACCCGATGTGTTCTTAGGTGATTGTTTAGTCACCAACCGTAACGGAAAGGCATACCTGCGATGCTTTAACGCATCGTCCGAAGTGGCGTCCTTCTCCCTGCCTACGTTGGAGGTGGAAGAGATCGAGGTTCCCTTTTCGAATATTCAAGCCGAAGTCAATTCGGACTTATTCAATGCTCGTGCGTGCCGCGCGCACGAGACGATCGTTAACGATCAACTCGCGTCTTCTATTAATTCCGGTAACCATCCCGACGATTCCGGTAGCCATCCCGATTCTTTAAATAATTCCGGTAACCATTCCGACGATTCCGGTAGCCATCCCGATTCTTTAAATAATTCCGGTAACCATCCCGACGATTCCGGTAGCCATCCCGATTCTTTAAATAATTCCGGTAACCATCCCGACGATTCCGGTAGCCATCCCGATACTTTAAATAATTCCGGTAACCATCCCGACGATTCCGGTAGCCATCCCGATTCTTTAAACAATTCCGGTAACCATCCCGATCACTCATACTCGAAACCCTTTATGAAAGGCTTCGAATTCATACCCAAAAGGGTCCATTCCATTACCAAGTCCCGTAATGCTCGCGTTAATGAGCTTATGGAAACTATTCCCATGGATCACCTCGATCACGACGAGATAGACCATGTCAAATCTTTATTGGAGGAGAATAATGATCTCTTCCACCTTCAAGGGGATCGTCTGGGGAAAACTAACGCTGTAACACATAAAATCCCCACGACGGACGACATCCCCGTACATACCAAGCAATACCGGTATCCGCCGATTCACAAAGAGGAGATCGACAAACAAATGTGTGAACTCTTACAAAATGATATAGTCGCACCCTCTAGTTCACCATATAACTCCCCTTTGTGGATCGTACCGAAGAAAGCGGATGCCGAAGGAAATAAGAAATGGAGAATGGTAATTGACTATCGCGCTTTAAACGAGAAGTCAATAGCAGACGCTTATCCACTGCCCAGCATAAACGAGATCTTAGATCAGCTGGGTAGTGCCAAATATTTTAGCGTATTTGATCTGGCAAGCGGGTTTCACCAAATAGGCATGGAAAAGGAGGACGCCGCAAAAACCGCCTTCTCAACTCCGTTCGGACACTACCAGTATAATAGAATGCCGTTCGGATTGCGTAATGCGCCGGCTACGTTCCAGCGACTAATGGATACGATCCTAACCGGTCTCCAGGGTAACGAACTCTTCGTTTATCTTGACGATATAGTCATATACGCGCGTTCCCTAGAAGAACACAAAGCGAAATTTGATAAATTGGCTCGCCGATTGAGAGCCGCCAATTTGAAATTACAACCGTCTAAATGCGGGTTTTTGCACAGAGAGGTAGCTTACCTAGGACACCAGATTAGCGAGGATGGCGTACGGCCATGCCCTAAAAAAATTAACGCGGTCCAAAATTATCCTCGACCGAAAAACGCAAAGAACGTCCGCGAATTTTTAGGTCTAGCGGGCTATTACCGCAGATTCATAGATAGATTCGCTCATATTTCCAAACCCCTCACCCAACTCCTTACCAAGGACACGAAATTCGTGTGGGGGTCAAAGCAGGAGGAAGCCTTCGAGACTTTACGACAGGCATTGTGTACGGAGCCTGTCCTCCAGTACCCAGATTTTGGGAAACCATTCAACGTAACGTGCGACGCCTCAGGGTACGCGATCGGCGCTGTCCTAAGCCAAGGCGACGTGGGAAAGGATCGCCCTATCGCGTACGCGTCACGTATCCTTCACGGCGCTGAACTAAACTACTCCACAATAGAAAAGGAGTGTTTAGCCATAATATTCGCCGTCCAATATTTCCGCCCGTACATTTACGGCAGGAAATTCTTACTCATCACCGATCACAGACCGCTGGTGTGGATGACATCCGTAAAGGATCCCACATCCCGGCTCCTCCGGTGGAGATTAAAATTGGCAGAGTTCGAATACCAGGTTATCTACAAACCTGGCAGAGCCAACTCTAATGCGGATGCCCTATCCCGGAATCCGGTGGCATTGCCCATCTCATGGACCGATTCAGAGGAAACGACTCCGCCTAGGACGCCATTGTCAAGCCCGGGGACTCCTCTTTTCGACGCACGCCGCAGGAAGAAAGATAGAGACGATTCAATTCTCATGCCTCCACCGAAGTCAATGCCCCCAAAAAGGAGAAGATCATCGGCAGCCTCGTCACCGGGACCATCGATGGGTACGCCATCGCATTCTGATGACCCCCGCGCAGCATCCCCGCCTCTTATTTCAATCGCCGATCAAGGATTACTACGGGATCTGGGAGTCGAAGAAACTCTTTCCTTTTCTCCTATATTTCCGCCTTCCTTGACCGGACCAGATGTCTTCGATGAGCGAGAAGAGAGTATTCCCTCAGAAGAAGAAGAAGAAGAAGAAGAAGAAGAAGAAGAAGAAGAAGAAGAAAGCAATCCTACACCACGTAGAAGAAGAATAATTCATACAAGAGACCGATTAATAATGAGAAAGGACAACTTAGTTTGCTTCATAACGATGGACGGACGGCCCATCGATCTCGGGGCCGTAGATCTCTATAGACAAGGCAAACTGGCCAAATCCCAAGACTTACTCCTACATAGAGCTAGGGTAACAGATCACGGTAAATACAAGTTAATCCAGATACCGATTAAACAATCGCCGCTTCATGAGGTATCTGCAGACGACCTCAAAGAATGTCTTAGAACGTTGATCGACGTTGTCAACGAGCTCGCGTTGGAATCCTTTTCAATCTCTAAAACATTCCTCGACCATTTGTCAAGAGAATACGTGATCAATCTACTCACAGAAACATTCGAGGACACACCAGTCCAAATATTTCTCTGTTCGAACGAGGTCCAAATCCCCGCTGAGGATAGAAGGATGGAGATCATCACGGAGAACCATGTATCAGCGTATGCCGGCCATAAAGGCATAACCAAGACATACAAAAGGATAAGAGAAAAATACTGGTGGAACAGCCTCAAAAAGGACGTAACCAACTACGTTAACAATTGCCTGAGTTGCCAGCGTAACAAGTTAACAAGAGTAAAAACTCGCCTACCAATGAAGTTAACGGATACGCCCGGCAGGGCGTTTGATAAGGTCTCGCTAGACATCGTGGGACCATTACCCACTACCGAAGATGGCAACACGTATGTAATGACGATGCAAGACCTTCTTACAAAGTACTCCGTCGCAGTGCCGCTCAAATCTACCGACTCCGTCAGTACAGCAAACGCCTTCATCGACCACCTGATATGTCGCTTTGGAACGCCTAAGGCAATATTAACGGATCAAGGGACTAACTTCACAAGCTCCCTTATGAAGGCTATCGCAAAAAGATTCAGGATTACACGCCTCCAAACCACTGCTTTCCACCCACAAAGCAACGGATCCATTGAGAGATCGCATCATGTACTGACGGAATATTTGAAGCAGTACGTCAACAAAAATAACTGGGATAAATGGATAAACTTGGCAATGTTTAGCTACAATACCAGCGTACACGAGGGAACAGACTTCACCCCACACGAGTTGGTATTCGGTTCCCTGGCCCGTGTTCCTTCCTCTGATTCCCATCTCTACGCAGTAGAGAACGAGTCCTACGCAGGTTACCTCTTTGACCTACAAAGAAAGATAAGCGAGACACAATCCCGCGCGCGCGATAATTTAGTAGCGGCAAAGCAGAAATCAAAGACTTATTATGATAGGAAGATTAACCCCGTGCAGTTCACGGTAGGCGAACAGGTATACTTGTTAAAAGAACCTCGTAAAGGAAAATTCGACGCGCAATATACTGGACCGCATGAGATAATAGAAATGCTTGATACGAACAATGTCAAATTACGAATAGGAAACCATTTCAAAATTGTCCATGCAAATAAGATTAAACGTCTTCCAGGTAGCCCGAGACAGGACACGCGTCAGCGAAATATTGTAACTGCAAACTTAATCTCTGATCCTTCTAAGAAAGACGATAGCGAGCCAAGGGTCCAACCAGAGGAGTCAGCTTACGAGACTCTTCACTCCTCATCCGATCAAGCTCCGAGTCACATTGCGGATCCCATAGCTATCCACGACAGAAAGATGTGCGGACCGATGGGAGGAAGACGGCCGACCGTGCTGAAAGCTCACCGATACATGAGACGATACAACAACACTATCTGTTACAATGGGATAGTTCGAGTGGCTTGCAACGGCAAGTTGCTGTGCCGCAACTGCAGCCAATACACCCGAATTGTTAGAGTGGAACGATGGGAGCATCAGCGGATGTATAACATCCCAAATAGATGCGAGTATTGTGGAATAAGGCTATGCACCGAAACACCAGTATTGGAGTGCATCCCTTGCGGACAGATTCTATCGGCAAGATGGATCGCACAACGGGACGACCCTGACTGGATATCCGATAGTTCCAGCGATGACACCGATTCAGACAATGGTGACATTTAAGCAGAAGCTAGTGATAGTGCCAGTGTCGGAGAATTCCGAACCCGTCCTCCCTTGACGAAACGAACGTTAATTTGCGATTCCCTTGACCCAGCGTTGCGAGACAGGGATGACATTTCAGTGCATCCTGTCTACCGCCACCCAGAGGCAGAGATTCCACTGCGTGAAATCTCTTCTCTAAGGGGGGAGATGTGACGTCGGTCGCACCTCCGACGTTAGCTTTAAGACTACATGTAAAATTAGATACATAAGAGCGAGCGTTCCCCTTTTAAAGATTCCAAAACTCCTAAAAATCCTTCATAACAATGAATCCTTAACACCACGTACATCTGATCGAAATCCATCAACATAACCTAAAATCCAAAATCTGTCAAAATCCTAAAATAGCCAAAAATGGCCCAAACTCGAAGATTGAAATATCATTGGACTCGTGAGCGAAAATCATGAAACTAACCTAAAAATTTGTAGGTTATGTTCTCAATTCGCGTTTGTTTAGACTTTACCAAAATTTCGATTTTTGGTAATTTTCAAAAGTACTTAGAATATTTTCAAACATATGATCGGTCGACAAATGATGTCAACTAATCATATGACATATAAAATTTACATCGAAACGCCTTGCAAGAGCAAGCGCTCGAAAATATTCTAAGTCCCAATTTATTTAAATAAATAAATAGGTACGCCAATGGTTACCACTTAATTTTCGAGTCCTGCACCACTGGGAACGAAAACTGCTGACTCTAGTGCGGCGGCCATCGCGCTGTTTACGACGAAGACCGGCACAAAGAGGACACGGTCCCCTTTTGCGAAGTCAGCATTTTTCGGACGAACGTTATTCGTCGACGAACGTTCGATTCTCCTCAGTCCTCTCCGGGGACCCGAGTGGGTCAGTCGAGTTTTCGTCAATCTTCCAAGTCCAGACTATTTAGACATAGTCTTTCCAAATCCAGATTGTTTAGACACAATCTTTCCAAATCCATACTGTTTAGACACAGTCCCTAATACCATTCAGTAATATCGTATTCTTATTCGTTTAATTCAAATATTACTTCGTTTATTCAATTAAACATTTTTATTGCGTCTCATATTTCGTACTTAGTACGTATTTCGATTTCGTTAATAATAAGCATCTTTACCTTTGTATTCTTTTACGTTTATAATATAC
The DNA here is from genome assembly GCF_051020765.1 of Lasioglossum baleicum. Classification (NCBI taxonomy): domain Eukaryota; kingdom Metazoa; phylum Arthropoda; class Insecta; order Hymenoptera; family Halictidae; genus Lasioglossum; species Lasioglossum baleicum. The sequence continues at coordinate 84,698 of NW_027469113.1, read as the reverse complement.
TTTGTTTTACCAGAGTCAATCTAAATCCCAATTATTATTTCCTTGCTCCTAACTTCGTAGTTTGAAGTGACACGTTGTTAGTTAGAAATAGAGTTCTCACGGGAAAGTTCGCGAATAGTATTCCTTATTCAATTTCCTGTTACGTGTTCGCGTACGTGCGTGATAGTGATAGACTTGCTCGCATAGCAAGCTCCGCAGCATCCACGTCCGTTTTCTCGAATCAAAATATCGTCAACCACGCGGACGATATTCGCGAGATAAATTCACGGGATCGCACAGCGTCCACGCCCGTTTTCGCTAGTTAAAATATCGTCAATCACGCGGACGATATTCGTGAGTTAGATTCACGCTATCGTACAGCGTCCACGCCCGTTTCCTCAACGAGCGCATCCGTCTACAATACCGTAGCAGCCAGCTGTCAATCATTGGAGGTCGTTCCTGTCAAATATTGACGTGACAGAGTTTGGCGCAGTCGTCAATCCTTGAAGGTCGTTTCCAGCCATTTGGATCAACGCCTGTCAAGCAGAGCGGACCGTATTCAAGGCCATCAGCGCAACCGTAGCTGTTCATCCGTTGCGAATTCATGTCTCGTGTCAATCGACAAGCAAGCGAAGCGTAAAAGTAAGTGGAACATATTACCGCGTATGTTTCAGGGTCGCGTGCATCATTCATCTGTGTAAGACTGCATGCAGGTGTCGGCATCGGGTCCTAGTCTGTTGATAAAAAGACCAACACTTTTATTAAATGTCAGTCAGTGGAAGAGTAGAGTAGCCGGGCCGCGGTATTCTCTTCTCTTGCTCTTATAGCCCCGCCAGGACGTGACACCAGCGATCGCGATGGCAGACGGTCCCTCAGACAATACGCGTACGAAGCAGAAAGGTGGTGAAGTGAAAAACGCGAAAATTACCGAAAGCGAGTTGAACGCGTATGTGACGTCGGTCGCACCTCCGACGTTAGCTTTAAGACTACATGTAAAATTAGATACATAAGAGCGAGCGTTCCCCTTTAAAGATTCCAAACCTCCTAAAAATCCTTCATAACAATGAATCCTTAACACCACGTACATTTGATTGAAATCCATCAACATAACCTAAAATCCAAAATCTGTCAAAATCCTAAAATAGCCAAAAATGGCCCAAACTCGAAGATTGAAATATCATTGGACTCGTGAGCGAAAATCATGAAACTAACCTAAAAATTTGTAGGTTATGTTCTCAATTCGCGTTTGTTTAGACTTTACCAAAATTTCGATTTTTGGTAATTTTCAAAAGTACTTAGAATATTTTCAAACATATGATCGGTCGACAAATGATGTCAACTAATCATATGACATATAAAATTTACATCGAAACGCCTTGCAAGAGCAAGCGCTCGAAAATATTCTAAGTCCCAATTTATTTAAATAAATAAATAGGTACGCCAATGGTTACCACTTAATTTTCGAGTCCTGCACCACTGGGAACGAAAACTGCTGACTCTAGTGCGGCGGCCATCGCGCTGTTTACGACGAAGACCGGCACAAAGAGGACACGGTCCCCTTTTGCGAAGTCAGCATTTTTCGGACGAACGTTATTCGTCGACGAACGTTCGATTCTCCTCAGTCCTCTCCGGGGACCCGAGTGGGTCAGTCGAGTTTTCGTCAATCTTCCAAGTCCAGACTATTTAGACATAGTCTTTCCAAATCCAGATTGTTTAGACACAATCTTCCCAAATCCATACTGTTTAGACACAGTCCCTAATACCATTCAGTAATATCGTATTCTTATTCGTTTAATTCAAACATTACTTCGTTTATTCAATTAAACATTTTTATTGCGTTTCATATTTCGTACTTAGTACGTATTTCGATTTCGTTAATAATAAGCATCTTTACCTTTGTATTCTTTTACGTTTATAATATACTTTGTTTTACCAGAGTCAATCTAAATCCCAATTATTATTTCCTTGCTCCTAACTTCGTAGTTTGAAGTGACACGTTGTTAGTTAGAGATAGAGTTCTCACTGGAAAGTTCGCGAATAGTATTCCTTATTCAATTTCCTGTTACGTGTTCGCGTACGTGCGTGATAGTGATAGACTTGCTCGCATAGCAAGCTCCGCAGCATCCACGTCCGTTTTCTCGAATCAAAATATCGTCAACCACGCGGACGATATTCGCGAGATAAATTCACGGGATCGCACAGCGTCCACGCCCGTTTTCGCTAGTTAAAATATCGTCAATCACGCGGACGATATTCGTGAGTTAGATTCACGCTATCGTACAGCGTCCACGCCCGTTTCCTCAACGAGCGCATCCGTCTACAATACCGTAGCAGCCAGCTGTCAATCATTGGAGGTCGTTCCTGTCAAATATTGACGTGACAGAGTTTGGCGCAGTCGTCAATCCTTGAAGGTCGTTTCCAGCCATTTGGATCAACGCCTGTCAAGCAGAGCGGACCGTATTCAAGGCCATCAGCGCAACCGTAGCTGTTCATCCGTTGCGAATTCATGTCTCGTGTCAATCGACAAGCAAGCGAAGCGTAAAAGTAAGTGGAACATATTACCGCGTATGTTTCAGGGTCGCGTGCATCATTCATCTGTGTAAGACTGCATGCAGGTGTCGGCATCGGGTCCTAGTCTGTTGATAAAAAGACCAACACTTTTATTAAATGTCAGTCAGTGGAAGAGTAGAGTAGCCGGGCCGCGGTATTCTCTTCTCTTGCTCTTATAGCCCCGCCAGGACGTGACAAATTTGGCGCAGTCGGTAGGACACTCGTTGGTCACCGATGTTAGAGACACCGTCAACACTTTTGTAGGATACGTCATGTGTCCTACCTCTGCCAAAATTTGTTGTGACAAATTTGGCGCAGTCGGTAGGACAGTCGTTGGTCACCGATGTTAGAAGCACGGCATCGAGGAATAAAAATAGAATCAGTGTTAGCACGCGAACCCCTGCGCGTTCCATCATTGTTTGACAATTTAACGCAGTAGACTTAGAGTCCGTGAAAGCATAGTGTCAGTTAAAAGTGCGACGGGCAGTGAAGGAAATGCCCTTTCGCCCACGTTACATACTCAAATTATTTTTCGCGATGTTCGTACTCAGTACAAATTCATCGAAAGTTTTAGTGAACGTTAAAGTGCGACGGGCGGTTTAGAAAACGCCCCTTCGCCCACGTTATATAGTCGGATTATTTTTCGCGAATTTCATACTTAGAAATTTTCAAGCGACGCAATCATGGAAACACGTAGCGAGGCTAGAAAGAAGGTTCCTCCTACGGAAGAGGAATTAATTGAATTCCAGAAAGATTTAGCTCGTAGAGAAGCAGCTCTCATTAATCAAACCGCCGCGTTGACTCAACTCAAATTGCAATACGAAACAGAAACGCGTGAGCAAAGAGTAACGTACGAGGATATACGCCGCGAGATAGCAGAAATCCGATCGGCCAGAGATTCTCAATCAATTCCAGCTAGCCCAGTCGTTGCGCCCCGCGAACCCATAATGCACGATTCTTCGAATTTCACCGTTAAACAAGCGGTTGAACTTGTGCCTACCTTTGACGGCACCTCCATAACCGTGCTACAATTCGTTCGCGCGTGCAAGCGAGCCTTGGAAGCTGTTCCAGCCACAGCTGAGCGTACCCTCACTAGATTAGTATGCAATAAGCTTAGAGGACAGGCATACGCCGCGATTGAAGACGTAAATATTAACACAATCTCTGAATTGTGCAACCGCCTGAAAGATGTACTAGGCCCATATAAATTCATCGATCAGTATCGCGGAGAATTAGCTTCGATACACCAGGGACAGTCCGAGCACGTGTTGAATTATATTACGCGAGTAAAGGACCTTAGAACGGCGATCATAGATTCAGGCCGCGGGGTCCCCAATCTAGACGAGATTGATAAATTCACAATTGATTGTTTCATGCGTGGTCTTATCCCAGCGCTTCGAGCCGAGGTCAGGCTCTGTGCGTCACTCGAATTACAGAAAATATTCGATGAAGCAGTAACCGCGTACAAACAGTACGAGCTTGACCGTGTTCGTTATCGCGACGACGGACGCCGCGTTGCATTCTCCGACTCTCGTAATCGCACACCAGAGCGATCAAGCAACTCTTATTATGATAGGAATGCGCCTGAGCAGCGCAACAGATCTTCGGAAAGGAAAGATCAACGACCTTCCTTTTCACCTCGTGAATCCTGGCGAGACAGGAAACCCGATAACAGAGACGCGTATCGCTCTCCTCCTCCGCGACGTCACGAACCGTCGCAATCAAATCAGCGCGAAACATATAAACGCGAAGATCGCGCTTCCCAGTCCCCAGGTCGCGATCGCTTTCCTACGGAGAGTCGGAAGTATTGTAAATATTGTAAGCGCACGGGACATGACATATACGAATGTCGCCGCCGCGAATATTACAGTAGAAATGAGTCGGGAAACGAATCAAGCCTCCCGACAAACGCGACCAAAGGACGGGAGGCATCCCAAGAGAATCGCCAAAAGGCAACACAGCTGGCCGTCATCAGCGACGACCAGCAGTAGATGAAATTCGAGTAGATAGGAGAGATAACCCGGACGGTCAGCAGAATGAACGACCATCCGCGAAATTAGTCTCGGCAATAAATCTCGCGCCGGACTCCCCTATCCCTCGAATAAAAGCAAAATCGTCACTCTTCTCAAAAGAGTGTGAGTTCCTCTTGGACACCGGGTCCGAGGTCAACTTAATCCGAGCGTCTGGTATCAAATCTGACGTTCATCTAAAAACTGACAGCGTCATACACGTCCATGGCGTGACAGAAGGAGAAATTGCGACCCTCGGTTATATCAATGCGGAGCTAGCAGATTCCATTAAAGTCACGCTACACGTTCTGCCTGACAGTTTTCCAATTAATATAGATGGTATCTTAGGCTCCCCCTTCTTCAGAGAGGGAGCAGAGATATCATTTGCGAAGGAATGCGTAGAGTATAAAAACCTACGTATTCCCTTTTCGAATCCTCGGGAATATTCCATCGAAAGCCGTACCGCCGCCTGCATAGCCGTCAACGTAAAGGGCCCAAGCGAAGGGTATGTGCGAAAAGTAGATGTAAAACCCGATGTGTTCTTAGGTGATTGTTTAGTCACCAACCGTAACGGAAAGGCATACCTGCGATGCTTTAACGCATCGTCCGAAGTGGCGTCCTTCTCCCTGCCTACGTTGGAGGTGGAAGAGATCGAGGTTCCCTTTTCGAATATTCAAGCCGAAGTCAATTCGGACTTATTCAATGCTCGTGCGTGCCGCGCGCACGAGACGATCGTTAACGATCAACTCGCGTCTTCTATTAATTCCGGTAACCATTCCGACGATTCCGGTAGCCATCCCGATTCTTTAAATAATTCCGGTAGCCATCCCGATTCTTTAAATAATTCCGGTAACCATCCCGACGATTCCGGTAGCCATCCCGATTCTTTAAACAATTCCGGTAACCATCCCGACGATTCCGGTAGCCATCCCGATACTTTAAAGAATTCCGGTAACCATCCCGACGATTTATATTCAAAGTCCTGTGTGGAAAGAAACATCAACGCCTTCGCCTCAGATGAACTTTTAGAATGTTCATATGAGAACAATTTAGAAAACATTTCTATTCCTAAAGTTAAATCAAAAGGAGTTTATGTTTTGCCGCAAACTCCTATCTTCAAATCCTCGCCGGAACAACGCCTCTTCCAGCTTCAACGATCAGGTATCCGTGCGACCGAAAACAAAGTCCATGCGTCTGGCAAATACAATTCCGCGAGATTCGCGTCAGCAAGAAAAAGAAATAAAGCCGATACATTATACTCGCCCGAGACAACTAAGTCTGATTATAAGCTTTCGTTATGTATCTTGCGAAACGAATTCAATCTTCCTAGCGTTAACAGAGTCTCCAATATCGTTACGCCAACGATAAACTATCGCAGCGACCCAAGAGCGAAATTTAAAACCTCTGGTCAGCATCACCCCACTCCACAGCAGGAAGACGATATCCCTGCGACGCAACGAGATCTTCAAGGAGAAACCGTCACCCCTGAAGATCATCAGTCTCTCGACAACGCTATAACAGCAACCATGCAGCCGATACAAGCAGCTATCTTGCTCTCTATTGCCACGCAAGCCTCAACACTCATTGGATATGACTGTGGAGGTTCAACCTTGAATATTACCACGTATTCAACTATTGACACTCTTAACTGCGAGCCAGAAGACATCGCACCAGCTGAAAACTTAGAAAGAATTCAGCTCCTGCAGCTAGCTGAATTCTCGCAAGCTCGTGTTTTGCAATGCCATATCGGAATAGACAGAACCATATACTATTGTGGCATGCATTCACATAATTCGGTGGTATCCAATGGTCGACAAGACTATATATTACCGATCTCCAGCGAAACCTGTTCGAGCCTACACACGACGGGGACAATATTCATCACCCCAGCCGCCCAGATCACAGGTATTCAGCCGAACTCGACCTCCTCTCACGGCCTCACGTTAGCAGGAGTTATTCAGAATGATGGTAGCTGCGCTGGAACCACGTATAGTGATCCGTTTGGGACTTGGACCGATGTCGTGGTACAAGCTTTAGTCCGAATCACGATCCGCGACTACATCGCTCCAATCAGATTGTCAACCGGACAGATTCATCTACAAACTGGGCAAACCTGCCCCCTTCAAAAAGGAAGCTGCTTAGACGCACAAGATGGCCATACGTTCTGGGAAACCACGCCGACGGACTCGTGCAAATTCAATAATTATGATGTCTTGTACGAAGGGATAGCCACTAAACTATCCTCCAAGGTGAATCCTTCTCCAACCCTGTATACCGTAGCATCGCAGGACACGACTTTTGCACTCACGGAGACAGGCAGATCGTCAGTTTGCGGATATGTCATAATCCGAACGGAACACCCCAAGCTGTTCATTCTGGAAGTTGGAAGTTCAGGAAAATTCAAGGAGAAAACACACACCTTGGTCAACAATCTGGACATCTTCACGTATGTCAACAGCAAATTTGTTTACGTGGAGAAGCACCTCCGGAAACAATTTTCTCAACTCTACAAAGATGTAATCCGTCAGAAGTGTGAGCTAGAGCGTCAGATTCTCCAGAACGCCCTCACATTATTACATTCAGCACCCGAAGAAGTTGCCACTGCCATCATGAAGGATGTCGGATTTATCGCAGTTCCAGCAGGAGAGGTAGTGCACATAATAAAGTGCATACCAGTCACGGTCCAAGTGAGGAAAACCGAACGGTGTTATGATGAGCTACCCATCACGTATCGGAACACATCAAAATTCCTGAAGCCAAGGGACCACATCATTTCAAATACGGGGACAGAAAAGCCATGCAATGAGCTACTTCCCCCATATTATAGACTGCACGGAACATGGTATCGCCTAACACCGTCATTGATGGAGGCCATCACTCCTTCGGAGCTTCACCCCCTCGCCAAGTCAACCTGGAAATACATAGATCCGAAGAACTTGGCAACGGGAGGCATTTATTCACAAGACGACCTGGACAAACTACAGGATCATATAATGTTTCCTGTAGAGAAGGTAGCAGTCATAAATTCAATCGCACAGGGTGCGACGGGAAGACAGTTTGCAGCAGGAAACATCAATATGTTCAACCTGCTCGATGAAAACTCCCTACAGCAGATAGCGGAGTCTACAGCACAGAAATTATGGTCCGGATTCACTACATTCGGATCAATAAGTGCTGGAATAATCGGAGTGTATGTAGCGATCCGCACGATCAAAACAATCATCAGTACGATCGTTAACGGCATCGCATTACACTCACTATACGGCTGGAGCCTGCATCTCGTTGTCGCCATCTGGAGTTCACTGACCCGGTTCTTTATATTCATGAAGCAGAGGGACAACAAGACTTCAGCGGCCATCGAGGACAAAGATAGTGATAGTGCCAGTGTCGGAGAATTCCGAACCCGTCCTCCCTTGACGAAACGAACGTTAATTTGCGATTCCCTTGACCCAGCGTTGCGAGACAGGGATGACATTTCAGTGCATCCTGTCTACCGCCACCCAGAGGCAGAGATTCCACTGCGTGAAATCTCTTCTCTAAGGGGGGAGGTGTGACGTCGGTCGCACCTCCGACGTTAGCTTTAAGACTACATGTAAAATTAGATACATAAGAGCGAGCGTTCCCCTTTAAAGATTCCAAACCTCCTAAAAATCCTTCATAACAATGAATCCTTAACACCACGTACATTTGATTGAAATCCATCAACATAACCTAAAATCCAAAATCTGTCAAAATCCTAAAATAGCCAAAAATGGCCCAAACTCGAAGATTGAAATATCATTGGACTCGTGAGCGAAAATCATGAAACTAACCTAAAAATTTGTAGGTTATGTTCTCAATTCGCGTTTGTTTAGACTTTACCAAAATTTCGATTTTTGGTAATTTTCAAAAGTACTTAGAATATTTTCAAACATATGATCGGTCGACAAATGATGTCAACTAATCATATGACATATAAAATTTACATCGAAACGCCTTGCAAGAGCAAGCGCTCGAAAATATTCTAAGTCCCAATTTATTTAAATAAATAAATAGGTACGCCAATGGTTACCACTTAATTTTCGAGTCCTGCACCACTGGGAACGAAAACTGCTGACTCTAGTGCGGCGGCCATCGCGCTGTTTACGACGAAGACCGGCACAAAGAGGACACGGTCCCCTTTTGCGAAGTCAGCATTTTTCGGACGAACGTTATTCGTCGACGAACGTTCGATTCTCCTCAGTCCTCTCCGGGGACCCGAGTGGGTCAGTCGAGTTTTCGTCAATCTTCCAAGTCCAGACTATTTAGACATAGTCTTTCCAAATCCAGATTGTTTAGACACAATCTTCCCAAATCCATACTGTTTAGACACAGTCCCTAATACCATTCAGTAATATCGTATTCTTATTCGTTTAATTCAAACATTACTTCGTTTATTCAATTAAACATTTTTATTGCGTTTCATATTTCGTACTTAGTACGTATTTCGATTTCGTTAATAATAAGCATCTTTACCTTTGTATTCTTTTACGTTTATAATATACTTTGTTTTACCAGAGTCAATCTAAATCCCAATTATTATTTCCTTGCTCCTAACTTCGTAGTTTGAAGTGACACGTTGTTAGTTAGAGATAGAGTTCTCACTGGAAAGTTCGCGAATAGTATTCCTTATTCAATTTCCTGTTACGTGTTCGCGTACGTGCGTGATAGTGATAGACTTGCTCGCATAGCAAGCTCCGCAGCATCCACGTCCGTTTTCTCGAATCAAAATATCGTCAACCACGCGGACGATATTCGCGAGATAAATTCACGGGATCGCACAGCGTCCACGCCCGTTTTCGCTAGTTAAAATATCGTCAATCACGCGGACGATATTCGTGAGTTAGATTCACGCTATCGTACAGCGTCCACGCCCGTTTCCTCAACGAGCGCATCCGTCTACAATACCGTAGCAGCCAGCTGTCAATCATTGGAGGTCGTTCCTGTCAAATATTGACGTGACAGAGTTTGGCGCAGTCGTCAATCCTTGAAGGTCGTTTCCAGCCATTTGGATCAACGCCTGTCAAGCAGAGCGGACCGTATTCAAGGCCATCAGCGCAACCGTAGCTGTTCATCCGTTGCGAATTCATGTCTCGTGTCAATCGACAAGCAAGCGAAGCGTAAAAGTAAGTGGAACATATTACCGCGTATGTTTCAGGGTCGCGTGCATCATTCATCTGTGTAAGACTGCATGCAGGTGTCGGCATCGGGTCCTAGTCTGTTGATAAAAAGACCAACACTTTTATTAAATGTCAGTCAGTGGAAGAGTAGAGTAGCCGGGCCGCGGTATTCTCTTCTCTTGCTCTTATAGCCCCGCCAGGACGTGACAGTATGATTAACGAGGGCACGATTCGAATTTCGAAAAGAAACTGTCACTGGATTTAGTAGAATGATGTGGAAATTAACTTCACGTAGCACTGGTAAAATATAATATATATATTGAAATAAAGAACGTTGAGTACACTTGAGTATAAACTTGGTAGTATAATAATAAATGAATTAAACGTAATAATCGTATACGGAGTATGAGTTAGTAAGAGTTAGAATTGGAATTGATTTAGGAATTGAATTGGAATGGATTTGGAATAGAATAGTAGAACAAACGTCGATGAACGTCGAAGCGCGAATTAGAAGAGCGCAGATCGACACGTCTGCTCGCTTCGCTGGCTTGGGCCAGACTGACTGATGTCGTTGTGTGAGAATGGAGTGAGCGCAGACCGACACGTCCGCTCACTTCGCTGGCTAGCACCAGACTGATGCAAGAGGCAGCTCTGCGTAGCCTCCTTCGCTCGGAGTGGGGGTTGCTGACGCTGCAGTCCCTTTGTCCTCGCTCGTCGGAGTGGTGACGGGTGCAAGACTGCTGACGTTGCAGTCTCTTTGTCCTCGCTCTCGACAGAGTGGTGACGCGTGCAAGACTGCTGACGTTGCGATCTCTTTGTTCTCGAGGTGGCGTTTACTCGAGCGGAGTTGAGGATTTGAACAAGTTGTAAGTGTAGATGAGGGTTTGAACAAGTGTTAAGTGTAGATGAGGGTTTAAGATGTATTAGAATTAGAACAAGAGTTTGATAGCGATGGGTTTAAGAGGTTGTTATGTACTTAGTATTTAGTCTTAACCTAGAATCGAGGTACGGTCCTCGATTCGACCAACGTCGGAGGTCGTCCGACGTAACAGATCATACGAACACTATAGAAGTCCAAGGAATAACCGAGGGATCCATTCCAACTCTCGGTCAAATTAAAATACACTTACAGGGTCAAAACCCTATTGAATTTCATGTCTTGGAAGAAAACTTCCCAATTAACATCGACGGAATCCTCGGTTCTCCCTTCTTCAGAACAGGAGCCGAGATCTCCTTTGCGAATGAATACATTACGATAGGAAACATTCGGGTTCCCTTCTCGAACCCTTGCGCGCCCACGGCTGAGCCTCGCGATAAATTGGCAGCAGAGGTTATTTCAATGCCTTCGTCTATGACCAACGATCTCGTTAAAACTCCAGCCGCCGAGCGTGAGGAACATTCGGCAAGGAACGTTCGAGTGTCTTCCTCAAATCCTCGTGCACCCGCGGTCAGACCTTGCAGAGCTCCGGTGACGGAGGTTATTTCAATGCCTCCTCGGGATTCGATCGAGTGCTCCCTAGAGAAAAACGCCGTGAAAAGCCGGCCGGAATCGAAGGAGACTCGAGAGATATCGGAGTACACTGCGAGAAGTCAGATCGTGGAGCGTGAGGATCGAGTCCGAACAAAGACTCCTCTGAAATCCGAAGAATTCGTCCTCGAACCTCGTACCGTTGCGTGCATAGCGGTCGACGTCGAAGGACCTAAACAGGGATATATCCGCCGTGTTAACGTAGCGCCGGATGTATTCCTGGGTGACTGCGTTGTCACCAATCGTAAAGGCAAAGCGAGCCTCCGGTGTTTTAACACCTCGTCGGAAAGAGTTTCATTTCGATTGCCCCCATTGGAGATGGAAGAAATCGAGTCGTACTCTTCCGACCTTTCCAATTCCGGGTATCATCCCGACGCATTCGGTAACCATCCCGACCTTTCTAATTCCGGGTATCATCCCGACGCATTCGGTAACCATCCCGACCTTTCTAATTCCGGGTATCATCCCGACGTATTCGGTTGTTACGTCGTCCGATGTACGACGTTGGCCTTGTACACACACTATGTATACAAGGTCTGATCTGCATAAGATCCATACACCGTCCCCTAGACATAAGAGCATAGTATTAAGATCTCATTATTCTATTGTTCTAATCCTTATCTCCGTCTCTACCCATCACCATAACTTCTCCTTGATCAACACCTTACCTCAGTTTCAACCCATCACCACGACACATAATGCAATAAAGTATTGCATCACTCTGGAAGCATCTAGAAGCTTCTAGAAACGTCGAGAAGTCCAAAGACTGCTGCATCAGCAGTCCCACGCTCGTAGAGGGCAATAGGACAGCCACGAGACTGCAGCGTCAGCAGAAATGCACGTGCAGTCCCCGGGAGCAAAGACGCTGCTGCGTCAGCGGTTCTCCCACTCCGACGACTGAAGAACAAAGAGACTGCAGCGTCAGCTATCCCCACTCCGAACGAAGGAGGCAAGGCAGAGCAGGCGCTTGCATCAGTCCGCCTTCAGCCAGCGACTCGCACAGACGTGCCTACCTGGCCTCAGAGTCAGTCCGGCTTCTTCCGACTTCAAGAGCAGACGTGTTCAGTCTAGCTCCGCGATAGTGAAGTGTGTCGATCCTTCACTCCTAATTCCAATTCCAATTCCAACTCTAACTCAACTCAACTCAAGTCCTAATTCTCATACATTATTCCTATAACATATTACAATATCCATTATTCATTAATCCAATTACTACTCCTATTATAATATTACTTACATATTGTATACCAGTGTACTTACCAGTTCTTATTTAATATATCGTTGTTATACCAGTGCTTCGATCTTGTTATTCTTGTGTTAGTTCAACACCATCTTCCAATTCAGTTCTTGCATCGAATATATTAAACTCGTGACATATCCGGACTTGGTCTAAAGTGCGCAGTGGAAACGCTGAGCCGCCAATAAGGAATTTGAAGCGAGTCATAGAGAAGTTCTCGTGCCACGTCTAGAATTGGTCTAAAGAGCGCAGTGGAAACGCTGAGCCGCCACTATAGACGTGAAGCGAGTTAACTACCTAAAAGGTTAACAACAAATGGAAGTTCATTTTCATTATATTATTAATATTCCATCATTACTATTCCTTACCTATGCGACGCCCACGTCGAGCGGGACGCAAGTATCAACTTGCTAAATTGAGACGCGCGTTGAGAAATAAAGCGGTGCTCGATCAAATCATTGCCACTACCGAGTGGACAGAACTTCTGGGAACCACCGAGCACATTCCGTGTGACGCGTCCGATTACGTTTCTGTATACGGTTGCCCTTGCAACCCTCCTAAAGAGGTCAACCACGCGGACCTCTCGCGAGCTCCGACGCCAGTTCTACATCCGGTCGATTGTCCAGAGGTGATCGACATAGCCGACGACGACGACAGCCGAGACACGATCATCGTTCCCAGGGTCCGTTGCCGAATCATCCGTGACGTTCCTCTGCCAGCTCATCAACGTGTCGTCTTGCGGCCAGCATCCAAGGCCACTAACGTCGTCCCGAACCGAGCAGCAGCAACTCTGCCAGATCTTCCCCACCTCGAGGACATCTGTATAGAAGATCCGATGTACGACACCTACTGTCAGTACCGCCAGTTCCTGCTGCAACAATATTATTAGGCGTTAATACAACATTGCGGTGAGTCGTATAATATCTTGTATAATTGTTGAATCCTGTAAACTCACCGTTCTCGTTGCATCCTCTCGCGCGCGATTCTTGTCGGGACACTCCTTGTAACCGCGTCGGACGTTCTTTTCTTGACTGCATCCATAGCAATATCGGTTGTCCTAGTGCATATGACAGCCCGCGGCTGTCTCGGCACGAAAGACCACTCCACAATTAATCTTCATATCTCCACCGTCCGTCTGTCACTGTTCTCTTTTCTCTCTCCTGGTACCTGTAACAAAAACACAGTGACGGACGTGACAAATTTGGCGCAGTCGGTAGGACGTCGAAGTGGTCGCCGATATTTGCATTAATAAGCCCCGACGCGTGTCAGTACGAAGTTCACATTTCTTAAATCCCATTTATATCTTTCAAAATGTCTCGCCCAATCACGCGATCTCAAAAGGATCTCCGAGCAGATCCTAACGCAGACCTTCCTCCAATGACCGAGGAAGAGCTACTCCTATACGCACAAGACCTCGCCCGTAGAGAGCAATATCTCAAAGAGGAAACAGATTTCATTGCCAAATTGCGTCTCAAATATGAAGAAGACGCACAAAACCAAAAGAATATGCTCGACGAAATACGAAAAGAGCTCCATAACATCCAAATCACGAGTCAAAGCCTACGTCAACAGACGCCTACACCAGGCCCTAGTAACGTCTCTAATATGCGGGAACCTTCACCGCCAGAGCCACGCGAAATCCCACAGTATGAACCTACTGGTAATTTCGCTCTAAAACAAGCTGCCGAGCTTGTCCCTAGATTCGACGGAACTTCGTCTTCCGTCCTACAATTCATACGTGCATGCAAACGCGCGCGTGACACCGTACCGGCCACTGCAGAGCGTGCCCTCACAAAATTGCTCTGCAATAAACTCCACGATCGTGCTTATGCCGCTATAGAAGGCCAGCACATATTCACAATTTCTGCACTATGCGAGAAATTACGAACAGTACTGGGCCCATACAAATTCGTTGACCAGTACCGTGGCGATCTCGCGAGTGTACTCCAAGCTCCAAACGAGCACATCTTAGACTTCATCAATCGCGTTAAAGACCTTCGAACCGCGATTCAAGATGCCACAGATATTGGCCTTGATTACGAAGAACTAGATCGCTTCGTAGTAGATTGTTTTCTACGAGGTCTCCTTCCCCAGCTGCGTGCCGAAGTGCTTCATTGCCCTTCGCGAAATCCTGCCACTGTTTTCGAAGCAGCCATCTCTGCTTACAGGCAGTATGAGTCAGACCAGACTCGTCGACGAGAACTGATCCGCGAAGAAAAACGAGTCAGCTTCTCTGATAACCGGCCGTATCGCCAGCGTTCCACGTACGAGTCCGCTCGTGACATTCCAGAGCGAACTCAAGAACGCCGCGATAACAGACCGGACTCGTCTCAGCAGTCCTCGAGAAACTTAAACCGGGACTCTTATCGCTCCCCGACGCCGCAACGGCGATGGGAAAATAATCCTCGCGACCAAAACACGTACCGCGATGGTCGCACAGATCGCCCCTCAAGCCCTAACAAGTTTTGCAACTACTGCAAAGTCCCCGGGCACGATATTCACGAGTGCCGTAAGCGCGCTTTTAATAATAATAGGAGGTCGGGAAACGAGTCCGGCCTCCCGACCGAAGCCAACCCCAGGCGGGAGGCCGCATCTTCAACCCAAACTACAGCCCGCACCCAAACAGCTATCCGGACGAACGACCAGTCCGACGATTCGTCTCAGCAGTAAATCTTGCTGCAGACTCACCAATTCCGCGCGTAAAAATCTCCGCCCCTCAATTACAAAAGAAGTGTGAATTTTTGTTGGACACGGGTTCGGAGATCAATTTAATTCGTGCGTCAAGTCTAGAACCAAATCTACCTATAGATCATACGAACACTATAGAAGTCCAAGGAATAACCGAGGGATCCATTCCAACTCTCGGTCAAATTAAAATACACTTACAGGGTCAAAACCCTATTGAATTTCATGTCTTGGAAGAAAACTTCCCAATTAACATCGACGGAATCCTCGGTTCTCCCTTCTTCAGAACAGGAGCCGAGATCTCATTTGCGAATGAATACATTACGATAGGAAACATTCGGGTTCCCTTCTCGAACCCTTGCGCGCCCACGGCTGAGCCTCGCGATAAATTGGCAGCAGAGGTTATTTCAATGCCTTCGTCTATGACCAACGATCTCGTTAAAACTCCAGCCGCCAAGCGTGAGGAACATTCGGCAAGGAACGTTCGAGTGTCTTCCTCAAATCCTCGTGCACCCGCGGTCAGACCTTGCAGAGCTCCGGTGACGGAGGTTATTTCAATGCCTCCTCGGGATTCGATCGAGTGCTCCCTAGAGAAAAACGCCGTGAAAAGCCGGCCGGAATCGAAGGAGACTCGAGAGATATCGGAGTACACTGCGAGAAGTCGGATCGTGGAGCGTGAGGATCGAGTCCGAACAAAGACTCCTCCGAAATCCGAAGAATTCGTCCTCGAACCTCGTACCGTTGCGTGCATAGCGGTCGACGTCGAAGGACCTAAACAGGGATATATCCGCCGTGTTAATGTAGCGCCGGATGTATTCCTGGGTGACTGCGTCGTCACCAATCGTAAAGGCAAAGCGAGCCTCCGGTGTTTTAACACCTCGTCGGAAAGAGTTTCATTTCAATTGCCCCCATTGGAGATGGAAGAAATCGAGTCGTACTCTTCCGACCTTTCTAATTCCGGGTATCATCCCGACGTATTCGGTAACCATCCCGACCTTTCTAACTCCGGGTATCATCCCGACGCATTCGGTAACCATCCCGACAATACTAACTCCGGTAACCAGCCCGATTATTATACTAACTCCGGTAACCAGCCCGATTCTTATACTAACTCCGGTAACCAGCCCGATCATTATACTAACTCCGGTAACCAGCCCGATTCTTATACTAACTCCGGTAACCAGCCCGATCCTTATACTAACTCCGGTAACCAGCCCGATTCTCATACTAACTCCGGTAACCAGCCCGATCCTTATTCTAACTCCGGTAACCAGCCCGATCAATTCCAAGACCAACTCCATTCCTACGACAATCAAAGATCTTCAAGACCCATATGTAAGCAGGTCTGTTCCATATTGCACAATAAATCCAGCGACAGTTCTAAACCAGAGAAGGATATCAAAGCCTCCAGAGTAAAAGAACTTCATAACTTACTTCAAAATCATATCTTTGATGATCCACAGAAACTCGATTCCTTTCAACTTCCATCTGCACGTTGCCATGCGAAGCGAAACGAATACGATAAAATTAATCTCTGCGCTACAGCGAAATACGCGTCAGCAAGAAAGCAATATAAATCCGAGTACCCTCGCGATAACGGATATTCCTATGAGAATAAGCGAGCGAAATTCGAAGCCCAGCATCGGCAAAATCTCCTTCGACCACCGGAAGATATAGAACAGGTATTCCTACTCAAAGAACCCTGCAAGGGCAAATTCGATGCGCAATATACGGGTCCTCACGAAATTTGCGACATCTTAGACTCAAACAATGTGAAAATTAAAGTAGGGAACCATTTTAAGATTGTACATGCAAACAAACTCAAGCGTGCGCCGAATAATCCAACGCAAACCCCGCGTCAGCGAAACGTGACACTCATCTGGACGCAGATAAGAAAAGACAAAAGTGAAAGTGTTAGTGAACAAAGTGATTCCCCACCCACCCTAAACCCCGAGAAAAGACAGTCGAAAAATGAACATTGCGAATACGACTTGTCGGACATTACAAAACCAGCCCCAACCCCACGTGCCGACACCGACAACATTTCAGTGCGACCAGTGTTTCGTACAAATATAGGAAATACTCGCCGAGAACTGTGCTCCCTGCGCGGAGTACCTCCGGACGATGCGTCGCATGAATGAGTGTGTGAAAGCGAGTGTTGAGCGAGAAATTTCTCCCATGTAAGAAATTTCTTTTCCGCGTTGGGAGGTGTTACGTCGTCCGATGTACAACGTTGGCCTTGTACACACACTATGTATACAAGGTCTGATCTGCATAAGATCCATACACCGTCCCCTAGACATAAGAGCATAGTATTAAGATCTCATTATTCTATTGTTCTAATCCTTATCTCCGTCTCTACCCATCACCATAACTTCTCCTTGATCAACACCTTACCTCAGTTTCAACCCATCACCACGACACATAATGCAATAAAGTATTGCATCACTCTGGAAGCATCTAGAAGCTTCTAGAAACGTCGAGAAGTCCAAAGACTGCTGCATCAGCAGTCCCACGCTCGTAGAGGGCAATAGGACAGCCACGAGACTGCAGCGTCAGCAGAAATGCACGTGCAGTCCCCGGGAGCAAAGACGCTGCTGCGTCAGCGGTTCTCCCACTCCGACGACTGAAGAACAAAGAGACTGCAGCGTCAGCTATCCCCACTCCGAACGAAGGAGGCAAGGCAGAGCAGGCGCTTGCATCAGTCCGCCTTCAGCCAGCGACTCGCACAGACGTGCCTACCTGGCCTCAGAGTCAGTCCGGCTTCTTCCGACTTCAAGAGCAGACGTGTTCAGTCTAGCTCCGCGATAGTGAAGTGTGTCGATCCTTCACTCCTAATTCCAATTCCAATTCCAACTCTAACTCAACTCAACTCAAGTCCTAATTCTCATACATTATTCCTATAACATATTACAATATCCATTATTCATTAATCCAATTACTACTCCTATTATAATATTACTTACATATTGTATACCAGTGTACTTACCAGTTCTTATTTAATATATCGTTGTTATACCAGTGCTTCGATCTTGTTATTCTTGTGTTAGTTCAACACCATCTTCCAATTCAGTTCTTGCATCGAATATATTAAACTCGTGACATATCCGGACTTGGTCTAAAGTGCGCAGTGGAAACGCTGAGCCGCCAATAAGGAATTTGAAGCGAGTCATAGAGAAGTTCTCGTGCCACGTCTAGAATTGGTCTAAAGAGCGCAGTGGAAACGCTGAGCCGCCACTATAGACGTGAAGCGAGTTAACTACCTAAAAGGTTAACAACAAATGGAAGTTCATTTTCATTATATTATTAATATTCCATCATTACTATTCCTTACCTATGCGACGCCCACGTCGAGCGGGACGCAAGTATCAACTTGCTAAATTGAGACGCGCGTTGAGAAATAAAGCGGTGCTCGATCAAATCATTGCCACTACCGAGTGGACAGAACTTCTGGGAACCACCGAGCACATTCCGTGTGACGCGTCCGATTACGTTTCTGTATACGGTTGCCCTTGCAACCCTCCTAAAGAGGTCAACCACGCGGACCTCTCGCGAGCTCCGACGCCAGTTCTACATCCGGTCGATTGTCCAGAGGTGATCGACATAGCCGACGACGACGACAGCCGAGACACGATCATCGTTCCCAGGGTCCGTTGCCGAATCATCCGTGACGTTCCTCTGCCAGCTCATCAACGTGTCGTCTTGCGGCCAGCATCCAAGGCCACTAACGTCGTCCCGAACCGAGCAGCAGCAACTCTGCCAGATCTTCCCCACCTCGAGGACATCTGTATAGAAGATCCGATGTACGACACCTACTGTCAGTACCGCCAGTTCCTGCTGCAACAATATTATTAGGCGTTAATACAACATTGCGGTGAGTCGTATAATATCTTGTATAATTGTTGAATCCTGTAAACTCACCGTTCTCGTTGCATCCTCTCGCGCGCGATTCTTGTCGGGACACTCCTTGTAACCGCGTCGGACGTTCTTTTCTTGACTGCATCCATAGCAATATCGGTTGTCCTAGTGCATATGACAGCCCGCGGCTGTCTCGGCACGAAAGACCACTCCACAATTAATCTTCATATCTCCACCGTCCGTCTGTCACTGTTCTCTTTTCTCTCTCCTGGTACCTGTAACAAAAACACAGTGACGGACGTGACACGGTAACCATCCCGACCATTCTAATTCCGGGAACTATCCCGATGTTACGTCGTCCGATGTACGACGTTGGCCTTGTACACACACTATGTATACAAGGTCTGATCTGCATAAGATCCATACACCGTCCCCTAGACATAAGAGCATAGTATTAAGATCTCATTATTCTATTGTTCTAATCCTTATCTCCGTCTCTACCCATCACCATAACTTCTCCTTGATCAACACCTTACCTCAGTTTCAACCCATCACCACGACACATAATGCAATAAAGTATTGCATCACTCTGGAAGCATCTAGAAGCTTCTAGAAACGTCGAGAAGTCCAAAGACTGCTGCATCAGCAGTCCCACGCTCGTAGAGGGCAATAGGACAGCCACGAGACTGCAGCGTCAGCAGAAATGCACGTGCAGTCCCCGGGAGCGAAGACGCTGCTGCGTCAGCGGTTCTCCCACTCCGACGACTGAAGAACAAAGAGACTGCAGCGTCAGCTATCCCCACTCCGAACGAAGGAGGCAAGGCAGAGCGGACGCTTGCATCAGTCCGCCTTCAGCCAGCGACTCGCACAGACGTGCCTACCTGGCCTCAGCCGCCAGTCCGGCTTCTTCCGACTTCAAGAGCAGACGTGTTCAGTCTAGCTCCGCGATAGTGAAGTGTGTCGATCCTTCACTCCTAATTCCAATTCCAATTCCAACTCTAACTCAACTCAACTCAAGTCCTAATTCTCATACATTATTCCTATAACATATTACTATATCCATTATTCATTAATCCAATTACTACTTCTATTATAATACTACTTACATATTGTATACCAGTGTACTTACCAGTTCTTATTTAATATATCGTTGTTATACCAGTGCTTCGATCTTGTTATTCTTGTGTTAGTTAACACCATCTTCCAATTCAGTTCTTGCATCGAATATATTAAACTCGTGACATATCCGGACTTGGTCTAAAGTGCGCAGTGGAAACGCTGAGCCGCCAATAAGGAATTTGAAGCGAGTCATAGAGAAGTTCTCGTGCCACGTCTAGAATTGGTCTAAAGTGCGCAGTGGAAACGCTGAGCCGCCACTATAGACGTGAAGCGAGTTAACTACCAAAAAGGTTAATAACAAGTGGAAGTTCATTTTCATTATATTATTAATATTCCATCATTACTATTCCTTACCCATGCGACGCCCACGTCGAGCGGGACGCAAGTATCAACTTGCTAAATTGAGACGCGCGTTAAGAAATAAAGCGGTGCTCGATCAAATCATTGCCACTACCGAGTGGACAGAACTTCTGGGAACTACCGAGCACATTCCGTGTGACGCGTCCGATTACGTTTCTGTATACGGTTGCCCTTGCAACCCTCCTAAAGAGGTCAACCACGCGGACCTCTCGCGAGCTCCGACGCCAGTTCTACATCCGGTCGATTGTCCAGAGGTGATCGACATAGCCGACGACGACGACAGCCGAGACACGATCATCGTTCCCAGGGTCCGTTGCCGAATCATCCGTGACGTTCCTCTGCCAGCTCATCAACGTGTCATCTTGCGGCCAGCATCCAAGGGCACTAATGTCGTCCCGAGGAGAGCAGCAGCAACTCTGCCAGATCTTCCCCACCTCGAGGACATCTGTATAGAGGACCCGATGTACGACACCTACCGCCAGTACCGCCAGTTCCTGCTGCAACAATATTATTAGGCGTTAATACAGCATTGCGGTGAGTCGTATAATATCTTGTATAATTGCTGAATCCTGTAAACTCACCGTTTTCGTTGCATCATCTCGCGCGTGATTCTTGTCGGACACTTCTTGTAACCGCGTCGGACGTTCTTTTCTTGACTGCATCCATAGCAATATCGGTTGTCCTAGTGCATATGACAGCCCGCGGCTGTCTCGGCACGAAAGACCACTCCTCATTTTAATCATAATATCTCAACCGTCCGTCTGTCACTGTTCTCTTTTCTCTCTCCTGGCACCTGTAACAAAAACACAGTGACGGACGTGACACCGACGCATTCGGTAACCATCCCGACCTTTCTAATTCCGGGAACTATCCCGACGCATTCGGTAACCATCCCGACCTTTCTACTTCCGGGTATCATCCCGACGCATTCGGTAACCATCCCGACAATACTAACTCCGGTAACCAGCCCGATTCTTATACTAACTCCGGTAACCAGCCCGATTCTCATACTAACTCCGGTAACCAGCCCGATTCTGATACTAACTCCGGTAACCAGCCCGATTCTCATACTAACTCCGGTAACCAGCCCGATCCTTATACTAACTCCGGTGTGACGTCGGTCGCACCTCCGACGTTAGCTTTAAGACTACATGTAAAATTAGATACATAAGAGCGAGCGTTCCCCTTTTAAAGATTCCAAAACTCCTAAAAATCCTTCATAACAATGAATCCTTAACACCACGTACATTTGATTGAAATCCATCAACATAACCTAAAATCCAAAATCTGTCAAAATCCTAAAATAGCCAAAAATGGCCCAAACTCGAAGATTGAAATATCATTGGACTCGTGAGCGAAAATCATGAAACTAACCTAAAAATTTGTAGGTTATGTTCTCAATTCGCGTTTGTTTAGACTTTACCAAAATTTCGATTTTTGGTAATTTTCAAAAGTACTTAGAATATTTTCAAACATATGATCGGTCGACAAATGATGTCAACTAATCATATGACATATAAAATTTACATCGAAACGCCTTGCAAGAGCAAGCGCTCGAAAATATTCTAAGTCCCAATTTATTTAAATAAATAAATAGGTACGCCAATGGTTACCACTTAATTTTCGAGTCCTGCACCACTGGGAACGAAAACTGCTGACTCTAGTGCGGCGGCCATCGCGCTGTTTACGACGAAGACCGGCACAAAGAGGACACGGTCCCCTTTTGCGAAGTCAGCATTTTTCGGACGAACGTTATTCGTCGACGAACGTTCGATTCTCCTCAGTCCTCTCCGGGGACCCGAGTGGGTCAGTCGAGTTTTCGTCAATCTTCCAAGTCCAGACTATTTAGACATAGTCTTTCCAAATCCAGATTGTTTAGACACAATCTTCCCAAATCCATACTGTTTAGACACAGTCCCTAATACCATTCAGTAATATCGTATTCTTATTCGTTTAATTCAAACATTACTTCGTTTATTCAATTAAACATTTTTATTGCGTTTCATATTTCGTACTTAGTACGTATTTCGATTTCGTTAATAATAAGCATCTTTACCTTTGTATTCTTTTACGTTTATAATATACTTTGTTTTACCAGAGTCAATCTAAATCCCAATTATTATTTCCTTGCTCCTAACTTCGTAGTTTGAAGTGACACGTTGTTAGTTAGAGATAGAGTTCTCACTGGAAAGTTCGCGAATAGTATTCCTTATTCAATTTCCTGTTACGTGTTCGCGTACGTGCGTGATAGTGATAGACTTGCTCGCATAGCAAGCTCCGCAGCATCCACGTCCGTTTTCTCGAATCAAAATATCGTCAACCACGCGGACGATATTCGCGAGATAAATTCACGGGATCGCACAGCGTCCACGCCCGTTTTCGCTAGTTAAAATATCGTCAATCACGCGGACGATATTCGTGAGTTAGATTCACGCTATCGTACAGCGTCCACGCCCGTTTCCTCAACGAGCGCATCCGTCTACAATACCGTAGCAGCCAGCTGTCAATCATTGGAGGTCGTTCCTGTCAAATATTGACGTGACAGAGTTTGGCGCAGTCGTCAATCCTTGAAGGTCGTTTCCAGCCATTTGGATCAACGCCTGTCAAGCAGAGCGGACCGTATTCAAGGCCATCAGCGCAACCGTAGCTGTTCATCCGTTGCGAATTCATGTCTCGTGTCAATCGACAAGCAAGCGAAGCGTAAAAGTAAGTGGAACATATTACCGCGTATGTTTCAGGGTCGCGTGCATCATTCATCTGTGTAAGACTGCATGCAGGTGTCGGCATCGGGTCCTAGTCTGTTGATAAAAAGACCAACACTTTTATTAAATGTCAGTCAGTGGAAGAGTAGAGTAGCCGGGCCGCGGTATTCTCTTCTCTTGCTCTTATAGCCCCGCCAGGACGTGACAAATTTGGCGCAGTCGGTAGGACACTCGTTGGTCACCGATGTTAGAGACACCGTCAACACTTTTGTAGGATACGTCATGTGTCCTACCTCTGCCAAAATTTGTTGTGACAAATTTGGCGCAGTCGGTAGGACAGTCGTTGGTCACCGATGTTAGAAGCACGGCATCGAGGAATAAAAATAGAATCAGTGTTAGCACGCGAACCCCTGCGCGTTCCATCATTGTTTGACAATTTGACGCAGTAGACTTAGAGTCCGTGAAAGCATAGTGTCAGTTAAAAGTGCGACGGGCAGTGAAGGAAATGCCCTTTCGCCCACGTTACATACTCAAATTATTTTTCGCGATGTTCGTACTCAGTACAAATCCATCGAAAGTTTTAGTGAACGTTAAAGTGCGACGGGCGGTTTAGAAAACGCCCCTTCGCCCACGTTATATAGTCGGATTATTTTTCGCGAATTTCATACTTAGAAATTTTCAAGCGACGCAATCATGGAAACGCGTAGCGAGGCTAGAAAGAAGGTTCCTCCTACGGAAGAGGAATTAATTGAATTCCAGAAAGATTTAGCTCGTAGAGAAGCAGCTCTCATTAATCAAACCGCCGCGTTGACTCAACTCAAATTGCAATACGAAACAGAAACGCGCGATCAGAGAGAAACGTACGAGGATATACGCCGCGAGATAGCAGAAATCCGATCGGCCAGAGATTCTCAATCAATTCCAGCTAGCCCAGTCGTTGCGCCCCGCGAACCCATAATGCACGATTCTTCGAATTTCACCGTTAAACAAGCGGTTGAACTTGTGCCTACCTTTGACGGCACCTCCATAACCGTGCTACAATTCGTTCGCGCGTGCAAGCGAGCCTTGGAAGCTGTTCCAGCCACAGCTGAGCGTACCCTCACTAGATTAGTATGCAATAAGCTTAGAGGACAGGCATACGCCGCGATTGAAGACGTAAATATTAACACAATCTCTGAATTGTGCAACCGCCTGAAAGATGTACTAGGCCCATATAAATTCATCGATCAGTATCGCGGAGAATTAGCTTCGATACACCAGGGACAGTCCGAGCACGTGTTGAATTATATTACGCGAGTAAAGGACCTTAGAACGGCGATCATAGATTCAGGCCGCGGGGTCCCCAATCTAGACGAGATTGATAAATTCACAATTGATTGTTTCATGCGTGGTCTTATCCCAGCGCTTCGAGCCGAGGTCAGGCTCTGCGCGTCACTCGAATTACAGAAAATATTCGACGAAGCAGTAACCGCGTACAAACAGTACGAGCTTGACCGTGTTCGTTATCGCGACGACGGACGCCGCGTTGCATTCTCCGACTCTCGTAATCGCACACCAGAGCGATCAAGCAACTCTTATTATGATAGGAATGCGCCTGAGCAGCGCAACAGATCTTCGGAAAGGAAAGATCAACGACCTTCCTTTTCACCTCGTGAATCCTGGCGAGACAGGAAACCCGATAACAGAGACGCGTATCGCTCTCCTCCTCCACGACGTCACGAACCGTCGCAATCAAATCAGCGCGAAACGTATAAACGCGAAGATCGCGCTTCCCAGTCCCCAGGTCGCGATCGCTTTCCTACGGAGAATCAGAAGTATTGTAAATATTGTAAGCGCACGGGACATGACATACACGAATGTCGCCGCCGCGAATATTACAGTAGAAATGAGTCGGGAAACGAATCAAGCCTCCCGACAAACGCGACCAAAGGACGGGAGGCATCCCAAGAGAATCGCCAAAAGGCAACACAGCTGGCCGTCATCAGCGACGACCAGCAGTAGATGAAATTCGAGTAGATAGGAGAGATAACCCGGACGGTCAGCAGAATGAACGACCATCCGCGAAATTAGTCTCGGCAATAAATCTCGCGCCGGACTCCCCTATCCCTCGAATAAAAGCAAAATCGTCACTCTTCTCAAAAGAGTGTGAGTTCCTCTTGGACACCGGGTCCGAGGTCAACTTAATCCGAGCGTCTGGTATCAAATCTGACGTTCATCTAAAAACTGACAGCGTCATACACGTCCATGGCGTGACAGAAGGAGAAATTGCGACCCTCGGTTATATCAATGCGGAGCTAGCAAATTCCATTAAAGTCACGCTACACGTTCTGCCTGACAGTTTTCCAATTAATATAGATGGTATCTTAGGCTCCCCCTTCTTCAGAGAGGGAGCAGAGATATCATTTGCGAAGGAATGCGTAGAGTATAAAAACCTACGTATTCCCTTTTCGAATCCTCGGGAATATTCCATCGAAAGCCGTACCGCCGCCTGCATAGCCGTCAACGTAAAGGGCCCAAGCGAAGGGTATGTGCGAAAAGTAGATGTAAAACCCGATGTGTTCTTAGGTGATTGTTTAGTCACCAACCGTAACGGAAAGGCATACCTGCGATGCTTTAACGCATCGTCCGAAGTGGCGTCCTTCTCCCTGCCTACGTTGGAGGTGGAAGAGATCGAGGTTCCCTTTTCGAATATTCAAGCCGAAGTCAATTCGGACTTATTCAATGCTCGTGCGTGCCGCGCGCACGAGACGATCGTTAACGATCAACTCGCGTCTTCTATTAATTCCGGTAACCATTCCGACGATTCCGGTAGCCATCCCGATTCTTTAAATAATTCCGGTAGCCATCCCGATTCTTTAAATAATTCCGGTAACCATCCCGACGATTCCGGTAGCCATCCCGATTCTTTAAACAATTCCGGTAACCATCCCGACGATTCCGGTAGCCATCCCGATACTTTAAAGAATTCCGGTAACCATCCCGACGATTTATATTCAAAGTCCTGTGTGGAAAGAAACATCAACGCCTTCGCCTCAGATGAACTTTTAGAATGTTCATATGAGAACAATTTAGAAAACATTTCTATTCCTAAAGTTAAATCAAAAGGAGTTTATGTTTTGCCGCAAACTCCTATCTTCAAATCCTCGCCGGAACAACGCCTCTTCCAGCTTCAACGATCAGGTATCCGTGCGACCGAAAACAAAGTCCATGCGTCTGGCAAATACAATTCCGCGAGATTCGCGTCAGCAAGAAAAAGAAATAAAGCCGATACATTATACTCGCCCGAGACAACTAAGTCTGATTATAAGCTTTCGTTATGTATCTTGCGAAACGAATTCAATCTTCCTAGCGTTAACAGAGTCTCCAATATCGTTACGCCAACGATAAACTATCGCAGCGACCCAAGAGCGAAATTTAAAACCTCTGGTCAGCATCACCCCACTCCACAGCAGGAAGACGATATCCCTGCGACGCAACGAGATCTTCAAGGAGAAACCGTCACCCCTGAAGATCATCAGTCTCTCGACAACGCTATAACAGCAACCATGCAGCCGATACAAGCAGCTATCTTGCTCTCTATTGCCACGCAAGCCTCAACACTCATTGGATATGACTGTGGAGGTTCAACCTTGAATATTACCACGTATTCAACTATTGACACTCTTAACTGCGAGCCAGAAGACATCGCACCAGCTGAAAACTTAGAAAGAATTCAGCTCCTGCAGCTAGCTGAATTCTCGCAAGCTCGTGTTTTGCAATGCCATATCGGAATAGACAGAACCATATACTATTGTGGCATGCATTCACATAATTCGGTGGTATCCAATGGTCGACAAGACTATATATTACCGATCTCCAGCGAAACCTGTTCGAGCCTACACACGACGGGGACAATATTCATCACCCCAGCCGCCCAGATCACAGGTATTCAGCCGAACTCGACCTCCTCTCACGGCCTCACGTTAGCAGGAGTTATTCAGAATGATGGTAGCTGCGCTGGAACCACGTATAGTGATCCGTTTGGGACTTGGACCGATGTCGTGGTACAAGCTTTAGTCCGAATCACGATCCGCGACTACATCGCTCCAATCAGATTGTCAACCGGACAGATTCATCTACAAACTGGGCAAACCTGCCCCCTTCAAAAAGGAAGCTGCTTAGACGCACAAGATGGCCATACGTTCTGGGAAACCACGCCGACGGACTCGTGCAAATTCAATAATTATGATGTCTTGTACGAAGGGATAGCCACTAAACTATCCTCCAAGGTGAATCCTTCTCCAACCCTGTATACCGTAGCATCGCAGGACACGACTTTTGCACTCACGGAGACAGGCAGATCGTCAGTTTGCGGATATGTCATAATCCGAACGGAACACCCCAAGCTGTTCATTCTGGAAGTTGGAAGTTCAGGAAAATTCAAGGAGAAAACACACACCTTGGTCAACAATCTGGACATCTTCACGTATGTCAACAGCAAATTTGTTTACGTGGAGAAGCACCTCCGGAAACAATTTTCTCAACTCTACAAAGATGTAATCCGTCAGAAGTGTGAGCTAGAGCGTCAGATTCTCCAGAACGCCCTCACATTATTACATTCAGCACCCGAAGAAGTTGCCACTGCCATCATGAAGGATGTCGGATTTATCGCAGTTCCAGCAGGAGAGGTAGTGCACATAATAAAGTGCATACCAGTCACGGTCCAAGTGAGGAAAACCGAACGGTGTTATGATGAGCTACCCATCACGTATCGGAACACATCAAAATTCCTGAAGCCAAGGGACCACATCATTTCAAATACGGGGACAGAAAAGCCATGCAATGAGCTACTTCCCCCATATTATAGACTGCACGGAACATGGTATCGCCTAACACCGTCATTGATGGAGGCCATCACTCCTTCGGAGCTTCACCCCCTCGCCAAGTCAACCTGGAAATACATAGATCCGAAGAACTTGGCAACGGGAGGCATTTATTCACAAGACGACCTGGACAAACTACAGGATCATATAATGTTTCCTGTAGAGAAGGTAGCAGTCATAAATTCAATCGCACAGGGTGCGACGGGAAGACAGTTTGCAGCAGGAAACATCAATATGTTCAACCTGCTCGATGAAAACTCCCTACAGCAGATAGCGGAGTCTACAGCACAGAAATTATGGTCCGGATTCACTACATTCGGATCAATAAGTGCTGGAATAATCGGAGTGTATGTAGCGATCCGCACGATCAAAACAATCATCAGTACGATCGTTAACGGCATCGCATTACACTCACTATACGGCTGGAGCCTGCATCTCGTTGTCGCCATCTGGAGTTCACTGACCCGGTTCTTTATATTCATGAAGCAGAGGGACAACAAGACTTCAGCGGCCATCGAGGACAAAGATAGTGATAGTGCCAGTGTCGGAGAATTCCGAACCCGTCCTCCCTTGACGAAACGAACGTTAATTTGCGATTCCCTTGACCCAGCGTTGCGAGACAGGGATGACATTTCAGTGCATCCTGTCTACCGCCACCCAGAGGCAGAGATTCCACTGCGTGAAATCTCTTCTCTAAGGGGGGAGGTGTGACGTCGGTCGCACCTCCGACGTTAGCTTTAAGACTACATGTAAAATTAGATACATAAGAGCGAGCGTTCCCCTTTTAAAGATTCCAAAACTCCTAAAAATCCTTCATAACAATGAATCCTTAACACCACGTACATTTGATTGAAATCCATCAACATAACCTAAAATCCAAAATCTGTCAAAATCCTAAAATAGCCAAAAATGGCCCAAACTCGAAGATTGAAATATCATTGGACTCGTGAGCGAAAATCATGAAACTAACCTAAAAATTTGTAGGTTATGTTCTCAATTCGCGTTTGTTTAGACTTTACCAAAATTTCGATTTTTGGTAATTTTCAAAAGTACTTAGAATATTTTCAAACATATGATCGGTCGACAAATGATGTCAACTAATCATATGACATATAAAATTTACATCGAAACGCCTTGCAAGAGCAAGCGCTCGAAAATATTCTAAGTCCCAATTTATTTAAATAAATAAATAGGTACGCCAATGGTTACCACTTAATTTTCGAGTCCTGCACCACTGGGAACGAAAACTGCTGACTCTAGTGCGGCGGCCATCGCGCTGTTTACGACGAAGACCGGCACAAAGAGGACACGGTCCCCTTTTGCGAAGTCAGCATTTTTCGGACGAACGTTATTCGTCGACGAACGTTCGATTCTCCTCAGTCCTCTCCGGGGACCCGAGTGGGTCAGTCGAGTTTTCGTCAATCTTCCAAGTCCAGACTATTTAGACATAGTCTTTCCAAATCCAGATTGTTTAGACACAATCTTCCCAAATCCATACTGTTTAGACACAGTCCCTAATACCATTCAGTAATATCGTATTCTTATTCGTTTAATTCAAACATTACTTCGTTTATTCAATTAAACATTTTTATTGCGTTTCATATTTCGTACTTAGTACGTATTTCGATTTCGTTAATAATAAGCATCTTTACCTTTGTATTCTTTTACGTTTATAATATACTTTGTTTTACCAGAGTCAATCTAAATCCCAATTATTATTTCCTTGCTCCTAACTTCGTAGTTTGAAGTGACACGTTGTTAGTTAGAGATAGAGTTCTCACTGGAAAGTTCGCGAATAGTATTCCTTATTCAATTTCCTGTTACGTGTTCGCGTACGTGCGTGATAGTGATAGACTTGCTCGCATAGCAAGCTCCGCAGCATCCACGTCCGTTTTCTCGAATCAAAATATCGTCAACCACGCGGACGATATTCGCGAGATAAATTCACGGGATCGCACAGCGTCCACGCCCGTTTTCGCTAGTTAAAATATCGTCAATCACGCGGACGATATTCGTGAGTTAGATTCACGCTATCGTACAGCGTCCACGCCCGTTTCCTCAACGAGCGCATCCGTCTACAATACCGTAGCAGCCAGCTGTCAATCATTGGAGGTCGTTCCTGTCAAATATTGACGTGACAGAGTTTGGCGCAGTCGTCAATCCTTGAAGGTCGTTTCCAGCCATTTGGATCAACGCCTGTCAAGCAGAGCGGACCGTATTCAAGGCCATCAGCGCAACCGTAGCTGTTCATCCGTTGCGAATTCATGTCTCGTGTCAATCGACAAGCAAGCGAAGCGTAAAAGTAAGTGGAACATATTACCGCGTATGTTTCAGGGTCGCGTGCATCATTCATCTGTGTAAGACTGCATGCAGGTGTCGGCATCGGGTCCTAGTCTGTTGATAAAAAGACCAACACTTTTATTAAATGTCAGTCAGTGGAAGAGTAGAGTAGCCGGGCCGCGGTATTCTCTTCTCTTGCTCTTATAGCCCCGCCAGGACGTGACACCGGTAACCAGCCCGATTCTTATACTAACTCCGGTAACCAGCCCGATTCTTATACTAACTCCGGTAACCAGCCCGATAAAACCAAGGTCAGAATGACCTATTCCATCGCAAATTCCCACGAAGCTCGCGTGAAAGAGTTATTAGAAACTATCCCCATGGATCACCTCAGCGGCGACGAAATGGATCATGTTAAATCTTTGTTAGAAAAGCACAATGATCTTTTCCATCTCCAAGGGGATCGTTTGGGAAAAACAAACGCGGTGACTCACAAAATCATTACGACGGATGATATTCCAATCCATGTTAAACAGTATCGCTACCCACCAATCCACAAGGACGAAATCAACAAGCAAATGTCCGAACTCTTACGGAATGACATAGTCGTTCCATCTAACTCACCTTATAATTCCCCCTTGTGGATTGTTCCTAAGAAAGCGGACGCCGAGGGTAACAAAAAATGGCGCATGGTAATCGATTACCGCGCATTAAACGAGAAGTCGGTGGCCGACGCGTACCCGCTACCTAGCATTAACGAAATCCTAGATCAGTTAGGCAGCGCCGCATACTTCAGTGTGTTTGACTTAGCCAGCGGATTCCATCAGATAGGAATGGAGAAGGAGGATGCCGCGAAGACCGCCTTCTCCACGCCTTTCGGCCACTACGAATTCAACAGAATGCCATTCGGTCTCCGTAATGCCCCGGCTACCTTCCAAAGATTAATGGACACAGTCCTCTGCGGCCTACAAGGCAACGAACTCTTCGTGTACCTCGATGATATCGTGATCTACGCGCGTTCATTAGAAGAACATTATGCCAAATTCAATAAACTAGCCCGCCGACTGCGCGGAGCCAACCTCAAATTACAGCCCTCGAAATGCGGCTTCCTTCATAAGGAAGTGGCATACCTGGGACATCAGATTAGTCAAGACGGCGTCAGACCATGTCCAAAGAAAATTAATGCCGTACAAAATTTCCCACGACCTAAGAACGCGAAAAACGTGCGCGAATTTTTAGGCCTTGCAGGTGTTACGTCGGACGACCTCCGACGTTGGTCGAATCGAGGACCGTACCTCGATTCTAGGTTAAGACTAAATACTAAGTACATAACAACCTCTTAAACCCATCGCTACCAAACTCTTGTTCTAATTCTAATACCTCTTAAACCCATCACTACTTCACCCACGACTTTCCCTAAACTTGTTCTAATACCCATCACTACTTAAATCTCGACTCTCCCAATTGTTCTAAACCCAACCACCACTCCAAACTCTCAATCTTACCTAACACTTGTTCAAACCCTCATCTACACTTATAACTTGTTTAAACCCTCATCTACACTTAACACTTGTTCAAACCCTCATCTACACTTACAACTTGTTCAAATCCTCAACTCCGCTCGAGTAAACGCCACCTCGAGAACAAAGAGATCGCAACGTCAGCAGTCTTGCACGCGTCACCACTCTGTCGAGAGCGAGGACAAAGAGACTGCAACGTCAGCAGTCTTGCACCCGTCACCACTCCGACGAGCGAGGACAAAGGGACTGCAGCGTCAGCAACCCCCACTCCGAGCGAAGGAGGCTACGCAGAGCTGCCTCTTGCATCAGTCTGGTGCTAGCCAGCGAAGTGAGCGGACGTGTCGGTCTGCGCTCACTCCATTCTCACACAACGACATCAGTCAGTCTGGCCCAAGCCAGCGAAGCGAGCAGACGTGTCGATCTGCGCTCTTCTAATTCGCGCTTCGACGTTCATCGACGTTTGTTCTACTATTCTATTCCAAATCCATTCCAATTCAATTCCTAAATCAATTCCAATTCTAACTCTTACTAACTCATACTCCGTATACGATTAATACGTTTAATTCATTTATTATTATACTACCAAGTTTATACTCAAGTGTACTCAACGTTCTTTATTTCAATATATATATTATATATTACCAGTGCTACGTGAAGTTAATTTCCACATCATTCTACTAAATCCAGTGACAGTTTCTTTTCGAAATTCGAATCGTGCCCTCGTTAATCATACAGAACTCGGCTTGGAGGTCAGTTCGTCCGCTCCGCTGAGAAGTAGTGGTTGACGAGTAGACGTTTGGAAATAATAACTTTCCAAATCAGATAAACGCATTTAATATTAATAATAAATAATTGAGCTCTCGCTTACGTGTTCAACCTCGGTCACAAAGGGAGAAGCTTACAGCTCCGCCGAGGCAATACGTCAACGAGGTGACACTTAGTCAAAAGATTATCGAAGTTAAAGTGACAGTTTGTGAAAGGAAACATATCAGTGTCTAAAGTGAAGTGACTGTTTTAATAGTGCCCTCGTTGTCGCACGGTGACCCGGCTCGGAGGCCAGTTCGTCTGCTCTGCTGGGTAGTGCCGATTAACGAGTGGACATTTTCGAGTCAGGTAAATTACCTCTGGCCAGCGCCTACGGGGAACCCCTGGCCAATTTTTCTTTCACGTTTGGGACTTAGACAAAATCCGACAAAAGGATTTTCAGAGTATTAACTCTTCCGAAACAGTTCCTTCCATACCCATCCCTTATGCGTCGTACACGTCGTGCAGGCCGAAAGTATCAACTGGCCAAGTTCAAACGGGCATTAAATCAAACAGCCATCTTAAACCGCGTCTTAAGTTCGACTGATTGGACTGAACTTCTCGGAACGACCGAGAATATCGAGTGCGACGCGTCAGATTACGTATCGGTATACGGTTGTCCGTGCCGTCCGATTCCGAACACAGGGGTCGACCACGCGGACCTCTCGCGTTCTTCACCTGTCACCAAACCGTCTGCTGGTCGCTACGAGATAGCCGATCTCGTTGACATCTCTGACGACGACGACGACGTCAGGAATACCATAAACCTGTCCAGTGACAACAACAACTCGCCTGCCGTTCGTTACGAGGTCATTGATCTCGTCACCAGCTCTGATGACGATGACAGCAGGAGCACCATAATCTTGCCGCACGTTCGCTGTAGGATCATCAAGGACGAGTACCTACCGTCCAACAGACGCATTGTCGTGCGTACCCCAGCGAGACAGCTGCCAAACCTTCCTCATCTCGATGAGATCTGTCTGGACGACCCGTTATACCAGACCCATGCTGACCGACGAGCTCAGCTCCTTCAACAGTACTACTAAGATACAACAACTAACCGGTGAGAATTCGTATCTTTTGTAACCCCTTTTGTTCCATGTCAACTCACCGCGTTCGTTGCGTCAGCGTAGAAGTATCGCCATCCGCGTTGACTGCTAGCGGGTGTCGGTCTCAAATGACTATCGGTGTCCTAGCGCATATGACTGCCCGTCTGGCTGTCTTGGCGTAAAAGACCGTTTCCTCTTCAATTCCACGTGCCGCCTCCTGGGATCATCTTCTTTGCCTAGGACGTGGGGCGTGACGTAACAAAATTTGGCGCAGTCGGTAGGACACGAAAACGGTCGCCGGTAGTTGAACCATTAACAAATTGTTTTCGTACGTCTGACATTTGTTCTCTATATCGTGTGTCGAGTAAGAATTCACACTAATATCGCAAAATGTCTCGCCCAATCACACGATCCCAAACGGATCCCCGAGCGGATCCTAATCAAGACCTTCCTCCGCCAACCGAGGAAGAGCTACTTCTTTACGCGCAAGATCTCGCCCGTAAAGAGGAATATTTAAAAGAGCAAACCGAATTCATTGCTAAATTGCGTCTTAAATATGAAGAAGACGCACAGAATCAAAATAACATGCTCGATGAAATACGCAAAGAGCTCCACAATATTCAAGCCTTGAACCAAAACTTACGTCACCAAGCGCCTACACCAGGCCCCAGTAACGTCTCTAACACGCGAGAACCTTCATTATCAGAGCCACGCGAAACCCCGCAATATGAGCCAACAGGAAATTTCGCGTTGAAACAAGCCGCAGAACTCGTACCCAAATTCGACGGAACATCGATTCCCGTCCTAAAATTCATCCGCGCCTGCAAACGCGCGCGTGATTCTATCCCCGAATCCATAGAACGTGCCCTTACTAAACTAATCTGCAATAAACTTTCCGATCGTGCGTACGCTGCCATTGAAGGCGAAAACATACGTACGATCTCACAACTTTGCGATAAGCTACGAACAGTACTGGGACCCTACAAATTCGTGGACCAGTACCGTGGCGAATTGGCAAGCATAGCCCAGGGCAACAATGAGCATATTCTTGACTTCATAAATCGAGTCAAAGATTTACGAACCGCCATCAGCGATTCTACCGAAGGACATTACGACTACAGAGAAATCGATCGTTTCACAGTCGAGTGCTTCCTTCGCGGTCTACTCCCACAACTTCGCAGCGAAGTTTTGCATTGCCGTTCTCAGAATTCGGCAGAGATCTTCGAAGCAGCCATCTCTGCATATAAGCAATATGAGCTGTATCAAAACCGTCGTCGCGAATCTAATCGTGACGATTCCCGCAAGGTAAGCTTCTCAGATAACAGAAGCTCCTATCGCCCACGCTCTTCTGACAATTTCAATTCTCGCGAACGCATCCCTGAACGTCGCGACAACAGACCGGATGAGCGTCGCGATAACGGGTCCGACCAACGTCGAGACTCGTGGAGAAACTCGAACCGCAACTCTTATCGTTCTCCAACTCCGCAGTGGCGATCCGAAACCCCTCGCGAACAAAACCCGCAGCGCGAAAACCGGGACCCGAATTCAAATCGCGACAGACGTTCGGGAGAGCCCCGCAAGTTTTGCAACTATTGCAAAACTCCCGGGCATGACATTCACGAATGTCGAAAAAGAGCCTATAACAATAACCTGCGCTCGGGAAACGAGTCAGGCCTCCCGACAGGAACGAATCAACAGCGGGAGGCCGCCCCAACAAAGCGCAACCAAACATTCACGCAGACCGCCGTTCGAACGAACGAGCTCCCCGAAGACCAGATCGACGATTCGTCTCTGCAGTTAACCTCGCAGTAGACTCGCCGATCCCGCGCGTACAAATCTCCGCCCCTCAGCTTCGCGAGAAAAGTGAATTCTTATTAGACACGGGCTCGGAAGTCAATTTGATACGCGCGTCTAGTTTAAAACCTGGGATAACCATTGATCCCACGAGCACGATCGAAGTTCATGGAATAACCGAGGGTTCCATAGTAACACTCGGCGAAGTCGTTATATTCATTCAAGGGACAATCCCTGTCAAATTCCACGTGCTCGGGGACGATTTTCCAGTCAGTGTTAACGGAATTCTCGGCTCGCCCTTCTTTATAGGAGGAGCTGAGATTTCCTTTGCAAGGCAATTTGTTTTAATCGGAAACATTTCTATTCCGTTCTCTAATTCACGCGCACTGCCGACTGAGCCCCGCGATAGTTCAATGACGAGGGTTATTTCAATGCCTTCTCCGAAAACGGAGGTCTCTCTTGAAAAGCACGCCGCAAGGACAGAGGAAGAAACATTCCCTCTCTCAAAACGTCGGGTGCAACCGGGAGAGATTCGTATCACATCGAATAATATCGTAGAGGAATCGGTCGATAAGCGCAAAAATCAAAATCAACAGTCCGAATCAAGGACTGCAGCAGACTCTAATGAGTTTGCCGTTGAGCCCCGAACAGCCGCCTGCATTGCAGTCAGCGTACAGGGCCCGAAACAGGGATATATCCGCCGCGTCAGCGTAGCGCCGGATGTATTCCTCGGTGACTGTGTAGTCACTAATCGCGGAGGCAAAGCGAGCCTCAGATGTTTCAACACATCTCCGCGTCCGATCTCATTCCGATTACCCGTGTTAGAGGTGGAAGAGATCGAGCGTTATTCAACTAATTCCGGGTACTATCCCGACGCATTCGGTAACCATCCCGACCTTTCTAATTCCGGTAACCATCCCGACGTATTCGGTAACCATCCCGACCTTTCTAATTCCGGTAACCATCCCGACGCATTCGGTAACCATCCCGACCTTTTCAATTCCGGTAACCATCCCGACGTATTCGGTAACCATCCCGACAATTTTAATCCAGAGTCCAAAGAAGACTCCCGCGAATTCAAACCTATGAAGGTTTATTCTACAAGCTCCGGTATCAAGTCCGATTTTTTCTATTCCGAGTCTAGGTTGAAAGGAAATGTCCCCGCCTTTGATTCTCTAAAGACGACAGAACGTCTACATAAAGTAAAGCATAAAACTCTACCTCGTATAGACCGAGTATACGAGTCGATCATAAAAGATCATCCCGCGATAATTTCTAAATCAGAGTCAAAGAGAGTCTATATTTCATTTCAAAAACCTACCTCTGATTTTTCGCCGGAACATGATCTCTTCCAATCTCAACGGTCAAGTATCCGTGCACCGCAAAGCGAGTTTCATCCATCTAGGAATTATACGTCTGTAAAATACGCGTCAGCAAAAAGGAGAAACAAATTTCGTATTATACTATACCTCTGCGATAACCCGCGAACAATGATTGTAGCATCTCCTGCGACTTGCGATAAGAAACCCTCCCAGGAGATTTCATTACAGTCCTCCGCTGACGCGAAATTAGAATCCGCGATAATCACGCGTTCGGTCAACACCGATAAGCGAGCGAAATCCGAAACCCAGCGTCGACAGAATCTCCTTCCACCGCCGGAAGATACAGAACAAACGACAGCAGCACTTCGAAGAAGTTCCTACAGCCAGAATCCCAGCCTGTTCCCAGCCGCCTACCACATCGTGTCCAGTATCCACAAACACAATCAACATGTGCGGACACTTACAACCGGCGAGACCATCGGCGAACAAAGCCGGAGACTTCATCTACAGATACCAAGGAATATTCTGCTACAATGGCAGACACAGAATCTCCCTAAATGGCAGAGAACTATGCCTTGCCTGCAGCCTCACTGCGGTAGTCAGGAGGGTCATCGTATACACGCACGTTCTTACAAGGAAAAAGAAGAACGCATGCGACGCGTGTACAAAACCCATATTGAGGGAAACCCCAATATTGGAATGCATCCACTGCAGCTTCCTCCTCGCACTGGATCGGGCAGCAACAGACACTGCCAGAATAAGAAGAGAAAGAGGCGAAATTCTCACGGACGACGAAGAAGAGGACGAAAACTCAAGCACCTCTTCCTCGGACGAAGACACCAATACTCAAGCAAATTAGAGATGCAGAGTGTTTGTGCCAAAGCCGTAATCTCGTCACCTGAGACAAGAGTGATTACTCTAACCAACAAGGGGAGCAAAATGCCGAGTCAACAGGGAGATTACTTATCCATACTCAGTATTCCCCTGCCGGTTGGACTTGCTCACCCCCCACTAACCCACATCGAACAAACAAAGCAGAAGAGCAGTCATTCTGCAATCGCCCACCGCTCAAGCAACATTACGAAAAAGCACGTTAAAACACTCATCAAAATGTGCAAACAACTTCCAATCAGGAAGGCCGGTCAGAAGAGACCACCTGCAATTCCCACCTACTTGCTCGAAATCTCCTGCTACAATGGCAGGATAAGAATAACGCCCGACGGAAGGAAACTTTGCTATGACTGTAGCCAGAGAACAGTCATTTCCAATGTAAGAATTTGGAATCACCAGCGAACGTACTCCGTCCAAAACGATTGCGAAGAATGCGGTGGTCCGATATGCACCGAAACTCCAGTAATGGATTGCCGAGAATGCCTGAGCATTCTGGCCGGACAGGGCATCATGTTAGAAAACCCAGAGGTCTCCGACTCATCAGATGACTCCGATTCATCCGAAGGAAGTTCGGACGAGGATTCAGACTCGGACATGGAGGAACACCTCATCACGAACTAAATGGCAATGTTACGTCGTCCGATGTACGACGTTGGCCTTGTACACACACTATGTTGTTACGTCCCGGGACGTCGGACGGTTAAAAATATATAAATTCACCGACCGCGACACGGATAGAAACGTACACGAAATTATTCCAGCTTTGAAACCACGCGGCGAGTACTTCCACGTCTGAATCGGGAACCGCGAAGCTACAGTCTTGACAATTTCACGCGTATACAATATAATCGGACTCACCGAGAAGAACGCCGTTAATACTATGAAGAATTGTCTGCGGAGGAGCTTCCTCGATGTCGTGATGAGAAGGAAGCGACGGACCGCATACGTAGACGCTCGCTCAAGCGTACGATGCGTTTCAGCTTTTCCTTGCAGCATACGATAACGCCCGCTACAGCGTACGATGAGGTTCAGCTTCTCCTTGCTGCATATGAAGACGCTCGCTAAAGCGTACGATGAATCCACGTAGTGAACGATGCGTCCGTTCAATTGTTGCGAGCGATGGAATCGTTCGATTGTAGAATAAGCAGTGAGAACTGCTGGTTTGCGTTATAAGTAGCAATGATAATTGCTGATTTAATCGTTGCGAGCGGCGTAGCGGCTCGTTCGATGCGAACGTTGCGTTCGTTGATGAAGTAATGAAAATTACTGTTTGAATGCGTTGCGAGCGGCGAAGCTGCTCGTTCGATGCGAAGAATGGAGATTGTTCTACTCGTAGAACTTTCGAAGATTCGAAAATGGAACTCGAAGTTGAAATAAAATATAATAAACGGCGAACTGGGATCCCGTGAATAAATGTGACTCTAGGCTTAAGATTCAGGAAATAAAATATATTTGAAGCAAACTGTAGAGTACAACTCTATGAGATACAACGTCGGAATATTTCTAAGTACTAGAACCGGAGAAAATCGGAGAGAGGAGACAGGCTCGGAAGGAGGCCTGTGCTCGCTCGTAGTCGAGAAGCGAATCTGCCCGACTGCTCAGCACGCTCGCTGCGTTCGACTGGCCGCCGGTGGAGTGGGGGAAGCGACGCAGTGGGGCGCGCCGCTGTACAGTGGTGGGGCGCGCTAGCGCGTGAAGCGTACTGGCGAGCGTCTCAGGCGCTCGCGCGTTCATCGTAACAGAAACATAAAATCTTTAATATGTTATTAAAAATACTAAATATGCAATATAAAATACAGAACTTTGGTCAACTGCTCGGTAAGTATTCCAGGTATAAGGTAAGTATAAAAAGGTAAGTAAAATTATATATGTAAGGATCTTAAGACTAGGTGTTCGTGTTACATAATCTGTGTACTTATAACTATTAATATAACCTAGTATCTTGACTATAATACAGACGCTGAAAGGCGTCAACACGTCAGCGGACGTGACATCTCCCTTCCCGGGGGAAAAATAATTTTCGACGGCAGTTGAAAATTATTTTTCGCATCATACATCACACTTGCATACTTCATACAACATTCCAAGTTCGATATTGCACTTTTCGCATGTATAACATTTTTCGTGCACTAGTCGTCCACCGAGAACTTTTCGAAACGAACAAATCGTTTTTCGACACTCTCACTTGCACTGGAAGTTTTCTTGTTGGGATCGCTTACGATCGTCAAGTCTTCTTCTGAGTTGGTGATGCATTCTCGTCTGGTTGTCGGCAGCTCGTTTCCTTCGTCTTTCTTCTTTAAGAAGAGGCAGAAGTGCGTCAGGGCGCTCCATGATGCTGCGAGAAGATGGATTCCGCAACCGTATGCGCTGTGCAATGCCACACCGTTCAGAATGGTGTTAATACACAGCTTGATGATTCTGAGCCCTGTGTAAACTCCGATGACGCCAGCCATGACCGATCCAAATTCGACGAACCCGTGCCATAGTTTTTCGCCGGCGTTCTCTGCTATTTTCGTCAGCGTCTTTTCGTCCATTAGGCCGAATAATTGGACGGATTCCCCTGCGTAGGCTCGTCCTGATGCTCCCTGTGCGATCGAATTCATTACTGCAGATTTTTCCACAGGGAACATTATGTGATCGCTCAGTCGCTGAATTTCCTCCTGCGAATAAATTCCTCCATTCGCAAGGTTCGCAGGGTTGGTGTACTGCCAAGCTGATTCCGTTAGTGGTTGCAGCGGTGTTGGCGGCACTGTTTCCACGGGACGTGGCGTCATTTTGTACCACGTTCCGTGAATCCTGAATGTGGGCGCGACCAGTTCGTTACAGTCTCTTTTTGTTCCCACTTTCGTGAGAATTCTATGGCGAGGAGTGATGAACAGTGACTGATTTCTCAGAAGAACGGGGAGCTCGTCATAACAATCAACCGTCTTCCTGAGAGTAACTTGGACTGGTATGCACTTTATGATGTGGATCACTTCGCCAGACTGAACAGCCATGTAGCCTGGTTCCTTGACGATCGTCATCGCTACTTCTGCAGGTGAAATATTTATTAATGCGATCGCGTTGCGAAGGACTTGCTTTTCCAGCTTACACTTCTGGCGCATTACGTCCCTGTACATGTCTGTTAATTGGCTTCTAATATGCTTCTCAACATAGACGAATTTTGTGTTAATGTAGGCAAACATATCTATATTGTTCAAGCGGGTCCTTTTCTCCGTCTTGAATTTGCCTTCTTTCGTTGTTTCAATGATGAGGAGCTTGGGGTGTTCGGTTTTGCTCAGCGTGTAGCCACAAACGCTGGTACGGCCCGTGCTAGTGAGGGCGAATGCGGTGTCACCCGACGTCACCGTGTAAATTGGTGTAGATCCGTTTTTAGTCGTCGTCTTCACGCTTTTCCCCTCGTACAGGATTTCAAACTCGTTGAATCTACACTGGGAAGTCGGAATAGACGTCCAATACGAGTGGCCATCCTCTGAGTCCATGCAATATTCTCTACTGAGCTTGCAGCGCTGGCCTGAAGGTAAGAATATTTCATTTTTTGCAAGTTTGACTGTTGCTAGTCTTTCCTTCAATGTGATTTTCACGACCGCTTGGACAATGGCGTTATCCCAAGTGCCGAATGGGTCGCTGTACGTGGTTCCTCCACAGGTGCCATCTTGTTGGATTGAGCCGGCCAAGGTAACGCTTCTGGACGTCGTTGAGTTTACGAGAATACCTGTGATCTGCGTTGACAAGGGCAAGAACAGCGTACCGGACTCATGCATTGTACGGCAGATTTCTCTGGGCGCGTTCAAGATGTATTGCTGTCTACCATTACTTACGACCGACGTATGAGAATGCATGCCGCAGTGATAAATTGTTCGATCAATTTCTATCTTGCACTGTTGTACCATCGTGTCGTCGTACTCCACCATTTGTAAGAGCTGGATTTGAACATCTTGATTCGTAGGGCGATCATTGGTATAGTCGCATTTCGGCTTATCGACGGTAGAAAACGACGTAATGTTTAAAGTGCTACCGCCACAATCGTAACCGACCAATGCTGACGAGGTGTGCAGCAGCGCGACGATAAGTAGATTCGCGATCTTCATTGTACCGGTGGTGGATAAAGACTGAAGCTGCTGGAGCTTGTGTGAATCCTTCTCGACCGCGTTATCGGCCAGGTTTCGCATGCGGGAGAGGGGGAATACATTTAATCTCGCCTCGGACAATTTTCGTTCCCGACTTATCGAATTGCGGCTCGCTATATCCTGTCTTATCGCTTGAGATAAGTACGCTTGAGACTCGCGTGTCTCCGCCGCAATATCGCTTCTTAATTCTATCGGTCGAAGAATAATTACTTTGAATTTCGCTCGCGGCCTAACTCGCTTGAAACACGAAATTGCAACTGTATCGATTATTTCGTTCGCTCGGTCGTCGAGAAGGCGAGGGGCTCCGATACCTTTATACCTGAGCGGTCTGAAAAGGGGAAGATTTATGACGCGGCGAGGGTCGATGCTTGCTATGCCCGCGATTTCTTCGTGAAAATCGGTAGAGGGACGCGATTCCCTCAGGAACTTCCTGAAATCCTCGTCTCGACTGCTAGCCCGTGATTTGAGTGAACGTATACTTTCCTTCGCAATGAAATTTATTTGCTGGGGCCTCCTGTTGGACCTCGGTCCTGGACTCATAGGAGAGAAATCTATATCTTCGTCACGGCAATCGATGCTACGTACATTCGTGATTTCGTCGCAACGGAGATCTAAAGACCCTGAATCCGTTTGAATTTCGCGAGAATCTGTCCCTTGATGAGGCATTCGTATATCTGGATTACAGGGACCTCTCGGTGGATTCGAAACACGGGGAGAGCTCGCTCTCTTGTGGCTCGTGTGAGGATTGAAATGTACGCGAGCGTCAGAATTTATATTACTCGTGGGAAAAGGGCCCTCTCTTCTCGATTCTCGATCGACGTTGCTCGCGGCGATTTTGTGTTCGGTATACATGCTGGCGACGGGAATCTCCATTCTCGGCGCGTGCATTTCTCTACGCCAATTCTC
Organism: Lasioglossum baleicum; assembly: GCF_051020765.1. Taxonomy (NCBI): domain Eukaryota; kingdom Metazoa; phylum Arthropoda; class Insecta; order Hymenoptera; family Halictidae; genus Lasioglossum; species Lasioglossum baleicum. Next base: position 41,975 of record NW_027469113.1, on the reverse strand, counting down.
GCTTCTAGAATCAATGAGAGACTCTGGCTTGCAGGTCGAAGATTGGAATTCTAACTGTTCGCTTCCGCGTGGAATGAATGGAAATTCTTTCCCTTGCCACTTGACGCTCATGTTTTTATATGAGATCAGCGCTCCTCTCGTTAGGAAGGCTGATCCAAGGACGCCGTCGGAAGGAACACCGAAATCGTCTGGGACGATTTGAAATTCGACGGGCGTATTGGCGATTGTTAATTGCGTGGAACCTAGCGTCGGAACAATTTCGTCGGTTATTCCGGTAATGAAAATTTTATTCTGTCGGTCTACGATAGCGTTCGATTTCAAAAGCGATTCTTTTATCAGATTCGGTTCGGCGCCTGTGTCGACCATAACCGTGGTGGTCCGCGTTAATTCCGGCATTGAGATAGTCACATGCGGAATGGCAGAGTTTGGATCGAGCGTAATTTTCGTTACTCGTTGTTTTCCGCGGTGCTCTTCGTGTTCGAAATCGTTCGTACGAATTTCTGATTCTGTTCCTCCCGTCGATAATTCGCGGCGGACGGGAGGGATGTCCCGTTTCCCGACTGGCTACGATTATTGGCTTCGCGTTTTCGGCACTCGTGGATATCGTGCCCTGGGATTCTACAATAATTGCAAAATTTGCGTACTGGACGAGAGTCATCGCTATTTTGTACGCGACGCTGAGGCGGAACATAACTATCGTTTCTACCGCGGTACGAATCGTTTCTACTTCTAGATTCGAAATTTCCATCTCCGTTATAAGAGTTTGAATGAGAACCCTGGTCGTTTCGAGGCCGAGGTCGTAAATCATCACCCGCCGGGCGGTTTGTATACAAGTCCGCGCGGGCTACGCGTGTTGTCCCTGCGTTACGGTTAGGGGAAGCGCTCGTCGACCGATTCGACCCTCGCAGGTATGCGTCACCGTAACGGTCCGGCGACGCTTGTGTAAACATCCTCGACCGTTCTCGATAAGGAGACTCTTCGCGCCGATAGTCTTGTCTTGAGTTACTTGAATAATCGTTTCGTCGATACGGCGACGGAGAACGATTAAAATTATCGCGTTGATACGGCGACGGAGAACGATTGAAATTATCGCGTTGGTACGGCGAGTCTGAGCGATAATTCTTTTCTCGGTGATACGGAGACGAATTTCTTTCGGAACGATAATTTTCATAAGAATCTAAAAATCGTACTTGTTTATCCGCGCGTTCATAGCGTACGCGGTCGAGCTCGAGATATTTGTAGCTAACAATAGCTTCGTCAAAAACTGTGCGCAACGTTTCGTTTCTGAAAGAACGGACTTCTGAGCGGAGTCGCGGGATTAAACCACGAATGAAACTATCGCGTGTTAACTTGTCGATTTCAGTCTTGTTCGGCGAAGAGCGGTAACAGTCTAGAATTGCTGAACGAAGATCTTTCACACGACTGATAAATTGTAAAATATGTTCATTCGCGTACATATAAACGCTGGTTAATTCTCCTTTATAATACTCTACCGTATGATGCGGCCCGAATACATCTTTTAAACGGTTAGAAATATCTGCGACATATTCTATTAATTCATCTTCTACGGCGGTGTATGCGCGTCCTCGTAGCTTACTAATAATTAGTTTTGCAAACGTTTTCTCTGCGTGTCGAGGGATCAAGTCACGCGCGCGTTGACAAGCTCTGGTAAATTGCAGAACTGGGATATTTGTCCCGTCGAACGTTGGAATTGAGTCTATCGCGGCGCGCATTACTAACCGCGAATCTTCTCTTTCAAGCGCGTGATTTTCGGGCGGCGGCATCCCGTTACGATTATAATCGCTCTCGCCTCGAAAAGCGTTCATACGCGGCATTTCATCTCTTCGCGTAGTGAGCGGATAATTATTCAATGGATATGACTGCGATTCTAATTCTCGTCGCGGCGTAACGTTATCGCGTGTTTCTATATTCTCTAGCTCATCGTCGACAAGAACCTCGGTTTCTGTCTGTACACTACTAGTTCCTTGCTTTAATTTATCAACGAGTTCTTTATCGCGTGTTAACTGCGATCGTAGCTCGTCTAATTCCGCACGCTCTTTATTGATCGCGGCGGTAATTTCGGCTCTATCTTTATCTAGCAACTCGCGGCTCTGTCTCACGGATTCACTTTCGTTTCTGATTCGAATCTCTTTCAACCGCAGTGACTCCTTGTACGCGTTCAACTCGCTTTCGGTAATTTTCGCGTTTTTCACTTCACCACCTTTCTGCTTCGTACGCGTATTGTCTGAGGGACCGTCTGCCATCGCGATCGCTGGACTATCCCACCGCTGCCACCAAATTTGTTACGTCCCGGGACGTCGGACGGTTAAAAATATATAAATTCACCGACCGCGACACGGATAGAAACGTACACGAAATTATTCCAGCTTTGAAACCACGCGGCGAGTACTTCCACGTCTGAATCGGGAACCGCGAAGCTACAGTCTTGACAATTTCACGCGTATACAATATAATCGGACTCACCGAGAAGAACGCCGTTAATACTATGAAGAATTGTCTGCGGAGGAGCTTCCTCGATGTCGTGATGAGAAGGAAGCGACGGACCGCATACGTAGACGCTCGCTCAAGCGTACGATGCGTTTCAGCTTTTCCTTGCAGCATACGATAACGCCCGCTACAGCGTACGATGAGGTTCAGCTTCTCCTTGCTGCATATGAAGACGCTCGCTAAAGCGTACGATGAATCCACGTAGTGAACGATGCGTCCGTTCAATTGTTGCGAGCGATGGAATCGTTCGATTGTAGAATAAGCAGTGAGAACTGCTGGTTTGCGTTATAAGTAGCAATGATAATTGCTGATTTAATCGTTGCGAGCGGCGTAGCGGCTCGTTCGATGCGAACGTTGCGTTCGTTGATGAAGTAATGAAAATTACTGTTTGAATGCGTTGCGAGCGGCGAAGCTGCTCGTTCGATGCGAAGAATGGAGATTGTTCTACTCGTAGAACTTTCGAAGATTCGAAAATGGAACTCGAAGTTGAAATAAAATATAATAAACGGCGAACTGGGATCCCGTGAATAAATGTGACTCTAGGCTTAAGATTCAGGAAATAAAATATATTTGAAGCAAACTGTAGAGTACAACTCTATGAGATACAACGTCGGAATATTTCTAAGTACTAGAACCGGAGAAAATCGGAGAGAGGAGACAGGCTCGGAAGGAGGCCTGTGCTCGCTCGTAGTCGAGAAGCGAATCTCCCCGACTGCTCAGCACGCTCGCTGCGTTCGACTGGCCGCCGGTGGAGTGGGGGAAGCGACGCAGTGGGGCGCGCCGCTGTACAGTGGTGGGGCGCGCTAGCGCGTGAAGCGTACTGGCGAGCGTCTCAGGCGCTCGCGCGTTCATCGTAACAGAAACATAAAATCTTTAATATGTTATTAAAAATACTAAATATGCAATATAAAATACAGAACTTTGGTCAACTGCTCGGTAAGTATTCCAGGTATAAGGTAAGTATAAAAAGGTAAGTAAAATTATATATGTAAGGATCTTAAGACTAGGTGTTCGTGTTACATAATCTGTGTACTTATAACTATTAATATAACCTAGTATCTTGACTATAATACAGACGCTGAAAGGCGTCAACACGTCAGCGGACGTGACAATGTATACAAGGTCTGATCTGCATAAGATCCATACACCGTCCCCTAGACATAAGAGCATAGTATTAAGATCTCATTATTCTATTGTTCTAATCCTTATCTCCGTCTTTACCCATCACCATAACTTCACCTTGATCAACACCTTACCTCAGTTTCAACCCATCACCACGACACATAATGCAATAAAGTATTGCATCACTCTGGAAGCATCTAGAAGCTTCTAGAAACGTCGAGAAGTCCAAAGACTGCTGCATCAGCAGTCCCACGCTCGTAGAGGGCAATAGGACAGCCACGAGACTGCAGCGTCAGCAGAAATGCACGTGCAGTCCCCGGGAGCGAAGACGCTGCTGCGTCAGCGGTTCTCCCACTCCGACAACTGAAGAACAAAGAGACTGCAGCGTCAGCTATCCCCACTCCGAACGAAGGAGGCAAGGCAGAGCGGACGCTTGCATCAGTCCGCCTTCAGCCAGCGACTCGCACAGACGTGCCTACCTGGCCTCAGAGTCAGTCCGGCTTCAAGAGCAGACGTGTTCAGTCTAGCTCCGCGATAGTGAAGTGTGTCGATCCTTCACTCCTAATTCCAATTCCAATTCCAACTCTAACTCAACTCAACTCAAGTCCTAATTCTCATACATTATTCCTATAACATATTACAATATCCATTATTCATTAATCCAATTACTACTCCTATTATAATATTACTTACATATTGTATACCAGTGTACTTACCAGTTCTTATTTAATATATCGTTGTTATACCAGTGCTTCGATCTTGTTATTCTTGTGTTAGTTCAACACCATCTTCCAGTTCAGTTCTTACATTGAATGTATTATACTCGTGACATATCCGGACTTGGTCTAAAGTGCGCAGTGGAAACGCTGAGCCGCCAATAAGGAATTTGAAGCGAGTCGTAGAGAAGTTCTCGTGCCACGTCTAGAATTGGTCTAAAGTGCGCAGTGGAAACGCTGAGCCGCCACTATAAGACGTGAAGCGAGTTAACTACCAAAAAGGTTAATAACAAGTGGAAGTTCATTTTCATTATATTATTAATATTCCATCATTACTATTCCTTACCCATGCGACGCCCACGTCGAGCGGGACGCAAGTATCAACTTGCTAAATTGAGACGCGCGTTGAGAAATAAAGCGGTGCTCGATCAAATCATTGCCACTACCGAGTGGACAGAACTTCTGGGAACCACCGAGCACATTCCGTGTGACGCGTCCGATTACGTTTCTGTATACGGTTGCCCTTGCAACCCTCCTAAAGAGGTCAACCACGCGGACCTCTCGCGAGCTCCGACGCCAGTTCTACATCCGGTCGATTGTCCAGAGGTGATCGACATAGCCGACGACGACGACAGCCGAGACACGATCATCGTTCCCAGGGTCCGTTGCCGAATCATCCGTGACGTTCCTCTGCCAGCTCATCAATGTGTCGTCTTGCGGCCAGCATCCAAGGCCACTAACGTCGTCCCGAACCGAGCAGCAGCAACTCTGCCAGATCTTCCCCACCTCGAGGACATCTGTATAGAAGATCCGATGTACGACACCTACTGTCAGTACCGCCAGTTCCTGCTGCAACAATATTATTAGGCGTTAATACAACATTGCGGTGAGTCGTATAATATCTTGTATAATTGTTGAATCCTGTAAACTCACCGTTCTCGTTGCATCCTCTCGCGCGTGATTCTTGTCGGGACACTTCTTGTAACCGCGTCGGACGTTCTCTTCTTGACTGCATCCATAGCAATATCGGTTGTCCTAGTGCATATGACAGCCCGCGGCTGTCTCGGCACGAAAGACCACTCCTCATTTTAATCTTCATATCTCAACCGTCCGTCTGTCACTGTTCTCTTTTCTCTCTCCTGGTACCTGTAACAAAAACACAGTGACGGACGTGACAAATTTGGCGCAGTCGGTAGGACATCGAAGTGGTCGCCGATATTTGCATTAATAAGCCCCGACGCGTGTCAGTGCGAAGTTCACATTTCTTAAATCCCATTCATATCTTTCAAAATGTCTCGCCCAATCACGCGATCTCAAAGGGATCTCCAAGCAGATCCTAACGCAGACCTTCCCCCAATGTCCGAGGAAGAGCTACTCCTATACGCACAAGACCTCGCCCGTAGAGAGCAATATCTCAAAGAGGAAACAGATTTCATTGCCAAATTGCGTCTCAAACATGAAGAAGACGCACAAAACCAAAAAAATATGCTCGACGAAATACGAAAAGAGCTTCGCAACATTCAAATCACGAGTCAAAGCCTACGTCAACAATCGCCTACACCAGGCCCTAGTAACGTCTCTAATATGCGGGAACCTTCACCGCCAGAGCCACGCGAAATCCCACAGTATGAACCTACTGGCAATTTCGCTCTAAAACAAGCCGCCGAGCTTGTCCCTAGATTCGACGGAACTTCGTCTTCCGTCCTACAATTCATACGCGCATGCAAACGCGCGCGTGACACCGTACCGGCCACTGCAGAGCGTGCCCTCACAAAATTGCTCTGCAATAAACTCCACGATCGTGCTTATGCCGCTATAGAAGGCCAGCACATATTCACAATTTCTGCACTATGCGAGAAATTACGAACAGTACTGGGCCCATACAAATTCGTTGACCAGTACCGTGGCGATCTCGCGAGTGTACTCCAAGCTCCAAACGAGCACATCTTAGACTTCATCAATCGCGTTAAAGACCTTCGAACCGCGATTCAAGATGCCACAGATATTGGCCTTGATTACGAAGAACTAGATCGCTTCGTAGTAGATTGTTTTCTACGAGGTCTCCTTCCCCAGCTGCGTGCCGAAGTGCTTCATTGCCCTTCGCGAAATCCTGCCACTGTTTTCGAAGCAGCCATCTCTGCTTACAGGCAGTATGAGTCAGACCAGACTCGTCGACGAGAATTGATCCGCGAAGAAAAACGAGTCAGCTTCTCTGATAACCGGCCGTATCGCCCGCGTTCCACGTACGAGTCCGCTCGTGACATTCCAGAGCGAACTCAAGAACGCCGCGATAACAGACCGGACTCGTCTCAGCAGTCCTCGAGAAACTCAAACCGGGACTCTTATCGCTCCCCGACGCCGCAACGGCGATGGGAAAATAATCCTCGCGACCAAAACACGTACCGCGATGGTCGCACAGATCGCCCTTCAAGCTCTAGCAAATTTTGCAACTACTGCAAAGTCCCCGGGCACGATATTCACGAGTGCCGTAAGCGCGCTTTCAATAATAATAGGAGGTCGGGAAACGAGTCCGGCCTCCCGACCGAAGCCAACCCAAGGCGGGAGGCCGCATCTTCAACCCAAACTACAGCCCGCACCCAAACAGCTATCCGGACGAACGACCAGTCCGACGATTCGTCTCAGCAGTAAATCTTGCTGCACACTCACCAATTCCGCGCGTAAAAATCTCCGCCCCTCAATTACAAAAGAAGTGTGAATTTTTGTTAGACACGGGTTCGGAGATCAATTTAATTCGTGCGTCAAGTCTAGAACCAAATCTACCTATAGATCATACGAACACTATAGAAGTCCAAGGAATAACCGAGGGATCCATTCCAACTCTCGGTCAAATTAAAATACACTTACAGGGTCAAAACCCTATTGAATTTCATGTCTTGGAAGATGTTACGTCACGCCCCACGTCCTAGGCAAAGAAGATGACCCCAGGAGGCGGCACGTGGAATTGAAGAGGAAACGGTCTTTTACGCCAAGACAGCCAGACGGGCAGTCATATGCGCTAGGACACCGATAGTCATTTGAGACCGACACCCGCTAGCAGTCAACGCGGATGGCGATACTTCTACGCTGACGCAACGAACGCGGTGAGTTGACATGGAACAAAAGGGGTTACAAAAGATACGAATTCTCACCGGTTAGTTGTTGTATCTTAGTAGTACTGTTGAAGGAGCTGAGCTCGTCGGTCAGCATGGGTCTGGTATAACGGGTCGTCCAGACAGATCTCATCGAGATGAGGAAGGTTTGGCAGCTGTCTCGCTGGGGTACGCACGACAATGCGTCTGTTGGACGGTAGGTACTCGTCCTTGATGATCCTACAGCGAACGTGCGGCAAGATTATGGTGCTCCTGCTGTCATCGTCATCAGAGCTGGTGACGAGATCAATGACCTCGTAACGAACGGCAGGCGGGTTGTTGTTGTCACTGGACAGGTTTATGGTATTCCTGACGTCGTCGTCGTCGTCAGAGATGTCAACGAGATCGGCTATCTCGTAGCGACCAGCAGACGGTTTGGTGACAGGTGAAGAACGCGAGAGGTCCGCGTGGTCGACCTCTGTGTTCGGAATCGGACGGCACGGACAACCGTATACCGATACGTAATCTGACGCGTCGCACTCGATATTTTCGGTCGTTCCGAGAAGTTCAGTCCAATCAGTCGAACTTAAGACGCGGTTTAAGATGGCTGTTTGATTTAATGCCCGTTTGAACTTGGCCAGTTGATACTTTCGGCCTGCACGACGTGTACGACGCATAAGGGATGGGTATGGAAGGAACTGTTTCGGAAGAGTTAATACTCTGAAAATCCTTTTGTCGGATTTTGTCTAAGTCCCAAACGTGAAAGAAAAATTGGCCAGGGGTTCCCCGTAGGCGCTGGCCAGAGGTAATTTACCTGACTCGAAAATGTCCACTCGTTAATCGGCACTACCCAGCAGAGCAGACGAACTGGCCTCCGAGCCGGGTCACCGTGCGACAACGAGGGCACTATTAAAACAGTCACTTCACTTTAGACACTGATATGTTTCCTTTCACAAACTGTCACTTTAACTTCGATAATCTTTTGACTAAGTGTCACCTCGTTGACGTATTGCCTCGGCGGAGCTGTAAGCTTCTCCCTTTGTGACCGAGGTTGAACACGTAAGCGAGAGCTCAATTATTTATTATTAATATTAAATGCGTTTATCTGATTTGGAAAGTTATTATTTCCAAACGTCTACTCGTCAACCACTACTTCTCAGCGGAGCGGACGAACTGACCTCCAAGCCGAGTTCTGTATGATTAACGAGGGCACGATTCGAATTTCGAAAAGAAACTGTCACTGGATTTAGTAGAATGATGTGGAAATCAACTTCACGTAGCACTGGTAAAATATAATATATATATTGAAATAAAGAACGTTGAGTACACTTGAGTATAAACTTGGTAGTATAATAATAAATGAATTAAACGTAATAATCGTATACGGAGTATGAGTTAGTAAGAGTTAGAATTGGAATTGATTTAGGAATTGAATTGGAATGGATTTGGAATAGTAGAACAAACGTCGATGAACGTCGAAGCGCGAATTAGAAGAGCGCAGATCGACACGTCTGCTCGCTTCGCTGGCTTGGGCCAGACTGACTGATGTCGTTGTGTGAGAATGGAGTGAGCGCAGACCGACACGTCCGCTCACTTCGCTGGCTAGCACCAGACTGATGCAAGAGGCAGCTCTGCGTAGCCTCCTTCGCTCGGAGTGGGGGTTGCTGACGCTGCAGTCCCTTTGTCCTCGCTCGTCGGAGTGGTGACGGGTGCAAGACTGCTGACGTTGCAGTCTCTTTGTCCTCGCTCTCGACAGAGTGGTGACGCGTGCAAGACTGCTGACGTTGCGATCTCTTTGTTCTCGAGGTGGCGTTTACTCGAGCGGAGTTGAGGATTTGAACAAGTTGTAAGTGTAGATGAGGGTTTGAACAAGTGAAAGTAAAGTTAGGAGTTCGGAGTGATGGTTGGTTGTAGAACAATTGGGAGAGTCGAGATTTAAGTAGCGATGGGTATTAGAACAAGTTTAGGAAAAGTCATGGGTGAAGTAGTGATGGGTTTAAGATGTATTAGAATTAGAACAAGAGTTTGATAGCGATGGGTTTAAGAGATATTAGATTTAGAACAAGAGTTTGATAGCGATGGGTTTAAGAGGTATTATGTACTTAATGTTACGTCCCGGGACGTCGGACGGTTAAAAATATATAAATTCACCGACCGCGACACGGATAGAAACGTACACGAAATTATTCCAGCTTTGAAACCACGCGGCGAGTACTTCCACGTCTGAATCGGGAACCGCGAAGCTACAGTCTTGACAATTTCACGCGTATACAATATAATCGGACTCACCGAGAAGAACGCCGTTAATACTATGAAGAATTGTCTGCGGAGGAGCTTCCTCGATGTCGTGATGAGAAGGAAGCGACGGACCGCATACGTAGACGCTCGCTCAAGCGTACGATGCGTTTCAGCTTTTCCTTGCAGCATACGATAACGCCCGCTACAGCGTACGATGAGGTTCAGCTTCTCCTTGCTGCATATGAAGACGCTCGCTAAAGCGTACGATGAATCCACGTAGTGAACGATGCGTCCGTTCAATTGTTGCGAGCGATGGAATCGTTCGATTGTAGAATAAGCAGTGAGAACTGCTGGTTTGCGTTATAAGTAGCAATGATAATTGCTGATTTAATCGTTGCGAGCGGCGTAGCGGCTCGTTCGATGCGAACGTTGCGTTCGTTGATGAAGTAATGAAAATTACTGTTTGAATGCGTTGCGAGCGGCGAAGCTGCTCGTTCGATGCGAAGAATGGAGATTGTTCTACTCGTAGAACTTTCGAAGATTCGAAAATGGAACTCGAAGTTGAAATAAAATATAATAAACGGCGAACTGGGATCCCGTGAATAAATGTGACTCTAGGCTTAAGATTCAGGAAATAAAATATATTTGAAGCAAACTGTAGAGTACAACTCTATGAGATACAACGTCGGAATATTTCTAAGTACTAGAACCGGAGAAAATCGGAGAGAGGAGACAGGCTCGGAAGGAGGCCTGTGCTCGCTCGTAGTCGAGAAGCGAATCTCCCCGACTGCTCAGCACGCTCGCTGCGTTCGACTGGCCGCCGGTGGAGTGGGGGAAGCGACGCAGTGGGGCGCGCCGCTGTACAGTGGTGGGGCGCGCTAGCGCGTGAAGCGTACTGGCGAGCGTCTCAGGCGCTCGCGCGTTCATCGTAACAGAAACATAAAATCTTTAATATGTTATTAAAAATACTAAATATGCAATATAAAATACAGAACTTTGGTCAACTGCTCGGTAAGTATTCCAGGTATAAGGTAAGTATAAAAAGGTAAGTAAAATTATATATGTAAGGATCTTAAGACTAGGTGTTCGTGTTACATAATCTGTGTACTTATAACTATTAATATAACCTAGTATCTTGACTATAATACAGACGCTGAAAGGCGTCAACACGTCAGCGGACGTGACATCTCCCTTCCCGGGGGAAAAATAATTTTCGACGGCAGTTGAAAATTATTTTTCGCATCATACATCACACTTGCATACTTCATACAACATTCCAAGTTCGATATTGCACTTTTCGCATGTATAACATTTTTCGTGCACTAGTCGTCCACCGAGAACTTTTCGAAACGAACAAATCGTTTTTCGACACTCTCACTTGCACTGGAAGTTTTCTTGTTGGGATCGCTTACGATCGTCAAGTCTTCTTCTGAGTTGGTGATGCATTCTCGTCTGGTTGTCGGCAGCTCGTTTCCTTCGTCTTTCTTCTTTAAGAAGAGGCAGAAGTGCGTCAGGGCGCTCCATGATGCTGCGAGAAGATGGATTCCGCAACCGTATGCGCTGTGCAATGCCACACCGTTCAGAATGGTGTTAATACACAGCTTGATGATTCTGAGCCCTGTGTAAACTCCGATGACGCCAGCCATGACCGATCCGAATTCGACGAACCCGTGCCATAGTTTTTCGCCGGCGTTCTCTGCTATTTTCGTCAGCGTCTTTTCGTCCATTAGGCCGAATAATTGGACGGATTCCCCTGCGTAGGCTCGTCCTGATGCTCCCTGTGCGATCGAATTCATTACTGCAGATTTTTCCACAGGGAACATTATGTGATCGCTCAGTCGCTGAATTTCCTCCTGCGAATAAATTCCTCCATTCGCAAGGTTCGCAGGGTTGGTGTACTGCCAAGCTGATTCCGTTAGTGGTTGCAGCGGTGTTGGCGGCACTGTTTCCACGGGACGTGGCGTCATTTTGTACCACGTTCCGTGAATCCTGAATGTGGGCGCGACCAGTTCGTTACAGTCTCTTTTTGTTCCCACTTTCGTGAGAATTCTATGGCGAGGAGTGATGAACAGTGACTGATTTCTCAGAAGAACGGGGAGCTCGTCATAACAATCAACCGTCTTCCTGAGAGTAACTTGGACTGGTATGCACTTTATGATGTGGATCACTTCGCCAGACTGAACAGCCATGTAGCCTGGTTCCTTGACGATCGTCATCGCTACTTCTGCAGGTGAAATATTTATTAATGCGATCGCGTTGCGAAGGACTTGCTTTTCCAGCTTACACTTCTGGCGCATTACGTCCCTGTACATGTCTGTTAATTGGCTTCTAATATGCTTCTCAACATAGACGAATTTTGTGTTAATGTAGGCAAACATATCTATATTGTTCAAGCGGGTCCTTTTCTCCGTCTTGAATTTGCCTTCTTTCGTTGTTTCAATGATGAGGAGCTTGGGGTGTTCGGTTTTGCTCAGCGTGTAGCCACAAACGCTGGTACGGCCCGTGCTAGTGAGGGCGAATGCGGTGTCACCCGACGTCACCGTGTAAATTGGTGTAGATCCGTTTTTAGTCGTCGTCTTCACGCTTTTCCCCTCGTACAGGATTTCAAACTCGTTGAATTTACACTGGGAAGTCGGAATAGACGTCCAATACGAGTGGCCATCCTCTGAGTCCATGCAATATTCTCTACTGAGCTTGCAGCGCTGGCCTGAAGGTAAGAATATTTCATTTTTTGCAAGTTTGACTGTTGCTAGTCTTTCCTTCAATGTGATTTTCACGACCGCTTGGACAATGGCGTTATCCCAAGTGCCGAATGGGTCGCTGTACGTGGTTCCTCCACAGGTGCCATCTTGTTGGATTGAGCCGGCCAAGGTAACGCTTCTGGACGTCGTTGAGTTTACGAGAATACCTGTGATCTGCGTTGACAAGGGCAAGAACAGCGTACCGGACTCATGCATTGTACGGCAGATTTCTCTGGGCGCGTTCAAGATGTATTGCTGTCTACCATTACTTACGACCGACGTATGAGAATGCATGCCGCAGTGATAAATTGTTCGATCAATTTCTATCTTGCACTGTTGTACCATCGTGTCGTCGTACTCCACCATTTGTAAGAGCTGGATTTGAACATCTTGATTCGTAGGGCGATCATTGGTATAGTCGCATTTCGGCTTATCGACGGTAGAAAACGACGTAATGTTTAAAGTGCTACCGCCACAATCGTAACCGACCAATGCTGACGAGGTGTGCAGCAGCGCGACGATAAGTAGATTCGCGATCTTCATTGTACCGGTGGTGGATAAAGACTGAAGCTGCTGGAGCTTGTGTGAATCCTTCTCGACCGCGTTATCGGCCAGGTTTCGCATGCGGGAGAGGGGGAATACATTTAATCTCGCCTCGGACAATTTTCGTTCCCGACTTATCGAATTGCGGCTCGCTATATCCTGTCTTATCGCTTGAGATAAGTACGCTTGAGACTCGCGTGTCTCCGCCGCAATATCGCTTCTTAATTCTATCGGTCGAAGAATAATTACTTTGAATTTCGCTCGCGGCCTAACTCGCTTGAAACACGAAATTGCAACTGTATCGATTATTTCGTTCGCTCGGTCGTCGAGAAGGCGAGGGGCTCCGATACCTTTATACCTGAGCGGTCTGAAAAGGGGAAGATTTATGACGCGGCGAGGGTCGATGCTTGCTATGCCCGCGATTTCTTCGTGAAAATCGGTAGAGGGACGCGATTCCCTCAGGAACTTCCTGAAATCCTCGTCTCGACTGCTAGCCCGTGATTTGAGTGAACGTATACTTTCCTTCGCAATGAAATTTATTTGCTGGGGCCTCCTGTTGGACCTCGGTCCTGGACTCATAGGAGAGAAATCTATATCTTCGTCACGGCAATCGATGCTACGTACATTCGTGATTTCGTCGCAACGGAGATCTAAAGACCCTGAATCCGTTTGAATTTCGCGAGAATCTGTCCCTTGATGAGGCATTCGTATATCTGGATTACAGGGACCTCTCGGTGGATTCGAAACACGGGGAGAGCTCGCTCTCTTGTGGCTCGTGTGAGGATCGAAATGTACGCGAGCGTCAGAATTTATATTACTCGTGGGAAAAGGGCCCTCTCTTCTCGATTCTCGATCGACGTTGCTCGCGGCGATTTTGTGTTCGGTATACATGCTGGCGACGGGAATCTCCATTCTCGGCGCGTGCATTTCTCTACGCCAATTCTCGCTTCTAGAATCAATGAGAGACTCTGGCTTGCAGGTCGAAGATTGGAATTCTAACTGTTCGCTTCCGCGTGGAATGAATGGAAATTCTTTCCCTTGCCACTTGACGCTCATGTTTTTATATGAGATCAGCGCTCCTCTCGTTAGGAAGGCTGATCCAAGGACGCCGTCGGAAGGAACACCGAAATCGTCTGGGACGATTTGAAATTCGACGGGCGTATTGGCGATTGTTAATTGCGTGGAACCTAGCGTCGGAACAATTTCGTCGGTTATTCCGGTAATGAAAATTTTATTCTGTCGGTCTACGATAGCGTTCGATTTCAAAAGCGATTCTTTTATCAGATTCGGTTCGGCGCCTGTGTCGACCATAACCGTGGTGGTCCGCGTTAATTCCGGCATTGAGATAGTCACATGCGGAATGGCAGAGTTTGGATCGAGCGTAATTTTCGTTACTCGTTGTTTTCCGCGGTGCTCTTCGTGTTCGAAATCGTTCGTACGAATTTCTGATTCTGTTCCTCCCGTCGATAATTCGCGGCGGACGGGAGGGATGTCCCGTTTCCCGACTGGCTACGATTATTGGCTTCGCGTTTTCGGCACTCGTGGATATCGTGCCCTGGGATTCTACAATAATTGCAAAATTTGCGTACTGGACGAGAGTCATCGCTATTTTGTACGCGACGCTGAGGCGGAACATAACTATCGTTTCTACCGCGGTACGAATCGTTTCTACTTCTAGATTCGAAATTTCCATCTCCGTTATAAGAGTTTGAATGAGAACCCTGGTCGTTTCGAGGCCGAGGTCGTAAATCATCACCCGCCGGGCGGTTTGTATACAAGTCCGCGCGGGCTACGCGTGTTGTCCCTGCGTTACGGTTAGGGGAAGCGCTCGTCGACCGATTCGACCCTCGCAGGTATGCGTCACCGTAACGGTCCGGCGACGCTTGTGTAAACATCCTCGACCGTTCTCGATAAGGAGACTCTTCGCGCCGATAGTCTTGTCTTGAGTTACTTGAATAATCGTTTCGTCGATACGGCGACGGAGAACGATTAAAATTATCGCGTTGATACGGCGACGGAGAACGATTGAAATTATCGCGTTGGTACGGCGAGTCTGAGCGATAATTCTTTTCTCGGTGATACGGAGACGAATTTCTTTCGGAACGATAATTTTCATAAGAATCTAAAAATCGTACTTGTTTATCCGCGCGTTCATAGCGTACGCGGTCGAGCTCGAGATATTTGTAGCTAACAATAGCTTCGTCAAAAACTGTGCGCAACGTTTCGTTTCTGAAAGAACGGACTTCTGAGCGGAGTCGCGGGATTAAACCACGAATGAAACTATCGCGTGTTAACTTGTCGATTTCAGTCTTGTTCGGCGAAGAGCGGTAACAGTCTAGAATTGCTGAACGAAGATCTTTCACACGACTGATAAATTGTAAAATATGTTCATTCGCGTACATATAAACGCTGGTTAATTCTCCTTTATAATACTCTACCGTATGATGCGGCCCGAATACATCTTTTAAACGGTTAGAAATATCTGCGACATATTCTATTAATTCATCTTCTACGGCGGTGTATGCGCGTCCTCGTAGCTTACTAATAATTAGTTTTGCAAACGTTTTCTCTGCGTGTCGAGGGATCAAGTCACGCGCGCGTTGACAAGCTCTGGTAAATTGCAGAACTGGGATATTTGTCCCGTCGAACGTTGGAATTGAGTCTATCGCGGCGCGCATTACTAACCGCGAATCTTCTCTTTCAAGCGCGTGATTTTCGGGCGGCGGCATCCCGTTACGATTATAATCGCTCTCGCCTCGAAAAGCGTTCATACGCGGCATTTCATCTCTTCGCGTAGTGAGCGGATAATTATTCAATGGATATGACTGCGATTCTAATTCTCGTCGCGGCGTAACGTTATCGCGTGTTTCTATATTCTCTAGCTCATCGTCGACAAGAACCTCGGTTTCTGTCTGTACACTACTAGTTCCTTGCTTTAATTTATCAACGAGTTCTTTATCGCGTGTTAACTGCGATCGTAGCTCGTCTAATTCCGCACGCTCTTTATTGATCGCGGCGGTAATTTCGGCTCTATCTTTATCTAGCAACTCGCGGCTCTGTCTCACGGATTCACTTTCGTTTCTGATTCGAATCTCTTTCAACCGCAGTGACTCCTTGTACGCGTTCAACTCGCTTTCGGTAATTTTCGCGTTTTTCACTTCACCACCTTTCTGCTTCGTACGCGTATTGTCTGAGGGACCGTCTGCCATCGCGATCGCTGGACTATCCCACCGCTGCCACCAAATTTGTTACGTCCCGGGACGTCGGACGGTTAAAAATATATAAATTCACCGACCGCGACACGGATAGAAACGTACACGAAATTATTCCAGCTTTGAAACCACGCGGCGAGTACTTCCACGTCTGAATCGGGAACCGCGAAGCTACAGTCTTGACAATTTCACGCGTATACAATATAATCGGACTCACCGAGAAGAACGCCGTTAATACTATGAAGAATTGTCTGCGGAGGAGCTTCCTCGATGTCGTGATGAGAAGGAAGCGACGGACCGCATACGTAGACGCTCGCTCAAGCGTACGATGCGTTTCAGCTTTTCCTTGCAGCATACGATAACGCCCGCTACAGCGTACGATGAGGTTCAGCTTCTCCTTGCTGCATATGAAGACGCTCGCTAAAGCGTACGATGAATCCACGTAGTGAACGATGCGTCCGTTCAATTGTTGCGAGCGATGGAATCGTTCGATTGTAGAATAAGCAGTGAGAACTGCTGGTTTGCGTTATAAGTAGCAATGATAATTGCTGATTTAATCGTTGCGAGCGGCGTAGCGGCTCGTTCGATGCGAACGTTGCGTTCGTTGATGAAGTAATGAAAATTACTGTTTGAATGCGTTGCGAGCGGCGAAGCTGCTCGTTCGATGCGAAGAATGGAGATTGTTCTACTCGTAGAACTTTCGAAGATTCGAAAATGGAACTCGAAGTTGAAATAAAATATAATAAACGGCGAACTGGGATCCCGTGAATAAATGTGACTCTAGGCTTAAGATTCAGGAAATAAAATATATTTGAAGCAAACTGTAGAGTACAACTCTATGAGATACAACGTCGGAATATTTCTAAGTACTAGAACCGGAGAAAATCGGAGAGAGGAGACAGGCTCGGAAGGAGGCCTGTGCTCGCTCGTAGTCGAGAAGCGAATCTCCCCGACTGCTCAGCACGCTCGCTGCGTTCGACTGGCCGCCGGTGGAGTGGGGGAAGCGACGCAGTGGGGCGCGCCGCTGTACAGTGGTGGGGCGCGCTAGCGCGTGAAGCGTACTGGCGAGCGTCTCAGGCGCTCGCGCGTTCATCGTAACAGAAACATAAAATCTTTAATATGTTATTAAAAATACTAAATATGCAATATAAAATACAGAACTTTGGTCAACTGCTCGGTAAGTATTCCAGGTATAAGGTAAGTATAAAAAGGTAAGTAAAATTATATATGTAAGGATCTTAAGACTAGGTGTTCGTGTTACATAATCTGTGTACTTATAACTATTAATATAACCTAGTATCTTGACTATAATACAGACGCTGAAAGGCGTCAACACGTCAGCGGACGTGACATTAATATTTAATCTTAGCCTAGAATCGAGGTACGGTCCTCGATTCGACCAACGTCGGAGGTCGTCCGACGTAACAAAGAAAACTTCCCAATTAACATCGACGGAATCCTCGGTTCTCCCTTCTTCAGAACAGGAGCCGAGATCTCCTTTGCGAATGAATACATTACGATAGGAAACATTCGGGTTCCCTTCTCGAACCCTTGCGCGCCCACGGCTGAGCCTCGCGATAAATTGGCAGCAGAGGTTATTTCAATGCCTTCGTCTATGACCAACGATCTCGTTAAAACTCCAGCCGCCAAGCGTGAGGAACATTCGGCAAGGAACGTTCGAGTGTCTTCCTCAAATCCTCGTGCACCCGCGGTCAGACCTTGCAGAGCCCCGGTGACGGAGGTTATTTCAATGCCTCCTCGGGATTCGATTGTTACGTCCCGGGACGTCGGACGGTTAAAAATATATAAATTCACCGACCGCGACACGGATAGAAACGTACACGAAATTATTCCAGCTTTGAAACCACGCGGCGAGTACTTCCACGTCTGAATCGGGAACCGCGAAGCTACAGTCTTGACAATTTCACGCGTATACAATATAATCGGACTCACCGAGAAGAACGCCGTTAATACTATGAAGAATTGTCTGCGGAGGAGCTTCCTCGATGTCGTGATGAGAAGGAAGCGACGGACCGCATACGTAGACGCTCGCTCAAGCGTACGATGCGTTTCAGCTTTTCCTTGCAGAATACGATAACGCCCGCTACAGCGTACGATGAGGTTCAGCTTCTCCTTGCTGCATATGAAGACGCTCGCTAAAGCGTACGATGAATCCACGTAGTGAACGATGCGTCCGTTCAATTGTTGCGAGCGATGGAATCGTTCGATTGTAGAATAAGCAGTGAGAACTGCTGGTTTGCGTTATAAGTAGCAATGATAATTGCTGATTTAATCGTTGCGAGCGGCGTAGCGGCTCGTTCGATGCGAACGTTGCGTTCGTTGATGAAGTAATGAAAATTACTGTTTGAATGCGTTGCGAGCGGCGAAGCTGCTCGTTCGATGCGAAGAATGGAGATTGTTCTACTCGTAGAACTTTCGAAGATTCGAAAATGGAACTCGAAGTTGAAATAAAATATAATAAACGGCGAACTGGGATCCCGTGAATAAATGTGACTCTAGGCTTAAGATTCAGGAAATAAAATATATTTGAAGCAAACTGTAGAGTACAACTCTATGAGATACAACGTCGGAATATTTCTAAGTACTAGAACCGGAGAAAATCGGAGAGAGGAGACAGGCTCGGAAGGAGGCCTGTGCTCGCTCGTAGTCGAGAAGCGAATCTGCCCGACTGCTCAGCACGCTCGCTGCGTTCGACTGGCCGCCGGTGGAGTGGGGGAAGCGACGCAGTGGGGCGCGCCGCTGTACAGTGGTGGGGCGCGCTAGCGCGTGAAGCGTACTGGCGAGCGTCTCAGGCGCTCGCGCGTTCATCGTAACAGAAACATAAAATCTTTAATATGTTATTAAAAATACTAAATATGCCATATAAAATACAGAACTTTGGTCAACTGCTCGGTAAGTATTCCAGGTATAAGGTAAGTATAAAAAGGTAAGTAAAATTATATATGTAAGGATCTTAAGACTAGGTGTTCGTGTTACATAATCTGTGTACTTATAACTATTAATATAACCTAGTATCTTGACTATAATACAGACGCTGAAAGGCGTCAACACGTCAGCGGACGTGACATCTCCCTTCCCGGGGGAAAAATAATTTTCGACGGCAGTTGAAAATTATTTTTCGCATCATACATCACACTTGCATACTTCATACAACATTCCAAGTTCGATATTGCACTTTTCGCATGTATAACATTTTTCGCGCACTAGTCGTCCACCGAGAACTTTTCCGAATCGACTAAATCGTTTTCGTCACTATCACCAACACTTGGGGATTTCTCGTTCAGATCGTTGGCGGTCGCCAAGTCTTCCTCTGAATTGATGACGTACTTCTTTGTGATCGTAAGTAATCCGTCTCCCTCGTCCTCTGAAGGTAGTGTTGGTGAAGGTGGAGGTGTAGATGGGAGGCTCCGCTCCTTGTCCTCCTCCAGTATCATCTGTCGCAATGTTTCCGGGATTAATTGCATTGCGATGGCCAGTTCGAGTGTGCATTCTGTGCACGCCAGTGGAGGTTTCTGAGCACAGATTTTCCTCTTGCAGGTGTCGCACTCGTTCTTCAGGCTTGTCTGTATAGAGTGTATATGGAACACTTCTACATTCTTCAAGCTGTGGCCGCAGTCTTCGCAAAACTCCCTGCCCTCGCTGTTTGCAATAATTTTCCCTTTGAAACAGTAATAGCCCTGGATACTGGATACGTAATCCCAGAGTTTTTGCAGGACCTTCCTGTGTCGGTATGCTAGAGCTGTTTCTGCGTTGGTTTCGGTTTCCCCCTCGGAGTCGCTTTCCGAATCGTCCAAGTCCTTCATCCCGGCTTCGTATTGGATCTCCCTCAGGTAAACCAATATCGTAGCTAAGTCCTCGCTGCATTCGAGGCATTCTGGGATTGGCTGCTCCTTGCATAGCTTTTGTTCGCAGACATGGCACTTGTTGTCCATGTCGATCAACATCTCGTGAACGTCCTCGGGCGTCACGCTGTCCTGCATTAGGCTGCACTCCTTGCAAAATTGCTGCTTCTGCTCGTTTCGATATATTTCCCCTACGTAGCAGCGATAGTCGTCGAAGGCTTCCAGGTACTCGGCGCGCTTGTCGGCCAGTGTTCTGGGTGTTCCCTGACTCATCGTTGTGGTGAACTGGTTGACCGTTGGGGGGTGTTGACTGCGTGAGGTCCTTGAGCGCACTGAGCGTGGGACCCGTGTGTCGGTTCCTCCTGCGTCCAGTGGTAGGAGAGGGAGAGGGGGTAAACACGGCTGTGTTTATGTTTGGCGGCTCGAGCGGTTTCGCTTTCCCTCGGGCTGCGCTCGTTGTTATGATCGAGAAGGCGGTTGCCTTCTTCGCACGCTTGAGTTTGTTTACGTGGACTATACGAGTCCCTTTCTTAAACGTTATTTCTACGTTATTGTCGCTTAACATTTTTACTACTTTGTACGGTCCCGTGTATTCGGCGTCGAACTTATTCTTACGCGGTTCCTTTAGTAAAAATACGTCGTCTCCGACGGTAAAGCTTTGCTCGTTGACCTTTCGGTCGTAGTATTTTTTTGATCGTAACTTCGCATTTTCTAAATTCTCTCGGGCCCTGCCCAGCGTTCCTTCAATTTTCGTCTGCAGATCTTCTAAGTACCCGTTATATGACTCATTCGTTAGATCGTTCATTACCGTGTTAGCTGAAGGCGTGCGCGCCGTGGTGCCGAACACGAGTTCATGCGGCGTGAAAAGCGTGCCCTCGTGTACGCTGGTGTTGTATGAAAACATTGCTAGCGGTAACCATTCATCCCAATTATCGCGCTCGGTATACTGTTTTAGATATTCCGTCAGCACGTGATGGGATCGTTCTATCGAGCCATTCGACTGAGGTCTAAATGCGGTCGTTTTGAATCGTGTAATTTTGAATTTCTTCGCTATGTTCTTCATGAGCGAGCTCAAGAAGTTGGTCCCCTGGTCTGTAAGAATCGCTTTAGGAGCCCCGAAACGACAAATAAAGTGCTCTGTGAATGCTTGCGCGGTATCTATCGCCGTCGCGGATTTCAGCGGGATAGCGAGTGAATATTTCGTCAAGAGGTCCTGGATCGTTAATACGTAGTTAAAGCCGTTAGGGGATTGCGGAAGCGGGCCTACTATGTCCATAGAGATCTTGTCGAAAGATTTGCCAGGTGTATCGGTAATCACCATCGGCTGTCGCGTCTTAACTCTGACCAATTTTAGCCTTTCGCACGACCGACAAGAATTGACGAAATTCTGAACGTCTTTCTTGAGAGAAGACCAGAAATACTTTTCCCGTATCCTGCGATACGTCTTAGTGATGCCTTTATGGCCAGCAAAGGCAGAGCAATGATTTTCGATCATTATGTCCGTGCGCTGCTCTGGAGGAGGAATAATGATTTCGTTTGAACATATGAAAATCTGAGTCTGTGTCTGAGAGAAAAGTTTTAGTATCGTTTTCTGTATATCTGGCCATGCCGTATCGTCAATGAACGTCTTAGATACGCTAAACGAGGTGAGCTGAAGCTCTAAAACGACGTCGAGGAGGGATCTGAAGGATTCCAATAAATCCTCGTACGGAGCCGTGTGCATTGGCGTTTCCTTGACCGGTAGAATAATCAATTTCTTTTCGTTAGATAGGTTAAGTACTTTCGCCCTGCATAAAGCTGGCGGAGAAAATGAAGGGATTTTATTCGCCACGACCAGGTCTGTTGCTCCTGTATCCAGTGGCTGTCCGTCCATTGTCATGAAAATTACCAAATTGTCATTCCTCATTGTGAGGCGGTCTCGTGTATGTATTATTGTACGGCGTGTCAGCGACGCTTGTTCATTGTGAGACTCAAAAATGTCGTCCGATTCTGAGGTCGTCGGTAAGTCTCGTTCGTCATTGTCGACGGAATTTATTTCTCTGCGAGACGGAGAACTGATCGTGGACGAACGAGGTGTTGCATGCTTTGGCGAAGGAGACCTCGGCGAGGGAGTGGACAGAGGCAGTGGACGGGTGGACGGCGTTTCCGATTTCGTGCCTTTCTTCGATACGGCATCGAAAAGGCCGGAGGAATCTGAGTCGTCGACGGTAGACATCGCGAGCGCGGGTACAGGATTTCGCGAGAGGGCGTCCGCGTTAAGATTCGTTTTCCCCGACTTGTACGTGATTCTATAGTCAAATTCTGCTAATTTCAACCTCCATCGTAATAAGCGAGACGTGGGGTCCTTCACTGAATTCATCCAGACCAAGGGCTGGTGATCAGTTATTAGATTGAATTTATGGCCGTACACGTACGGTCGGAAGTATTGGGTACAGTAAATAATAGCCAAGCATTCCTTTTCTATAGTTGAATAATTCAACTCGGCCCCATTTAGAAGTCTTGAGGCGTATGCGATAGGACGATCTTTACCCGGTTCATCCTGACTAAGAACACCTCCGATCGCGTAGCCGGATGCGTCGGTCGTAATATTAAATTCTTTGCTGAAGTCCGGGTACTGCAGCAATGGTTCCGTTGTCAATATTTCACGCAGCGTACTGAATGCCTCCTCGTGTTTGGCCTCCCACACAAATTTACAATCTTTTTTGAGAAGGCTCGCGAGGGGTTTAGAGATCTGCGAAAATTTCGGAATAAACCGTCGGTAGTAGCCCGCCAGACCCAGGAATTCTCGAATCCCTTTCACGTTTTTTGGTCTGGGGAAGTTTTTGACGGCGGAGATTTTCTTGGGGCAAGGCTTTACGCCTTCTTCGCCAATTACGTGTCCCAAATACGCGACTTCGCGGTGCAGAAACCCGCATTTGGAGGGCTGCAACTTAAGGTTGGCTTCGCGTAGCCTGTGAGCCAATTTATTAAATTTTGTTAGATGTTCTGCAAGGCTGCGCGCGTAAATGACGATATCATCTAAGTATACAAACAGTTCGATGCCTTGCAGACCCGTGAGCACATTATCCATTAATCGCTGGAATGTAGCCGGCGCGTTTCTTAAACCGAAAGGCATGCGTTTGAATTCGTAATGGCCATAAGGCGTCGAAAATGCCGTTTTAGCCGCGTCGCTCGGCTCCATTCCGATCTGGTGAAACCCGTTGGCCAGGTCGAACACACTAAAATATTTCGCGCTGCCCAGTTGGTCGAGAATTTCCAAAATACTGGGGAGCGGGTACGCGTCCGGAACAGATTTCTCATTTAACGCTCGGAAATCTATAACCATACGCCAACGCTTATTCCCGTGTTCATCGGCCTTCTTCGGTACAATCCATAGCGGGCTATTATACGGGGACGTCGACGGAGTGACGATATCCTGCTCAAGCAATTCTTTCATTTGCTTGTTTATTTCGTCGCGGTGTATCGGCGGGTACCGATATTGTTTCACGTGAATTGGCGTTTTGTCCGTCGTTATGATTTCGTGTTGAACCTTATTGGTTTTCCCTAATCTATCGCCGGGGAGGTGAAAGAGGTCGTGGTTCTCTCGTATTAGACCGTCCACGTGCCGGCGTTCTTCGTCGTTCAAGTGATTGGTATTAATAATACTGAGAATTTCTTCATACCGCTCAGGAAGTGAGCGCGTTCCTGCATTAGGACCCGACATTGAAAAGACCTTAGCAGAGTCGAGACCGTCGAGATTTACGATATCTTCCACCTCTTCTAACTCTAAGTTCGGTACAGGAATATCTACCGGCTGATCTGTTATATTTATGCAACGTATGAAAGCTTTACCATCGGAAATTTTCGCGATGCATTCAGGCATTAGTATGCCGGGGGCGATTTCTCGCCTTCGCAGATACCCGATCTCGGGGCCAGTGGCATTTACCGCGATGCACACTGCCGATCGTGGTTCAATATGGCAATTCTTGCTTGAGGCGAAGGAGAATTTATTACCAAGCCAATTGACGCTCTGGTCTTGGTAAGAAATTTCGGCTCCTTTCATTAAAAACGCCGAGCCGAGGACGCCGTCGGAAGGGACACCGAAGTGGTCCGGGACGATGTGAAATTCGACGGGCGTATCGGCGATGGTTAATTGCGTAGATCCCAAAGTCGGAACAATTTCGTCGGTTATTCCGGTTACGAAGATTCTATTCTGTCGGTCTACGATAGCGTTCGATTTCAAAAGCGATTCTTTTATCAGATTCGGTTCGGCGCCTGTGTCGACCATAACCGTGGTGGTCCGCGTTAATTCCGGCATTGAGATAGTCACATGCGGAATGGCAGAGTTTGGATCGAGCGTAATTTTCGTTACTCGTTGTTTTCCGCGGTGCTCTTCGTGTTCGAAATCGTTCGTACGAATTTCTGATTCTGTTCCTCCCGTCGATAATTCGCGGCGGACGGGAGGGATGTCCCGTTTCCCGACTGGCTACGATTATTGGCTTCGCGTTTTCGGCACTCGTGGATATCGTGCCCTGGGATTCTACAATAATTGCAAAATTTGCGTACTGGACGAGAGTCATCGCTATTTTGTACGCGACGCTGAGGCGGAACATAACTATCGTTTCTACCGCGGTACGAATCGTTTCTACTTCTAGATTCGAAATTTCCATCTCCGTTATAAGAGTTTGAATGAGAACCCTGGTCGTTTCGAGGCCGAGGTCGTAAATCATCACCCGCCGGGCGGTTTGTATACAAGTCCGCGCGGGCTACGCGTGTTGTCCCTGCGTTACGGTTAGGGGAAGCGCTCGTCGACCGATTCGACCCTCGCAGGTATGCGTCACCGTAACGGTCCGGCGACGCTTGTGTAAACATCCTCGACCGTTCTCGATAAGGAGACTCTTCGCGCCGATAGTCTTGTCTTGAGTTACTTGAATAATCGTTTCGTCGATACGGCGACGGAGAACGATTAAAATTATCGCGTTGATACGGCGACGGAGAACGATTGAAATTATCGCGTTGGTACGGCGAGTCTGAGCGATAATTCTTTTCTCGGTGATACGGAGACGAATTTCTTTCGGAACGATAATTTTCATAAGAATCTAAAAATCGTACTTGTTTATCCGCGCGTTCATAGCGTACGCGGTCGAGCTCGAGATATTTGTAGCTAACAATAGCTTCGTCAAAAACTGTGCGCAACGTTTCGTTTCTGAAAGAACGGACTTCTGAGCGGAGTCGCGGGATTAAACCACGAATGAAACTATCGCGTGTTAACTTGTCGATTTCAGTCTTGTTCGGCGAAGAGCGGTAACAGTCTAGAATTGCTGAACGAAGATCTTTCACACGACTGATAAATTGTAAAATATGTTCATTCGCGTACATATAAACGCTGGTTAATTCTCCTTTATAATACTCTACCGTATGATGCGGCCCGAATACATCTTTTAAACGGTTAGAAATATCTGCGACATATTCTATTAATTCATCTTCTACGGCGGTGTATGCGCGTCCTCGTAGCTTACTAATAATTAGTTTTGCAAACGTTTTCTCTGCGTGTCGAGGGATCAAGTCACGCGCGCGTTGACAAGCTCTGGTAAATTGCAGAACTGGGATATTTGTCCCGTCGAACGTTGGAATTGAGTCTATCGCGGCGCGCATTACTAACCGCGAATCTTCTCTTTCAAGCGCGTGATTTTCGGGCGGCGGCATCCCGTTACGATTATAATCGCTCTCGCCTCGAAAAGCGTTCATACGCGGCATTTCATCTCTTCGCGTAGTGAGCGGATAATTATTCAATGGATATGACTGCGATTCTAATTCTCGTCGCGGCGTAACGTTATCGCGTGTTTCTATATTCTCTAGCTCATCGTCGACAAGAACCTCGGTTTCTGTCTGTACACTACTAGTTCCTTGCTTTAATTTATCAACGAGTTCTTTATCGCGTGTTAACTGCGATCGTAGCTCGTCTAATTCCGCACGCTCTTTATTGATCGCGGCGGTAATTTCGGCTCTATCTTTATCTAGCAACTCGCGGCTCTGTCTCACGGATTCACTTTCGTTTCTGATTCGAATCTCTTTCAACCGCAGTGACTCCTTGTACGCGTTCAACTCGCTTTCGGTAATTTTCGCGTTTTTCACTTCACCACCTTTCTGCTTCGTACGCGTATTGTCTGAGGGACCGTCTGCCATCGCGATCGCTGGACTATCCCACCGCTGCCACCAAATTTGTTACGTCCCGGGACGTCGGACGGTTAAAAATATATAAATTCACCGACCGCGACACGGATAGAAACGTACACGAAATTATTCCAGCTTTGAAACCACGCGGCGAGTACTTCCACGTCTGAATCGGGAACCGCGAAGCTACAGTCTTGACAATTTCACGCGTATACAATATAATCGGACTCACCGAGAAGAACGCCGTTAATACTATGAAGAATTGTCTGCGGAGGAGCTTCCTCGATGTCGTGATGAGAAGGAAGCGACGGACCGCATACGTAGACGCTCGCTCAAGCGTACGATGCGTTTCAGCTTTTCCTTGCAGCATACGATAACGCCCGCTACAGCGTACGATGAGGTTCAGCTTCTCCTTGCTGCATATGAAGACGCTCGCTAAAGCGTACGATGAATCCACGTAGTGAACGATGCGTCCGTTCAATTGTTGCGAGCGATGGAATCGTTCGATTGTAGAATAAGCAGTGAGAACTGCTGGTTTGCGTTATAAGTAGCAATGATAATTGCTGATTTAATCGTTGCGAGCGGCGTAGCGGCTCGTTCGATGCGAACGTTGCGTTCGTTGATGAAGTAATGAAAATTACTGTTTGAATGCGTTGCGAGCGGCGAAGCTGCTCGTTCGATGCGAAGAATGGAGATTGTTCTACTCGTAGAACTTTCGAAGATTCGAAAATGGAACTCGAAGTTGAAATAAAATATAATAAACGGCGAACTGGGATCCCGTGAATAAATGTGACTCTAGGCTTAAGATTCAGGAAATAAAATATATTTGAAGCAAACTGTAGAGTACAACTCTATGAGATACAACGTCGGAATATTTCTAAGTACTAGAACCGGAGAAAATCGGAGAGAGGAGACAGGCTCGGAAGGAGGCCTGTGCTCGCTCGTAGTCGAGAAGCGAATCTGCCCGACTGCTCAGCACGCTCGCTGCGTTCGACTGGCCGCCGGTGGAGTGGGGGAAGCGACGCAGTGGGGCGCGCCGCTGTACAGTGGTGGGGCGCGCTAGCGCGTGAAGCGTACTGGCGAGCGTCTCAGGCGCTCGCGCGTTCATCGTAACAGAAACATAAAATCTTTAATATGTTATTAAAAATACTAAATATGCCATATAAAATACAGAACTTTGGTCAACTGCTCGGTAAGTATTCCAGGTATAAGGTAAGTATAAAAAGGTAAGTAAAATTATATATGTAAGGATCTTAAGACTAGGTGTTCGTGTTACATAATCTGTGTACTTATAACTATTAATATAACCTAGTATCTTGACTATAATACAGACGCTGAAAGGCGTCAACACGTCAGCGGACGTGACACGATCGAGTACTCCCTAGAGAAAAACGCCGTGAAAAGCCGGCCGGAATCGAAGGAGACTCGAGAGATATCGGAGTACACTGCGAGAAGTCGGATCGTGGAGCGTGAGGATCGAGTCCGAACAAAGACTCCTCCGAAATCCGAAGAATTCGTCCTCGAACCTCGTACCGTTGCGTGCATAGCGGTCGACGTCGAAGGACCTAAACAGGGATATATCCGCCGTGTTAACGTAGCGCCGGATGTATTCCTGGGTGACTGCGTTGTCACCAATCGTAAAGGCAAAGCGAGCCTCCGGTGTTTTAACACCTCGTCGGAAAGAGTTTCATTTCGATTGCCCCCATTGGAGATGGAACAAATCGAGTCGTACTCTTCCGACCTTTCTAATTCCGGGTATCATCCCGACGTATTCGGTAACCATCCCGACCATTCTAATTCCGGGTACCATCCCGACGTATTCGGTAACCATCCCGACCTTTCTAATTCCGGGAATCATCCCGACGCATTCGGTAACCATCCCGACCTTTCCAATTCCGGGTATCATCCCGACGCATTCGGTAACCATCCCGACCTTTCCAATTCCGGGTATCATCCCGACGCATTCGGTAACCATCCCGACCTTAGTAACTCCGGTAACCAGCCCGATTCTCATACTAACTCCGGTAACCAGCCCGATTCTCATACTAACTCCGGTAACCAGCCCGATTCTTATTCTAACTCCGGTAACCAGCCCGATCATTATTCTAACTCCGGTAACCAGCCCGATCATTATTCTAACTCCGGTAACCAGCCCGATCAATTCCAAGACCAACTCCATTCCTACGACAATCAAAGATCTTCAAGACCCATATGTAAGCAGGTCTGTTCTATACTGCACGATAAATCCAGTGACAGTTCTAAACCAGAGAAGGATATCAAAGTCTCCAAAGTAAAAGAACTTCATAACTTACTTCGAAATCATATCTTTGATGATCCACAGAAACTCGATTCCTTTCAACTTCCATCTGCACGTTGCCATGCGAAGCGAAACAAATACGATAAAATTAATCTCTGCGCTACAGCGAAATACGCGTCAGCAAGAAAGAAATATAAATCCGAGTACCCTCGCGATAACAGATACCCCTACCAGATTAAACGAGCGAAATACGAAACCTCTGGTCAGCAAAATCTCCTTCGACCACCGGAAGATATAGAACAAGTATTCCTACTCAAAGAACCCCGCAAAGGCAAATTCGACGCGCAATATACGGGTCCACATGAAATCTGCGACATCTTAGACTCAAACAATGTAAAAATTAAAGTAGGGAACCATTTTAAGATTGTACATGCAAACAAACTCAAGCGTGCGCCGAATAATCTAACGCAAACCCCGCGTCAGCGAAACGTGACACTCATCTGGACGCAGATAAGAAAAGACGAAAGTGACAGTGACACCAGTGATTCCCCACCCACCCAAAACCCAATTATGCAAAATGAACAAAGCGAAATAAATTGCATAAAATCGGCCCCAGCCCCACGTGCCGACACCGACAACATTTCAGTGCGACCAGTGTTTCGTACAAATATAGGAAATACTCGCCGAGAACTGTGCTCCCTGCGCGGAGTACCTCCGGACGATGCGTCGCATGAATGAGTGTGTGATCGAGTGTTGAGCGAGAAATTTCTTCCTTGTAAGAAATTTCTTTTCCGCGTTGGGAGGTGTTACGTCGTCCGATGTACGACGTTGGCCTTGTACACACACTATGTATACAAGGTCTGATCTGCATAAGATCCATACACCGTCCCCTAGACATAAGAGTGTCACGTCCGTCACTGTGTTTTTGTTACAGGTACCAAGAGAGAGAAAAGGATGGTACTCAAGAACAGTGACAGACGGACGGTGGAGATATGAAGATTAATTGTGGAGTGGTCTTTCGTGCCGAGACAGCCGCGGGCTGTCATATGCACTAGGACAACCGATATTGCTATGGATGCAGTCAAGAAGAGAACGTCCGACGCGGTTACAAGAAGTGTCCCGACAAGAATCACGCGCGAGATGATGCAACGAGAACGGTGAGTTTACAGGATTCGGCAATTATACAAGACATTATACGACTCACCGCAATGTTGTATTGACGCCTAATAATATTGTTGTAGCAGGAACTGGCGGTACTGACAGTAGGTGTAGCACATCGGATCTTCCATACAGATGTCCTCGAGGTGGGGAAGATCTGGCAGAGTTGCTGCTGCTCGGTTCGGGACGACATTAGTGGCCTTGGATGCTGGCCGCAAGACGACACGTTGGTGAGCTGGCAGAGGAACGTCACGGATGATTCGGCAACGGACCCTGGGAACGATGATCGTGTCTTGGCTGTCGTCGTCGGCTATGTCGATTACCTCAGGACGATCGACCGGATGCAGAACTGGCGTCGGAGCTCGCGAGAGGTCCGCGCGGTTGACCTCCTTAGGAGGGTTGCAAGGGCAACCGTACACAGAAACGTAATCGGACGCGTCACACGGAATGTGCTCGGTGGTTCCCAGAAGTTCTGTCCACTCGGTAGTGGCAACGATTTGATCGAGCACCGCTTTATTTCTCAACGCGCGTCTCAATTTAGCAAGTTGATACTTGCGTCCCGCTCGACGTGGGCGTCGCATGGGTAAGGAATAGTAATGATGGAATATTAATAATATAATGAAAATGAACTTCCACTTGTTATTAACCTTTTTGGTAGTTAACTCGCTTCACGTCTATAGTGGCGGCTCAGCGTTTCCACTGCGCTCTTTAGACCAATTCTAGACGTGGCACGAGAACTTCTCTATGACTCGCCTCAAACTCCCCATTGGCGGCTCAGCGCTTCCACTGCGCACCTTAGACCAAGTCCGGATATGTCACGAGTTTAATATATTCGATGCAAGAACTGAATTGGAAGATGGTGTTGAACTAACACAAGAATAACAAGATCGAAGCACTGGTATAACAACGATATATCAAATAAGAACTGGTAAGTACACTGGTATACAATATGTAAGTAGTATTATAATAGGAGTAGTAATTGGATTAATGAATAATGGATATTGTAATATGTTATAGGAATAACGTATGAGAATTAGGACTTGAGTTGAGTTGAGCCAGAGTTGGAATTGGAATTGGAATTAGGAGTGAAGGATCGACACACTTCACTTTCGCGGAGCTAGACTGTACACGTCTGCTCTTGAAGTCGGAAGAAGCCGGACTGGCACGTCCGTGCGAGTCGCTGGCCGAAGGCGGACCGCTCGAGTCGCGAGATGGAGGCGGACTGATGCAAGCGTTCGCTCTGCCTTGCCTCCTTCGGTCGGAGTGGGGATAGCTGA
Source organism: Lasioglossum baleicum (assembly GCF_051020765.1). NCBI lineage: Eukaryota > Metazoa > Arthropoda > Insecta > Hymenoptera > Halictidae > Lasioglossum > Lasioglossum baleicum. The sequence continues at coordinate 11,098 of NW_027469113.1, read as the reverse complement.
CGCTGCAGTCTCTTTGTTCTTCAGTCGTCGGAGTGGGAGAACTGCTGACGCAGCAGCGTCTTTGCTCCCGGGGACTGCACGTGCATTTCTGCTGACGCTGCAGTCTCGTGGCTGTCCTATTGCCCTCTACGAGCGTGGGACTGCTGATGCAGCAGTCTTTGGACTTCTCGACGTTTCTAGAAGCTTCTAGATGCTTCCAGAGTGATGCAATACTTTATTGCATTATGTGTCGTGGTGATGGGTTGAAACTGAGGTAAGGTGTTGATCAAGGTGAAGTTATGGTGATGGGTAGAGACGGAGATAAGGATTAGAACAATAGAATAATGAGATCTTAATACTATGCTCTTATGTCTAGGGGACGGTGTATGGATCTTATGCAGATCAGACCTTGTATACATAGTGTGTGTACAAGGCCAACGTCGTACATCGGACGACGTAACACCTCCCAACGCGGAAAAGAAATTTCTTACAAGGAAGAAATTTCTCGCTCAACACTCGATCACACACTCATTCATGCGACGCATCGTCCGGAGGTACTCCGCGCAGGGAGCACAGTTCTCGGCGAGTATTTCCTATATTTGTACGAAACACTGGTCGCACTGAAATGTTGTCGGTGTCGGCACGTGGGGCTGGGGCTGGTTTTGTAATGTCCGACAAGTCGTATTCGCAATGTTCATTTTTCGACTGTCTTTTCTCGGGGTTTAGGGTGGGTGGGGAATCACTTTGTTCACTAATACTTTCACTTGCACTTTTCCTGTATCTTGCTGCATACGTGTAAGTATTGTCCTTTTGCTTCAGGAAGATGAAGAATCTTGTGAGGGAGCTCCATACGGCGACTGCTAGATGCAAACTCCATCCGTAAAGTGAGTGCAATGCAATACCATTGATTATGGTACTTATGATAGTTTTTATTGTTCGGATTGCTATATATATTCCTAGCACTCCGGCACTGATTGAACCAAATGTGGTGAATCCTGACCACAGTTTTTGTGCTGTTGACTCCGCTATCTGTTGCAGGGAGTTTTCGTCAAGCAGGTTGAACATATTAACGTTTCCTGTTGCGTAATCTCTGCCGGATGCTCCTTGGGCGATAGAATTTATTACGGCCACTCTTTCCACTGGAAACATGATGTGGTCCTGTAGTTTGTTGAGATCCTCTTGGGAATAGATTCCGCCTGTTGCGATATTTGTTGGATCCACGTACTTCCACGTGGGTTTGATGAGCGGTTGTAATGTTGCTGGGGCAACGGTCTCTGTGAGTGACGGCGTTAAACGATACCAAAATCCGTTTATTTTGTAGAGAGGCGGCAGGAGTTCATTGCACGGCTTTTCTGTACCTGTGGCAACTATAATATGATCTCCTGGCTTTAAGAACTTGGAAGAATTCTGGTAAGTGATCGGAAGTTCATCGAAACACTTATCCGTTTTCCGAACTTGTACGGTTACTGGAATGCACTTTATAATATGCACCACTTCTCCAGCTGGAACTGCGACGAATCCTGGTTCTCGCATAATGGCAGCTGCTATTTCTTCCGGTGATGAGTGTAACATCGTTAGTGCGTTTTGAAGGACCTGTTTCTCCAGTTCGCACTTTTGCCGGATGACATCCTGGTACAACTGGGTAAGTTGACTCTTCAGATGTTTTTCTACGTAGATGAACTTACTATTCACGTAGGTGAATATGTCCAGATTGCTTACTATGGTGTGAGTGCGTTCCTTGAATTTACCGGACAAACTTGTATCCAGAATAAAGAGCTTGGGGTGCTCCGTGCGAATAATAATATAACCGCAAATTGATGTACGACCAGATTCTGTTGTCACGTCCGCTGACGTGTTGACGCCTTTCAGCGTCTGTATTATAGTCAAGATACTAGGTTATATTAATAGTTATAAGTACACAGATTATGTAACACGAACACCTAGTCTTAAGATCCTTACATATATAATTTTACTTACCTTTTTATACTTACCTTATACCTGGAATACTTACCGAGCAGTTGACCAAAGTTCTGTATTTTATATGGCATATTTAGTATTTTTAATAACATATTAAAGATTTTATGTTTCTGTTACGATGAACGCGCGAGCGCCTGAGACGCTCGCCAGTACGCTTCACGCGCTAGCGCGCCCCACCACTGTACAGCGGCGCGCCCCACTGCGTCGCTTCCCCCACTCCACCGGCGGCCAGTCGAACGCAGCGAGCGTGCTGAGCAGTCGGGCAGATTCGCTTCTCGACTACGAGCGAGCACAGGCCTCCTTCCGAGCCTGTCTCCTCTCTCCGATTTTCTCCGGTTCTAGTACTTAGAAATATTCCGACGTTGTATCTCATAGAGTTGTACTCTACAGTTTGCTTCAAATATATTTTATTTCCTGAATCTTAAGCCTAGAGTCACATTTATTCACGGGATCCCAGTTCGCCGTTTATTATATTTTATTTCAACTTCGAGTTCCATTTTCGAATCTTCGAAAGTTCTACGAGTAGAACAATCTCCATTCTTCGCATCGAACGAGCAGCTTCGCCGCTCGCAACGCATTCAAACAGTAATTTTCATTACTTCATCAACGAACGCAACGTTCGCATCGAACGAGCCGCTACGCCGCTCGCAACGATTAAATCAGCAATTATCATTGCTACTTATAACGCAAACCAGCAGTTCTCACTGCTTATTCTACAATCGAACGATTCCATCGCTCGCAACAATTGAACGGACGCATCGTTCACTACGTGGATTCATCGTACGCTTTAGCGAGCGTCTTCATATGCAGCAAGGAGAAGCTGAACCTCATCGTACGCTGTAGCGGGCGTTATCGTATGCTGCAAGGAAAAGCTGAAACGCATCGTACGCTTGAGCGAGCGTCTACGTATGCGGTCCGTCGCTTCCTTCTCATCACGACATCGAGGAAGCTCCTCCGCAGACAATTCTTCATAGTATTAACGGCGTTCTTCTCGGTGAGTCCGATTATATTGTATACGCGTGAAATTGTCAAGACTGTAGCTTCGCGGTTCCCGATTCAGACGTGGAAGTACTCGCCGCGTGGTTTCAAAGCTGGAATAATTTCGTGTACGTTTCTATCCGTGTCGCGGTCGGTGAATTTATATATTTTTAACCGTCCGACGTCCCGGGACGTAACAAATTTGGTGGCAGCGGTGGGATAGTCCAGCGATCGCGATGGCAGACGGTCCCTCAGACAATACGCGTACGAAGCAGAAAGGTGGTGAAGTGAAAAACGCGAAAATTACCGAAAGCGAGTTGAACGCGTACAAGGAGTCACTGCGGTTGAAAGAGATTCGAATCAGAAACGAAAGTGAATCCGTGAGACAGAGCCGCGAGTTGCTAGATAAAGATAGAGCCGAAATTACCGCCGCGATCAATAAAGAGCGTGCGGAATTAGACGAGCTACGATCGCAGTTAACACGCGATAAAGAACTCGTTGATAAATTAAAGCAAGGAACTAGTAGTGTACAGACAGAAACCGAGGTTCTTGTCGACGATGAGCTAGAGAATATAGAAACACGCGATAACGTTACGCCGCGACGAGAATTAGAATCGCAGTCATATCCATTGAATAATTATCCGCTCACTACGCGAAGAGATGAAATGCCGCGTATGAACGCTTTTCGAGGCGAGAGCGATTATAATCGTAACGGGATGCCGCCGCCCGAAAATCACGCGCTTGAAAGAGAAGATTCGCGGTTAGTAATGCGCGCCGCGATAGACTCAATTCCAACGTTCGACGGGACAAATATCCCAGTTCTGCAATTTACCAGAGCTTGTCAACGCGCGCGTGACTTGATCCCTCGACACGCAGAGAAAACGTTTGCAAAACTAATTATTAGTAAGCTACGAGGACGCGCATACACCGCCGTAGAAGATGAATTAATAGAATATGTCGCAGATATTTCTAACCGTTTAAAAGATGTATTCGGGCCGCATCATACGGTAGAGTATTATAAAGGAGAATTAACCAGCGTTTATATGTACGCGAATGAACATATTTTACAATTTATCAGTCGTGTGAAAGATCTTCGTTCAGCAATTCTAGACTGTTACCGCTCTTCGCCGAACAAGACTGAAATCGACAAGTTAACACGCGATAGTTTCATTCGTGGTTTAATCCCGCGACTCCGCTCAGAAGTCCGTTCTTTCAGAAACGAAACGTTGCGCACAGTTTTTGACGAAGCTATTGTTAGCTACAAATATCTCGAGCTCGACCGCGTACGCTATGAACGCGCGGATAAACAAGTACGATTTTTAGATTCTTATGAAAATTATCGTTCCGAAAGAAATTCGTCTCCGTATCACCGAGAAAAGAATTATCGCTCAGACTCGCCGTACCAACGCGATAATTTCAATCGTTCTCCGTCGCCGTATCAACGCGATAATTTTAATCGTTCTCCGTCGCCGTATCGACGAAACGATTATTCAAGTAACTCAAGACAAGACTATCGGCGCGAAGAGTCTCCTTATCGAGAACGGTCGAGGATGTTTACACAAGCGTCGCCGGACCGTTACGGTGACGCATACCTGCGAGGGTCGAATCGGTCGACGAGCGCTTCCCCTAACCGTAACGCAGGGACAACACGCGTAGCCCGCGCGGACTTGTATACAAACCGCCCGGCGGGTGATGATTTACGACCTCGGCCTCGAAACGACCAGGGTTCTCATTCAAACTCTTATAACGGAGATGGAAATTTCGAATCTAGAAGTAGAAACGATTCGTACCGCGGTAGAAACGATAGTTATGTTCCGCCTCAGCGTCGCGTACAAAATAGCGATGACTCTCGTCCAGTACGCAAATTTTGCAATTATTGTAGAATCCCAGGGCACGATATCCACGAGTGCCGAAAACGCGAAGCCAATAATCGTAGCCAGTCGGGAAACGGGACATCCCTCCCGTCCGCCGCGAATTATCGACGGGAGGAACAGAATCAGAAATTCGTACGAACGATTTCGAACACGAAGAGCACCGCGGAAAACAACGAGTAACGAAAATTACGCTCGATCCAAACTCTGCCATTCCGCATGTGACTATCTCAATGCCGGAATTAACGCGGACCACCACGGTTATGGTCGACACAGGCGCCGAACCGAATCTGATAAAAGAATCGCTTTTGAAATCGAACGCTATCGTAGACCGACAGAATAGAATCTTCGTAACCGGAATAACCGACGAAATTGTTCCGACTTTGGGATCTACGCAATTAACCATCGCCGATACGCCCGTCGAATTTCACATCGTCCCGGACCACTTCGGTGTCCCTTCCGACGGCGTCCTCGGCTCGGCGTTTTTAATGAAAGGAGCCGAAATTTCTTACCAAGACCAGAGCGTCAATTGGCTTGGTAATAAATTCTCCTTCGCCTCAAGCAAGAATTGCCATATTGAACCACGATCGGCAGTGTGCATCGCGGTAAATGCCACTGGCCCCGAGATCGGGTATCTGCGAAGGCGAGAAATCGCCCCCGGCATACTAATGCCTGAATGCATCGCGAAAATTTCCGATGGTAAAGCTTTCATACGTTGCATAAATATAACAGATCAGCCGGTAGATATTCCTGTACCGAACTTAGAGTTAGAAGAGGTGGAAGATATCGTAAATCTCGACGGTCTCGACTCTGCTAAGGTCTTTTCAATGTCGGGTCCTAATGCAGGAACGCGCTCACTTCCTGAGCGGTATGAAGAAATTCTCAGTATTATTAATACCAATCACTTGAACGACGAAGAACGCCGGCACGTGGACGGTCTAATACGAGAGAACCACGACCTCTTTCACCTCCCCGGCGATAGATTAGGGAAAACCAATAAGGTTCAACACGAAATCATAACGACGGACAAAACGCCAATTCACGTGAAACAATATCGGTACCCGCCGATACACCGCGACGAAATAAACAAGCAAATGAAAGAATTGCTTGAGCAGGATATCGTCACTCCGTCGACGTCCCCGTATAATAGCCCGCTATGGATTGTACCGAAGAAGGCCGATGAACACGGGAATAAGCGTTGGCGTATGGTTATAGATTTCCGAGCGTTAAATGAGAAATCTGTTCCGGACGCGTACCCGCTCCCCAGTATTTTGGAAATTCTCGACCAACTGGGCAGCGCGAAATATTTTAGTGTGTTCGACCTGGCCAACGGGTTTCACCAGATCGGAATGGAGCCGAGCGACGCGGCTAAAACGGCATTTTCGACGCCTTATGGCCATTACGAATTCAAACGCATGCCTTTCGGTTTAAGAAACGCGCCGGCTACATTCCAGCGATTAATGGATAATGTGCTCACGGGTCTGCAAGGCATCGAACTGTTTGTATACTTAGATGATATCGTCATTTACGCGCGCAGCCTTGCAGAACATCTAACAAAATTTAATAAATTGGCTCACAGGCTACGCGAAGCCAACCTTAAGTTGCAGCCCTCCAAATGCGGGTTTCTGCACCGCGAAGTCGCGTATTTGGGACACGTAATTGGCGAAGAAGGCGTAAAGCCTTGCCCCAAGAAAATCTCCGCCGTCAAAAACTTCCCCAGACCAAAAAACGTGAAAGGGATTCGAGAATTCCTGGGTCTGGCGGGCTACTACCGACGGTTTATTCCGAAATTTTCGCAGATCTCTAAACCCCTCGCGAGCCTTCTCAAAAAAGATTGTAAATTTGTGTGGGAGGCCAAACACGAGGAGGCATTCAGTACGCTGCGTGAAATATTGACAACGGAACCATTGCTGCAGTACCCGGACTTCAGCAAAGAATTTAATATTACGACCGACGCATCCGGCTACGCGATCGGAGGTGTTCTTAGTCAGGATGAACCGGGTAAAGATCGTCCTATCGCATACGCCTCAAGACTTCTAAATGGGGCCGAGTTGAATTATTCAACTATAGAAAAGGAATGCTTGGCTATTATTTACTGTACCCAATACTTCCGACCGTACGTGTACGGCCATAAATTCAATCTAATAACTGATCACCAGCCCTTGGTCTGGATGAATTCAGTGAAGGACCCCACGTCTCGCTTATTACGATGGAGGTTGAAATTAGCAGAATTTGACTATAGAATCACGTACAAGTCGGGGAAAACGAATCTTAACGCGGACGCCCTCTCGCGAAATCCTGTACCCGCGCTCGCGATGTCTACCGTCGACGACTCAGATTCCTCCGGCCTTTTCGATGCCGTATCGAAGAAAGGCACGAAATCGGAAACGCCGTCCACCCGTCCACTGCCTCTGTCCACTCCCTCGCCGAGGTCTCCTTCGCCAAAGCATGCAACACCTCGTTCGTCCACGATCAGTTCTCCGTCTCGCAGAGAAATAAATTCCGTCGACAATGACGAACGAGACTTACCGACGACCTCAGAATCGGACGACATTTTTGAGTCTCACAATGAACAAGCGTCGCTGACACGCCGTACAATAATACATACACGAGACCGCCTCACAATGAGGAATGACAATTTGGTAATTTTCATGACAATGGACGGACAGCCACTGGATACAGGAGCAACAGACCTGGTCGTGGCGAATAAAATCCCTTCATTTTCTCCGCCAGCTTTATGCAGGGCGAAAGTACTTAACCTATCTAACGAAAAGAAATTGATTATTCTACCGGTCAAGGAAACGCCAATGCACACGGCTCCGTACGAGGATTTATTGGAATCCTTCAGATCCCTCCTCGACGTCGTTTTAGAGCTTCAGCTCACCTCGTTTAGCGTATCTAAGACGTTCATTGACGATACGGCATGGCCAGATATACAGAAAACGATACTAAAACTTTTCTCTCAGACACAGACTCAGATTTTCATATGTTCAAACGAAATCATTATTCCTCCTCCAGAGCAGCGCACGGACATAATGATCGAAAATCATTGCTCTGCCTTTGCTGGCCATAAAGGCATCACTAAGACGTATCGCAGGATACGGGAAAAGTATTTCTGGTCTTCTCTCAAGAAAGACGTTCAGAATTTCGTCAATTCTTGTCGGTCGTGCGAAAGGCTAAAATTGGTCAGAGTTAAGACGCGACAGCCGATGGTGATTACCGATACACCTGGCAAATCTTTCGACAAGATCTCTATGGACATAGTAGGCCCGCTTCCGCAATCCCCTAACGGCTTTAACTACGTATTAACGATCCAGGACCTCTTGACGAAATATTCACTCGCTATCCCGCTGAAATCCGCGACGGCGATAGATACCGCGCAAGCATTCACAGAGCACTTTATTTGTCGTTTCGGGGCTCCTAAAGCGATTCTTACAGACCAGGGGACCAACTTCTTGAGCTCGCTCATGAAGAACATAGCGAAGAAATTCAAAATTACACGATTCAAAACGACCGCATTTAGACCTCAGTCGAATGGCTCGATAGAACGATCCCATCACGTGCTGACGGAATATCTAAAACAGTATACCGAGCGCGATAATTGGGATGAATGGTTACCGCTAGCAATGTTTTCATACAACACCAGCGTACACGAGGGCACGCTTTTCACGCCGCATGAACTCGTGTTCGGCACCACGGCGCGCACGCCTTCAGCTAACACGGTAATGAACGATCTAACGAATGAGTCATATAACGGGTACTTAGAAGATCTGCAGACGAAAATTGAAGGAACGCTGGGCAGGGCCCGAGAGAATTTAGAAAATGCGAAGTTACGATCAAAAAAATACTACGACCGAAAGGTCAACGAGCAAAGCTTTACCGTCGGAGACGACGTATTTTTACTAAAGGAACCGCGTAAGAATAAGTTCGACGCCGAATACACGGGACCGTACAAAGTAGTAAAAATGTTAAGCGACAATAACGTAGAAATAACGTTTAAGAAAGGGACTCGTATAGTCCACGTAAACAAACTCAAGCGTGCGAAGAAGGCAACCGCCTTCTCGATCATAACAACGAGCGCAGCCCGAGGGAAAGCGAAACCGCTCGAGCCGCCAAACATAAACACAGCCGTGTTTACCCCCTCTCCCTCTCCTACCACTGGACGCAGGAGGAACCGACACACGGGTCCCACGCTCAGTGCGCTCAAGGACCTCACGCAGTCAACACCCCCCAACGGTCAACCAGTTCACCACAACGATGAGTCAGGGAACACCCAGAACACTGGCCGACAAGCGCGCCGAGTACCTGGAAGCCTTCGACGACTATCGCTGCTACGTAGGGGAAATATATCGAAACGAGCAGAAGCAGCAATTTTGCAAGGAGTGCAGCCTAATGCAGGACAGCGTGACGCCCGAGGACGTTCACGAGATGTTGATCGACATGGACAACAAGTGCCATGTCTGCGAACAAAAGCTATGCAAGGAGCAGCCAATCCCAGAATGCCTCGAATGCAGCGAGGACTTAGCTACGATATTGGTTTACCTGAGGGAGATCCAATACGAAGCCGGGATGAAGGACTTGGACGATTCGGAAAGCGACTCCGAGGGGGAAACCGAAACCAACGCAGAAACAGCTCTAGCATACCGACACAGGAAGGTCCTGCAAAAACTCTGGGATTACGTATCCAGTATCCAGGGCTATTACTGTTTCAAAGGGAAAATTATTGCAAACAGCGAGGGCAGGGAGTTTTGCGAAGACTGCGGCCACAGCTTGAAGAATGTAGAAGTGTTCCATATACACTCTATACAGACAAGCCTGAAGAACGAGTGCGACACCTGCAAGAGGAAAATCTGTGCTCAGAAACCTCCACTGGCGTGCACAGAATGCACACTCGAACTGGCCATCGCAATGCAATTAATCCCGGAAACATTGCGACAGATGATACTGGAGGAGGACAAGGAGCGGAGCCTCCCATCTACACCTCCACCTTCACCAACACTACCTTCAGAGGACGAGGGAGACGGATTACTTACGATCACAAAGAAGTACGTCATCAATTCAGAGGAAGACTTGGCGACCGCCAACGATCTGAACGAGAAATCCCCAAGTGTTGGTGATAGTGACGAAAACGATTTAGTCGATTCGGAAAAGTTCTCGGTGGACGACTAGTGCGCGAAAAATGTTATACATGCGAAAAGTGCAATATCGAACTTGGAATGTTGTATGAAGTATGCAAGTGTGATGTATGATGCGAAAAATAATTTTCAACTGCCGTCGAAAATTATTTTTCCCCCGGGAAGGGAGATGTCACGTCCGCTGACGTGTTGACGCCTTTCAGCGTCTGTATTATAGTCAAGATACTAGGTTATATTAATAGTTATAAGTACACAGATTATGTAACACGAACACCTAGTCTTAAGATCCTTACATATATAATTTTACTTACCTTTTTATACTTACCTTATACCTGGAATACTTACCGAGCAGTTGACCAAAGTTCTGTATTTTATATGGCATATTTAGTATTTTTAATAACATATTAAAGATTTTATGTTTCTGTTACGATGAACGCGCGAGCGCCTGAGACGCTCGCCAGTACGCTTCACGCGCTAGCGCGCCCCACCACTGTACAGCGGCGCGCCCCACTGCGTCGCTTCCCCCACTCCACCGGCGGCCAGTCGAACGCAGCGAGCGTGCTGAGCAGTCGGGCAGATTCGCTTCTCGACTACGAGCGAGCACAGGCCTCCTTCCGAGCCTGTCTCCTCTCTCCGATTTTCTCCGGTTCTAGTACTTAGAAATATTCCGACGTTGTATCTCATAGAGTTGTACTCTACAGTTTGCTTCAAATATATTTTATTTCCTGAATCTTAAGCCTAGAGTCACATTTATTCACGGGATCCCAGTTCGCCGTTTATTATATTTTATTTCAACTTCGAGTTCCATTTTCGAATCTTCGAAAGTTCTACGAGTAGAACAATCTCCATTCTTCGCATCGAACGAGCAGCTTCGCCGCTCGCAACGCATTCAAACAGTAATTTTCATTACTTCATCAACGAACGCAACGTTCGCATCGAACGAGCCGCTACGCCGCTCGCAACGATTAAATCAGCAATTATCATTGCTACTTATAACGCAAACCAGCAGTTCTCACTGCTTATTCTACAATCGAACGATTCCATCGCTCGCAACAATTGAACGGACGCATCGTTCACTACGTGGATTCATCGTACGCTTTAGCGAGCGTCTTCATATGCAGCAAGGAGAAGCTGAACCTCATCGTACGCTGTAGCGGG